>NW_027142377.1:11298571-11898571 GCF_026170545.1 Melanerpes formicivorus
TTTACGCCTTATATCTCTAAAGCTCTTAGAAGAACCCCAATGGCCACCCTGTTCCCTCTCCCAAAAGATCCACCACCCCCTTCCAAAAAAAACCCAACCCTGCAACACCACTACAATACAAATTTGTTTTGTGTAAGCCCTAATAATCCATAAATCTACAGAGATCTTTTAGAGAGCATTTATTGATTTCAAAACCAGTTGCAGATCTGTCAGTAGAAGAGGAGGCTTGCAGCTCACTGACTGTCTAACCCTCCTGTTTTAAATCATTCTGAAGTGAAGATAAGCATTAAGAATTAAACTTTGAAGTTGAACAAATTATCTGGAATCACTTCTAGTTACGTTCTCTAGAGAGTAGTCAAGCTAACTCTGTGTTCCTACTTTCTTTCATTGCCTTTTTTTTAGTGTTTTGACCTACATATTCATGATAGATGTTTCTTTGCCAAATACTGCTGCAACTAAATCCCCTCGTGTCCATGAATTTACTGCTCGGATACTTGAAAATCTTAAACCCCTCATGGAGGCAGATGAAGAAATTCAGAATCACGTCATGGAAGAGAATGGAGTTGGTGAACAAGACGAGCGAACTCAGGGCATTAAACTCTTGAAAACTAGTAAGTTACTTAATGAAGTTCAGAAATGGGGCTAATTTAGGACATCAGCCAAATCATACAGCTGCAGTACACAATTTCGCCTCTCACATCTACATACCTGTTTCAGGACTGAGGTTTTTACAGTCACCTTTACAGTGTTAACTACCAGTATAGGTCCACTCTAATACATGAAAATCTCAGAGGGGGGTCTTGCAAGAAATGTGGTCTGTAACTTGTTTTGGGCATATTAATGTTTTTTATCCTAATCAGTGCTCATTTATTTTTATCAAACCAGTTCTGAAGTGGTTGATGGCAAGCGCAGGACGGTCCTTTTCTACAGCTGTCACAGAGCAGCTCCAGCTCTTACCTTTATTTTTCAAGGTAACTTGGGGGGGGAAAGCTGTTTAATTCATCAATGAGTGCATGTTGTGTCTATTCTGATACGTATCTTGAGTTGTTTTCCTCTGTTCCATTAATCTAAATGCTGATACTTACTTTCTTTTTCCTGTCACCTCTGCTTCTTGTGGTTTTGTGAAGCTCAGTTGTTCAGTCCTACAGATCTGAAATAAGCACATTTGCATGCCCTGAAGCATATGTCTTCCCTTGTTGTTGGATAATTGACTGGGTTTTATATGATGTATGTGACCGGGAAGGGAAGGTTTGCCTATGTGAAAGTGAACTTGAAATGCTGATACGGGTTTCTCTTAGTTTTATACCCACATCTAAAACATGACATTCACAGAATTGTCAGGGTTGGAAGGCACCCCAAGGATCATCTAGCTCCAACCCCCTGCCATGGGCAGGGATACCCTCTAGACCATGTTGCCCAGAGCCACATCCAGCCTGACCTTAAAAACATCCAGGGAGGGGGCTTCCACCACCTCCCTAAGCAACCTGTTCCAGTCTCACCATCCTTATGGTGAAGAACTTTTTCCTGATGTCTAATGTAGATCTACCCTCCTGTAGCTTGGATCCATTCCCCCCAGTCCTTTTACTACCCAAAAGAATTACAGTGGGCAACCAAATTCTTAACAGCACCTATTTAATCATTCTTAAGAGCTTCAGACTAGCAATGCTGTTTAGATACTAGTATAAGGCAAGAAACAAGATTTTGATTGTTAACTTTTTTCCCCCACAGCTTATTGCTAAGCACATTTTGGTTTTACATTAATTGTACTTCTAATTAAGTTAATCTCGGTGCTATATTAATTTGTATTTTTCTAATGTGTTCTTTTATGAGATTCAACTTCCTTTCAGAATTTTGCTGTCAGCAAAGCTTTCTTACTAACACTTTCCTCTGTTCTCTAGATTGCACCAGTAGAAAATGACAATAGCTATGATGAGCTCAAAAGAGATGCCAAGATGTGTTTGTCATTAATGTCTCAGGGTTTGCTGTATCCTCAGCAAGTGCCTTTGGTACTTCAGGTGCTAAAACAAGTGAGTATGGTGCAAATAGCTTAAAGCTTCTTATCTGACACGCTCTGTGCTTCAAAAGAAATATTTCACAGAAATTGTGATTTGAAGAGAATCAGATAGTGATTTTTTTGGAGGTTGAAGGAGTTTTAGACATGTTTTAAAACATTCTTACAAGCACTAAACAACTTTGATAAGAAATCAAACAGTATTTTTATAAATTACAACTTGGTTCAGCAGTGGATCAGCTTAAGCCAGAAATGTCTCCTCAAGAGCATAACAATTCAAATCCACATTCAGAATGAGTCACCATGAAAGGGACTGCTCTTGAATCTCTGCCTTTTGTATGGTTTTACAGCACTCTGGAATTGAATGGTTCCTTCTGTGTAGCTTGTCATGCAAAAAATGCCTTTTTCCTTTCTGAAGTCATTCAAGAGTGAACTACATGTTAGTAGGTAGTAAAGCTACCTGTGCACAATGTTGGTGGACACAC
Source organism: Melanerpes formicivorus (assembly GCF_026170545.1). Lineage (NCBI taxonomy): Eukaryota > Metazoa > Chordata > Aves > Piciformes > Picidae > Melanerpes > Melanerpes formicivorus. The sequence continues at coordinate 11,301,068 of NW_027142377.1, forward strand.
AGCCAAAACAGTAACTGAAGCATTGCAGTCCAAGCTGCACCCATGCTTTGCACTTTCAATAACTTGGACTTCCACAAGCATGTGGAAATCAAAGTAAAGGAACTTTAAAAAACTTGGCTTTCTAAATCCATTGTGCAGAATATATGTTCAAGCAGAATGCAATTTATGGTTTATTTATGTCTGCCTTATGAACTGATGTTGGGAATGAATCGAAGGGAGAAATTTGCCTGCTTTGTATTTCAGTGTTAGGTATCTGTTAGATAACAATATGCTTTGCAAATTAAGCCTGTAATAAATTACTGTCCAAAGAGTAATTGTATGCTTTGGAGTGTATGTCAGAAAAATACTTGAATAAAGAAAGTTACTTTCAACTGTCCCCAAAAGCTTTTTCTAAAGCAGCTGTTGGCTGCTTTCTTTCACATTCATGCTTTCTCCTACTGATTAATTTATCTATATTTGTAGACAGCAAGAAGCAATTCTTGGCATGCTAGGTATACCATATTAACCTACCTCCAAACCATGGTGTTCTACAACCTCTTCATCTTCCTCAACAATGAAGAAGCAGTCAATGACATTAGATGGCTGGTTATAAAACTCCTTGAAGATGAACAGCTTGAGGTGAGTAGTTTCTTGCCCTTGTCAACTTCTATGAAAAAGCTACTGGTTCTAAATTACGACAGCAAGTCTTTCTAGCTTTATAGGATTTATTTCATTGCTATTCCAGGTTTTCCTTTTACAATTTCATTCCAGGAAAACAGCTGTTTAGAAAATACTTCATTAGTGATTTTTACAAGTTCCATTGTTCAACAGAATGGAGCATTGCTTTATTTCATTCTTGGTTTAAGTGCAGTTGAAACAGGGCTATTACCATTTTACTATAAATAAGTAGCATGCATTTTGCTTGAAAGCTCAACTTCCAATGAGGTAAAATGCCTTTCAGTGTGAAAACTACATTAAACTGCTGTTGGTTAATCTACAGGCCTGTTTCCCATGTAATCATATCAGCTCAGGGGAGACGTTGTTGTGTACAATGACCTGAAGGGAGGCTGTAGCCAGGTGGGGGTTGGTCTCTTCTCCCAGGCAACCAGCACCAGAACAAGAGGACACAGTCTCAAGCTGCACCAGGGAAGGTTTAGGCTGGATGTTAGGAAGAAGCTCTTCATAGAAAGAGTTATTGGCCATTGGAATGTGCTGCCCAGGGAGGTGGTGGAGTCACCATCACTGGGGGTGTTCAGGAGGAGACTTGATGGGGTGCTTGGTGCCGTGGTTTAGTTGATTAGATAGAATTGGATGAGTGGCACCTTGCAAATACTGCTGAGATTTTGCTTGTTGAGTGTTTGGGGTTTTCTGATGGTGCTACTGATTTCTAGAATTCAGTCAGTTAATTTGTGATTAAAAAAACCAAAAAATAAAAAGGACCACCACCAAACTAACAAAACAACATCCACCACCAAAACCAAACAACACATCCCTTATGGCTGCTGATGGGAAGAGTGTTCTTCTGTTGCTCATCTGTAGTTTTTATATTCAGTAAGTCATCATGTGAGTATGATGAGCCATAAGTTGTCATGTGTGAATAATTGGCTTGTTAGTGTATGATTTTAAAGGCTTTGTTTCTAAGTGTTCCCTGCAGCAAAATGTTCCTTTCAGCTAGGTTATTAATTAGCAATGAAATCGGCTTTAGTACAGCAAGTAGTGATGTAAACGAGTACAGATCACTTGGGAGCTTGCTCACTTTATAGCTAAGCTTCTTTCTATTCTGGGTCTAGCATTAGCACATCATGTTTCATTTAATAGCTTAGTTGTTAAGAGACTTACAAATTGCTGATAGACAATACCGGCAGACTTTGATTTTGTACTTCTTTACACCATTAATAAAGGAGATCACATTAGAATAATGTTGAAATTCATGTGGAACACAATGAAGCCTCAAGAGTTTATTGTTAACTTACTATGTTTAATTATTGCAGCTCTTGCAGCTATACTCACTGCTTTGTAGAGGTTCAGAACATCATGTTCAAGAATATAATTTATTATAATCTGATGCAATAGATTCAGAGAATTGATAGGTGTTTGTACCCCAGACAGATGTTGTGTTTACAGTTACAATATGTACGTTAGCAAAAAATCTGACAGTGTTTCAGCAAGTTGATTTGGTTTTCAAGTTTGTAAATATTGGGAGGTTTCTGTCAGCTTGCAGTTACTGAGAATGCAAGTGAGTTTCAGAGGGACTCAGTTTAAACATGGGTTTATAGTTGTATAGCTATGGATTTAGGAGATTTGAATCGATTGTGAGGGGGGAAATTAAATGCTTCTGAATAAAATACAGAGTTCATTTGAAAAATGTGTATCATCTTATGTTGATACAGAGACTTATGAATGTTGAAAAGAAGGCTGATTATTTGGGGTGGCATGTCTTCTTTAATGTCAGATTGTAAACCTAAAGCTACTCTAGTCTGTGATAGGTCTTGACAGTAGAGTCAAATTGCATTGTTGCCTTGACTAGTAGGTTATTTTATGACAAATTATGTGAAGGTAACTTGGCCTAGCTGGATATGCCTAAAAGGACAGTAATAGCATAACCACCTGCTTCTTGCTGTGCATGTGTGCTTAGTAATTGTGGTATGTGTTGTCTGTGCTCCCAGGTGAGAGAAATGGCTGCTACCACACTAAGCGGTCTGCTGCAGTGCAATTTTCTCACAATGGATGGGCCTATGCAGACTCACTTTGAACAGCTGTGCAAGATGAGGTTACCCAAGAAAAGGAAGCGAGATCTGGCTTCAGTGGTGGATACAATTCCTTCTGGGGGTAAGAACACCACTTCAGAGACTAAAACCGTGCATTAGGAAGAAAAATCCTTTCTGCAGCGCTTCCTCTGCAATCAGTCCAGATAGAGTAGAATGTCCCCTGTGTTGAAGCAGTGTTTAGAAAACTAACATACAGCCAGAGAAACATAAGGGCTGCTGCGTGTGCAGATGTTTTTCCTTCCACACACACACTGGGGGGAAGAAAAGAAAAAAAGGAAAAGGAAAAAAACAAACAAAACCCCCAACAACTTCTTATTAGGCTCCTGACCAGACATTTAGTGCATTTGAGTCACATTCATGTGACCCAGGAGTGGGTTTCCACATTGTCAAATGGTTCAGGTGCTCGAGAATACATTCTGAATGCAGAAATAGGGAACAGTGAAGAAAGATTCAGTTTATGAGCTGTATACTGAGTGGAGAGATCCTTTGAGAGAAGGAAGCCCAGTTGAAATGCTTATCAAGTATACAGCATTTGTTGATAATCTCATTGTTTTGGTTTTTTACACATCATTCCATTACAAATTTAAGATAAAGAATGAATCTATGACTCTCTAAGAAAGTAGAAGCAATTTGGAGATCCATACACCTGTGTGAATTTGACTGTATGGTCTGTAGAAGTGCCTGGCTTTCTGTAGAAGTCAGAGCGCTCTACTGTGGCAGTGGGTTTTGTTTCGTTAATTCAGGGTCAGAACTCGCTCAAGATTGGCATCAGTCTGTTCATTCAATTAGATCACCTCTATGTAATGGCTTGCTTCAGTCATGGTCATCAATCAAAAATAGTTTTATTTTCACTGATAATCAGTTTGAAGTTTGGTTATGCCATTGAGGAGTGTCTTAGACAAGACATTTGCACCTTGCCAGCTGTAAATCCATGTCCTGTATTGCAGACCTAGTTAAACGCCATGCTGGTGTACTGGGACTTAGTGCCTGTATCTTGTCAAGTCCATATGATGTACCCACCTGGATGCCACAGCTCCTGATGGATCTCAGTGCTCATCTTAATGATCCTCAGCCTATTGAGGTAAAATTACATCATTTCTCTGATCAGTATATCATGTCTGAAATGCACATGACTCATTCTTGGTTCTCCTTTCCTAGAAATAAATAATAAGAAGCTTAACGTGCTGCATTTTATTAAATGGTTCTAAATCTTAAGTCATGAACTGCTTTAAAGTTTTGTTGTTTTGGTTTCATTTTGGTGGTAGTTCGGTTCTTACTTTAAAGCATAAACTGAAAGGTGCAAGAAATATATAAGGAGGAAATAGTCTCTCCTAAATGTCACTTTTGTGTATGCTACTTGACAAAATGACAACCTGAAACCAAAGAATCATTCTGCCATGTATAAACCAAGCTTTTATAAGCAGCCCTAGAAACAAGTTTTTAACTAAATAATTACTCTGTTGCAGTCTACCTCTTTCCTTTGTCCACTTTTGTGGACCTCTGCTGTTTTAATTAGAGCAGTGAAATTATGGCTGAAGAATTCCATAGGCCAAACAAATTTTGCTTTGGTGTGCTTTATTGAATTAAAGTGAACTGAGGGGAGGGTTGTGGTTGGGTGGGTTTGGTTTGGTTTGGGTTTTGTTAATAACAAACTCAATAGTTTGACTAGTAGAAGGTAGTTTACCTCTGACTTGTTTCTTCTATGCACATTATGTGATTGATAACTCATTTTGAGACCCAAACCATTGATGTGAAACATCCAAGGGAAAGGAGAAGAACATTTCACTTCTGAAATTCTTTCTATTGTAATTTTTTCAGACACAATGTTGTTGTAAGTCAAAGAATCATTTGTATAAAGATGTTTGAATCATGACACTGGTCAAAATACTAAACAAAGATAGAACTTAAAAAACGGGGGAACTGGGCTGAACTCCCAAAGCCCTTTTCAACCTTGGTAACCGCTCAAACATGTTGCAGTTATTTTTATGTTTAATACTTGTTTTATCATGGAGCTTAAGTCAGTGACTCATGCAAATCAATGCTGATTGTCTGCTGTGCAGATGACTGTGAAAAAAACCCTCTCAAATTTCCGGAGGACCCATCATGACAACTGGCAGGAGCATAAACAGCAGTTCACAGATGACCAGCTACTAGTGCTTACTGACCTCTTGGTTTCACCATGCTATTATGCATAGAGAGGTAAGACATAAACTGACAGGAACATGCCTTGTGAAATCTAGTCGAGCTAATGGGGAAAGCAAGGGAAAATCCCTAACTGCAGGGAATATTCTATAGCCAAGTGTCAGTTCCTTGTACCTCCAGCAGTCTGTTTGAGGTAGGATGTAAATATTGTCCATCTGTTTGTCTGCCCCTGCATTACACTTGTATTTTGCTAAGACATGCTTGTTTTCTTGACTATTGATGTCCTTTTCTCCATTTTCTGTCAGTTGGCTTCCCTTTTAAATACCTGGCAGTTTCACTGAAACCAGGGTACTTACTACTTTGTACTTCTGATGCCTTTGAGGACTTCAGTCCAGTAAATCATCTAAATCTCACAATGGGAATGACTGCTACAAAAAGCTTTCCTCTTCCACATTATGGCTTTGCTACCAGGTCCCTTCACACAGGCATGTCCCCAAAGAGTGAATCCCTTCCTGGGGTTTCTCTTTGATATGCTACAACGTTGTGATGTTTTATGATAGTATTCCAAGAGAAGTTGTTCTTTTTTCATTATTTTCTGTGGCAATAGCATGAGACAATAGTCTTGTACTGAATTCTTGTTTTGCATTCCATCTTCTTTTCAGATTTCTCCTGGAAAAAACAGCACATAGGAACCTTTCTGCAAAATAAAGGAAACTCAAAAGATAATTTATCATGTTGAAAACTTCGTGTTGGAAATCCTGATGCCTAATCAAACCCACTCTCAAATGCAAATATAAAAACCTGATTCTGTTCATGAAGAATTTCACCTCCCCAGGGTCAGCTGTGGGAGCCCCACAGTCTCCTTGTAACTGTGCTTGCAGAGCCTGACTGTGAGTTTATTGCAAGATCCTTCTCATTGGCCTTCATTACACATCTGTCTTGTTTCTCCTTTCTTGCACGCAGTGACTTACACTGCACATTTTTTTTTATTCTCCTTTCCTGACCCTTTTTCTCAGCTGCTTACAGCATCAAAGATAGGCAGAACCAGAGAGCACTGCAAACCAGAATATTCTCAGTGAAGCTGTCCAATTCTGTTGATGCAACTTCTTACCGAGTCAGCATCCAGTACAAGGAACCTCTTTCTCAGAGTTTATTTTTCACTACTTGGATTAAAGTGCCCATCAGGTGACAGGCTCTGTACCATTCAGTCCACCTCAGGGCAGGATTGCCTTTTTGTATCTTCCCTGTCAAAATGTAAATAGCTGATCTTCTCTGTGCAGTATAGGTGATGGCAGGACAAAATACGGGGAGTGAAAGCTCTTACTTGCCTGGCCAGGTCTTCACAGATAGCTTAACCATGTATGGAAAACACACAAAATCTCTGATTACTTGCACATTAAGGGTGAAAGACTATGGGTGTGGCCATATAATAGAAGCTCACAGAGATGAAATAATGGACTACCAAGCAATGGTTGAGTTCATGGAATGAAATGTATGCCCAGTGTGAAAAGGTGCCGAGTGGGTGACTTGTCTGAACAGCGCGTTCCCATAAGGAGTGTCCCTGTGTGAGCGAGCACTTCTTGTTCAAAGACGCTGGAAGCTCTGTGTTGTTTTTGCCTGCAGCTTTGTTTGGAGATTGGTATTTGTTGGCTATTTGACACCATGTTTAATACGTGTTACATAGTTGTAAAAGACTGTATAAATTGTAGAGGCATTGCATTGACAAAGCATTGTACAGTTTGCAACCTTTTACATAACAGCATTGTGAGATTAATTTGTAAAGATTCATACTTAGCTGTTAATACAGTAGTGGTCCTGGCTTTTGTATCAAATGAAATGCCATTATTAGGTTTCTAAATTATTTTCTTTAACAGGATATCTCTTCATGTCTGAAAGGCAGAGATTTGCTTTGGTTTTCTTGTATCTCATTATTACTATGTCTTGTTCAGATCTTAATGCAACAGTTGTGGCCACCTCTGAATGCTGACATCACCTGTTCTGGTGTGATAAGTTCCTAGAATGTGTGGTACACTGAAATAATTCAACTGGTGTGTGTTTCAGCTTCCATGCAACCTTTCAGGAGCACTGATATGTCTCGAGTGATCTACCTGCTGAGTGTGTGACTCATTCCAAACTTCAAAGCACAGCAGTGTTCCTGGTGCAGTATTTAATGACTTGTCAGCACACCGATGTAACCACTCTATAGTGTAGTGCCAAAATTATTATTTCAATTGTGTATGTAGTTTAAGACCAATAAATGGACTGTTTGTAACCTTTGGATTTTTGGGGTATTTCTAAAGTGGAAATTCCTTATTCTGAGACTGCAATTTAAGGTTGGTTACTGTGCTTTTGAGGGTCTTTTGTTTGTTTGTTTGGTATGTGTTTATTGTGCAGTTCAGGTGTGAGCTAAGGGAGCATTAAGGTTTAATTAATAAAACTAGCTTTTATATTTATGTAAAACTATCTTGTACCTAGTGAGGCTTGCCAAAACCATTAGTGACTTCTGAGGCACACCTAAAATTGGAGAAGCTAGTTTGAAGTGGAGGTTAGTTTTGCTGATTTAAAAAAAAAAAAGGAAAGACTTGTTTGTTGTTGCAGAGGATAATCTTTAATGTATGTATTGGATGAGTAACTACTGGAGCAGATCTTACATGTGCTGTTTCACCTACACTAAGGGCAGCTAACTGTAGGAACCAGCTCTGCTGCTTTTTATTGTAGTTGGGAGTTTATTTTCTTTTGTATCCCTAGTAAAAGTGTAGCTTGGAACCGGTTGCAGTGTTGAGGGTCCAGTGCCTGGTGGGAAATCTTCCCTGTAGTCAGAGCTAGGATGGTAAATAGGCAGGTGGGGTTAATTCGCAATAGCTGTTTATAAATCAGCAAGCAATCACTTGATACAAACAGAAAATAGAATACCTATTCAAAGTACAGTTCTATAGGACAAAATACATACCCGTGGCAGTGCAAACCAAGTGGCACTGGCTTTTTGTGGGTGAATGATCTAGTCTCCTATTATGAGAATGTAGGAACAATCGAGTTTTTCATCAAATACCACAACTCATTTGTTACTTCTATTCCCTGCCTTTCCCCAGGCAATATAGACATGTAATGAATTCTGAGCTGAATGAATAATGAATTCTGCAATCCCTCAGGAGAGGGAGACATTTATAGCTGAAGAAGAGAGCATTTCTCTCCTTGAACAGTAAGACAGATGGAAAAAAGATCTTAGAGATGTTGTGGCAGCAGTGATAGTTCTAGTGACCACGTATCAGTGACCATTGCTGTTTGAAGCACCAAAGAATGAAGGTGACGTATGGAAGAATTCATTCATTGGGAGGTTTTGGGGTGGGGCTTTGTTGTATTTTTTGCTCATGTTTCAGTGGCTGTTCAGTGACTGTCTTGCAAGACGACTAAGTGAAGTGATTGTATTTCCATAACCAACTGGGTAAGTTACTGGATGTGAAAAACCTCTTCATTTTAAACAAATACATTGAAACATAAACAAGCAGGTACTACTGACAAGCTTTCAGCTATCAGCCTAACATACTTGTCACAGTCTTGATGGTTCTGCAGAGCACCTACATGATTGCTGTGGGTAGAGGAAGATAATTAAGATGTGCACTTGCAGCCTGCAAAGCCAATCAGATCCTGGGCTGCATCAGGAGAAGTGTGGCTAGCAGGTCGAGGGAGGTGATTCTCCCTCTCTACTCAGCCCTGGTGAGACCCCACCTGGAGTACTGTGTCCAGTTCTGGAGCCCCTATTACAAGAGGGATGTGGAGGTGCCGGAACGTGTCCAGAGAAGGGCCACGAGGATGATCAGAGGGCTGGAGCTCCTCTCCTGTGAGGACAGACTGAAGGAGTTGGGGCTGTTCAGTCTGCAGAAGAGAAGGCTCCGAGGTGACCTAATTGTAGCCTTCCAGTATCTGAAGGGGGCCTACAGGAAGGCTGGGGAGGGACTCCTCAGGATCTCAGGTAGTGATAGGACTAGGGGGAATGGAATGAAGCTAGAGGTGGGGAGATTCAGGCTAGATGTGAGGAGGAGGTTCTTCACCATGAGAGTGGTGAAGCCCTGGAATGGGTTGTCCAGGGAGGTGGTCGAGGCCCCGTCCCTGGGGGTGTTTAAGAGCAGGCTGGATGAGGCTCTGTCCAGCCTGATCTAGTGTAGGGTGTCCCTGCCCATGGCAGGGGGGTTGGAACTAGATGATCCTTGTGGTCCCTTCCAACCCTGAATGAAACTATGAAATGTATGTAGAAATGTACTATATAGGGTAAGTACCTGTGCCTAAGTCAGAAATACTGAGTCTACTATATTTAAACAGCATTTTTTCTGCTGTTTAAATATAGTATAGGCACTTTTTCAGTGCCTGCCTGACACTCAGGTCCCTGTGTTGTGCCTGCCTATGACAGCATTTGACTGGCTTGGATCACGTGCACCGAGCATGGTCAAATCCATGGAAGTGTTGCAAAATGATCCCTTTAAGTGTTCCAACGCTTGGCACTCTCCATCCCTTTAAATGGCAACTACTGTATTTGTGATCATAGTAGCTAGCAGTAAACAGATAAATAATGCTAGTTTGGTTTTTTTTTTTCACCCCAGGTGGGAATACAGAAGTTCCTTTGCCTTAGATCCTGTGCTTCTAGCTGTAGATAAGCTTGCCTGGGAAAGCAGCACTGCAGTCCGAGTGCAATGAGAGTGTGCAAAACTGTTGGCTTTGGATTGGGGTGCACGTTTTGTTGGTGTTAGCTAAGCACCTAAGGCCCTGTTGTTGATGGAATAACGACAGGCCTGTGACATGCCTTGGTAGCAAAGTCTCCACCTGCCTTATCTGGCCACTCTGCTTCATGAGAGCCTCAGGGCCAAGACTGGGGTGTCCAGTACCCTTTGCCCTGCCTGCCTCTTTCTTGCAGTTTCACCAAGTCTCGTTGCAGGCAACAACCAGATCAAAGCTAGAGTTGCTACACTGTCTCGCACCAACGCAGCTGTTTGCACACAGCGCAACTGGAACGGTTTGTGCCAGGGCTGCTCATCAAGCTTGAACCGCAGGTGCAGCGCCAGAGACGATTAGGGAAGCTTCCGGAGCTACAGCATCCCCCTCACCACGGCACTCTTCCCGCAGGCAGCAGGAGGGCTGCTTTCGCGGCTGCGGCGGGCTGTCCGTGGCGGGGGCCGTAGGTCAGGGGCTGGAACTGCGGGAGGGGCGGGCCCTCTGCCTGCAGCCACACCTCGGCCGTGACTTCAGCGCCGCGGCGGAGGCATCAAGGCGGGATACGCCAGGCGGGGAAGGGGCCGGGCCCCGGGTGCGGCGGCTGTGGGTAGGCGAGTGCCATGGCGGGGCGGGCGGCGCCATGGCGGGGGTAGCCTTGAGGGAGCGGCGGCGGCACGGCCGCGTTCGTGCTGCGGGGCAGCGGGACGGGCGGCCCCCCCCGCGGGCCCGCCTCGCCCGCAGCCGCGGTGAGGGGGCGGCGGCGGCAGGCCGGGCGGAGATGAACGCGTCGGGACGGCTGCCGGCGGCGGGCGCGGAGGACCCCCCCGCAGCTGCTGTGCTGTCGTTGGGTGGGAACGGCAGCGCGGGCAGCGGCCCCGCGGAGCTGCGGGAGGCGACCCACGCCGTGACGCTGGCGGCCTGCGTCTGCCTGCTGGCCCTCATCTTCTGCCTGGGCTCCTACGGCAACCTCATCGTCCTGCTGTCCTTCTTCGACCCCGTCCTCAGGAAATTCAGGACCAACTTCGACTTCATGATCCTCAATCTTTGCTTCTGCGACCTCTTCATCTGCGGGGTGGCCGCCCCCATGTTTGCCTTTGTGCTCTTCTTTGACCTGACCCGAGGCGTCCCGGGCGCCTTTTGCTTCACTTTCCACCTCACCAGCTCTGGCTTCATCATCATGTCGCTCAAGACAGTGGCAGTCATTGCCCTGCACCGACTGCGCATGGTGCTGGGGAAGCAGCCACACCACACAGCCTCCTTTCCTTGTACCCTTCTTCTCACCCTGCTTTTGTGGGCTACTAGCTTCACCTTGGCCACCTTGGCCACCCTCAAAACCCACGACTCCCGCCTCTGCTTGCCCATGTCCAGCTTTGCTAGCGGTGAGGGGAAGGTCATCCTCTACCTTTACGTCATTGACTTCATCTGCTGTGTGACCGTGGTGTCTGTCTCCTATGTTATGATCGCCCAAGCCCTGCGGAGGAATGCCCAGGTGAGGAAGTGTCCACCTGTGGTGGCTGTAGATGCCTCCAGACCGCAGCCCTTCGTGGGACCCTTAGCCCCTGGGGCCAGGGAGGGCGTGAAAAGCTCCGTGCCTGCCCTGTACAGGAACCAGAGCTACAGCGAGCCACAGCATGTCCAGATCCATGGTTATGCCAAGCGTCTTGGCCAGCCTTTGGCCACTGCTGGCCAACTCCAGCTAGTGTCAGCAGTCAACCTGTCCACAGCCAAAGACTCCAGAGCAGTGGTGACGTGCATCATCATTGTGCTTACAGTACTGGTTTGTTGCTTGCCCTTGGGCATCTCTTTGATGCAGGACATGCTGTCCAGCAGCAGCAGCTTTGTTCTCTACCAGTTTGAGCTATGTGGGTTTGCTCTCATTTTTTTCAAATCAGGATTAAATCCTTTTATATATTCTCGCAACAGTGCAGGACTTCGGAGACGGGTCCTCTGGTGCCTGCAGTACGTAGCCCTCATCTTTTTCTGCTGCAAGCAGAAGACAAGGCTTCGGGCCATGGGCAAAGGCAGCCTGGAAGTCAACAGGAACAAGTCATCCCACCATGAGACGAATTCAGCCTACATGTTGTCTCCAAAACCTCAGAAAAAGTTTGTGGACCAAGCCTGTGGTCCTAGTCACTCCAAGGAAAGTGCGCTGAGTCCCAAGGTGTCTGATGGGCACCAGCACTATGCACAGAGCAGCTCCACCCCCGTGAACACCCGGATCGAGCCCTATTACAGTATCTATAACAGCAGTCCTTCCCTGGAGGTGAGCACACCAAACAGCTTACAGCCAGCAAACTCAGCGTTTGGGTTTGCCAAACCCTACGTTGCCATGCATTATCACACCACCCACAACTTGGTGCAAGACTATGACAGTGCTTCAGCCAAGCAGATACCAGTGCCCTCAGTGTATCCTTAGAAAAGGTTCTGGTCTGGGCAGTCCCTTTTTTGGTTTTGTTAATAATTATTTTGAACTTGGTGTTACTGCTGCCAGTTAAGGAAGTTGGCACTAAGCATTGAAACCAAACTATCTGCATTTGAAGTGAATACTGGGATATTACTCTCCTGATGCTTTCTTGAGTTTCTGAGGGAAGTGAAAAGGGGGGCTGTTGTAGATCTGTATTTGGAATTGTTACATAAAGGTGTTTTTGTTACCAGATTTTACTTCTGGACAGGCAAAAGAGTAAATGTTACAGCTATACAATTAATTATGTCACAAGGTAGAATGCCTGGGAGAACAATGCCAGGAGTATTGCTTGTTAATCTGTGTATCTGCTGGATTCTCAAGAATTAGAAGCGTGCTCAGTATTATGTCACCTAAGTTTAACCTCTTCCCGTTGCAGAAGGTTGAAAGATTTGGTGATTTTTCTTGTAGCAAGTGCCAGTAATAACAAAAATCCTTTAAATTTGCAGGGTGAAATCCTGGCTCCCTTGAGGCAGATGGTAACATTTCCATGAGCTTGCACTGAAGTTTAGGATTTCAGTCTCTGCTTCCTGAAGCAAGAGAAGGTGTTTTACAGAATTGCAGTGCCAGTGGAAAAGAACTTCTGAGAAGTGTTGTGGCACTGTAATCAATCTCTGAGGCATATATATATCTTAATTTACATCTATTTCAAGGATTGGTGATGTTCTGTATCCCAAAATAATTCATCAAAGTATTTTCCACCTGATAGAAGTAACTGTGCAATACCTACTGGAAGATAAAGATGAATGTTGAAGTATTGTGGTACTGATACACTCTGAGCCATGCAGGGATGTTCTTGTTCATAAACTTGCTTTTGTTGTCTGTGAGTTTGTATAAAAGTGGGAATTGGGGGGTTCAGCTGTGACATTCCTGACCCTCTTAAAAGCAGAATGACCACACAACTACAAGTTTTTGAGGTTTTCTTAAGAACTCTAACAACTGTTTGATTCAAAGGTGAGTAATCTGTCTACTTACAAACTTCACCGGTTGAGCTGCAGACTGAGCAAAAGCGTGGCTATGTTTTTACGAGTCTCCCACTTGGGTGGTGTCAGGTGTTGTGGGAGTTTCTTGGGAAACAAGCATCAGAGAAATTGAAATGCTTGGCAATTACCATTTTAAGTGGCCAGATCTTTTCAAAGCAAGCAATCACCCTTCAGCTTCTGTGGACTTCAGCAGAGCCTTAGTACCTCTGTAACAACGGTGCCACAGGCTTTGGGTGCCTGGTTATGAGGAAATGCCACATCTTGGGCAAAACGGCAGCGATGGGAAGATGAAACAACCTGTTCATCTCCTTGCCCTGTGTGAGTTGTCCTGGGTTTAGGCTATTTGTTAACTCTTTTCAAGGTTTTCCTAGAAGACTGACATCATGAATGCTATTTGTTTAAAGCACTGCATTTTAGTTGATTTTGAATGATTCATGACAGCTTTATTGCAATAAACTGGATGTGAACAACTTTCTAATACACCTGTCACATGGAAATCATTTCCATGAGTAATTCTTTCTGGCCAAGTACTTTTCTCTATAAATCAATAACATGGTTCTTTATAAAGTAATTATAAAAGATAACCAAAAGATCTGTTTTGTTTGGACTTTCTTTGCAGTTCTCTTTACTACTAATTTGGAGGAAAAAGCCATGGTGTCTTCTCATTTTGTTTCAAACTGTCCATTCTTAGCAGCAATTCAGGAGCGTAGGCCAGGACCCCGTAAGCTGTTGCAAGGTGGAGTCATGCACATCAAGGGAGTTGAAGAGACACATTAAGACTTCATTTTATCATGAAGCAGATTTCAGGTTTACTGTCTGTATGTAAATTCCTGCTGTGCTTTTGGTTTAGGTTGTAGGAACCTCATCACATGATGGAAGATAAAATCCCTCACATCTTATTCATAAATGTAATTTGCATTGGTTATTTCAAATGGGAGCAAAGCTAGAAGGGTAGAGCTTTAGGATGGAAGGGAGTTTGACTGCCTTTATGCAATGTATTATTAAACTAAACTGAAATCTCTTCAAAGAACTTTGTTATATTGGTTTTCTGTTAACTCCTGCTGCTCACTGTATTAATACCACAAATGTGTTAATACTCTTAGAATGCCCGGTAGGCAAGTGCCACACCTTTTAACCTGCAGTAGGAACAGAGTGTGGTTTAAACTGTCAGTTGTACTAAATAACTGCCTGGGGAGAGGCTTATGGATGTAGTAAATAGAAAATGGATTTGAAAATATGTACAATTTATTTGAAGTGAATCATGAAGTAATCATCCTATGATAAAATAATCAGTTTAGACCCTTCTGGAGTGTAATTTTTCTCCTTTCCTTTAGCCCGCTTGTTGTGTAGGACCCCTCTTCTGCTGAGCACAGGACCAGCAAAGTGTGAGAGCAAGGTTAGAAAAGCAGCAATCTGATTGAGAGGGGAAGCAGCAGAGTGCTGGACAAAAGAGCTGGATAATGTGTGTGGAGAGAGGAGCTGGGTAAGAGAGCAAGGGATAACAGTATGTGAATTCCCAGTGGTTTAGAAAAAGCAGCTGTGTAGCTGGTGCAATCCATAACGCAATTAAAATCAGCTCCTGCCTGGGAATGGTGGCAAATCTTTTCTTTATAAACCTCTGAAGGAAGCTCTTACCTCTGTGCTGTCGCAGTTTGTGTGTTCCTTAGGTGTACACAGTGTGTGTTCCCATCCTAAGCTGGTTCTGGACTACAACTTTGTCTTTGAATGACATCACCTTCCACTTCGGTAACCTCAGAAAGACAGGTGGGACGTGTAGTGTGACTCAGGCTGTTCTTCCTTTCAGGTAATATCCACAGCACTTTAAGAAATAGCTGAAGCAAACCAAGCACCCAGGAAGGAAAGTCTGTTTATCAGTGCTTATGTCTCATCCCTTCAGGTAACGGGTTCTTGTATCAGATCTAATAACTCATGTGCTACAGACCCGCAGTAGTGACCTCTCCTGGGACTGATCCAAGACAAACCTGTATTGCACACAGCAGCCTTTGTAGGAGGTAAACACAGAAAGACTTTTATTTGACCACAGACTTTCCAGGTACAAGCTCCATATGTTCTTGTACCTCATTCCATCTCATATGCTTCCTGAGTGGATCCGTTTTCTGTTCTCATAAGTGGTTCATTGGTTGTTTTTAAGACAGCTGCCAGCTGTCGCCAGAACATTTTCTGTTTGTGTTCCTCAGGACTCCACTTTAAGTATGTTTTCCTTTTCAGCAGCTTCCTGAGCTTGCTGAACTTCTGTGGCACACTGTTGGGTGGGAGGTCTTCCAGCACAATCATGATGAGGGAATCCTGATTTTCATTCAGGACCCGGTGTTCAGCAAAATACAGTTCATATTGACACCAGCAGCTGTTTACAAAGCTGGGGGAGAGAACAAAAAGGACTTTATGGCTGTTCTCTATGCAGTAGAAAATGTTGCCAAGCACAGGATGCCCTGGTTTGAAATCCCTCTCGTGGTAACAGATTCTGAACCCATCAGCTTCCAGTCTTTCCAGTAGATTCTGTTTTGTCCAGTGTGCATCATGTTCGCTGTATGAAATGAAGGCATCGAAGGCCTTGTTTTCTGGCCGCTTCTCGTACTGCTTCCTCTTGGCCATGCACCAGTACCAGCCCATCCTCACGTACCACAGGCCGTCGAAGCGCCAGCACAAGCCTGTCAGCACCAGAACGACCAGAATGGCAGCGCACGCTGTGATGGCCATCTGGATGCCCAGGGAGCAGTGCAGAAGGGTGAGGTTGCTGCTTTCCACCAAGGAGCCCCTTCGCTCGGGTGGGAAGCTGCACCTGAGGTTTCCTTTGCCGTTTATCTGCAGCTGGGGCTTGCGGATGTAGACGTTCACAAACCAGTACAAATCACAGTTACAAAAGAAATGCTTGCCTTGGACGGTCAAAACACTCAAACTCGATAACTGACCAAAAGTGTCTTCCACCACCGTGGTGATGGCGTTGTCACTGATGTCTAACTCCAGCAGAGAAGTTGGGAGAGAGCCACGCTGCAGGAAGGAGATCTTGTTCCCTGATAAATTAAAGTACTTCAACATCGGAAGAGCTTTACCGAAGTGATCAGGGAGTTCTGAAATCAGGTTGTGGCTGCTGTCCAGGTTAGTGAGCACAGGAAGCTGGCTGGTGGGCTCCAGCCTGGCGATGAGGTTTCCAGAAACATTCAAATGTTCAAGTTTCTCTAGGGCATCAGTCAATGGCAATAGGTTCAGCTTGTTCTTACTGATATCACATTGTGTTAAAGTCGAGGGCAGATGCTCGGGGTGCATAGCTGTGACTTTATTATTCTGAATGTTAAATATGGTTAAGTTAGAGGCAGATTTAAAACCAGGGGGTATCATTTTAATATCACTATTGCTTACATCAAGATGCTGCAGGGAGGGAGGGAGGTCAGGAAGCACAGAAATCCTGTTGCTGCTGAGATCCAAAAGCAATAGTTCTCTCATTGTGTCAGCAAACCACTCTGGCAGTTCTACAATGGAACAGTTGGACACTTTCAGGTGTTTGAGTTTCTTGGGAAGGCTCTCAATGGGGGTGCCAGCCTGGTTTCTGACAAATGAAATGGCATTAATATGTACAGTGCCAGGGGAAAGCTTTGGGACTTCCTCAGTGACTTCTGGGCGCGCGGTGTAGATGAAGTGGTTTCCTTGTACGTACATGTGCTCTAAGTTAAAGAGTTTTCTAGCGAAATTGGGGGGTATCTGGCTTATGTTGGTGAAGGACAGATCAATGACCTTGATGGTTGAAGGCAGACACAGTGTGTCCAGGCTGTTTATGGGATTATTGCTAATGTTTAAGAACAAAAGCTTGCTTAAGGGGAATTTGCAGATAGCCTCAACATCAAGAATGTTAATTGTTAGCCTGTTGCAACTGGCATCGATGTACTGCACGTTTGTCATTGGCAAAACCAGGGTGAACAGTGACAGTAGATCCATCTCCAGCTCACAGTGACTAATGTCAAGCTCCAAAATGCTGTCCAGCTGAGCTTGGCAGAGACCTGAGTCCAGCTTTAACATCAGCTCTTCCTCAGAGAGTTTCCTGTGTGACAGGTTGAGCGTCCCATTTGTTGGTGCTGCACAGAGACTGGGCTGTAGTGTGCCTGCCAGGGAGTCTGTTTCGGTTTGCTCTCCTCGTCGAAGAAGATTCTCTGCACTTCGCCTCAGCCTGGGGTGAACATTGTGCAGGACAGATGGACCTCCTGAAGGTGGCAGCTCCTTGGCAGGTTCCAGAGCAGCCCCTGAGGATGGAATACCTGAGACAAGAAGCTTCTTGTCATTAAATGATAAATTCACAGAGATGAGGCTGAGCAGACTCTCAAATGCACCAGGTTCAATCTCCTTAATCTGATTGTAGGAAAGGTCTAAAACTTCCAACACCTCAAAACCTTCCAAGTCTCTCTTGGTTATTTTTTCAATGAGGTTATGTGAGAAATTGAGAGCTCTTGCCACTTTTGGAGCTTGTGCTTCTGATACAGAAGAGAGGTTCAAATAAGAGTAGTTACATGCCAGTAAGGCACAGGCTGTAGGTGTTCTCAGAGTCAGGAATCCGTTTGGTCTACTGAATAAGAAAGAAATGAGGCACAAATGAAGGCTTCCAACAAGGATTCTCATCCTGGGGAAAAGAAATGTAAAAAATCCATCATTACAGCAGACTCTGTGCTAATCAGTGCCCTTTAAAAAATCCTCATTTACTTGCAAGCACAGAGATTGTTGCTTTAGTTGACTTTCTGAATCCCTTTCTAGAACAGAATAGGATTGAATTGAACTGAATAGGTTGGAAGAGACTTTTGAGACTGTTAAGTCCAACCTATCATCCAACACCATCTAATCAACTAAACCATGGCACCAAGCACCCCATCCAGTCTCATCCTAAACACCTCCAGTGATGGTGACTCCACCACCTCCCTGGGCAGCACATTCCAATGGCAAATCACTCTTCCTATGAAGAGCTTCTTCCTCACCTCTAGCCTAAACCTCCCCTGGCACAGCCTGAGACTATGTCCTCTTGTTCTGGTGCTGGTTGCCTGGGAGAAGAGGCCAACCCCCACCTGGCTACAACCTCCCTTCAGGGAGTTGTAGAGGGCAATGAGGTCACCCCTGAGCCTCCTCTTCTCCAGGCTAAGCAGCCCCAGCTCCCTCAGCCTCTCCTCACAGGGCTGTGCTCCAAACCCCTCCCCAGCTTTGTTGCCCTTCTCTGGACACCTTCCAGCAGCTCAACCTCCTTCCTAAACTGAGGGGCCCAGAACTGGACACAGGACTCAAGGTGTGGCCTAACCAGTGCAGTGTACAGGGGCAGAATGACCTCCCTGCTCCTGCTGGCCACACTGTTCCTGATGCAGGCCAGGATGCCATTGGCCTTCTTGGCCATCTGGGCACACTGCTGGCTCATGTTCAGCCTACTATCAACCAGCACCCCCAGGTCCCTCTCTGCCTGGCTGCTCTCAGCCACTCTGACCCCAGCCTGTAGCACTGCATGGGGTTGCTGTGGCCAATGTGTAGAACCCAGCACTTGGATGTGTTAAATCTCCTGCCCTTGGACTCCACCCATCTGTCCGGCCTGTCAAGGTCCCTCTGCAGAGCCTCTCTACCCTCTAACAGATCAACATTTACTTACATTAAGAATTACATCATGCTTCATTATTGTGTTCAAGAGGTAGTACTCAAAGGTGGTGTCAGAGATCGGTTTGAAGGAGCACTGTTCCTTTCAGGTCATTGTAGATACAGCTTGAATTACTGGTTTTTTTGGTTTTTTTAGGCAGATAATGAGCAGCCATTGGAATAGCATCTTCCCCTTGTACAGCCTGAGATGCACTTCCATTACCACTGCCTGGGACCTGAATTTTATGTCACTCATCCTGGCACACAACCACCAGGTAAATCTGACCTGTCCAAAACCACTTCAGTGGTGTATCCAAGAGTAATGGTGCCAGCAGCTCCAGGAACTCAGTGGTTTGCTCTCTGCCATGAATTTACCAGTGACCATCTATTTATTTAGCCTTTCCTTTTAGAGTAAGGAAAAGCATAAGTTTGCTTCAAAGTAGGGTATTGGAGGCTTGTATGAGGCAACCTGCACCGGGAGAGGTGACTGCCTCTGCATCGTTTGTATTTGGACTTCCCATTGCCTGGTATAAATTGCTGCCCAGCTCCTCTCCTGCCCTGGGTCTGTCTGTCTGACACCTCTGGTCAGCATCTTGTGTTTATTACCTGAATATGAAGGTGTGGACCTTCAAGTGAGCAACCTGGTGTCACCATAGTCGCCTATCCTGGCCACCAGACTCAGACCATCAAGTTTAACTAGAGAGAAGAGACACCAGCAGCATTCCAGCTCTGTCCTCTGGATTCTTGGCTTCCTGCAGGACACCACCAGCCCAACCCAGTTTCCTCTACCATGCTTTGCACCAAGCAGGAATGACCCACAGCCCCTCAGGAAAGACATCCAGTGACCCACCCTGTCCCTCTTGCCCCACTTCTACCTGCTCTCCTTGGCGCTGCTCCCCTGTCGATAGCTGCTGCCACAGCCACTGCCTTTTGTAGCCCTGGGAGCAGAGCAGGGCGTGCCAAGACGCCCCCAGGAACCGCCCAAGCAGCATCTGCAGCCCCACTTCCCCTGGTCAGCCTGGCTGAGGAGACTTTCTTCTGCAGATTCTTCTCCCCTGTGAAGTCTGTAATGTTTTCCCCTTCATGCTGGTGCCAGCAGTTGCTCAGCCTGTCGTTGAGTGGAAGATTGAAGGCGAAAATGGTTTGTTGTAGTACTTAGCACTGTGAATGCTGTTGTCCCAAGGGATCTGTTGACTTTGCTCCTACTCGAGCATCACAGGGAAGGTCTGGAAGCACCAGGCGTGACCGAGGTGAGCAGTTGTGCCTTCTGTGGACTTTCAGTAGGGGGAAAATACTAACAGGAGGTTTTCTCCGTGTTTGTAACACTGCCTTGAAGGATGCACTTCCTGTGTGCAGCCAGCCTGGTTCAGAAAGCCAGCAGATTGCACAAGGTGTCGAGGTCTGTCTTTTCCTCAGCTTTTTCTGCTCTTGAGCTGGTTTTTCCACTGTTTTGTAACTGCCAGTGACAGGAAACTCTTACAACAGCCCAGAGGCTCCCCTGTCCCATCTTGGGGGCTGAAAAACCCCAGGTTGTTTATGGTCTCTTTCTAGTCTGACTGAGCACTTCCCTGCCCTGGCAGGTTATGAGAATTGCCCTGAAGTTACCGCTTTTTCTGTCAGATCCTAACTTGCTGCAGTAGGAGACCAGAAACTAAGAACATTCTGAACAAGTCAGGAGACATTCCTGCTCCTGCTTTCACCGTGGGGTCCTCCCCTGTGTCCCTGAGTTTTGCTTTCTTCACCTAAACACAGCTGTGCTGCTTTTGAAACTCAGGCTCTAGGTCCCTCTCTGGGAAGAGGGAGCAGCTGTACCCAGCACAGAGCTCATCAGACCTCATCTCTTTGGCTGGCCCTAAGAGTAAATCATGTCTGGAAGTGGCTAAGTAAAAAAGAGTATTTTTGGGGTGCAGTAATGGTTATTCTACCCACAAGCTGTGCTGGCATGAGTGTAACATTTTTTTCATTCAGCAGTGCATTCATTTATTTCCTTTTCTCTTTTTGTGGGCAACCCACAGTTTTGGGGGCTGTGGAGGAAGAGCAGCCCATGAGAAAGGTCGGTGTGAATCAGTATGTACACCATGGCTGAGAGCAGAGCCAAGGCAGGATTGTGGTTTCCCATGAGGACTCAATAAAGAGATCTCATTCCTGAAGGTGATCTTTCATTTGTTCACTGTCTCTCTGCAGGGGATATTTTTTTGTGCTAGAGAGCTGAACCTGTCCAAGAGCTGCTCAGGACCAGAAATGATGAGCCACCAGCCTTCAGGAAAGCAGAGCTTAAAGGAGCTGCTGCTTTTACAGTATCACTAAGGTTGGAAGAGACCTCAAGGATCATCGAGTCCAACCTGTCCCCACAGACCTCATGACTAGACCATGGCACCAAGTGCCACGTCCAGTCTTCTCTTGAGCACCTCCAGGGACGGTGACTCCACCACCTTCCTGGGCAGCACATTCCAATGATGAATGACTCGCTCAGAGAAGAACTTTCTCCTCACCTCCAGCCTAAACCTGATGCAGCTTGAGACTGTGTCCTCTTGTTCTGGTACTGGTTGCCTGGGAGAAGAGACCAACCCCCTCCTGGCTACAACCTCCTTTCAGGTAGTTGTAGAGGGCAATGAGGTCTCCCCTGAGCCTCCTCTTCTCCAGGCTAAACAATCCCAGCTCCCTCAGCCTCTCCTCACAGGGCTGTGCTGAAGGCCTCTCCCCAGCCTTGTTACCCTTCTCTGGACACCTTCAAGTGTTTCGATGTCCTTCTTAAACTGAGGGGCCCAGAACTGGACACAGGACTCAAGGTGCAGCCTAACCAATGCAGAGTACAGGGGCAGTATTTGAGCAGTGTCTTTGAGTGGAGATGCAAATAAAGACACAACAACACTGGCATTAGTCTCACCTTCTGCAGAAAGTTCTGATTTCATGTTCTGACACTCAGTCATCAGGTTGTGGCAAGAAGTGAGCACTGCTGCTCTTACAACACTGCTTTAGGGTGCACTGAAGAAGCCCAAGGTGAGTTTTAAGCATTCCTGTGCAGGTGAGTTGGAGGGCTTAAGTGCTGTTTGCTAAATGTTTGTCCTTCCTGCTTGGATAAGTCCTGTGCTTTGGGACTTGAAGCAGCTCATCCTTTGCACTCTTCCCATAGGAGTAAATAACCTAAGCGGCACATTTCAATTTCTCAGATGAGGTTTCCTGTGATGTCATTCCTTTGGCTAATTGCAGATGAGATCCAAACTAGGGCTGCAAATTTGCTGTCTGCTTTTCATGTTATTTCCAGGTTGCTGTTTCTTAAATGAGCAGGGAAACAACTCTTCCTCTCAGGATGAGAAGCAAGCCTGCACAATGGCTCAGGCATAAACCTAAGCAGATCAGCAATGGAAGCCCTCAGCCCTCCAGTTCTGCTTTGTGCATTCTGCATGCCAGAAGAGGCTTGCTTTGACCTGTGTTTGGCACTGACAGGTTCCTGCACTCCAGGGCTTCTCTGGGAGAGGGTCAGTGCAGCAAGTTACTCTCCTTTCCACATTACTTTTAGATTCGAATGTGTTAGAAGATAGATTTATATTAGAATTAATTGCTTCTAGTAGTGGCACTCATGGTCTGTGGTGCTCTGTGTGTTTTTGGCAGCATCTTCCTCCACCACTCAGCCTTGCCTCGGTGGTTCTTTCCCAAAATCATGTTGGTCAGGAAGTGAATGGAAAAGCAAAGCATGTTCTTTATCCTTGTGAATTTGTGTGCTTGTGGGTAGTTTGGACACAGGGTAGGAACATCTGTCAGTGCATTGCTTCCTGTAGAAAGGGAAGTAGAAGCTGAGGAATATGCAGAACTGGGTACAGATCTCATGTGTTTGGCAACAGTGTGGTTTGTTTTTAGGGCTAAAGCTGGCATGAGCAGCACACTAAGGTGCTGTGGCTGCTTAGTCTAAGAGCTTGTGCTTCTCCATCACCCCAGGACTTCCTCTGTGCAGCGAAGTGGAATTTATTTTGTGCCACAGAACTATTCTTGGTTTTCTTCTCATCTAATGACCACAACTGAGGGCTGTACAGGAAGTTTTATCATGTCATCTCCTCCCTGTTGTGTGACCTAGCCTGACAGATGAGAAGGGAGCTTCGCACCGTCCCAACCCATGCTGTGTCTGTATCTATCCAGACCAAACCTGGGGTTTTAGAGCTCTGCACAGCACTAAGACCATGGCTATACTGCCTTCCCCAAGAGCAGCCAAGTAGATACAGAGCAGCCACGATTCAAAATAAAACATATGCTTTTTTATCAAGTGCTGCAGGAGACTGTGGGGAAAGCTGGACAGAAGACTCTTGCCCCTTTTTCAGTTTCCTCTGTTACCTCATCCCTATGTCTGTTGGCTTAGCAGTGTAAGGAACAGGGACTTAGGATTTAAATGCAGTATCATCCTGGCAGTGCTGTTTTAGTTTTCTCCTGTATGAGCCACCACCATGAGTTCTCTTGCAATAGTTTAACTTGCTATTCTGGGTAGCAGTCAACTTGTCAGGTGCCAAATGCTTGGTGGATTTCCATCTGACATCAGTTAACGTAATTCCTAATACCTTGCACAACAGCTTTAGAAGGAAGTGTAGTGGGCTTACATGTGTCATCAGCATGCTCAGCACACTGCCCAGGCTTTGCCCCTTCCAGCAGAGGCATCATCACAGACCTTACCCTATGCTCTCAAGCACCCTGTGGCAAGCATTCAGTAAGTTTGTTCAGCTGTAAACTCACCATTTCTGGACCTCCTCTGCTGCACTGCACGTTAATGCACTTTTAAAGTGCTGGGAAGAGCCCAGATAGGCATATTAAAAACAGCTGAAGTAAGGTACAGTAAGGTGAGGATAGAGTGGGATATTAGTATGTTCCAAGCACTTCTACTCAGGTAACCTTTGTGTTTGGACACAGTTATGGCAGTAGAATCAGTTAGTGATGCAGTGGCTATTGAAGCTCCTGACCAAGCAGTGTTTCATTCTGTTGGCAGCTGAACTCCTCACTTGAAGCTGGACCTCGTGGAGTTGGCCTTTAAGTTAGCAATTTCTACCTTAACAATGCTGATTGTAGAACGTCTCACACGGGAGCCAAACAGGAAGTGCAAGACAAGATTTTAATCATTAAAAGTTTCTTGATAACCTCTTATATACAGATAGTTATACACAGAGTGGTTCAGGAGTCTCTCATCTCTCAGAATGCTGCTGGTGAGGTTGGCTGGAAGCGTCTCTCTGCCTTTGCCATCTCAGATGGGATGCTCACACGGGCAACGCCAGTGGGTCAGTGAGGGGTACATCTTGTTCACAGGCTTTAGCTGGGCACTGAAAGGAGCCCATGTTCATCTGCTGTGTCCAGGATTTTACAGATGACTGGGGACTCCACCTTGAACAGAAGGGATGGAAGTGTGAAAGATCATTAAATCACTGATAAACATTTACAAGAGATTAATGACAAGAGGCACAGTATCCTAGCATCACTCTAACTTTTTTGCTTGTTCTTTCCAAGATTGACTCTGTAGCATATTTAGAAGGTAACTACTGTAATTAGTAACCCCCCTCCTTCCTCGGAGCAAATGCAGCTTCCAATGAAGAGCCCCTGCAAGGAAGGGCCTGTTTTAAACGTACTCCTGGAGATGTCCACTAGGGGGTGGCACCCGATCTTAGGGAATTGGAGCATGTCTTTACATACCCCGAGGATGTATTGGCAAGAATGAGGCTCTAACATGTATATGGTCACAGCGTGAGGAGAATCCGATTCCTTACATCTGAAAACAAGAAAAGTGACTTTTGCATTGTCTAGCACATAACAAGCACAAAGCTCAACCATGTTACTCCCTCAGATCTAGGGCATTTTTACTAAGCTGACAGTCATGGCTTTATGAACAGAGGCTTTCACCTCTGCCAGAGACACAAACACCAGTTTACTGAAAAAGTTAACTTACTTCAATTTCACAGTCACCTGCCTTGGCTTGTCTGTTAGGTCGCAAACATCTCCGTTTCCATAGAAATGAGACACCATCCTGCCACAAAGGATTGGAGTGGAAAAGTTTGGAGATAATAAACAGAGTTCTTAAGCACACAGTGAACCTCTGTGATGCAGCATCTCATCATTCAGAGGTGCTGGAGCACCTCTCCTTTGCAGACAGGCTGAGAGAGTTGGGGTTGTTCAGCCAAGAGAAGAGAAGGCTCCTGGGAAACCTTTTAACAGCCTTTCCAGTATTTGAAGGGTACCCACAGGAAAGCTGGAGAGGGACTTTTTAAAGACATGTAGTGAGAGAATGAGAGGTAATGGCTTCAAAATGGCTTTAAGCTAGACATTAGGAATAAATTCTTCACCATGAGGGTGGTAAGGCACTGGAATAGGTTACCCAGAGAAGGTGTGGAGATTCCAACCCTGGGAAGTGTTCAAAGCCAGGCCAGATGGGGCCTTGAGTAACCTGGTCTAGCAGGTGTCCTGCCCACAGCAAAGGCTTGGAACTACAGGATCTTTAATGTCCTTTCCAACCCCTTCTGTGAGGTGTCACATATTTAACTGAAATACACAGAACAAAGACGTAGCCTGCTGTACTTCAGTCACCGCAGAAGCAAACCATTGTTCACTACTGGAAGATCTTTCCTTGCATCTCCAAAGAATGGAATTACATGTTCTGATGGTGCATGTTGATTGGGGGGCATGGAAATAAGTTAATAGTAACAGCACACTGTGCTTTTGACTTTATTGTATCTGTTGGCATCCTAACCACTCGGGCACTGCAGAAGTGAAGCAGGCCCTGCACAGCCCTACCTGACTGTCCGAGTGCCATCCTCTCTCAGGTAGTAGGTTCGAGCAGCGTTCTTCCGGGACCATTCGATGTGCTCCTCCCTGCTCCAGGTACCCACAACCACAGATGTCTTCCCACTTTCCTTATCCTAGGAAAAGAAAAGCTGAGTGTTACACCTTGCAGGATATGGCAAACAGTGAGGATATTTTAATAGTGTGATAAACAATTTCTAGAGCAAGTCTGCTGCTGTCCACAGAACATGTCCTTGCGTTTGGGACAGACTGTGACTGATCTTGTCTTAGGACCAAGAGGGATATTGGTGTTCTCTTCAGAACAGCCACCCAGGCTCTATGAGCTAATAAAAGTGACTGAATCACCACAGGAGCACTCCCCCAAACCCCCATGTTTTTTCAGCCTCAATTATCACTGTGCTCTCTATGGCACGGTAGCTACATCCCCCTGTGTGCTCTGCAGCAGTACATGGAGGATCTCTTTTATGAAATGCAGCTTCTTAAACCCAAGATGTTGATCAGCTGGACAGCTATTTAAACATACCTCATGATACTGATGAACATACTTGCCGTAGCAGAATTCGTACTTCCACCAACCAACACCCTGAGGAAGAGGAGTAATTTCAGTGTTAAAACCAAGCCCCCAGACCAAATGGAACACCCCAAAGCAACCACCTCCCTTTCTCTCCACACCCTAACCAACGGTCTGTAAACCTCCATACCTATGAGAGATGTTGATTCAAGCTTTCCCCTGAGAGGGAATCTCTCACTAGGCTAATTGACATAGGCAAGGGATGGAATAAAGCAGTTTAATCAGAGACTTTTGCAAGAGCCACACAAAACCAAATTCTTTAAACTATCTGTATGCTTCCTGACCTTTAAAGAAGTACCTTCCTCTTTCAAAGAAGGAGGAAGCTTCAGCTACCTGTCCTCTGCTGGCTGCTCTCTCAAGTTTGATCAGTCTTTTTTTCCTCTCATGTATCAATGCAGGGAAAGGCAATTATTTTGAGAATGTAGCTACCAGCAAAAAGCAAACTAAATGCATAAAGCACCGTGTGCAGTTACGGAGCAGCTCATTTGTTATGCACAGCTTTATTCCTCACCCCATGGAAGCAGTAGGAACCACTAAGAAATTCCTTTATAAGCTGGTCATCAGTCAATTTGGAGATGTGAGTGGTGCCCACAGTCAGTAGCTGATGGCTCCCAACAGCAACAGGCTTGTGAATTGCAGAAAACTTCTCCTCTTTTGGAGAATGTATTTCTTCCTGAAATTGAAGTACACACAAATAGGCCTGGTTGGGTTTTGTAAGTCCCTTGTGCAATCTTATCAAGTATATGAAGTTATTTGATAGTAAATGAACTTGGCTGTGAGAAATCCTACCTCCTTCACCCTTCTAAAAGGCATCTTCAGCATTTCTTGCTGCTTCTCCAGCTGTTCTAGATTATGGGGTTTAAGCGGGGATCCAGGCAGAGACTGGCAAAAGATGTCATTCACAGGGGAAGCCCTGAACCTGGCCAAACAATACATCATTTAGTATGCCTTCAAGTAAAGCCAGACTTTTTTGTTGCCCTAAGCTTCAGGCTGAGCTGAGGTGCATATATTTTTCATGCTGCACATACCCCCATTATTCCTTTATCACTCTCTTCACAAGTTACACCTGCAAAAAGCATCTCATCTCAGGGAAGCAAAAGCAAAAAGATGAAGCAGAGAGAGAGCTTTCCCCTTGATTTATGCAGATGAAGATCTCATTAAAACATAATAACCAAACACCAACACACTTTAACAGAGTAGTCTGCAATACCCAGTAGTTACTGTGTATAATCACCACACATTTCCTAACCAGTAACTGCATTAAATAAACCCCATACCAAAGCAGCCTAGCTTTGCCTGAATGGTAACCTTAAGACAAACAAACAGATACAGCAGACAAATGCTGTCTCTCACTGCCTGCATCCCTGTCCCACATTCCTACCAGTTTAAAGTCAATTTAAACCCAAAGAAGAAGGACAACTAGAACTAGTGTATATACATTTGCTGACGTAAGATGATGGGTGTAGAAGAGAAGTACTAGTGGCTGAAGTACAACTCAGAGCTGTTTCAGGAAGCTGACAGGAAAACTGCACTTCACTTAAAATGAGGTTTGTTTGGTGTGACCTCTGCTGTGCAGCGTTTCCAGCCTGCTGTCTCCACCCAGCTTTATTTACTAAGTAGGAGAATAAAGAGCTTGCTTGTTTGTTTGCAGTATTTCCTGCTAGTGGCCAGGAAGTGTTTCACAGAAAGGAAAAGTATTTCCTTTTTTCCAAAGAAAAAATATTCCCTTTGGATAGAGGCAGCAGATCAAGATTTTATCCTCAAACAATAGAACAATTACCCTGTGTGCTTTTTATTTTCCTGCTGATAGAGCAGCTTAAATGACTCATGTAGTAAACATACAGTAGTGCAAGAGCTAAGTGCCACAGATAACACAGTATTACCAGACCCACCTACATGAGAACATTTGTAATTGACACTAAATATTTAACCACATCATCACTCATCTGCTCCAGCTGGCAAGTGTTTATAAAATGGGTTTTTTCCTTTAGACCTTGCTGCCTCTTTCAGAACACTGATTAAATGCTCACTTGTGCTGACATCTGTGTATGTGGGGATTCTGAACTCTTGTTGGGGATTCTGAACTCTTGTCCCTTAATTCCCCTCTTCATTTATATGTCCTCTTCCATTTGCAGCTCTGTCTACACCTTTGAAAGGCCAAACGCTTGCAGCATTGAGACTATGGATACCCCTTGGATGCATGGTACAACTCACCAAAACCCAAAAGGCACAAAACGAATCCTAGATTTGACTGTTGAAAAGTAACACTGAAATTGTGAATCCTTCATGTGAAAATGACTTGCAGAGCTGAAGGTAAGGCAATAAAGCAGGACAGACAGATGGGAGCTCTTTAAAATGGGAGTACTGCCAAAATAAATGCTAAGGTTGTGGCTGAAGGGTGTGCTTCGTTTTCATAAATTAGAGAAGCTGAAGTCTGTGCACACAAATAATGGACATCTGCAGGCTCTCAATACCACAAGGATGCAGTTCAGTCTGCAGAAGAGAAGGCTCTGAGGTGACCTCTTTGTGGCCTTCCAGTATCTGAAGGGGGCCTACAGGAAGGCTGGGGAGGGACTTCTCAGGATCTCAGGGAGTGACAGGACTAGGGGGGATGGAATGAAGCTGGAGGTGGGGAGATTCAGGCTGGATGTGAAGAGGAGGTTCTTCACCATGAGAGTGGTGAAGCCCTGGAATGGGTTGTCCAGGGAGGTGGTTGAGGCCCCGTCCCTGGAGGTGTTTAAGACCAGGCTGGCTGAGGCTCTGGCCAGGCTGATCTAGTGTGGGGTGTCCCTGCCCATGGCAGGGGGGTTGGAACTGGATGATCCTTGTGGTCCCTTCCAACCCTGACTGACACTGTGATACTATGATCTTCCAAGAAATCATAAACTAAGAGGAGACTGAGTGTTCTCGATGTGTCTGCAGCCTGAAAGTGTGTGCTTCTCCAGAATGACAGGGCTACAAACGTACCTGTGGAAAACAGTGATACTCCCTAGCTGCTTCTTACAGGGGATCAATTCCTGCAGACTTACAAAATGCAAATGTTGTGCAACTTAACTTGAGAAGTTAAGACTTGGCAAAACTGCACTTGCCAAAGTACGTGCCCACGTGTCACAGCTGTCAGAAACGCCAGCGGGCTATCTCGCTCGCGTGGAGGCAGATGAGAGCGGGCTGTTAGCCGAAGCGCGAGTACCACACCTGTATTTAGGATGGCTGCATAACAGGGGCGTCAGGATAACCACTTCGTATTCGCAGGTTGTAACTTCTGCCACTGAGAGAATCTCGTGTTTGGCTTCTGGGTGACAGATGTAGATCACTGTACTTGACCTGGGTAGGTTCTGCCTCAGGCTACACGGTGTGCCATTTCCCATCTCTACAGGATAGTAGGGGGTCATCTGCCCCTCTATATTTTTTGTAGGTATCTAGATGAAAGAAAGTGCAAGTTAAGAATCACAGTAAATCTGTGTGACTTCAGAAACAAACAAAACCATTACTGCACTGTACAGAACCAGCACTACTAGATGGAAAAATGTCCCCTGTATAGTTATTTGGTGGTTCTGCAACATCCAAACATGTTCTGGTTTATTACCTCCAGCACAGCACTGCACAAAGCCACGTGAGCTCTGGTTGCTCTTCATGAGCTGCCTGACATTTCAGTTCTAAGAACCATGAGCACCATGCCAGCCATGCTCACCCTGTAGTCTAGGAGATGGGGAGACATGTGTAGCTCTACCAGACTGCTCAGGGCTGTCCAGGCACATTGCCTTCCTGGTTTTAACCAAAATGGTGAAAGTCTCTCTCATGGCTCCTGTTTTGGAAGCAGCTAAAGTTCCTGGGTGCCTCAAGTTCTGTTTGTATAAAAGCCATGTTGGAACCTACAACCTAGATGACCTTCTACTTGTCTAGAAGTTGGAACTTAATTACATCATCTCACCAAAATTGCCTCCACAGCAAAAATTAGGATAGATGTTTTTTACTTGCCTCTTTGGCACTCTCTTTTGAACTTTCCTTCTCTTCTTGATCTAGGGAATAATTAAGAATGAGGTAAGCATAAAATCTCAGAACTTGCAATAAAATAAAGTTATGTACAGAGAAATTGTTGGTTTGTTTGCTAGCACTTTGTGTACACGCTGCCGAGTCAGTTTCATGAACTTGCAGGTGCAAAAGAGGAAAGGAAGGACATTAAAACATTTATCTGACATGCAGAGCAAACAGAACAAAACTCAAGTTAGCATCCTCCTAAATCAATTTTCTAGTTGAAGGACAGGTCCAACTCTGCCCCAGCACCACAGGAAGGCCAGGAGCATATCACTGATACTATTCTGCAAGGGACAGCTGACTGCCTCTTCAAAGGGAGTGAATTTCAGGCTGGGACAGTAAGCAGCCAAGTACTTCAGCCCACCTCAGTAAGCAGCCTCAGAGGGTATACTCCTCATTCTTAAGAAAAGTAGTGTGAATTGCTGTACAGGAAGTGTAGCAGGAATACAGTCTGCCACCTAAGCAGAAAGGACAGGGGTCAACATCCCAAGACTCCAGTAAGATAGTCTGAAATACCATCAGATGTTAACTTCAGCTTTTAACCCCAAACAGAATTGGTAACTCAAATTAAGCATTTTGTTTCCTGTACATCTGAGAAGAATTGGGTATCTCCACACAGAATTAATGAGCACAAATGAGCACTCTAACTCACTAATGAAGAAATGACAAGCAATGCAGTTTCTGAAGCCCTGTTTCTTTTCAAGAGTCGGTTACCTAACTGAAAGCTGGAGGTAGGAATGCAGAAGAATGGGATTAGCAGTGCTAAATCCCCTCCAAGACTGAGGTGTTCAAGTTCATCACTTTCAGAAAAGTGGTGCCCACCTTTTACACACTAGCCTGGAATGAAAGGAAACCACCTAGATGATGCTTTTTCTGTTGCTTCTATCAACACTGACCAGCACTTGGTCTGTGGATTTTTGGAGTTCTTTGGACTAATGTACTGCCAAAGTGCTCAAACAGGTAAGCAGATTTTGGCAGATACAGCCACAGAATTTCCAGCATCAACAGTAATTTGCAGGCAAATAAAATGGAAATGCTCAGAAAATTAGCTATTCTGAAGCACCACTTGAATTTGGGGTCAGCTACCCAACTTCCACCAAAGCCTCACTGCAGTAGTTCTGCAGATGTGCACCAAGATCCCTAAAACAATGAAGACTCTCAAACAGTCCCAAGGAACAAATCTACCTGCAAAGGCTGCATGTTTGGTTTTGCAGACTCTGTTTTATTACAAAAGAACAGAGCCCAAGGTGTGCTACACATTCTGCCCTCTGGTGTGTTCTTAAAGACTCTTCTCCCCATGCAAAAAAAGAGTGGCAACCGGCTACATTATCAAAGAATGATCTGCCATATATTGGGGTTATTTCTTACATTATCTATTTTCTTTCCCTGACACTAATTATTAATTCCTCCAATTACCCAGCATGGCTGAATTGACAGGATGAATGCAAATTGAGTTGCTTAATGGAATTAATTGAAGAGGTACTGTAAAAAATGAGTAATCTACAAAATGATGTTGTATTGCACCGGGAGTCAATTTTCCACAGCCTATTTCTCAGGCAGTAATAATAATGAAAAAAAAAAACCCAACACATTAAAACCCCCAAACGACAACCAACCAAAAAAACCAACTCCACAAACAAACACACCAACCCCAAAAAACCCCACCAAAATTAAAATAGCACCCACAAAATGAGATAGTCTGAGACAGACCTGGTTCTGACAACGGGTTCTTCATCATCATGTTTCCCAGATAATACTCCTGGATGTTTATCTTCTACAAGTGAAAAAAGTTAAGGCAACTTTCATTTGCTTTTGTCCACACTTTCAAGCATCCAGGAATCGAAGAGGAGGACTTAAGCACACATATGCCATTGGAAGAGGGGGTTGAGACACCTAAGTTGTAAGAAGCCTACCTGCCCTGTTTCCTTCTCCTCGTGATACTGACGGATGTGTTTTCCATGGCAGACCTCGTAAGTCCAGTAAGACTCAATCTTGAAAAAAATACAAATTCTGTTTAAATATATTACCCCCAAAAAAAAAAACAAACAACCACCCAGTAATTCCCCCAAATTTTGGCTTTTGCAGCAGTGAAATGCAGCCCACGCAGAGGTGCTTGGGCACTCAAAACCAACAGCGCAGTGCATGGCCTCAGCGGTCCCCAGGCATTTTATCAGTGTCAGGAATCCAGACACCTTCAACTATAGAGATTTTCTCAGACACGTTAAGGTATAGTCATGAAGCTGTAGAGACCTTATTTTTGTACTGACTCAATACCTGGAGTTTCAGACACATCATTATTTTTGATTAATGTGTCTATTATCAACACAGAAGGAACATACTCTATATGAACAGCTGCTTTGCTTGAAGAGAGGTTCCAGCAATTCTCTTGGAGTAGGACCTTTATAGTCTTTTTCTTCTTCCTAGAACAGTAAGGGTATTTCATTACATTAAAGTCTGCAGTACTCTGGTTAGTTAATATTCATTTGCAGTAAGTAAAAAAAAGAACACAAACCAAACAAGTATAGCTAAAAAAATCTTGTAACAAAATGTGAATGTAGAAAACCTCAGCTCCTGCCCCGGAGGAGCTGTGTGGTGGTTAGGAAACACGGGAATTTAGTAAGAAGGGGCAAATAAAACTCACAAATTCTACACTGTGTGAAAGGAACTTTTACTGTGGCAGTCCTGCATAATTTTTGGTCTGTAAATGAGCATCCTATACAAGAGATTTCCACACAAAGCTCTTCAGTACTGAAGATTTCGCACCTAGGCTGAAGCATTCTGTCGTGTCAGTCATTTAAAGGGTGAAAGCTATGTGAGAATGGAGGTGCCCAACAACAGAGGAGCAGATGACCAAGAATAAACCTCACCAAAGGTCTCCTCAGTCTACCTTCTCTTCTACAAAAGAATTTATACACTTTTTAAAATGTAAGCCCCACGTTGTACATTCAGTTTTCCCAGTCAGGAAGAAACGACAGAACAGCTTGTACTGTCGGTGCTAGGAGCACTACCCAGACAGCATTTTCACATAGGGTGATCGCGACAGCAGTGTTAACCTTTACAGTCCTTCACTGGCCTGAACTTGACAGGAGTACTTGAAATAAAGAATAACCCAAACAGCTATAGACCTAGCAATAAAAAGAACATCAGGGGAATTATGTGCTGCCAAACAAGGACTTCAGATTGCTCACACTGGCCCCACTTAATGCAGAGCTGGTCTGTCATACAAAGTGAAGGCACCTGCCACACATGACATGATTTTCCTTTGACAGGAAAAGCCTTTTGTTCTGGAAGAAGAAACAAAAAGACCCAATAGAGACTCGTTTATAGTTACAAAAACCCCTTGACTGGACTTACCTCGTTGCCACTTGCTATCAGTGGGAGAATACATTTATATTTCTCTTTATCTACAGTGGTCATTATAATGTAGTTATCCTCTTTGTACAGGACACCAGTCGTAGGCTAAGGAAACAAACATCCTGTGGATTAGTCAGGTGGCATTCTTAATGCTACTTGTTAAACAGATTCCTGAGCTCTTCAATAACTCACAGAGCAAGTGGTGTAGATTTTAATTATATTACAAGACTGGGCTTCAGCACTTAAGCTTGAAGTGGCTTGCTCGTATTTGCTTGATTTCCTCCCTTGCTTTGACCCTTCTACCTCCAGCCACACTTCCACACTCCTCCAGTTACCTGACTGCAGTTTACATCCGCACCCATTCCCCTCTGGAGCCAGCCATGCACACGTTGGCTTGGGGGAGACTTTCCCAGATGCCAAGCCTAAGCTACGGCCTTGTCCTCCGGTCTGGTGCGTGTGCCCTTACTGCTTGCCCCCAGAGCCAAGCCCAGGGTGCTAAGGCAGGCACCACCAAGGCTGTTCGGAGAGCGCCCCGAAGTGAAGCACACCTTCCCGCGGGTCCTCCAGACCAACCGCCGAGTGGGAGGGGGGCTCTGCTGGCTGGAGCTAAGCCCTGCTGCCGGAGCTACCTACGGACAGTCCAGCTCCTGAGCGAGGGAGGCTGCAGAGCACAAACCCTCGCCCTTCCCTCACAGCCCCCTCACAACTCCCCTCAGCCCCGCCCCGGTACCGACCAGGCTGAACTTGGCGCCGGGCCAGTTCACCCTGAAGGGAATGTCGTCGCTGAGCTGCGGGAGAGCGCGGCCGCCCTCCGCCACGGTAACTGCCGCCAGCAGCCCGCAGAGCAGCGCCCGGGGGACGGCCGGGACGGACGGCCAGTGCCGGCAGCCCCTCATGCCGGCCGGCGGCTCCGGGGCAGGGCGGGCAGCGCCGCCGCCACGTCTGCTTCCGGCGGGGCGGAGCGGGACGCATCAACATCCGGGTCACCGCCGCCTGAGGCGAGCGGCGGCGGGCGGGTGAGTGCGGGCGCGCGCTTGGCGGGAAGGGCGGCGGAGGCGGCTGTGTGTGTGCAAACCCCCACAAGGGAGGGGAGGGCGGCGGCCCTGGGCTGCTACAGCGGCAGTGGTGCCGGGGAGCGCTGCGGTGGCGCCTGGAGCGGGGGTGTGCTCCCGCCTGCCTGCCTGCGTGAGGGGCAGAAGCCCTGTGGGAAACGGCCGCGGTGGCACCGGGTCTGTAAGCGGTTGAAAACGGTACTGTGCTGGCTCTTTAGAAAGCTACCAGGCTCTGTCGTTGTGTCTCCTTGCTCCGGGGGAGCTCCCTCCGCATCTCTGGGCAGAAGCCGGTGGAATTTATCCCCCGGTTACTGCAGAAGTGGAGTTGGTAGCCTCCGGTGCTGGGCTGCGCTTCCACAGCAGCAGAGCATGCAGCGGAGTGCCCAGGCTGCCTCTGGCTGCACTGCATTGTGTTCTCTTTCTTCACAAGCTTTCACTGATAGAGTAGTGCCGGCAAGGTTAATGCAAGTCTGGGAGACGCACAGACAAAGGTTAGGAACCGCGTTTATGTTGCAGGAAATATACTGAAGTAAATATACTGACTATAGTAAAGTCAAGACACTGAACCCTGTTTGGGGCTTGCTATCCTGATGTATTTTTACAGCGCCCCTGTCTGCCAGTTAGCAGCTTGGCTGAACAGTGGGAAGTTGCCTCCTAAGCACTTTGTTACGTAGCTGACAAGCATACACACAGCTACAAATACCAGGAGTAGGTCAGGTGGGGGAGCTGTAGTGTTTGGGCTTTTTCCCCACATTCTCAACTCCTTAGTTTGAGTAAAGCCTGTATCTACGTGTGTACCAGAAGGCATGAGGAGGGATATCAAGCAGAGTTAAACATGATGAACTTCAGGAAATAAGGATATAAAACAGTGATATAATGTGGATGGGGGTGCTGCGAGTAACTTGTTTTAGCTGTTAAGGGTATCACAAAATGGTGTGGGTTTTCTGCTTGTAAGGGGGGGTAACATGTCTGTGTTGTGCAAACAAGTGTGTTGTTTTCTTATGCTTCTTAGCAAAACTGCCTGAAAGGTTCTGGCTTGTGGAACTCCTTTTAAGGCTGTATGTTGTCTCTTTTTTTGTCAGTCGATACAGAACTGTGGTGTGGCACGACGTTATCCTTGTGTTTGTGGTGAAAATTGTTCTGCTGAATGATTCTAAGAATTACCCAACATTCTTCTGCACAACTAAGATGCCCTTTAGTTATCTCTGTGAAGGACTTCCATCAGATACAGGATTCTAGAGAGCAGTTTAGACTAGGAGGGGAATGGTCTTTACCTACCCTTGTGGAAAAAAATCGTAGTTTGGGAGCATGAAAGTGAGGATAAAGATGTAGTGATACAAAAGTAAGGAAATCATTAACAATTTGTCTTTCTATGTCATAAGGGTGTGACAGTTAGCTTTGGTTCATTTTATAGAAAAGAGGAAGCAGACAAATGGTTGAAGAAGGGAAATGACTATTTGGCATCCTAAAGGAAGCTGCTAATTACAGAATGTTTTGATTGCCTTTGGTGGTGAACTTTCTATTCACAAATGCAGATCTGTTGACAGAAGTTTTGATTGACACAGATTTTGTCGGTAGCAGTCAAAATGTGTTTTAAGTGTACCTATTATTAAAGTGAGATGTTGGCTATTTGGGTTATAGATCAATACAGAAGATGACTGCATATTTAATGACTTGTAATGGCTCATACTAAGGAATATCAGGCATTACCTAAGCTACTTTGTAGTATCTGCTTTTTCATTTCCACTCACATTACAGCACAATTAATTTAAACTGTCTTACTGCATTCTTTGTATGAACTTGACCTTTTTCCCTGTAATTTAAATACAAGATTTCTACTTAGGAGATTGCAAGATAATTTAGATACATCAGCATATGTACTGCTCTGTACTGATTCCCTTCAGCAGCATAGGAAGAGTCTGTCTTCACCAACTGCTGGGCAAGATCTTTTCCCCTACAAATGGCCTTAGAAACTTTTCTGTTGGGTGACAGAAGGCAAGACCATGGCCCCATAGTACTGCATGCTGCTGCCTTCACGTGTGGAAGGGCTGCTCAGACATTCTGAGCCTGTGGATCCCAGGCAGTACAATCTGACAACATGGGCAAGGCCATTGTTTCCTCAGTTTGGCAGTAAGTTTAGAGGTAGCTTCATGTCTTAGAATTATAGGATACTTTAGGTTGGAAGGGACCCTTAAAGGTCATTTAGTCCATCCCCCTGCAGTCAGCAGGGATCTTCAGCTATGTGACCTTGTGTCCCTGACCTGGAATGCTTCCAGGGATGGGGCATCTACTCTCTGGGCAACCTCGGCCAGGGTCTCACCACCCACGGGATAAAAAACTCAGTCCTTCTATGTAGTCTACAGCTCTCCTCTTCTAGTTCAAAACCATCACCCCTTGTTCTGTCACCACAGGCCCTATCAAAGCCTGTCCCCATCTCACTTATATGCTCCTTTAAGTACTGAGAAGCCACATTTCGTTCTCCCAGGATCCTTCTCCAGGCTGAACAATTCCAACTCTCAGCCTGTCCTCACAGGAGAGAAGTTCTAGCCCTCTGATCACTTTTACAGCCTACTCTGGACCTGTTCCAACAGGTTAATGTCCTTCTTGGATGGGGGGCTCCCTAGCTGGACTCAGTACTCCAGTTTGCAGTATGTGTCTGCTTGCATAATGAAAGCATATCTGAAATCTCTGTAATTTATCACAAATTTAGATTTAGATCTAACCAGCAGGAAAAAAAAAAAAGCATTTATGGCCCATAAGAAGTGTATGTTAATCTTCTAAAATTTGTGTGTGTGTGTTGAGTAAGAGATCTGGAAGCATACTGGGCTTTTGATGGTGATTTAAGCTGTAGAAGAGGGGTGGCTCCAACCCCATATGACAAGGACAAATGCATATTTCCAGTGCTTTAAATAACTCCTCATGTCAACACAGTTTAAGGCTGCACAACAGCAGCTCTTGGCTATTGTTCTTCACTGGCTCTAACAGCACATCGTAAAAAGATGCAGTTAGACAAACATAGATGTCCAGCACGTGAGTATCACATTCATAAAAGCAAATTGTACTGAGGGTGTGTGCACAAACTGGAACACATCATGACACTTATTATTGCCAAGTGTTCTGACCTGGAAAGTAAATGAACCAGCGACATCCTCACTATAAGCAGAGATACAGAATGTAGGACTGCACATAATCCCTATGCCCCAGACAGTGCTTAAATAATTATAGCAAATCATCACTGACTTTTATTTTTAATCATTATTGAGTGTAACTTTCCCCTGCCCTAAGCAACAAGGATCTTTTTGAGGAAAGAACTGTAAAACAAGGTAGAGGGGACATGCCATTGTACATGTTTTAGCACAGCTCCAGCTCTGGGCACTTTAATGACAGTTGCTACATACAGACACTGGGAAGTTCTGAGCATACTCTTCTACTGTACAGCCACTGAGTTATGTCAGTCTTAAACCAGCACAGTGCAAGGGACAATCAAGAGCTCTGAAGGGTGTTCCATCAGTTTGCAGGTAGCTCATGTGTACCAGTGGAAACTTGAGGCGTCTCTACACGTTATTATTTTGCTCCTGTGATTTACTTCTGCAGTTTAGAGTAGTCCATCAAGTAATGCCCTATCATGTATTATTGAAGCAGTGGCATTCAACTATTAATAGGAAACAGTGGCTTCTAAAAACTAACACATTTTTTTCTTCCCTCAATGAGTCTGTGCTTGAGACACACCTGAGACACATTAAGATTATAATGCAGCATGTAAAAAATTACAGCTTTCTGGGTTAAATATTTTTTAGTGGTCTAATTATCTTGAATTTAGGTTTATATTTCAATATCCTCTCAAATGTTTACTAACATTCATCCTTGTTGGCTTTTGTAGGTGATTAAGGAAAATATTAGCAGCTTACTGTTTGCCCTTTTTTCCCAGTTGTTGACACAAAATACAGGCTTCCAAGCTACTACCAAACACTTGTACATTCTCTGTAAGAAAAAATGTGATGTGACATGGTGTTGATATAGCACCTTCCCTATACTGACATACAAAAATATACTTTGTTAAAAGGTAACAAAAATAAATTACATTTTCTGAAAGCAAAGTAAGTTCTTGTTGGGACGGAAACTCCATTTGCCGATGTTCTTCATGCTAAACCCTCTCTGGCTCTCCATGCAACACACCTAAGGTAATTGAAAAGAGCATTCCTTTCTTGATTACCTTTTGTCTGAATCCCTCCCTGAAACAGTGGTTGAAAGTTCCTGGCTTAAAATCTATCCTCAGAAATTGGTGAATTTAAGAGATGGGGTTAGAACAGCAGTAAAAGACAACCAAGATGGGGATTTCTGAGCACTCTTGCTGTGCTGTGACTCTGTCATACTCTTAGCTATTTTAATACTTTAGCTTTATTCTTTATATTACTGTTAATAAAATGAGGCACTGATAGGTTATGGCTTTTTTGTGTCAAAGTACCCTGTGCTTTGGTTTTCAGGGGCTTGACTTAACAAGCCATTATTTCCTTGACAATGAAATGGTTTATTCTCTGTGTTTAAGGACAACCTAATATATAAAGGGTAAATCATCAAGCCAAGAGAAATTTAAGTGGTTCTTTTGAGATTTTCATTGGATAAAACCCCAGTATACCAAATTCAAATCTAAAGCAATTCCCTTCCTCTCCTTTCCATAGACTCCTGAAAGGATGTTGTAACAGTGTGTTCTAATGGTCAGCTACTGCTTTGAATTAAAATAAGGAAGATAGCATGATACAGAGAAACATGCCCCCATTGTGCAATTAAACCATTCCTCTGAAGATGAAGCCAGACTGCTAAAACAAAGAAGGTAATTTATAGACAATTGAGCTTTTGATGCTTTTCCAAGAGTTCCTTGACTAGTTTCTCTAAGGAGAAGAGATGCTCATCTGCATCTTCTGGCACGAGATTTCTGATAGAATTAGCAAGTTCAAACAGATACTCTGTGTTTCTTCCACTAGGACCCACAGAATTGCAAATCTGTTCAGCAATTTCTTCCAGAGGTGCTGGACCAAGGTAGTTTGGGTTGTCACAAGTTCCAATGTACAACAACACATCAAATGGTTTTACTGACAGGTCCTTTGGGTAGAAAATTACAGTTGTGGTCCTGTAGCCTCCCTTCTCTCTGAAGTCCAGGTATGCCTTCACTTCACATTCTTGTCCTGCTGGCAGTCTGTAAGCAACACCCCATACACACCCCTGCCAGAAGACAGAAAAAAATCCAAACAGTGTTCATAAAGACACTTACAAATGAATATATTTTTATTGTACTTGGGAAAAACCTTTTCAAAGGAATGTTCTTCCATTTTCAGTATTTTTATAGTTATTCCTTGCACTTTGTAGGAATCACAAGTTAAAATCTTTGTTTTATCTAGGCAATCTGCAGTCAAAATGGTAATTATGCAGGTGGATCATGGCCTTTCTTACTAGTGCCAAGGCCTTTCTTACTAGTGCCAAGGCCTTTCTTACTAGTGCCAAGGCCTTTCATACTAAACAATTTCTTGTTGCTCGTAAGTTTGAAGTAGTAAATAGCTTTGGCTGCTAAGGAGCTGGCAAAAAGCGTTATTTCCCTGACCCCACAAAATTTGTATATGAAAATTAAAGTTTTAAAGAGTGCCAAATTCAGAGTCATTTTGATCAGATCCTTTCTCTGTTTCATTTCTAAGGACCCAAATTTCACCTATGTCTATTAATGCATACATAGAGGGACGAGTGTGGTAGTGTTACTGCACAGAAACTGAGTTGGAGAAGAAAAAGCTGAGACATGAATGTCATTTGCACAATAAACATGGCATCTCCAGCACCTCATCAAAGAGGATAAATTTCATTACAGGCTTTGACAACCTGAATATTTCTTTATCCTCTTCACAAATATCTCTGAGAAAGTGACTGCTCTTCAGGTCTGCTTCGGTGGTGATGGGAAAACATATGGGTGTGGTGGAGATAGGGATTTAAAGTAGACACTTCAAGTGTTACTGCTAATTATTTAGTTTTAATTAAGATTATAGAAAATTATAACCCAGAAATCTGACAAGGAGTAGGATGTTCTTCTTTGTGGTTCCCCCTTAATGGGCAAAGAAATTCAGATGGAGCAAGTAAAAATAACTCTCTAAACTAGATGTTTCCAAGATGCACTATGTGTATAACCAGTGAAAAAGGACACACACAGCTGGCTCTGCCAGTACAAGTGCCACTGCTGCTGTCACCACAGTGTTTGGTGTCAGCATGCAGGGGAATAATTGCTGCAGTCTGCCAAGATAACTTCAAAATACAGTTACCTTTTTAAACTGCAGAATGAGTAACTGAAATTAAAGCAAATTACTTTATCATTTGATGTTTGTGTGTAAAGGGTGATCATCTGGCCACACCAGACTCGGGATAAAAGGGGAAAAAGAAAGAAACAAAGCTGGTTTGCCATGGGAAAAAAAAAGTTTCTATGGTAATGAGTAAATTTGCTTAATAATACAAACTGACAACAAAGATAAGCACTCTTTGTCTTTATAGGCATCTCTGTAGCATAATGGTGCCCAGCAGTCAGTAATATGAAAAATCCCTTACTAGAAAGGTACAGAAATGGCAGTGACAGTGCAGTGCATTTTTCTGGGTTTGTGAACTGCAAAAAACAGTTAATTTTTTTGATTGCTGCTAATCTTTTTGGCTGCTAGTTCAGGGAAACAGATTGATAGGACAGCAATATCATAACTGCATAGATAACCAACTGCAAACAAAAAATAACTGCTACCAAAATACCCATTCTCTGCCTCTTACAGCTAGGTGCTGTGTGGCCTGGCTCTCCCTCTGCTGCTAGCCATCCCTTCTTCCTGCCCCTGGAGGCACTACTATCCCCTGGGCAGACTTGGGCCAATGACAGCTTCCTCTAACAGGAGCTAATTTCACAACACTACAGAGAAACCAAAAGCACGCTTGTGGTATTTAATTCCTTAATCATTTTATCTGCTTAGCAAAAAATAAAGCAAGGGTATCTCCTTTTTTATTACTGCAGTGTAATCTTGATGTGTTTCTGTTTTCCTTTGGGGAGAGCAAGATCTGGGGTCTATTACTGGTGTAGTGATGTCACAGCTATACAAATGCTGGAAGTACAATTCTGCATCTTATAACTGGATAGATTAAGTCACTGTTCTGGAAGATCCATTAAAATATGTCTCTGGTGATAGCAGACCCAAACTACTAGCAGTTATTACAGATTTATTTGAAACAGTGAAGTGTCATTGCTCTAACTACAAGAAAAATGGAGAGGACTTTTAACTGCACTGAAGATAACTCAGTGATTTGCTTGGAGAGTAGCAAAAATAGAGAGACTTACTACACAGGCTGGGAATGTAACAGGACATTCTGTATACTACAGAGACAGAACAAGAGTACTATACCTCAGGATCTTCAACCAGAGTCACAACTCTTCCAGGCTAAAATTAAAATCAAAATGTTCAATTAGAGGCTTTTACCCTAAATCATAAGCAAAACAAAAGACTAAAGGTGGGGGGGAAGGTAATGGAAGGATCAGATCAGAGATCTAATTCAGGACAGTCTCAATAAGGTCTATTTTTTGAGCCAGTATAAACATATTCTGATAATGGGTTTTGATTTTTATTTGATAAATGAGTTAAATTCTGAGTGGAAAGTGCCTGCAACACAGAAGTTAAATTAAGGGCAGTCATAAAGAGGGATGTTTTGAATGTCTTTGCTCTGTATGTGGTATCCAAACTCTTTCAAATGGTGACAGTAATCCATTAATGTGAAACTATCCCTCAAGGAGCACACCTTTCTCAATCAAGCTGCTTCTCTGCCCTACTGGGTTTTTTTTATCTCCAGTACAATTTTTTTTGTTGTTGTTGTTTTTTATGAATCTTGTCACTTGTATTCAAAAAGTTCATCTGCAGGCATGGAAAACTAC
The DNA here is from genome assembly GCF_026170545.1 of Melanerpes formicivorus. Lineage (NCBI taxonomy): Eukaryota > Metazoa > Chordata > Aves > Piciformes > Picidae > Melanerpes > Melanerpes formicivorus. The sequence goes on from NW_027142377.1 coordinate 11,343,431, forward strand.
ATAACACAGAAGTACAGCTGGTCTAGAACTAAGCGAGAGGTCTGGCTGGGGTTACACTAGCTGGATTGTAGCAAATGTTAACTACACAACAGGACAAATGTCAACACCCAGGGTTAAAAACTATCAAACTAGATGTTTCTGAACAAAGAAATCTGCTGGTCATTTTTTAATTTATTGAAAGCTGGGAAAAGTTCATTGTGCAAAAGACTTCCGTTTTCCCTTCTCTTCCCCTTCTAGCTCATTCAGCCTTACTGGGCAGAGGGAGCATAGCTTGGTGAAAGGTTATTGTTCAAAGAGTTAATTCTTGCAGGAAGGGTAAGAAGATGGTTTGCAAATACTGAAAATTTATGCACTGGGATGTATGCCTTTCATTTAGTCTTAGCTAACTTTTTGTGACTTAGCACTCCTATCTTCATTGACACGTCTCTGCCTTTCTGCCTGGTGAGTTTGTGTTTGTCTCTTGGCACAGCAACAGTGCAGGCTTTTCTCCTTGGCAAGCCATGCAGTCTATTGGTAACAAGCCAAACACGAAATGTCACATTTGCAGAGCATTTCATAGATACCATCAAGCATAGATACTCAGTATCACATCTTTCAATCACCCTAAAGGCTATTTATATGCTCAGAGGTACTGTGTTCTTTCATTTTTATGCCAGTTCTCTTCCCAGCATCAGCCATCTATTCCTGACCTGATTGATAAAATAAAGAACAAAACTAAATGAATGCTAACTCTGGAGACCCTATTACAGGAAGGATCTGGATGTGCTGGAATGTGTCCAGAGAAGGGCTGTGAGGAGAGGGCTGGAGCACCTCTCCTGTGAGCACAGACTGAGGGAGTTGGGGCTGTTCAGTCTGGAGAAGAGAAGGCTCCAAGGAGACCTAACTGTGGCCTTCCAGTATCTTAAGGGGGCCTACAAGAAAGCTGGTGAGGGATGTTTTAGGGTGTCAGGGAGTGATAGGACTAGGGGCAATGGAGCAAAATTAGAAATGGGTAAATTTAGATTGATTGTTAGGAAGAAGTTCTTCACCATGAGGGTGGTGAGACACTGGAACAGGTTGCGCAGGGAGGTGGTGAAAGCCTCATCCCTGGAGGTTTTTAAGGCCAGGCTGGATGTGGCTCTGGGCAACCTGATCTAGTGTGAGGGGTCCCTGCCCATGGCAGGGGGGTTGGAACAAGATGATCCTTGAGGTCACTTCCAACCCTAACAGTTCTATGATTCTATAATTGATTATAATGTGAGTGGGTGTTTCTTTTGGGAAGAGATGGCATCATCAATGCATCTGTTCATCCACTCTACTTAAAACCAGTCTCAAGCAGTGAGTTAACTGGGACTGTTGGCTGGAATTCAGTTTATCATCTCAAAGGTAGCAAGTCAATACATCCACCTCCTTACTCCTACTGGACACAGCATTTCTAATCCAAGCCACGATGCCATTGGCTTTCCTGGCCACCTGTGGGCACACTGCTTACTCATATTCAGTTGCCTGTCAGTTAGAACCCCCAGGTCCCTTTCTGCCAGACAGCTTTCCAGCCACATTTCCCCAAGCCTGAAGTGTTGCTCGGGGTTGTTGTGACCCAAGCACAGGACCTGGCATTTGGCCTTGTTGAAGCTCATCCCATTAACATTCACCCATCGATCCAGTCTATCCAAATCCCTCTATAGAGTCTCAGGAAGATCAACACCCCCACCCAACTTGGTGTCATCTGCAAACTTACTGATGACACACTCCATGCCTTCATCAAGGTCATCAATAAAGTTGTTAAACACAAGTGGTCCCAACACTGAGCCCTGAGGAACACCACTTGTGACTGGCTGCCAGCTGGATTCAACTCTATTGACCACTGCTCTTTGGGCCTGGCTGTCCAGCCAGTGCTTTACCCATCAGAGTGTGTGCTCATCCAAGCCACGAGCAGCCAGTTTGCCCACAAGAATTCTGTGGGAAACAGTGTCAAAGGCTTTTTGAAAGTCTAGGTAGACAATATCCACAGCCAATATCCTCATCCAATAGTTGAGTCATCCTGTCACTGAAGGAGATCAGGTTGGTCAGGCAGGACCTGCCCTTCATAAATCTGTGCTGACTGGGCCTGTTTTCTCTGTGCCATGTAGTGGTGCTTGAGATGATCTGTTCCATGACCTTCCCTGGTACTGAGGTCAGACTGACAGCTCTATAGTTTCCTGGATCCTCCTTTCTTCCTTTCTTGTAGATGGGTGTTACATTTGCTACCCTCCAGTCCATTGGGACCTCCCCCGTTAGCCAGAACTTCAGGTAAATTATGGAGGTGTTCAAGAGGGGATTGGATGTGGCACTTGGTGCCATGGTCTAGTCATGAGGTCTGTGGTGACAGGTTGGACTCGATGATCCTCAAGGTCTCTTCCAACCTTAGTGGTACTGTGATACTGTGAAAGTGGCTTGGTGAGCACATCTGCCAACTCTCTCAGCACCCTTGAGTGTGGCCCATCCAGCCCCATAGACTTGTGTGTGTCTAAGCAGTGTAGCAGGTCAGTGACCGCTTCCTCATTTACTGTGATGACCTCATTCTGATTCCCCTCCCTGACTCCTAGTTCATGATGCTGGGTGTCCAGGAAACTGCCGGATCCAGTGCTAGGGACTGAGGCAAAGTAGGCATTGAGCACCTCAGCCTTCTCCTCATCCTTAGTCACTGTGTTTTCCTCTGCATTCAACAAAGGATGGAAATTTTCCCTACTCCTTTTGTTGTTAATGAATTTATAGAATGATAAAGTGAAAGAACAGAGGGCATGTTTGGATACAGGAGTTGCATGCATGATGGATGCCAAACTGGTTCTAACTAGTGCTGTTTAGAACTAGCTGAACATTTCTTCCATGCTACATGTAGTCTGCTGTGTTTCATTTCTAAAAAGACTTCTTTATGCCTTTTCTGGAGGAGCTCCTAACGCCATATCCCAGTTTTATTGTGAAGTTACCAGGCTGCAGGTTAGACAATTGCTTTAGAGAGCATCAGGAAAACAATACGACACAAACCCAGCATTCACAGTAGATGACTTGTTGGAGAGCTGCACGCAGGTTATCAGTTTCTAGACATTTATTATCAATTTGCATTTTTGTTGACTAAATCTTGATCAGTATCTACAGCTGTCAGTAGCAGTCCTGCCACATTAAAGTCATCTAACCTGCTGTATGTTTCTGTATCCTATTGTTGAACATATAATTCTTAATAGCTCAGCCAATAAGGTTGATAGCCTTTTATGGAGAGAATAGTACAGGCTTGCACAGCAGAGCAAGACTACTATTCTCACTCCTGTGGCTTAGAAATCAAATACCAGGTTGGAAGGAACTTCAAGGATCATTTGTTCCAACCTTTCTTGGCAAAACCCCCTCTATGTATGCATGGAATTGGGAATGCTTGCTTCTGGAATTTTAGTTTCTTTTTCTTTTTCTTGGTGTGTCTTTGTTTTTTCTTTTCCAACCAGTGAGTATCTCCTCCTCCATGAGTTTTCATTTGGAAGTAAAAAAGCTGGAAAATAGTGGTCACTTACATGTGTGCTTCTGGCCTTGACTTAGCAGCCTTTCTCTCCACAGCCTGACAGTCAGTTATTTAATGTCTGCAGTAACTATCTGTCTGTGTCCTAGTATCTATAACTAACTCGGTTAATTTTGAGCTAGTAAAATGGACTGATGGGGGTTTTGTAACCATTTGTCTCCTCTTTGAAGTTTCTGGTGGTGTTTGTTGGGGTTTGGTATTTTGATCGTACAGAAGTACCAATAGTTCAGGAGCAAATGAGTTCTTGAACTGTAGGAAATACTTCTTGACACAACGAAATAAACTAGAAGTGGAAATAAACTGGTCTTAGCAAGCAGCAGGCGCCCCTGAGATAGGCTTTCTGCTTCTAGCAGCAGCAGCCTCCGGGAGCGCAGCAGGGCAGCGCAGCTCCGCAGGCCGGAGAGCCGGGGATCGCGGCGCGAGCCGCCTCGAGCCGCCGCCTCGCGGAGCCTGGTGCGCCCGGCCCGCTCCCCGCCGCGGGGATCGAGGCCCGCCCCGGCCCCGCTCCCCTCCTCACCTTGCCCGGCACGCCGCGATGGTCGGTGCTGCCCTGCCAGAAGCGGCGGCTGTAGCCCTGGATGCGTCCTACCATCTTCTCCTCGTAAGGAAAATCCACCTTCCAGATGAGGGAGCCGTAGCCGAACACCCACATGACTGCACCGAGCGCTGCTGGGCGGCCGGCCGGGCCGGGAGGCGGCCGGGCCTGCGCACTGCTGGCGGGGCGGCCCCGCGGCCGGCACAGGCGGAGCAGCGGGGCTCGGCGGGTCGCGGCGGGCTGCGGCCGGCAGCCTCTGCTTGCCGCGGTGACTAGGATTGTGTACAGTGTGTGGGTGAGCCCACCTACCGCGCAGAGCTTTGCCTTTACCGTGATGTCGTTTGGCCCAGGAAACGATATCCCTTGTCCTCCGAATCTTATTCCCAGGGAGGCGCAGGGCAGCTACTACTCCCACGCTCCCCCAAAATCACCAAGCAAAAACCTCAGCAACCCGTATAAATCTGTTGATTTATCAGTCAGTATAAATCATGAGTTCTGGTAGTTCTGGGTTAGTGATTGGATTTAAAGGTATTTTCCAAATAAACAAATGATTTACACTACCTCTTCTCGTCCCTTTTCTTCCTCCTGCAGCTTGCCACACGCGGGGATGGATTTCACGGAAGCCTATTCTGATCGATGTTCTGCCGTGGGGCTTGCAGCCAGGGAAGGAAATGTTAAAATGCTGAGGAAACTAATTAAGCAAGGATACAGCATCGACGTTCCAGATAACAGGGGATGGGTGCCAATCCATGAAGCAGCAGCTCACAACTCGAGTGAATGTCTGAGGGTACTTATTGGTGCAGGTAAGGGAAATGGGATGTGAAATGCTGTGATTTTTTTATTTTTCTTTCCTAAATTACTCTGCAAAATACAACAGAAGTTCAACAGATTTCTCTCATTGTATTCAAGGAGAAGCTGACATCATGTAGTCTGTGAATGACGTTTGAGTTTACTTTCTCTGTCCAGGGTGGGTACCTGCATAGGGCCAGCAACAGCAGACACTAATGATGGTAACAGCACATTTATGAATATACTGTAGGCCACAAACGTAAAATAACTCTGGTTTGTAAGCAGTTGCTCAATACACTCTTTTTTCCTTTTTTTCTTCCCTATTCTCCTTCGTAGCTTCATCTGTTGATTACATAAACTCAAAGACGTTTGAAGGGTTAAGTGCTCTGCACCTTTCAGCACGCCATGGCTCTCTGGAAAGTCTTCATGTTCTTCTGGAAGCTGGGGCTGACCCCAATGAAGTTACCACTGAAGCAACCACCCCACTGTTCCTAGGTGACATGAGCTTGAAGTCTCAGAAGAGTTGATGTGTGGGAAAAGCTTATTCAATGAACTCAATTCATCAGAGTTCCATTGCTACCTACCACATTACCGATTTTTCTAGCCTAAATACTAGAATTAGAGATTGAGTGGGTATACAGATTATTCTTTGTTTATATAACTGTAAAATCAAATAGTTTTTTTGCATGACCTTTTGTTTTCTAGCAGAGAAAAGGTCTAGGAGGTACAGAATTATTTTTCTATGAGGGTGTTTCAAGTCTGTCTTATTTAATCCTTCCCTGCTTCTTATGTGAAAAGACCCCTTATTCTTTTTGAAATTCCTAGTTTGGCAGTTAAGTAACTTTTTTAGTATTTCTTATAGGATTTCTCTTTGACATAATTAAATGCTTAAAACTATTGCTGTACTGAATCCTTAAAGTTTAAATCAAGTGATTACATATGCTTATCGTTTTAACATGGAGTCACCATCATTGGAGGTGTTCAGGAGGAGACTTGATGGGGTGCTTGGTGCCATGGGTTAGCTGTTTAGGTGGTGTTGGATTGGTTGATGGGTTGGATGCGATGATCTTGAAGGTCTCTTCCAACCTGGTCTGGTCTGGTCCTGTTCTGTTCTGTTCTGTTCTGTTCTGTTCTGTTCTGTTCTGTTCTGTTCTGTTCTGTTCTGTTCTGTTCTGTTCTGTTCTGTTCTGTTCTATTCTGTTCTATTCTATTCTATTCTATTCTATTCTATTCTATTCTATTCTATTCTATTCTATTCTATTCTATTCTATTCTATTCTATTCTATTCTATTCTATTCTATTCTATTCTATTCTATTCTATTCTATTCTATTCTATCACACCTCCATACCCAGGCAAATGTGGCTGTCAAATCACTTTTGTTTGCAAGCCTACTCATGCTTTATTTTTAAACAACTGGATAGCTTATTTGCTTAGAACAGTTGGTAACAGGTAGCACTGGTGGAGAAATCATCGTTAAAAGCACACTGGATAATGCTAATTGACACTGTGTATAAGTGCTGGCATACATTAGAACCAAAACAGTTCTGGGGCTGTGTACCCAAGAGGCTTTTAAAAAGGAAAAGGTTCAGGTTAATCCTGTAACAAGAGTATGGCACAGCTCTGTGTTGGACATTGAGAACTGCAAGGCAAAGGCACTCCTTTGGCTAGGTCCTGCACTAACACTCCAAAAATTATTCAGTTACTAGCAACTATCAGCAGGTCATTTCGAGCAATATCAAGCTTATACATCAGAAATGTACCTTGGTAGAATTGAGGGTGAATCAGGGTGCCAGAGGAGGCTGTGTCAGTGAGTGCATCCCCATACATTTATAAACCTAATTTATAATGTGTGCAAGTGTTTAAAACAGTTTCAGATTTCCTGTGTTTTATTTGTTTGGGTTTTGTTTTAACTGTTCTATTCAAAGCTGTTGAAAATGGACACATCAATACTGTAAAGTTTCTGCTCCAACATGGAGCAAACGTTGAAGGACCTCATTCTTGGTCTGGATGGAATTCTTTGCATCAAGCTTCTTTTCAGGTAACTTGTAAATTCCCTTGTAACCAGTGTATTCTGAGTGATAATTTGTCTGTTTCTAAGCCTTCTTATCAGGTGATTTTTTTCAACCTACCCTATCAATCCTAAGGCTGTCTAAACGCTTGAAGGGCTTGCAAGGCCCTGAGGAGTGTGTCTGAAATGACATGAAATGCTGATGTTGGGAAGCAATTATTATTTAAGTATCATAAATACTTAAGTACTGGCAAGCTCACTTGTTGGATTTGGGAAGTGAATCTCCTACAAAATCTTTTGATTAGTTTGTCATCATCAGTGAGATGCGTGACCCCTTTCCAGAGTAGAAATGTGTTAGCCTGCTGGGTCTTGTAAACTAATTTAGTTTAAATGAGCAAACATGAAAAAAATAAATTTAACTTGCTTGTTTTTTTTCTGCCAGTATCTTTTGGCACATATCTTTAGAATACAAAATATATTGCACTTTTTCTTACTTCTGTTTGGAATGTGTGGGGAAATATAGATCATGTTAATTTCCCACTTTTTTGTTGGTTAAGAGTAAAAATATTTGGTTTCAGGGATTCACTGAGATAATGGAAATACTCCTGGAGAAAGGGGCAAGCAAGGAATGTAAAGATGACTTTGGAATTACACCTTTATTTGTGGCTGCTCAGTATGGACAGCTGGAGAGTTTGAGACTGCTTGTATCCCATGGTAATAATGGTCATTCATTTAGCTGTATTGTTTCTAAACTTGTATCAACCTGTCACCAGACACAATCTCAGTTCTGCTTTTACACCTAACAACTTCAAACTTTAGTGGATTTAATGTAATTTTACTTGCAGATAGGTATGCAAAACCATCTTTACTGCTTAAATATTGTTTCAGTAATTTCAGGTAGCCTTCAACACATAGTGGTGGGAAATAACAAATCCAAACTATGAAAGGATTAAGGATCATCAGGGTCTTCAGGGACTTCTAGGGGTCCTCAACAGCACTACATTAGTGGTCTGATTTTGAGGACGTTGCTCTTCTGGTAGCGTATTTTTCAGGCTCCATGAAGATCTGTCTCTCTAGTCATAAATTAAGAGCAACAGTTTCAGTCACATAATGAACACATTTTATATGTCTAAGTGCACACGTCCTCACAACCAAATTTACTTGCCATTGCTATTAAGCCTGAGGGTGCCATGACCTGAGCAGAGAAATAGTACTTGTTTAAATGTTACAAATGCTTAAACACTTACTGTTCAAAAAGTTAGTAAACATTGCCTTACTGCTGTGGAAAATGCCTTGTGTGGGGAAGTTACTCTGTGAAGACCAATCACTGATTGACAATTTGTTCTGTATTTTGGGTGGTGATGTAAAGTCTTGGCTTTTTCTGACAGGGGCAGATGTAAACTGTCAAGCTAAGGACAGAGCCACTCCCCTGCTGATAGCTGCGCAGGAGGGCCACACCCAGTGCGTGGAACTGCTGTTGGCCGAAGGAGCAGACCCAAACCTGTACTGCAATGAGGATAACTGGCAGTTACCGATTCACGCGGCAGCTGAAATGGGCCATGAAAGGTAGGTGCATCAAATTGATACCTCTCCTCGAAGGAGGGCAGACTGTGGTAGGTATTGAGGAAGCTGGAGTTTTGTTTACTTTCTCACAAACCCAGGATGAATTAACAAAGTTGTTAGTATTAGAAACATCTTTAAACTCAATGCTGCCTTCATAGCTTTTGCAGCAGTATTTAAGTGACTACCCAAGCATCACCAGTAGAGTTCCACTAGCCCAGGAATTGGTGCTTGTCACTAGCCCTTTTAGCTGGAGAGGATGTAAAAGCATGACCTGTGAAACAAAACTATTTTCTGCTCCAGTACCTTAGTGTTGTTGTGTTTGTTGTGGTGTTAGGTCATAGGCTGGACTTGAAGATCTCAGAGGTGTTTTCCAGCCTCACTAATTCTGTGATTCTGTAACAAAAGTAAATACTCATTTAATTTCCAACTCTTATTTTTGGTTTGCTTCCAGACTTCATGAAGTCTGGATTTAATGTGCAGTGGCACTACATTGCTGAAAGAGGATTGTTGGATAATAGGAAAGATGCATCCTTGGTTTGGATTAAAATATTTATTGCCAAAGCACAGTGTGTGAGATGAAATTACAAATTTTTTTATGCAAACTCAGTAGTGAAAAAACCAGGTAAGATACTTCTTTTGTAGTTGTAATGACCATGTATTTAAAATCAGTGATCACATAAGGTCAATTTATTTGCAGGATATTAGAGTTGCTGATACCAGTTACTGATCGGATTTGTGACAGGGGCAAAGGCAAAGTGAGCCCTGTGTATTCAGCCCTATATGGTGGAAATAAAGAATGTCTGGTTATGTTACTCAAAGCAGGCTATAGCCCAGATGCTCAGGAGTGCCTTAGCTTTGACTGCACATCACCCATGTGTGTGGTCTTCCAAAAAGGGTAAGTATATCTCTTATATTTTGAACCTATTCATAATTACCTTGTCCTTTATTTAGCTTTTTTTAACATGGGCTATTTTCCTGCCCTGCTTCCTCAGTTCTTGGGTTGACAGAGCTAAATTCTAAGCATGCAAATGGTGCATGAGCTGAGGAACTTCACGGAAATCTCTGAAGGAAGGAGTCTTGTGGAACATAATTTTAGTGTTTGTGCTTTCAGAAGGCCTCATCAACATATCTGTTGTCTAGGAGTATGACTTGATGATGTGGTTGGATCAAGGGGCTTCTTAAGTATCCAGATTGTTTTCAGGAAAGATGAGCTACTGAAAAACAGTGTTTTCTGTGGACCAGTCTTGTGCATCAAACAAGCAGTTAATCACCTGAACACTACAGCTGTGAAGAGGGCTGGGAAACAGAGTGATACCACCTTTTAGATCATGATCCCTTTCTTTTTATGACTGATGACTGATGCTCACCCCTGGTGAATATGAGGAAGTAAACCCATGCTAACTTCCTAATGTAAAAGCTACAGCTTTGGAGGGAAAGTAAGGTGTAAAAGCCCTACTCCTAAGCATTTGTATGTGATATGTCAGTGAGGTGCTCTTCATGTCCTTATTGTTGATTTAATTGTTTTTTCCTGTAGTACAGAAGTTTCTTCTTCCTTTTTCTGTGGGAAATTAAATTAGCTTTCTTGGAGGTAAAAAGTGGAATGGTAGCTGCTTCCTGAGGAAGAACTAACAGGATCTCCTATTCCTTATGTGCTGTTCACAGATTGTTTCATTTCATTGATACTCTCCTGAAATATGGGATCACCTTACTTGGGATTAATTTGGGATATTGCCTGTTCCATGAGAAGTTTCCTTTGTTTCAACGCTTCTTGAAGCTGGGTTGTTCACTACCTTCCGGGGACCAATTACAAAAGTTCACAAAGTGCACCCTTAAAGTTCACAAGGAGTACAAGGAATGGCTGCCTCACCTGCTTTTGGCTGGTTTTAATCCAGTGAATTTAATGTGCAGATTCTGGTAAGGAGACAGTATGATTTTACTTCTTTAAATATTGTATGATAATCTGCAAAGCTGTTGCCGGTGCTACTTACACATGCTCTCAGAGGACAATGCTTTCTCATCAGTAGCTGGGGTCAGAAATAGTGAGGCTTCGGGAAAGTCTGAAGGAAATCATCCACTCGTAGTAGCTGGAGTCAGTAGAAAGGTGTATCGTATATGATGGGGTTTGATTGTTTGTTACATAATCCACAAATACCTTTGAACCAATTGCTTCCGTTGTTTAAATGTCAACTCTTCAAAGTAGCACCCCATCATCATCTACAAAACCAATGTTTTTGTGAGTTCAATGACTTTATCTTACTAGAAGATAAGAAGAGGATAGGAGATGGCAAATGACATTTGTGCCTGTGGTTCATTAACTGTCTCTGGCTCCTCATGCAATACAACTGTATAATAAATCCTATAAACTAGGCAGTCTGGAGCACAAGACAATTTTAATTACCAGTGGGAAAAGTAACACATCTGTTCTCATAGAGAAGCCAAGCAATCAGCTCTTTCCTCTGGATGGGTTTTGGTGAATGTATGAAAGTTCATTCAAATAAGAAAAATGTAATAATAAAAACTAGAAAGGACATAAAATAATGTTGACAATCTCCTGAAAAAAAGGAGTTGTATTAAAACCTTTCAGTCTGGAATTTTTGTGTGTTCAGAGCATTTACATTTCCATTGAGATGAAAATTTGGGATTGTACACATCTAGCCAAGAAACCATTCTGGGAAACCGCATGGCTCTTCAGCACACACAGTACTAAAGCCAGGCTGGTTTGCCTACTGTTACTTAAACCTCCTTGCACACTTACTGAGGTATTTAAATTTCAGAGTAGATATTTTTCTCATACAGTCTAAACTTCTAAAAAGAAATTGAGGAAGGTAAAAACAGATTACTAGCAGCTTGTGCTGTTAAAATGACTTTGGGTCTGTCTTTAGTGGTTTTCTCTTTCTGGGCTTAGGATACAAGCTGTTAAGCGTTTATTAGAAAACTGTAAAGCTTTCTATGTGTTGTTCCATGATTAGTGTAAAATGGTATTTTATGGGGGTTTTTGTTACACAGGATTTTCTTGGTGAGCAAGGATGCCCTTGATTTCATGTTGGAATTCACAAACTGGAAGAGGCTTCCTCCCGCTGTAGAGAAAGACATTTCAGACTACAAAGAGAAGTTTGCCTGGACTCCCAAAAGCCATTTTGGTAAGTGATAAAACTAGGAAGAAAAAGTCTGTGTATGCCAGCCTGCAGGCTGTAGGTGGATTTATATTTCAATGAAGTGTCTGTCCTGTTCCATAAGCATCTGACAGTAATCAAAATACAAACCATACAGAATACCATATTAAATACCTACAAATCTAGCTGTTCTTTATAATAATAACAATAATAAACCAGGTTGGAAGAGACCTTCAAGATCATCGTGTCCAACCCATCAACCAATCCAACCCACCCAAACAACTCATGTAATCAACAAGTGGTCAGCCAAAAAGGATTCACTAACCAATCATCCAGGAAAACACCAGCAGCACTCACTGCATTCACCCTTCAGAAATGAGGCATGGCTCTGTGACCTGTGTGTTACCTTACTCAAAAATTGTGCTCAGGCATCTTTGTTAGTGACTTACTTTAAAGCAAATTCTTCTTTAAAAGGGTCTTCAATGATTATTTTAATGTCTAAGTGATAATGTTATTAGAGCACTTTGCATTTTTTGAAGCTAACTACTATATTTTTGGAGCAAAAAAAAAAAACCCAACAAACATTGTATCTGGGGACACTTAGATGAAGTTCTTTCTTTGTTTATTTTTATATTAGCAAATATATATTAAATGTTTTTATGTTGTAGTAGTATCCAGTAACTAAAGCCAAAGACAGAAAGCAGAGAGGAAAAAGCAGGGGGAGGAAGTCTGAAGGTTTCGTTCTTTCAGCCTAGCTGTGCTGAGAGGCAGGATTCCCCACCTGAGAAGTAACCAAGCACTTGAACTGGTTGTGTGAGCACAGGAATGTTAAAAAAATAGCAGTTTGTGCAGAGAAGTTCCAGAATGGGTGTTCACATCTCCAGCTGGAGAACTGCAAAATATATGGTCTTCAGGAATTTCACACCTTTCATCCTTACCCTGCCACACCAAAGCACAGAAATTACTGCAGCTGATGTCACAGATTCCTTTTGAGTAACACAAATGGAGAAGCTGCCCCAGGAGAGTTTAGAGGCACTGCGGTTCTCTATCAGGATAAACTGAGCTATGACAGGGAAGCTTGTGTTTGAGTGAGCATGCACTCAGATGTGTGTTCCTGTGTCTTTCAGCGCAGCGCTTGTCCTGAGTGGAGTTGTTTAGCCGTGTTTTAGAACATCAAGCCAACTGAGTCATGCTGTCATTTAATACCATAAAAGTGTCTTCCCTTTTGTTAAATGGATTTACTACTTTGGTAGCATGGGCCTCTCTCCAGGAAGGTAGTTGTTCACAGAATCAACAAGGTTGGAAAATACCTCAGAGATCAAGTCCAACCTGTCACCCAGCACCTCATGACTAGCTAAACCATGGCTTCAAGTGCCACATCCAATCCTTTTTTGAACACCTCCAGGGACAGTGACTCCACCACCTCCCTGGGCAGCCCATTCCAATGGCCAATAACTCTGTGAAGAACTTTCTTCTCACCTCGAGCCTAAGCTTCCCCTGGTGCAGCTTGAGACTGTGTCTTCTTGTTCTGCCACTGGTTACCTGGAAGAAGAGACCAACCCCCACTGGGCTACAACCTCCTTTCAGGTAGTTGTGGAGAGCAATAAGGTCTCTCCTGAGCCTCCTCCAGTCTGGTTAAATCAAACTACCTGATTCATGATAAAATGATTCTTTGACACTTTGTTTCTAGAAGTTTAGGGTAACTTTTCTAGCTCCTAAATGCTGATTCTAGCAGGCAATGGTGCTTCACTATCAAGAACTCTGCCTTCTTGTCTGCCAGAGGCTGGGTGGTTCAGATGGGATCCAACTAGAGCAGGTAACTGTAGGCAAGCAGTGCAGTCCCATGGTGTCCTGTTCAGTGTTTGCCTTTTTTGATTTTTCAGCCTTCATTCCTTCCCTGTCTCATCTTTGTCGCCTTGAGATCCGGTCCATTTTAATGAGTGAACGCCTGCGCTCCGACCACTTCATCCGGGAGCTGCCGTTGCCAGCTTGCCTCCAGGACTACCTTCTCTACTTAGATGTCCTGCGACTCAGTGGTGTCCCTGAAGTGGAGGATTTTCTGAGGCAGAGAGAGGAGGGAGCTCCCTCTGCCAGCCACTCCAGCCCTAAAGATGGAGAGCAGAGATGCCTGTAACACTGGTGCTAGGTAATGGTGCTGTCACTGACTGAACTCTGTGGCTGTGGATTTTGTAATGGCAGGTAGTAGACACTGCAAAAGAACTGCCCTAACTAACTGAAATAAGTCATCTTTTCATGCTGGAATTTTATACTGTATCTAGAAGTTTGTTAGAAATTCCTAGGATTTACTTCTTTAAAAAGGTTGCTGCAGCTTTCTAAGTCTGTGAACGTATTCTAGTTTTTGAAAGGAAATGTTTAACTCTTACAGAGTAAAGTGAGCTTGGTGAATGAACGCAGCTTGGATAATGGTGGAAATCTGTTTGGTCAGACATATACCAAGTGAAGCTATCTGAAAACCAAAGAACACAACATTGTATTCCTGTTACAAATTTATGTGTTGGGGAGGGACCTAGCTAAACCAGAGACAGAAAAATAACAAAAGAAAGGAAATTGTTTGCTGAAGGAATAGTGATTTTCTTTTTATTTTCCTTTCCTTGGTCACCTGTCTTTGGTGGAACGTCAGAGTGGGAGGCTGGCTTGAAGCCTGTGCTCAGTCCCTCCCCTTGTGTAGCTGATGGACAAGGCACAAAATATCCCTGCAAGCGCACTGACACGATACTGCTGTTCCAAAATCCGTCCTTCAGTGATGTGGAAGAGCAACTGGTGTCACCACAGGGTGGGTGACAGGGCTGGGGCAGGGACGTCTTGGTGGAAAACAGCAGCATTCCTTGCACTGGGAAAGCCCTCATCCTGCAGAGGCAAAGCCTCTGGGCTCATTGGTAGTAGACAAGCTGGGCTCATTGGTAGTAGATGCTGAAGGCATGGAGGATGTACAGCAGGGTTGTGATGAAGGCAAAGAACTGTATGAGAAAAAGAGCAGAAGTTGGGGTCAGCAATGAGAGTATAAACCCATCTCCTCTTGGTGCTCTCAAACTGGGGAAACCTCCCAGCCTAGAACTCTCTCTAGCCTCAGAGGCAAAGCCCCCACTTTCCAAGCCAGCCACTCAAGACTCCCTGAGCTGCCAGACCCTGAGAAGTCCAGACTGGCTGCACAATGCAACAGAGGCAAGAAGCTGAAGCTCTGACCAGTGTGACAGCTGGGCTTAGGATCGCTCCGCTGTGGCTCTTATATTTGCTCTTGCATCTCCCCAAAGGGAACTGTGGGTTCTTTGGGATTTTCTGGCCCAACTCACCGTTGCAGCACAGTTAAGCTGGTAGTAGAGGGGCGAGTTGGGGCCCAACTCAGAGCGGATGGCCGCGTTGGCTTGCAAGACAGCAGCACTCATGTAGAGAATGGCTGTGGCACCGTGGTATAAACTGTCCTGCAAAACAAGGGAGCAGGGAGGATCAAAGTCTGCCCAGTACAATCCTTTTCTGATTTGCCCCAAGGATAGGGTCCATCCTCTGCACTTGAAAGTGCTTAAATAGGATACACACCCAGAGCGGGGCTGGGGCCAAACCCTCATGCTACGCTGAACCCTCCCCTGTGCCCATGTAGCAACCAAGGCATTTCCAGTCGTGGCATTTCCAGCCAAGGCAAAAGGAGGAAAAAGAGCTGGTTGGTTGCTTAAGGGCTGGGCAGCTGACTGGCTAACCCATCACCAACCATGGTGGTCTTGCACCCACAATGCTGCTATCAACATTTACTGGTATCTCAGCCTCTCCTTACCAGCACTTTCCAGTTTTCGCTGTTTTTGTGGAAGCCGAGGAGGTACCCTAAGAGGAGCAGCAGGGAGATGAGGCAAGAGGTGAGGGACACATACATCACCCATCCCTGCAGCAGTGGGAAGGAGACGGAAGTAGCAGCGACAAGGATCCACACCCAGGTCCCGCAGACCTGCCAGGGACAAGCACAGGCACCTCTGATGACCACAGGATGGGGAAAGCCCCTTTTCCACTCTGAGTCTCTCAGCAACCTTCCAGGCTAGCCTGAAACCCTGCATCCTTAGGCAGCGTGACCAGCCTCCCAGAGCATACCCACACAACAGCAGCATCTTAAGTTGGCACAAGTTTCCCTGAATGCTCTTGGGAATCACTTGAAAATGCATGTTACAAAAAGGGAAAGCTTTGCTGCCATACAAGGAAACATCTCACCCCAAGGGCTTTGATGGAGAAGCCATAAAGTGTGCTTTTATCTGGGAAAGGTGAATGGCCCCATCAGCCCAGCTGTGCCTATTGTAAGTCTGCACTTGGAATCATGGCATGAGGAAGTCTCCTGGCTCTATGCACCAACCTGGAGTGAGTCGCTTGGTCTGCATCCACCTAAAATATTTACCGTGCACAAACAGCACGTGGGATTATCTGGATAAACTGGTGCTGCCCTGTGTCTCTCCAGCTTAGGTGGAAGAAACTCCCTCAGATGGGCAGCTCACAGCAAACCCCATCCACAGCAATTGTGCCCGTAGAGCATGGGTGGTGTGGGTCAGCAGCACTGTGTCATGTCAAAGTACACCAGTGGTTATCTCTGCCAGTCACACTGATGCCCTCTGGACCCATAATAATTTGATAGACTTCTGGACTGTCACACAACACACCCAATTGCCTTCTAGACATTGGAAAGTCTTAATACAGTGAACAAAATTCCCTTGATTTTCAAGCAATTTCTAGGCAATAACTACCCTGGAGGTGCCAGCAGCTCTTCAGTCTCTCCCAGCCCCAAAGCAGCAAATGACCACACAGGCTCTGACGCAGAGCTAGTGTCCTCAAAAATCCACGTAATGCAGATCATCTTTGCATGTCCAGTATAAGCTAAAAGAAGAGACACTATTTCCCACTAATGCTGACTTGGGCATCGTTCTGGGGGCCGTTCCCTGGTTTTCAGATTGGCTATGATGTAAAGCAGCAGAGCCCAGCATACTCACTATCTCCGGTAGGATGAAGGCGTAGGGGATCTTTTTGAAGACAGCGATTCCAGAGGGTAAGTCAGGCTGTGTGGAGGCTGGAGGACCCACTGAGGCCATCTCTTCTCAGCTGTCACCTCGTCTGCTCCAGCTTGGCTCTGCTCACATTTGCCTGAGCAGTGCTGCTCCCGTGCAGGGTTTTAACTGACACACCCGCTGGAACGTAATCACAGAAACCAGCCCAGGCTGGCACCACGTTGCTTCCTCCGGCTGAAAGAGCCCTCAGCAGCCCTCCGGTTACTGCAGCTGGCTTCACACGCCCTGCCCCCAACACGGGGACAGTAGAGCAATGGGGACCCCAGCTCTGCCACCTGCACACATTCAGCTCAAGGTATTTAACCAGAGTAGAAAAATCATACACTGCACCAGGGCAGAAATGTTTCCTGCAATCAGTTTTCATCCTTGGCATTGTTTCAAGCCTGAAATATTTTCACTTCCACTGCTGTTACCTCCTCCCCTTTCTGTTCAGGTTTCTGCTCCGTGTTCACATCAGACTCCCCCACACCCATCCGGCACGTCCAGGCTTCAAGAACTCAGAGCCAAATGTTTTTTAGGGATGGCTCAGCATACTGGTAAAAGACAGGAGGGTTTACCTGTCTGCTCCTGAGTGCCCAGAAAGGACTGAAGGATGGCTACCAGGACAGCTTTGATTTCTACCTCCTACAGATGCACTTTGGATTCAACAAGCACATGCTGTTTTTTTCCAGAGGGCTCTGCCTCATGCCATAACTGATAACTGCTGGGATGAAGATGGCATACTAGCCTCATGGCCTAGTGAAATCATTCTGACCTCTTTGACTTGGGCAGTATTCTGCAGTAGGAAGATAACCATATCCTAGAGAGACACCATATCTCTCTGTTGAAAGAGCCAAGTGATGCCCTAGGGATTTGGCCTCTGTGCCAAGCATTTGCACAATACAGAGCAAAGATCAAGTGTATGACGGTTCTTATCGTCTGACCCCTCCTAGGCCAGAGGAAGTGCTTTGTGGCATTTCTGGAGACTCTAGCTTACAAATGCTGGCAGTGGGAGCTGGCTCTGAGCTCCATGCAGAGTTCCCTGAAAGATCTTGTTTATTTTACACCAAGCCACAGCCTGGCTTGGACTTAAATCCACATAAATCACTGCCATCACCATGCAGAAAGCATCCAAATACTCCAGCATGAAAGACACATGGGCTTTATAACTTTCCACCAGGGGCAGGCAGCACACATGGCCCGTGGGTACAAGCTGCTCAGGGGAAAGTAGCCTCTAAGGTCCTGGTCCTCCTGAGGAACACCCCACAGCTTGTTAGCCTGCCCTAGGGAAGCAGCACAGAGGGTGCTCTCTATTGCACACATAGGGGAAACACGGCATGCCCTAGCTTCTCACCAGCTTTTATTTGCAGTAGGTGGGTCAAGCACATTCCTGTGAATAACCCAACCTTTTCCTGAGTGGGAATGAAAAGCAGCAAACCAGTCTAAATACAGAGGAACCTGCTGGCCACTGATTGGACATACGATGATTTTTTTTTCCCCCTGACCTTGTTCAGCAGCATTCTTAAAGATCATTGCTATTATCTTTGCCTGTTACCAGTCTGCTGGGGTTCTGGGACAGAGTATTTTGTTCACCCTAATTAAAACAAAACTGGAAGTTAATTTGAAGCTGTATGAGAGAAGAAAAACACTGCCTCAGCATTTGTTCAGTTTAGTGTGAGACTCGATGGGGCCACAGCAGCTACTTGTGGTAACAGCCAACTCCAGCCTTGTCTAACACTGCAATGGGGAACATTTAAAATACATTAAAACTTTCAATTAGTTAAACTGATCAAGTGGCTTTAATTTCTCACAATGTGAAAGGTGTTGAAGTAGTCAGTACAATTCAGGTAGTAAACACTTCAGCAACAATTTCTTTATATTTTTGCCCCATTACTATATAGCCCAAGTTATTATTCTGTAATCCATTCATACTCCAGGACTGTCTGTCTTCACTTCTCCCAAGAAATCGTAAGCCACCTCTGAGATATCAAAGGCTTTGTGAGTGTTTGCTGATGACAGCAGATACTGCAGTGCACCGTCATTCTCTTGACTCCTTTTCAAGAAGTCAGCGATTGCCTTCCAGCGAGATGCTTCACACTCTTCATCAGCCCACTTGTACTTGGGGAGCAAAGTGGACTGGAGGAGAGGGAAGACAGAGTCATGGTATACCAGGACAAACAGAGACTTCAGAAATTCTTGATCTCTCTGCAGAGAAGAGTATTGGAGAATGCGTTAGTGCAAATATATGGTGTTGCCAAGCACAGCTGTAGGACTACTGTACACAAGTGAAAAACAAACCAAAAACCATTCAACAAATGCCCAGTTCTCAGGGAAGAGATTTGACCTTCCTAAACAAACATCATGGGTGAACTTCAAATTCACTGCCAGGAACTGCACTATATAAACCATGGATCAACAAATCTGCTCTCCAACCCACCTACTTCTCCATACAACAAAGAGCAGCGATACACAGACAAACCCTACCGGTGTTACCACAAAACAACCTGTCACTGAGAGCCCTTTGCTCATGGGGTATTTATATCTCTTCCTGAAAACAACAGTGTTTGGCAACAGTTCCCTACAGGCTTTGCAGGTACAGACTGAGACTGTTTGCCATGCACACAAGGACAGTGCCACATCCTCACCACCTTGTACGCCCCAACTCCACTCGTTTCTCTACTGCTTTAGGTGGAGACTTGCAACAATTCCACAGTCCTTGCAGCTTGGCTCTTGGCAGGAGGTAAGGCCACACTGTCAGTACTGTTATTTCATACTTGGGACATTCTTGTCTGTGGTGAGAATTATGCTCTCCCCTGTGAAGTCCAGTTAGCAAACCCCGAGATTAAGAATCAGCCCGGTCAATTATCAAACACTGAAAGATCCTGACTTCTTTAACCAGAAAAGGTCCTTGTGCCTCACTTTCCACAGTCAAGCTAGAAAAATCCCTTTGTGCATGGACACAGAGCTCTGCCCTCTGGGAAATTCACTGAGCACCAAGAGTCTTTCAGAAACATCCCACAAACATGAGCCCTACAATTGGAATTGAGCAGTTCACACCTCAAGAGAAGATTCAGAAGCTAAGTGTCATAGAACCATGCAAGAAGGAGTAAGAATTTGCCAGGCAACAATCCTCCCGTGGGAGTGGCACCTGACAATTCAGGTAAAACTGGATGGTTCTGGGATATCAAGGAGGTACTAATTCTTTAAGCAGATCAGCTTTCATTTCAGATCAATGACCTCGAAAAAGCTGTTCTGAGTCAACAGCCTTTTGTTCTGTTTGTATAAACAGGGAGATCTCCTTGTGTATCTGTTCAGTAGCATGCACAATAAATGAAATATTTTGCTGCTGCTACCAAGAAGCAAAGGGTCTTGGGTTAAGAGCCAATGACTTCCTCATTCAGTTACCTAAATCTTCTCTTTGTCCAGAGGACAGGAGGTAGGATGAGGTATGGGTACACCTGGTCAGATGGACGATTCTACACACCAAAATGGGAGATTACAGCTCTCTGATGTAGGGAGATTAGTAGAATCTTGGGGCCTTGTTCCAGGCATACTTTAGGAAGACTGGAACTCAAAGATTGGAGGGGGAAAAATTATTTTGTGGACATACACAGCCCCTTTAGTACCAGTAGAAAGCTTTTACCAGTCAAGTAGCAGAAGGCTATCATGATAGGAGCCACAATTTGAGTGCGAGCCTGTAATAGTTTCCCCACTAACAACTATATACAAACACCAAGAGAAAAAGCTGCAATATCCTATTTCTTCTCCTACTTTCCTGTGGTAAATATGGACAAGAAATGTTATGAACTGCATTTAGTGCATCTATACTTTCTAGATAAATTTATGGTGAGAGGGAAGGTTCACTAGCAAGAACGCCGATAGAAAGCTTCTAGTTCAAATCAGACTGAATGTACATGAAAGAAAAACTATGTTATTTATTACCTTTTCTGATTTCTTCAATGTTCTTTCTTTATCTGCCCAAACACTCTGAAATGAAATGTAGAATCAGACTGAGACTGGGAAGATCTAAAGCAATTCCAGTTTCAGCTCACTGCAGTCCTACAGTAGCTTAAGCTCCTGTTGCAGTCCCACTTTCCTTGCACTTTGAACTCCTCCTTTGTGCCACTTTAGTTGATTTAAGCAAACAGCTATCCCACCAAATCTTACAAATGTGAGGATCTGGAGGTTTGAAACTATCAGAGCCACATAGGTGAAATAAAGAGATCCACTTCTTAGAAGAAACATTCACAACCGAGGTTGATCTTTCTCCACCCTACAAGCATGGAGAAATCCAGCCTAACCCCAAAGAATACTTAATTATAAAACTCCTCTGCTCTTTGTATTGTCCATTTCTCTTTTCACAGGATAAAAAAACAAAGAGCAAAATTTGCAAGCTACATGGAAAACCTAACACAAGATGGAACTCAAGACTGCGTAGATAACATACCCGAAGGGCATCCATCAAGTCTGGCTGATCCATGAGTTGAGGGAAAGTTGCTAAAATAGGATTACAGATTAAATCTGAAACAGAAAATGAGCACGTTCAAGGCTAAGGAATAGGATGCTTTTTAAGGTATCAGCATATCAAGGTATTCAAAATATCCCCTCCCTTTTTCAGAGAAAAAACTAGCTGTAATAATACTGCAGAGAGCACAAAAGGTGTAAGGGCTCTCTAACAACTGCATTCTCTGATGACAGCAGAGATGCAGTGAAGCCAAGAGAGGAGACATACAAAGAATGATTGCTGCTTTGTTAGGAGAAGCCAGCAAGGAAGAGCCTTATTGATCTAACCTATGGTAGACCAAGGTGTTCTTCCTCATGTCTGCACCTGTCTTTTTTTATAAACACTAGAAATTGCCCTGCTTGATGTGGATGTTATCAATAAACACACTTTCATTCTACCTAAATCTGGCTTGTCTTGCATACCATTTTAAGATAACTGGGTAACAAGTAACAGAGTTAATTTACCATCTGGTAAATCTTGAGGCCCACTGGCACAGGGGTCCTCTAATTATTTTCATTAATGAAACTGAGGATAAGATTACAAGTGACATACAGAAGAATTTTAGTCAAAGTGTTTTCTTTCTCTTTTGATTTTCAGTATTTAAATCTACCCTGTTGTTTCTTCATGCTGATGGAAAGTTCAGCAAACAGTAACCATTCACTAGTAACAGAACAGTTCATGGAAGTCAGAACTGAGTGCTTTTGTGAGATATTTCAAGTTGTCTACTTCTAAAATGACTTTCAGATATGAGAAACCTCTTGCTACACCAGAAAAAAAACAGCTACTGAAACAACTTCTGAAATGCTGGGGTGAAACCTTTAAATCATTCCAAGTGGATACAGTTTAACTCCAAAAGAGGCCATCAGCCTGAGCTTTTGTCCTGCAAGATCACATCAAGTAAGTATGGCAGTTCTCAACTGCTGTTTAGAATCAAAGCATTTTTAGTTTCTCTGTGAGAAGTTTATTAAATAAAGTATTGACTTATGAAACAGTCTGCCTTTCAGACACTCAAGTCAGTATACTCCTAATATCTATATAGACATTCAAGAAGATCAGGAAGGGGGTTAAGATCTGAGCATGCTTAAAAGATGAACCTGTAATTCAGATGCCCGAGTAGGGCTCACATTTTAAGTGAAAAATATAAGTGAGTGCACACAACAGGATGAGATGACAGGTAGTTTATCCTGGAGAAGAGATGGAGAAAAAACACCCAAAAAATCACTCTGCTGTACCAGTATAAATTCACATACAGCAGAGTTATGAAATGTGATTTTTCTGTATTTCAAATGTATTTAACATGGAGAAGACACTAACCATTAGAGTTTTGTTGAAAGATATTATGGAAAGAGTAAGACAGTTGCAAAATTAGAGCAAGATGCTGAGTTCTAAAACCTGAACTCTTCCACTCCTGTCTCTCCCTGCTCAATTAGTCAATAAGTAAATAACAATTAAAAAGCTAATGAAGGTGAGTTACCCTCAGTGACAAAATCGTGTGCCTAATCTCTTCTATTACTCAGAGAACACACATACACTAGAAATGACTGAGTAGTGCTGTGTGCGTGTCTGATCATTGCCTGGGTAGTGAAAATGGAGTCTTTCTCTTCCAGAGAATCCTTTACTTGATTTTAATTCCCTTTTATGTATTTATTTTTTCATTTAGAAAAGCTTCTTTACTTTGAGGGTGCTGGAGCATTGGAATGGGCTGCCCAGAGGTTTTGGAGTCTCCTCTGGAAACTTTCAAAACCCACCTGGATGCGTCCCTGTGCAACCTGATCTAAGTGTACCTGTGTTAGCAGGGAGGTTGGAATAGATGATCTCCAGAGGTCCATTCCAGCCCCTACCATTCTGTGAAATAACCCTTTTTAATGAGAAGTTCACTGAAAGCACTTCATTCATACTTCACAGAAAACAAAACTATTCCTGTGGGTTTTGCATTCTGCAGTGTGAAGTGATGTGAGGACAAGAAGTTAGATGCAAGTTGAAGTATTACTAGTTTGAAGTGCAAACACCCTGAGAGGTGGTATGTAGGGACAGCAGCTTTTTGTTTGTCCCCACAACACCTGGAGACTGAAAGTAGAAGCACTGAAATCGTCTGCACAGGGAGCACAACTAACTTGGTGAGACGGCTGCCAGCACTACCAGGGAACACAATTCTCTGAGTACTACCTGTATCAGGAAGAAGTGCTCCTGCAGAGTCCTGCTTTCTCTTATAAACTGGAGAGTCATTCTCCTTGGAAACCCGATCTTTATCCTGCACACTCTCCATTACTGAGTTGTTCTCCACAATAGCAATTCTTACCTGTGCTTTGCATACTTATTCTATCTTTCAGGAGTGCATCACCAAGCAGTTGTCGATAAAGTATCAAGAGGTGGATGTGGCACATACTGCCAATTAATGTTTCTGGTAGCAAACTGTTGGGAAAATAAAGAACATGCAGCTGAGGTTTTTACTGAAAAGTGTTCCTGCAGAGCAAACTTGGGGGCAATGACAGCTTTATGGAGATGATTGTCATTGGCATCTCCATGAATCTATCAGAGCATTTGGAGGTGTGCTTTGATGAAGCTATAACAGGAGGCTCCTGCTGTTGCAGTTTTCAACATGATCTAAAGAGTTTTTAGTTCATTTCAGCAGAGTAGCTCTAAGCATCAAACAAAGATCAAGTACAATATGCAGGTGACACAACTCTCACATTTTTCCATAGCAAGTGACCCAGGGAGGAGGAAGGAACACTTTACATCTCTGGGACTACTCTAGGCTAAATTAATACTTTTTCATATTATGGCAGCACACACAAAATACTTACTTCAGGATGTCTTTTGACTGCGCACTTAATGACCTCAGCTTCACTGCAAGCACAGGCTGTTTCCTGAGTGTCATGAACTGATGAAAAACACCACTGCCTGCTTAAGAAATAAATACCTATGTGAGATCACTCTTTTTTGAAAGAATGTTAAGAATTCCATTACAAGAATGGACATCTAAATTTGGCAAGGCTGTAATGGTTTAAGAATGGTCTAAAAACCAGGAGGAACTGAAAACAGGAAAACATATCAACCTATCAGCTATATATCAGTGTTTGGTCTAACATAAGTTATTATCTCTCTCTAGGATGGTGAATTCATCATATACATGGAATAATGTGGAGGTAAGCATCCAAATCCAAAAGGCAAAAGGCTTCTGCAGCTTGCAGCATGTATCACTGGCAAATGGATGTTATTTATATAAAACACAAGTGGTCTATTGTCTAAACTAATGCTTAGTGAAGCTTTATTCAGCCCTGCAGAAAAGAACTAGGACAGATATCCTGCAGTTAGAAAAAATGCAGTTGAAGAAATAATACATTTCTCAGAACTAGCCTTCAACCTGCAGACATTGGAAACTGGAAATTACAGAAACATTGTCACCATTGTCTCTGGCAGATCCTTATGAATCCCACCAGCCCTAACAATCAGCTCTTTAATGCAAAAGGAGAACACCCGAAACCAAATCACACTGTGAGGACTGCATGCTAGTGAGCATATGGTAAACTAGACATAACAGTTGTTGTCTCATTTAGTTTATATAATGCTTAGGAGAAACCACACCTCTTCTTGATATCGATGGGTCAACCTCAACTCCTCTCTCATAGGGAGTACCACCATTTAGTGGCAGCTCATATAGTCTGTGAAAGAAGAGCAGTGTAATTACAATAAAAAGAGGGTAAGGATGTATGAGAACAGTGCTAAATAACCAAAACTCAGATGATAAATGGGAAACTCATTCATTATTTTAAAAGAAATACCAACACTGATTCTTTTGCACGTGCCTCCAGTATTTTGCTTACATGAAATTTAGCAATCATTCCACTAAAACATTCTTGGTGAGTCATGGCTTAAGTATCAAAGCTCTTTAGACACAGAAGATTTAGAATGCTGAAGAATAATACTATCTTCATTCTGTCAAGAGTAAGTCACTGTTGAAACAACCATGCAACTTCACCCTCTGGGTACTATTGTTAGCTTAATTGAATAGAAAACAATGTTAGAGAGCAGACTTGGGAGAGATTCAGAGACTTATAGAACAGTGGAAGTCTCTTGTGGTGGGTTTTTTCCCCCTGTAATCCAAATGTATTTGGAATACACATGTATGCACACACTTGGTAAACATACAAGTATTGCTTGTCTGCTCTACAATGAATCATTTCTGTCAATTAACAGAAAGCTTTCCTGCATTTAATAAAATAGAAATACATACATTTTATTCTCCTTTAAGATTGTTGGACCCATGAACTGCAGAACATAAGCTTGTTCACACGCTCCAAGTGAACAAGAGATTCAGTCACTCACAACAGCTCTTACCTGCATCCATGTCTTAGAAACTCATCTCCTAATTTTAAAATGGAGAAGGAATAAAGAGCAAATTGCACATAAAGAAGAGCCAGAATCAGAAAGGACATTGTCACCTTCAATATACACAGAGATTCTATTTTGCATTAAAGAGACACAGTGAGCTTACTTGGAAGGGACAGGCAATCCACTAGAAGTAAATAGCTTCTGAAATGCCCAGCCACAGCTTAGCTCTCCTCTTTCACCTGTTGACTAGTAAAAAACCACCAAAACCAACTTGAGCAGTAATTGACCCACAAAAAATGTACAATAATAATGTCAAACTGGTCAAAGCCCCAGATTTGTGCTAAGAAAACACTGACTGTATCCCATTTGCAGGTGTTTGAATATGTGTACCAAACAGCACATGCAGTTACGCTGAAGTTGATCATCCATCAAGGTGTTTAAAACACAAGGACTTACAAAGCCAAGAAATATACATTGAAGGGAAAACTAAGTATATCAAACTCCTGAAAAAGAACAAATGCACAGATACAGAAAATAAAAACCCCCAAACCTGCACTGATGCTCTACAGAATGGAGGGTGGAAATAAGGAGGGAGAAAAATTACCCAGAGGATATACCCATCCAATTCCAGAATCAGCAGTTTCTAAGCCAGTGACATCGTGCATTGGAAGGTTTTATTCACAGTACCAGAGACAGTGCCTGCTGCCAGCCCATCTGTTTCCTGACCCAAACAGCACCAGTAACAGGTAGGAACTTGTACACTCTTCAGCTTACAGGATGAAAGAGTGAACTTGTCATTTGTGATCACACTGTCTGAGATGTTTGGCAGACTAACAGTGTGGGTACACGCATGCCCACTAGTCAGAAAGTCTTTCATTCCCTAAATATTGACTAGAACTAAAAGTTCCAAACCCTAACATCTTTCTGTTCCCTCCTAGAAGTCCAAAGGAAGACAATCTTGTAGTAAGTTAGGGAAAGGACAAGTCTCAACAGTTTGC
Organism: Melanerpes formicivorus; assembly: GCF_026170545.1. Classification (NCBI taxonomy): domain Eukaryota; kingdom Metazoa; phylum Chordata; class Aves; order Piciformes; family Picidae; genus Melanerpes; species Melanerpes formicivorus. The sequence continues at coordinate 11,369,830 of NW_027142377.1, forward strand.
TGCTGGGGTACTGCAGCTTAACATTGAATGTGGTACAGCTGGCTCACTTTATAAACCTGTGCTTGGACCAGTTTATGCTGCAACTTCACACACTTACGTTGCGAATATAAGTGATGCCAACTTCAAATAATAGACCAATGTCTGAAGACAGAGAGCAGGACCTGACAAAACAGTCGCCATCAAGCAAGCTGGGTAAAATACCTGTTACCTAATACAGAGGGAGGCAGGGAGGAACAAAGAAAAGTGAATACACCAATTAGAAATGCTCTGATTTTTAAAGGCCATCAAATGTCACTCATCCAGGTAAGATCTCAGACCCAATATTGTTTCACATAGAGGAGAGAGCCAATTTCAGTTGAAAACTTGCTCCCCTTCTTTACCGTGCCATGAAATAGAGCTATGCTACCAAGGTACTTTTTTGTGATGAGCTATTCAAAAGTTTCAGATGTGAAAACCCACTTCATTCCCTCCAAGAACACAGCAACAGATTCCACTCTCCATGAACACCACATGGCATGCACCTGACATTGATTCAGAGTTAACCAGTGCCACTTGCTGGATCACCAATCCCTCCTGCTGCTCCTCCTCCCCCCTCTTTTCCCCAAAGTGTTTCTGCTGAAACATTTGGTTTAGTTTGAATTTGTACATTTCAACAGGTCTTTTGTCTTCTGCGTGTTCATTGAGGTTGCAGTACATTTTACTTCAACACAAATACCATAAGTAACAGGTGCTGTAAACAGGAGTTCCTAGCTATGTCACTCCCTGAGAAAGATACCTACCCTTGGGGAGAAGGTCCATGTTTGAGGATTTTTAGATTGCCATGTAGCTCTCACTGTATGAATATTACTCAGCACCTGAAATATTGTAAGTGGTGAAAAAAGCCAAGTCAAGGTTTTGTGGCAAGCTCAGCAGCTTTAAGAAAATGCAGTATTATCCCAGAGTGATCCAACACTGCACACTATGAAGACAAAAATACACATTCTTTTCAACTCAATCAGATTTCACTTTAAAGGACTACACAAAAAGTTATCTCTGCAGCCAGAGAGCACTTTCAAAACCTCATTGCTTCATATACACCAGTAAAGCACTTGGTGAAGCTGAAAGAAAACCATGAGATCATCAGTGTTAGATTCTGTTCTAAAGAAGCTGCCCTACACATTCACACATTGGATCAACAGCAGGTGGGCAATCTGAATATGACCCAGACCCAACTATTCCCAGGCACATCACAGGCCAGATCAGCCCTAAAAAATGCTTATCTTCACAACCATGAAGGAGCAAAGCAGTACAATGGCAGGTGGAGAAACTGAAATGATGGACTCATTCCCACCCCAGCCCCTCCCAGGACAGCCGTCAGCCCCAGGGGGCAGGTGTGACTCCCATCAAAATGAGTCAACAGGAGTGGCTGGCTAGATTACCTTCCGGACTGCTCAGGGGTATAAGACTGGTGTGCACGGGAAGGGTATTTTGGGACTGCATGTGACTTACTAAGGGATGCTCAGGGGAGAAATTTAAGGCAGAAAAACTGATCAGGGTGCTTTGTAGAATAACAAGGGTGGGAGAACAGAGGGATAAATATGCATGTCTGGCCATGCCCAGCACCTGATAAATGCAGTCTGCTCTGTTTTCTCATCAAAATCTGTTTACAGCTATTTTGGGGGGTGAATGGGCTCTGAATTCTGAACACACATGTATGTCCAGGGGCTGGCAACTACCCAGACCACAGGTCAATGGGGGTATACAAGTCTGCAGTGACAGCATGAGAGGGTACAACAGTATGCAAGTACAGGCAAGTATCTAGCCAGACTCATCAGAGAGTAAGTTAAGCAGCTTGGGAGGCAGATTGTGTGCATCTCATTCTGAGTGAGACAATTAGAGGAGCTGGCTACAGAGAAAGCAGAAAGATCCACACCTAATCACAACTATTTTTGATAGCTAAACAACTTACCCGACTGCCATCAAAGAGACAGAGTCGAACATGTCTGCTGAGCACCTGAATACTGACTCCTGGGAGCGGGATCATTTTACAGCTACACAGTGTCACAATCAGGGATACTCGAGTTGGTCTAGGACAGATCTGAAGTACAGACAACAGAAGGCATCACTCTACAGGCTCCTCCTGCACATGGTATCCTTTTGTGTTTATTTACAGAGATCTTCACTAGCCTGGACTCGTAACCACAAAGCCTGCGTAGCCTTACCAGCAGCAGCAAAAATTCTTCAGGAGCCTTTAGCTCTCTTCTAAGAAAATAACTACAACTATTTTAGTGTGACAAAGGCCTATTAAATCTTGAGAAGAAATGAACGATGTAATCATTAGCCAAAATGAAAGAAAGCAAGTTAAATCCATGAAGTCACAGCGCCCAGTGGAAGTTCATTGTTTAAAAATTCAGACTAGGCACCTAGGCAGATCTGCTTCACCCCAGAGAGGAAAGGAACCCACAAACTCAAGATGAAACATGACTCTTAGAGATACCCAACACAACAATTTGTACCCATTTTTTGCCTATTAGAGAACAGGATGTGGTAACATCTACTGCCTACAGCCCGTGGATTGACATCAAAATCCATCAGTTGTTTCACAGCAATGTTTACCCACCAATTTGAAACACTGACAGCAGATCATGCCTTAGAGCTCCTGTTCTTTGTCTCAGACCAAGAGCATCATAGCTTTTGTACCAATAATACTCACAGTGTTTTTTTCAGAGTTCCACACCAAGTCTTTGAAAGCCAGCTGTGATGGAGTAAGTTCAGGCTGCAAAAAGTAACTTGCTTGAAACTGAGTGCCTATAACAAGAGGAATTTTTTTAATTCTTCACATCTTAATGTTTTTTAGGATATTTATTGCCAAAATTCAGATATGGCTAAAGTCCATTTGAATGTTTGCCTGGTCCAGACAAAACTATGGAGGAATCTTTTTCAAGCACCCCTTAAAAAGGATATTTCTACTCTCTGTAAGTGTTCTGCAGTATGTCATCCCATAAGTAATGTGATTAACAGAAAGAGCTGCTGATTTGAAACAGTTTTAAACAACAAGATTAAGAAAATAGGGTATGTGTAACATATTTGGTGAGGAGGCTCCAAAAGGTTTCTGAGGGAAAGATTAAAAAAACACCAACCCAAAAAAATCATCATTTTCTGCATTCTCCTGTCAACAGGAAGTACCTTCCAAAGAGGAAGATCTTTGAAATCACTTGGAAATTTGTCATTGCTTCTGTGTGGCCAGGGTTTCACCCAGGTAAATGAAAATTTAATTGAAGAAGAAGAAAATTACAATTTTATACATTATTTAATGGTTGGACTCTTATGATCTTGGAGGTCTTTTCCAACCCTCATGACTCTATGACTATGAGCCTGTTCAGATTACCTATTATCATTAAGCAATACTGATTTCAGTCCAGTAAGCCAGTAACCAGGATAAGAAGCTCACCACAGACTCTTGAGAATCCTGCACTGCAGGTATGATGAGAAAATCTTACCTCCCTCTAAGAGCTGGAAAAGTGTGGATAGGCGAAATCCAGCAGGAACAGCTCCGATGGTGGTCAGTACCTCCACCGTGTCATTCTATTGCCAAAAAGAAAGAAGAAGGATGTTAGTGGTTCTACTACATAACAGCTAATTCTATCCTCATTTAGGACTCTCACACAACCAGTATCTGAGACCTGGAGCATCAGTCACCTCATCTGAAGCTCCTTTGGCCCATCCTCAGGAAGTTTTGCTGTTTCACAGATGAGTTCAGCCAGACTTCCCTTGCGCTAAATCTCCTCTCCCTTCTCCTTCCAGAGAAGCAGTTACCAAACAAAATCACACCCTTGACAAAGAAATGCTATGGTGCTACTGTGGCAAATATCTTACTTGCACACTGATTCAGACACATGGGCTGGACTGCAGCTCTAGAGGTTTAGAGAACATTTCTCTAGCATTTATTGCTACAAAAATGTTAAGTAAAACCGATGGTCTGTAATAGAAGCAGCAAAGTCTAGCAAAGCAAATCCTGCCAACAAAACAATTACCATTACGGTAGGTGAAGTTGTTGTTTAAGAAACACACCTACCTCCATGATAGCTCTCCTTACTGCACTCCAGTGAGAATCAGTTCTGGAGGAAAAATAAAGTGGTTTTGACCATATATCATCCTCTTGTGGACAAAAATTGAAACACTAAATATTGGCTTGTTTTCAACAAAAACGCAGAGAACCAACTACCCTTGTGAACTATTCTCACTGCCAGATTTGAGGAAGAGAAATAATCATTTTATACTTAATTGCTTTCACATCACTCCATTTACCTTTTTTTAATTTCAGCTCCATCTGCTGTCTCATCCACCACTTCTATGTGTTCTTCACCTTCCTCCTGGCTTTCACCATCTTCACTATGGACCTGTGATTCAGATTCAGAATGGCCAAGTGCTTGATATCTCCACAGTTCTATTCTTTAAAATGCATTTTCCAACCACAGCACATGTTAATGTGTTAATGGTTCAGGAGATTCTTTCCTGTGATGTATCACTCCAGAGTACTATAACTGCAAAACACTGCCTTTAGTTCTGCAGCTACAGCAAGGGACTGGAGGATTCCTACAAGTAAGGAATGTAAGCACTATAATTTAAGCAGCTATATTATCATGAATGTATGTAGGACAGGAGGTGATACCAGAACAGAAGAAGGCTGCAGCACACTAACCGCAAGATAGGTTCTAGGAACGAGGCCTCTCACTCCTTTTGAGTTTTCTGCTACCCACCAGCCATCTGCCTTCTTGTCATGTATAAGGAGGACTTCACCTTTCTTTGCCATTAGAAGGAGAGACAGAGACAAAAGACAAGCAATTATTTCAACATGGTTCAAGGTACAGTCAGAAGAAAACCAAAAAAGCTTCATTTTTCCCACCACGGAGATGACAGATTGCTGTGATGAACCCTGCTGCTGTGGCAGGCAGCAAAAGGACACTGGACTCCACCAACCCATTTCTCCCTGAATCCCACCAGCAACCAGCTGAATCACAGAAGCACAGGAATTAATTATAGTTACTGCTTAATACAGAAGGATCTGCAGCCAAGTAACTTCTACAGAGCCATACTTACCGTAAATGTGAGATCTCCTTCCTGCTGGGCATTGAAGTTTCCAACTGTGATACATTCTTTGACATTTGGGTCATCCAACAGTTTATCCTCCTCATCATCATCTGTTTCTTCACTGTCTTCCTCACTACTTTCTTCATCTTCACTCTCACCCTCTCCTTTGTCTTGTTTTTGAGGATCTTTCTGATGCTCCTCATCCCTACCCAATATAAATCACACTTTTGTTAGTATTCTTTCAACAAAATTTGCAATCGCTGTAAGGCTTTGCGATACAGGCTTCTCTGCAAAGATATTAGCCAGGCACAGTTTTCATTCCTGTCTATTACTCTCTGTCCTGATCTGAAAAAAAATCCAAAATCATAGCATTATTGAGTCATTAAGGCTCAAAAAGACCTCTAAGATCATCAAGTCCAACCGGCAACCCAGCACTACCATGACCACTAAACCATGTCCTGAAGTGCCATCCCAATGGTGTTTCCTCCCTAGGAGTTCAGACCACACTGCATCCTCTCCTTTCAGCAGCCATGTTCTATTTCAGCCTTCAACCAACACTCTTAGAAAATTCCAGCAGGTCCTTCTTGACTCCATCAAGAAAACGAGTCCCATAAGAGCTGGCTTATCAGGACTTCTAACTATAATGTTAAGATAATATTAAGTCCTTTCCCACCACACACATATGATTCTGTAATGTGCTGATTTGTTTAAGCCACTTACACTGCATAACTTGTAGTTGCCCTATCCTGGTCCAAGACAAGTACAAGCTTCTGCAGCTGCTGAGAGAGTTTCAGTAACAGCTTTTCTTCCTCTTCTTTCCTCTGATTGTAATTCCCTACAGGCGCAGGCTCATCAGCCTGAGAGAGAACACAACAAACTGATCAAAGTTGAAGTTCCCCTATACAGTGAGTTTTCCAGGTGTGTCTTAGAAGCCTTCACATTCCTGGGCTGCTGTCACTCCCTGTTTAGTGACATCTTTCCTTTTTACACTGAAATTCCATGTTATATGTCAAACCTGCACTCTCCGCTTCCAGTCCAGCGCACTGGGTTGATAAACATAATGTATGGGGTGGATAAAGATGTTAGGCACAACATTAAGAATGTGCATCTAAATGATATCAATTGATCTCAGAGATCCCAGACAGGGATTGAGCAGTGCTAGGCATTGCGCTTTTCCTGAGGCATCTAAACACCACAAGGCTGGTGTTCTTTATCATAAAAACCAACTTCGTCATAAAGAGATTTATTGGGAAGTGTAGTGGTGAGACAAGATGTCTTTAAACTGAAAGGAGGTAGATTTAGATTAGCTATAAGGAAGAAATTCTTCACTGTGAGGGTGGTAAGGCACTGGCATAGGTTGCCCAGAATGGTTGTGAGTGTCCCATCTCTGGAAATGTTCAAGGACAGCTGGGATGGGGGTCTTGGCAACTTGATACAGTTGCAGATGTCCCTGCTCACTACAGGGTGGTTGGACTAGATAAACTTCTAAGGTCCCTTACAATCCAAACCAGTCGATGGTTCTAGGATTCTCTAAATGCTCCCTGCAGTGTTGCTTTTGAGAAAACCAGTTCATCTCTGCACTTACTTTTGTCAAACCATGAAGAGCACGTGTATTTTCATCCACCAATTTCTTTAGATGCATACATCTGCATTGAAAACAAGAGAGCATTGCCTTCAAATTCTGCTGGCTGGATGGCCCGAGTCATACAGACTTACAGAAACGTGTTGGTTTAGAGAGCAGCCTTTCACCCAGCTCCGTGCACATACAGCTTGACAAATACCAATGCTGGCCTAATGTCAGCTTAGCTGATCGTCACCTGTAATGTACAAGTGCCCACTTAAAACTGCCTCAGCCCTTGAGCACTGGGAAGCAGCTAGACTGTTGCTTTCTCTTGGAAAAGAGTGAGGAGGGGCAGCAAGAGATCTGTACCATTAGCAGGAAAACGGAAAAGTGTACTGAGAACTGCCTGCTCCCTCGTCTCACGCACAGGTGACGGGAACTAAGTGCCAGGGCGCTTGCTCCGAGTCACTGGGAGACGTTTTTTGCCACAAGCTAATCGACTCCTGGCCACGGGACTAAAGTTAAGCGGGGGGAGGGGGAAAGCCGCGGCAGGGGCCACGCGGTGGGAAGGAGGTTGGGTCCCCTCCGAGGGACCTCTTAGGGCGTCGCCTCACCTCTGAGAAATGCCCTTCCGCTGCCCGGGGGCCGAGGCCGCACTCTCCGCCCGCAGCGCCTCCACCTGAAACACAAGACAAGAAACTGGGGGTCCAGGCCCGGCTGGGCCGGGTCGGGCCGGGCCGTCCGGCCTCGGGTACCTGCGCCTGCAGCTCCCGGCTCCGCCGCTGCACCCGCTGTAGCGGGCCCCGCTCCCGCCGCGCCGACATGGTTGCTGGGCAACGGGGCTCCGCGGCGCCGCCGCACAGCGTCACTTCTGGGGCTGCTGCACGCCGGGAAGCGCAGGGAAGGAGAGCCGGGGGTGATGACGCCACCTCCCCTTCCCCCGCGGCTCGCCGAGCGGTCCTCGGCGCTGCTCTGCAGCGAGCGCCACCCGCTACATCCCGCTTGGAGACAGGAGGGTCGCGCTCAGCCCTGCGCCGCCACAGGAGGCCTGGCCTGGGGACTGACACAGCTGGGGACTGACACAGCTGTCCTGCAGCCACCCTGCCCATAAAACCCCGGTCTGCCCTCCCCTGGGCAACCAGTATAAGTAGAAAATCCTTGGAGTTGATGAGCTGAAAACCCTTTAGAAATAATTACCGAGTTTAGCAAGACAACAGAGTTGATAAAGAGCTACCCGATTTAATTGAATGACAAGATGCATGAAGAGCTCCCCTCGTTATAACCGGCTGGAATACAGGAAGGGGCAGAGGGACCTTGCAGAAAGGAAGTGCAAACAGGAACCCTGACTTCCTGTGACATACCAGCACGTCTGTCGTTTTGGATAGATAACCTTCTGCACGTAACCATGTCCTGAAAGCGCTGTCGGTACACGGGCTTTGGGAAAGATCCCCACGTCCAGCACTGTCATACAAGCATAATACGTGAAACTTACTGAGTTTCTTGTCGTTCTCTGAATCAAGCAAGGCTGAGGTACCTTAGCTGCTGGATTGTTTGGAAAATTTGTATTGAGTGCACACTTCACACTTAGGAGTAATCATACAATGGCTTTAGTTAGATGTTTATGAACATAAAGTCCGCCTGTTAACCCCCTGCCTCCACAAACGCAGGTTAGGCCATGGTGTACAGAAGCCCCATTTCTGCCAGTCTTGATGCTAAAAACGCCAAAAGACACACTGTGAAAAGGTATCAGCACTTCACTGGTAAAGAGAGTACAGCTTGATCCGAGATGATGTGGTTTGAACCACATGCTCTGGTTAATAGCCGTTCTGCTGAACACAGCAGAACACACACTCGATACTGCACGTCCTGGTGTTTGTATTGAAGGCACTCCAAGGGTCCTGGTATTTGTGTTGAAGGAACTTTCAAGGGTCTGAAACCTTGTTCCTACGGCAGTAAATTCTCCAGTGCAAAGCAGTAGCAGCCCGTTCTCTCAGACCCCAGTAAAGACTCCCTGAAATTTGCTAGCAGTGGGAGGGGAAGAAAGCAAGCATTACAGTTCCACAATTTGTGTCCAAAGCACAAGAAATTCACAGCCACAGGCACTCTTCATTTAATTTGCTCACTCATGCCACCAAGAGACACAGCCATCACCACTTAGTTGACCCCACGGGGTTCTTTTCACTACATAATGACATTTCGTCACTCATTGCAAGTGCCCCTAAGGTGTGTTTTCAGTCGTCGGAGAAATAAATACACCCAGGAACATCACGCCGTGATTTTTGATAGTTTAATGTAGAAGCAGCATTTCTTGTCCAGAGCACAGCAGCGTTGGGGTGTAGCAGACTTAGGACAAAGACAGACAAACCCCTGAAATACAGAAATCCATCTGCTGTCATCATCCCTATGCCCACAGGTTCTGTCAGGTCAGACCGGTAGGGTTCAGGATCTTGATTTCTGAAGGTCCTGGGATTCAGTAGGTGCTGTCCTTTTCCAGCAGCGTTCCCACGCCATTTTCACCAGTCCTTTTCAAACGTGGCTCCAACGGCATCGCAGGATTAATCTGCTCCTGCTCCTGCTCCCGCAGCGTCCGCCGAGGCTAAGCTGCTGGAGAAGAGAACCAGAGAGTCGTGCTGACCTCCCTAAACCCGCTCGGAGGGCGAGGAGATCGGCTTCCAAAAGCAGGGACGCACCGACATGTTCTCCGGGCTCAGGCCGCCTCCAGCTTCTCTTTGGTGGCGGCGAGCCGGCGCTGGAGCCAGCGCTGGCGCCAGCGGAGGAACCGGCGGCGGGCACTGTTCGCCTGCCAGCCCACCAGTACCCCGGCCGCGAAGGCGGCCAGCAGCGCCCAGCGCACGGCGCGCGGCCGCAGCGCCTCCGGACCCATCCCCGCCCACAGCTCTGGTGGCAGGGCTCGGAGCCGCCCGCCCACCCCTTCCGCTGGGGCGGGGGCGGGCCCTGTTAAAGACGGCGGGACCGGGGAGGCGAAGCGTCTGCTCGAGCCATGGCGGAGGCAGCCTCGGAGGTAGCGGACTGAGTCCCGCCCGGGAGCAAGGAGGTTTCTCCTAGGAGGGTGCTGGGTTCCCGCTAGCAGAGCAGGGATGCGGATGTGGCAAGCTGCGGCATCCCTTGTACCGCTTCTCGCATCTGTAGTGCACCCTGGGGTGAAAAGGATCTCCTTTGAGCCTTTGCCCGAGGGTTTTTTTTCAGGTCCCAGCACCCACCGACCAGCTTTCTGTGTTGTTTTCCCTCCCACAGGATCTTCTCCTTGCAGCAGCGTTTGTCTCTGATGCGCAGTACAACAGAAATATTCCTTTCAAGACCTCCCCGGAGGCAGTCAGGTAAGGAGGTCTGCGTCCCCTTAAACACATCACATTTGGGGAGTGCTGTGTCCAAAGGGCTGAGCCACTCGAGTTCTCCAGCTGGGTGCTGAGAAGGGAGGGCGAGGGGTCAAGAGCTGGATTGAAGTTGGGGTTCTGTGCTTCTGTATGTCTGGGATGGGAAAGAAGATAAAATCTTGTCTTTTTGTGGGTGCAAAAATAGTTAGAATCTGTTAAGGCTGAAGCTGTAGCCCTCTGTGGGAAGGAGGAGTATGGGAAGCTTGGTGTAGCCCTTGCATGTGTGGAAGGAAGTTCTGGAGTGTGACTGGGCTGGGTTTAAATAGAAGGGTTTTAGTGGTGGGAGCTGCATGGTTGGGATAACAGCTCTGTGTCAGGTAGTCACAACTGTTACTGGTTGATTTGGCAGTGGGTGACACCAACCCATCACCTACCAAGATTTGAGCTAATCCAAGTATGGTGCCTCGGGTGTGTTTCAGAAAGGCCAGTAGCTGCTAGAGGTAGTTAAAAGTTTATGTTAATTGGTGATGACTTGGGGAATTTCACTTAACTTTAAAACTGTTTTCCTAGTCTTAGCTTTTAGCTGATGGTAAGAGGCCAAGCAGCTTCAGAGGTGACTTTTACCTCAGGCTGGGATTGCTTTAGACAAGCTATTTCCATGAGTAAACCTTAAGAGGAGGATGAAAAAAACTCATGTCCTGCCCAGGTATGCTTAGTCCAAATAGCAGAACTGAGCAGGTTTTATATGCTTGTGTTTTGGTGGTGTTACTAAGGGTATAATAGCTTGTCATCTGACCTGTACCCTGTGTGCAGGTGGTTATTTGGCAGATGGGATGACTGTTGGCACCTTTTTTTATTGGCAAGGGAACTATCTGCATTGTAGTTCTGCTCTGCATCTACCTAAATGAACTGCGTCTGCTTGCCATCACGTGGAACCTCCTTTGGGAGGCTTAGAGCTGGATAATGCTTAAAGCTCTAAAACAGTTGACTGTGCAGTTCCATACATCTTTCCTGGTGACTTATCTTTTTGCTTTTTAACCTGTAAAGAAAGAGTATTAGATTACATATCAGACTGAGTTTGTGTATCCTGTGGGCGCCTGAGCTTAGCAGGAGTCCATACTCAGGGAATGAAGGTTTTGCCAAGAGGAAATAGCTTTACCAGATCTGTATGTTGCGGTCTCAAACTGAACTGAAGAACAACTATCTTCCACCTTCCTGGGCTTTTTTTCCTCAGTCAGCTGTGAGGCCATAAGAAAGGGCCAGGAAACCAATTGCTAAATCCCTGGCCCTGAAAAGTTACACTGCTGTTACCCTTTCTTCCACGACAGGGACAGTGTGTGTTTGAACCCATTATGTATGGTGCCACTGCCTTCTTTCTACAGGCTCTATCGTCTCTATAATCACTGGACTATGCGAACAGCCACCTACTTTTTCATCTTCCTCAACCTGTCCCTTGCAATGTTTGAAGAACCTGCTGTGTATCCTCTCCCCTTCCTGGTAAGTTTTGGGTGTAGGTGTAGCAGTACAATTAGTATTGCATTACTGGGTAGAGCAACCAAGGATTTCTTGCTTGAAAGTACTCGTCAAATGCGCTGGGAAATACTTGATGCTGGTGTTTCTGTTGATATCTTTGATCTACTGAAATGGGGACACAAAAGGCCATAGGAGCTAGAGCACAAGGACTAATGGATCCATCATGGCCATCAGGAATAGCTGATGTGATAGTGGACAAAGTCCTGTTGTATCTTGGAGAACAGTTCCAGGCTTCTATGTGGCTGCAAGCAGAAGCAGAGCCAGCACTATCTTCTCTTTAGGCTTTATTTGTTTAACACCAGTGTACTTGCAAGCAATGTTCTCCTTGAATCCCAGGTAAATACAGATTTACTGGCAGGGAATTTCACAGAAGGAAACCTGAAACTGCTGCTTGGTGCCAGATTTGTGAGCCTGTAAAACAGACTACAGCACAACCAACTGGAAAATCTTTGCTGCTGGTTCTGCCTAGACTTTCTGTGCCTGAACACCCTCCCCTGTGCAGAAGGCTAGCACTGTTCTTGGCTGTTGTGACTCCTGCCCCTTCTCTCTTTGCAGGTCACATCTCTGGTCGAGGTGTTGTGCCTCCTGGTGTTCTTCGGCCGACTGACGCACTTTGCAAGAGTCACCCATCGCAGCGTGTTCTGGAAGGACACCAAAAACATCTGCATCATGGCTGCCATTCTGGTCAGTTTGTGAGGTGGCTTTTCCTCCTGGCGCTTTCCTAGTAGTGTAGATCTGATGTGAGAGGGCTCTGCAAGAGCCATGGCCGAATCAACCGGCAGTTGGGCCTGTTCTCACAAACCTGTGTGTGCACCTGTCTTTCACCAGCTAACCCTATTGTCTTCATCATCCAGACACGTTCCCAACATTGCTTCTGGGAATTACCCTTCTTTCTTCTGCAGTTATCCCTAACCGACTTGGCCATCTATGGGGTCCTCAGGATATACAACATGAAGAGCGTTCGGTGGTCAAGAATTGTGAGGCCCATCTTCCTGATCAACTTTGCAGAGAGTCGCCAGGTAAGGAGGGGATCCGCGGGGATGTACACTGGTGCAAGGTCCCTTTTAGGGACACCCTCATGCCTCCTGAGGATTTGCAAGAAAGGGGTTTGTGCAGAAATGGCAGATGAAGGCTCCCCTCAGAGATAGCATGAAGCAAGAATTTGAAATGGAGAGAACTGGTGCTACCTGGACTCTCTGCAAAGTACTGAAAGATTACTCCCTGTACCTGTGGGCTGGGTGATTGTTGTCCAGAGCCCTGGGGGCTCTTGAGACTGGAACTAGAGCTTCCGCCCAGACATGGTGTGGTGATGATTTAGGAAAGGTCAGACTTAAAGTTAAGACTGCAGGGCAAAAGAAGAGTGTTTCTTGTAAGGTCTGTGACTTGCTTGACCTGTGTAGAGGAGCTGCCTCTGTAAGCAGAGTTAGATGCTGCCTTCAGAAGGTGAGCACATGGGCAGTAGTACAGAGGAGAAAACTTCTCCTTGGGTCAAAGACCAGTTTTTTAATTTCTGGAAATCTCTGAGGCTGACAATCACAAGTGTCATGCTGTTCTCAGAAGCTGAACTCTCAGTCTAGGTGGGCAGTTTGGACTCTGGTTCCTCTTGTTGTGGGGAGATCTTTGCCCTGCTGCCCCAGACCATTCTGGTCCTGACTGGTGAATGAATAAACTACTGCTATGTGGAGGACTGGGGGAGGGAGGGAAGGAGCAGGATCACAGCATGTGTTTTGTGGCCTGGTGTGATAGGCTTCTGTTCCTGATTGGTCTGGTGCCACAGGGCCTGCTGTCCTTTGGCTAGCTGAGTTCATGATAGCCTATGAATAGGATCTCCTTCTAGCATTTCCTCTGAGGAATGAGGAGGAAAGGCTGCCTGCTCTTGCAGAATAGAGCTGCCCCATCTGGGTCAGAATCTCTCCTGGGTGATGGAATTCTGTCCCACTCCACCTGTTCCTGTGTAGGTGTCCAGTATAAATGGAATGATGAGGGGGAAAAAAACAGGTATCACTTGACTCTGAAAATTACTCCCTTCTCCCTGGCAGATTCGGAGAGCTTTCCGCAGCATCCGCAACACACTGCCAGAGATCACCTATGTCTTCTTGCTCTTCATGTTTAGCCTCCTCATGTTCTCTCTCATGGCCTTGAAGCTGTTTGGTGAGAGGTGTGAATACTTCTTTTGGTCAGAGCTGGGTGGGAAGCATGTGGTACATTGGTGCAAGAGGGAATCTGGCAACTCCAAGTGATTCCTAGTGAATGCAAGAACTGCTGCTGTGTGCAGTAATGTGGTGGCACATGTGACCTCTGTGCTTAACTTCAGCTTGTCGTTTTCCATCTAGGAATCTCCAGACAGCAGAAGGCTTGCCCTATTTCAGAAACTACCTAGAAATTGTCTTTGACCTCTATGTGCTGGTGACAACAGCAAACAGTCCTGATGTCATGTATGTATGCTGAGCTTGCAGTCTTCCTGTTGTGAGTGCTAGTGTCCTGCTCCTAGTGGCAGGATCTCTGCTTAGAACAATGCTATTTTGCACAACAAGGTACTTCAGAGCGGCAGCCTGCAGGGCTTTCATGTTCTGAAGATGGCTCTGAACCAGAATCTGAAGTTAGGAAGACTTCTATAAAAGTTTAATTAAAAACACTGATGACTTTTCATCTTCATTTTTTATTACTGGGTTCCCATCTTGGGTTTCTACTCTGGAAGTGCCATCAAAGATGGGGGTGGAGGCTGGGAGGAATGGCAGATTTGTTTGTGTGCTGAGATGTACTGAACAGAACTAGGATGTTAAAGAGAACCTAGGCATTTAGTCTGAGAACTAACACTAGTTTTACAGTGAGTGGAAGAGGAGATATGAATGCAGTGAAAGTCTGTGAAACTAATAACCATCATATGAGTGAGGCATAAACTCCAGACTGCACTTAGCCACGCTGATGGAAGGTTAATCTGTGCTTTCTCTTCTGCATCTCTTCAACTGGAGCATGACAGACTAGAAGGAAAGCTGGTAGAAGAAAACTGTTCTATAACTGAACTCATGCACATTCTTTTTGCTTGGGTATTACCTGGCTCACCAACCCAGTACTGAGAAATCTATCTGGAAGACTTTTCTTGTGGTTTCTTACTTTCCATGTTTCTGCCCAGCAAGTAGCAATCTCTCTTCCTTTCTCTAGGATGCCAGCATTTGACTTCAGCTCGTGGTATGCCCTGTTCTTTATTGCCTTTGTCATCGTCAACACCTATATCTTCATGTCTCTCTTCCTGGCTGTTGTATACAACAACTACAAAAAACACCTGAAGGTAATATTTGAAGGGATGAATGATGATCAGTGACTGCTGCTGTTCTATAAAACTGCAAGGAAATATCTGCCTTTCCTTTGGAAAACTTGTGCACACTTCTACCATGCCGTGTGCTCTTAGACCTCCCCTTTATTTCTTTGGCTTTCAGTAAGTCAGAACTCTTGCTGCTTCTACCCAAACAGAGTAGGTCAGTTTGGTACTTGTGATCAAAACAGCTGGAAATGCCTGGGTGCTCCCATGAAGGGACTGGCTTTTTCTCAGTAAGCAGACTGCTAGGTCTTCCCTGAAACTGGTCTCCCAAGGTTATAGGGTTCTTAAGCATTTAAACTTGTGTAGAAGAGAATCTCCACCCTTAGTCTCAGCAGTATTCACTTATGGATGGGAAGCATGTGTGGACACATTTGTGACCTGTGGAAATGCAGACCCTGTGGTCTCCATTATCCCTTTCCTGTTAGACACTGTATTTTGTCTGTCAGTGTCTTCTGGATAGACACTGTTCTGTCCTCCTTGCTCTCCAGAACGAGATCCGTAAGCTTGCTTACATGAAGCGCCGCAAGATGATAGAAGCCTTCAACCTGCTGAAGGAAGAGGAAGGAGCACAGTTTGTGGTTAGAGAAGCCCGCTGGAAGCAGCTTGTCAAGCTGGTGGCTCCTGATATCAGTAATTCTCACCGAGAGCTGCTGCTGCATATCTCAGATGATGAGCAGAAGAATTTCATAGGTGAGCAGTGGGTCCCTGCTATGCTGAAGGGACTGGAGAGGAGCTTTGAGGGTTTTGGCATTGGGACTTGTGGTCTGTAAGGGATCCTGAGAAACTCCAGGCCCCTCTTCCTACTTTCCTCTAGGCTCATAATATGTTCTTGGGATTTTCTTTCTGCCCACACTGTAGCCTGTGTCATGGATGCTCTGGGCAGCTCTTCATGGCCATTTGAAATCAGGCTGAGCCTTCCATGGAGAATATGACCTTCTGTTCTCGGCACAGGACAAGGAAAGCCTCCCCTGTTACTAGATTTCTCCAAGCAATGTGGCTTCCCACACGGTCCTCTGGAGTCTCTCACTCTGTTTCTGCTTGAGATAGGATGCCAGGAGAGATGGGTCAGCCGCCACACTAGATAGTGCCCATTCTGATCATTAAAGATTTGTTTTGGTTGTTGGCCTATGGCTTGAGCTAGTCCCCCAGGAATGGGGCAGAGGAGCTGCTTGAGTACTGAGTTGACTGTTTTGTGGTGGACAACATTTTGAGCCTGGATGTTACCTGCTGCTGTGAGCAGACAGGGAGTCCAGACTGCTGCAGCTTGTGTGCATTTAGATTTGCATTTGCCAGCTACTGCCTTCTAACGATAGCAGACTGATGTTCAGTGCTCTCTCCTGCAGACAAGAAGTCCTTTTTACAGCTGGCAGATCTTCTCAACATCCAGGTGATTACCCTGAAAATCCGCAGCCACCCTCTGGGCCGGTGGATGCCTCGTGTGTACAAGTCGGCGGTGAGTCGCTTCCTGCGCAGCATGGTTAGGCACAGGTGAGGCTCTGCTGGTGGAGCAAGCAGCTCTTAGCATTCAAAGGGCTGTGAAGTAGAGGTGTTGCAAGCAAATGCTTCTCTGGGTGTCATGCCAAAAGTGCAAGCTTTGGGGATTGTGTTTTCTAAGCAATCTGTGGACAGCTCCACTCCTAGCCTACCTTCAGTGCAGAGAAACTAGACTGGTGAGTCCCTACCTCTTCCAGTCCCACTTGTTCAGATCTTCTGTAGGTGTTGAATGTAAATAGCTTTTGCTGCAAGCAAAAGGTGCTTTATGGCCTCTCTTGAAGGACCAAACTATGCACTTCACTTGAAGGTGATCTTACCTCAGCAGTCTCTGCTGCAAAGCTGCATTGTGCTGTTTCATCACCTCTTACCAAGCTGGTTCTATGATCTGCTAGCACTCTGTTTCACAGCTGAGGCTTCCTGGAACTGTAGAATTACTCAAGTTCTGAATTTGGAAGGAACATCTAGAGATGATCTAGTGTAACCCCCTGCTCACAGCAAGGTCAGCTAGAGTAGGCTACTCAGGGCAATGTCTAGCTGGGGTATGAGCATCTCCAGGTATGAGTCCATAACCTCTCTGCAACCTGTTTCAGCGTTTGACCACCCTCAGTTTAAAACAAAAATAAATTACATTTATGCCCCTTGCCTCTCATGCTTTCACTGGATACCACTGAGAAGAATCTGGCTCCATCTTCTCTACACCTTCCCATCAGGTACTTATACATCTTGAACACCCTTGACCCTTCTTCCCTCCAGACTGAACAATCCCAGCTCTTTCTGGGAGAGGTGTTAGACTATCCCATTGTTTCTGTGGCCCTTTGCCACACCTATTCTGGTCTGTTTGTCTCTCTTGTACTGGGTAGCCCACCTGTGAACATAGCACTCCAAACATGTCATCCCCAGTACTGAATAGATGGAAAATCCCTTCAGCCTCTTCACAGCGCTCTTCCTGATGTAACCCTGGATGCTGTCTGGTTTCTTTGCCACCAGAGTGCATTGCTGGCTCATGTTCAACTTGTCAACCAAGATCCCAGATCTTTTGCAGTGCTGCTTTTCAGATGGTTGACAGATGCCTGTGCTGGTGCCTGAAGTCATTCCTCCCTAGGAGCAGTACTTTGCATTTCCCTTAGAATATGGTGGGATTCTGCCTACTTCCCGCCTTGTCCAGGTCCCTCCAACTGCAGCACACCCGTGTGGTGTACCAAACACCTCTCCCAATTCTTCTGTCTGATTTGTTAAGGCTTGCTGCTTCAATTACTTAAAATTCAGTTCCAGTCAGTCAGAGTTTATTTAAGGTTGGACTTAGAGGGCAAAGCTAAACACTACAGTAAAACTAAGCTCTCAGGCTGGGCAGAGCTGATTGCCATTTAGGAAACTACCTTTACCAATGTTTGAGTGGCAAAGAAATCCTGAAATAACTGTGTAGCTTTTACTTTGAGTGGCAAACTGATTTCTCTTCCTCTTCTTGCAGGGGATTTGTTTGGACCTATGATGTGATCATTCTAATAAATGCTATCTTCATTGCTCTGGATGAGGAAAGTCCTTATATTTCTTATGCAGAGTGGGTCTTCCTTGCTTTGTATATAATTGAGATACTCCTGAAAGTGTACACTTACGAACCAAGGGCATTCTTCGGCAAAAACCAATTCTGGAACTGGTGAGTGGCATGACAGTTTGTGTTAAAGGTGGTGGGAAATGGGACAAGATGTTTGTGTCCAGCTCAAGAGCTGCAAGTCTCTTGGAGAGATGGGCTGCTCAACTCATGTGCCAGATGTAATTAGATTACATTATCATTTTAATTAGAATGATTGTACATGCCAGAGGACATGGTGCTCTCTCCTGGCCTGATCTGGCTCTGACAGACATTACTGCTCTCTGCCTCAGTCTAAACCAAAAGTAACTCTGCAGAATGTGCAGATGGTGTCTGGGCAGGGGACAGTGTTTTATGAAGTCTTCCCCGTCCCACAAATCCTCTGAGATGATATGTGGCTGCCTGGCACAGATGTGCAGAAGAGGGGTCCCTTTATGTCATGTGACAGCTGAAATACCCCATTCTGTCCCCCACAAATCTAACAGCACTGCCTTCCCTCGTGCTAGGTTTGATACCCTCATCATCTTTGCTGCCTTGACTGCAACGATACTCAATACCACCTTGAAATCGAGTAAGTGCAGCTTGAGCAGTCTGCATGCACCTGGGAAACTCGGTGGTCTTGAGTTGTCATTTCCCATCACCTTGGGCTCGGGAGGTCTTTTGACAAGACAATGAATTTCCTGCAGGGATTCTAAGAACTAAACCAGTCTCTTTTTTATAGCTACCTGTTGTAAATAGCCTTTAACAAGGATTTACTTGTGACAAACAAGACCATGCTTTGTCTACTAAGCTTCCCTATTTCTTTTTCATAACAAAAAACTTATTTCCTTCCTCAGCCACAAAGTACAACAGCCAACAGATCCTGGACATTGTTTTCATCTTAAGGGTCCTCAGGCTGATAAGGATTGTTGACAGCATTCAAAGGTAATGAGCAGGATGGGATAGAGGTATTTTTTTATAGGGGCAGCCTGTGTCAGAGACTGGCTGAGACAGTGCCTTGAATTGCTCTGCATGACTGCTTTGGATTAACCTTGGCCACTCAAAGTATCTGAGGGCCTTGTCTTAATGTGTCTGGGATGAGTCCAGTTGCTGCAGTCTTTATGGAGACTTATTTATAAACTCTGGGAGCATGTGCTGGATGGGATGTGATGATAAGAAAGGGCTTCAAAAGAGCCTCTCCACAGCAGGTTTTGTCATGAGTCGTTTGCTGTAGGTTCCGAGTCATCATGAACACACTGATAAACATCATACCAACAATGCTGACGTTCGGTGGGCTGACTCTGGTAAGAAATCCTTAATTCTTAGCTCAGAGCACTCCAGCTTTACAGCAATGTGTCTTAAGTCTTTCACTCACTATTTCCAAGAGGACAAATGCATGTATCTGGCAGACTTTTGAAACTAAGTGTTCATTTGATTCTTGATCACTGCACATGTGTGTGCAAAAAGATTGGGTTCTTGCTGGTTGACAGGTCAGGATATGCCTCTCTGCTCTTGGGAGAAGTGAGGCTAGGGAAGTTCAGTCTAGGCTTCACATTGTAAGGAATCAAACTATAGTTTAGGCAAGAGACTGAATGAGAAACCAGTTTCTCAAGTAATTTCCCAAAAGTACCTTCTATTATGATCTGAAAATACTTCATTTCCATGAGTTGTACTTGGGTTATTATTCCTTCCTGGTAATTGCTCTTGAGTGGCTTGGGTCTCTTGGACTCGTGCTGTTCCTCAGCAGCTTGTCTTGTCTGCAACAAAATCCTGCTGAAACTCTGTGGTCTTGTTGCTTACTGAAGGAGGAGGCAATGGGGTTTCTCTTCCCAGGTTGTGTATTGTGTATTTGCTATAATTGGCATGGAGTTATTCCATGGGAAGATCCAGTTCTTCCCTGCAAACTCAAATGCTCCTCATGCCCTGGAATGTGGAAACCCAGCTCTCAAGGATTCTCTGTTTGCCCGTGGGAAATACTGCAAGAACAATTTCAACAACTTCGCGTCATCCTTCATTGTCCTGATGGAGCTCACTGTAGTTAACCAGTGGCATGATATCCTTTGTGATAGAAGATCCAAACTAGTCTGATCCATGCTCTTCCCCTTGGTTCGCACAGTGCCCACACGTAGTGCCAATAACAGAGAAGTGGTCCCTGCTGAGGGATTTGTTCAGAAGGTCATTGCTGGGTGGTGTTGTTTGGTTCCTCCCTGAGAAACCCACAGGAAGATGTTCTCCTTTAGCACTCTTGCCCTTAACTCCCTTTATACTATTTGCCAATGGATTTGCCAACGTGACAGCTCAGCCTGCAAAGTTGTACTTCATTGCCTTCCACATTGTGATGGTGATAATTATTGTCAAGTAAGTTTTGGATTGCCCCCCTCCATTCTGGAGGGAAGAGGGCCTCTGCTCCCTGCTAGAGAGCTCTGATGATTCTGGGGTCGCACATAGTGTGATTGTTAGGCAGGACATGGTGTGTCCAAAGGGCAGTTAAGCTGGAAGATGGTCAAGAGCACAGGTTTTATAAGGAGCAGCCAAGGGAACTGGGGTTCTTCAGCCTGGGGAAAAGAGGCTGAGGGGAGACCTCCTTGCTCTCTACAACTCCCTGAAAGGATGTTGGAGCAAGGTGGGGATTGGTTTCCTGAGGAGGCTGTTTGCTCTTGTCCTATTGCTTGTTCAAGTTGTGCCAGGGGAGGTTTAGGTTGAATATTAGGGGATCTTTCTTCCATGAAAGAGTTATTGAATCCTAGAGCAGGCTGCTGAGGGAAGTGGTGGAGACCCTATCCTGGGAGGGATTATAAAGCCGTATAGATACTGTGCTGAGGGACATGGTTTAGTGGTGACTGGTGGTTTTAGGTGGTGGTTTAGATGTTTTTCCCTAGCATTAACTTTCAACCCACCACAGTGACCTAGGAGTAGTAGCTTAATGATTGGATTTGGTGACCTTGGAGGCCTTTTCCAACCAAAAAGATCATGACTCTGTGCAATAGAGAATCTGCTGCATCTGTTCTAATGTCCACTGTGTGCTGCTCTGACTCAGCGCTCCATCCCCTTCTCTGCTGGGGATGGGGAGCTATGTGGTAGGTCCACAGCCTAGGAACACTGACAGTAACTGAAGCCCAAAAGCAAGGAAGTGCCAGTAAGGAAATGCTGCTGTGTTATTCTGTTCATTTCTTTCAGTATCTTTGTGTCGTTCATCTTGGAAGCTTTCTTTGTTGAGTATTCCTTGGAGAAGAGTGAAGTAGAAACAGCCATTGAACAGAAAATCCAGGAGCTGGGAATGGGAGTTCAAGAGTAAGCCCCCCTAAAGGGTTGTAGTGGATGTGGCTATCTTGGCAGGGCTGGAGGAAAAAGCCACCCTCTGCCCTGAGGTGTGTGCTGTGACTCCCCTTCCTTGTCACAAAGATCTTTCTAATCTGTCGTGACCACGTGGACTTGGTCTCGATGTGAGCAGAAGGCTATTCACGTTGGCCTCAGTGAGCTCTTCCAGTCTAGAGGACAGGATTGGTGCTGGAAATAAAACACTACAACTGGTATGGGCCCTGCCTGAGACAATCCATTGCTGCTGGGTACATGTGGGCCCCTGAGGCAGGATGTTCCCCCTCCCCCAAGTTCACTTCTGGTCCTTCTTGTGTAGGGATGAGCTCCAGGATGAACAGCTCCTTGAGAACATGGAGAATGCTGACCATAATCTTGAGGGAGAAGGTGGATCAAAGCCACAGTCTAAAGGGCTGGTGTTCAAAATTGCCTCCAAACGTAAGTGCAGCCTTACAGTGTACCCACTGCTTTAAGAGCCCAGGGCTCTGAACTGTCCCCATATTTAGCTGTCTGTGAGGAAGCTTCCTAGCACTTCTGCTTCCTTTGAGCTATAAAAGCAGCTAAAACCCAGCTAGAGATTGAGATCTGTGGACACTCTAATGTTTGCTGTTTCTCTTCCTCTATTCTAACTTGGCCTGTCTTCACTAGCCAGCCTATGAAGGCACTGCTGTGGTGTCTGAAGTCCTGCTGTGGCCAAGAAGCCCCTTTTCTTCTCTTTCCTATGTGCACTCTGTGTTTCTTCTGGATTGGATCATGAGGTGACTATGCACTCCTTTCCTCTAGTTTAATTACTTTTCTGGCCTTCTTGCTGTGTCTTAGCAGTTCCCCAGCCTTGAATTTTTCAGTCATGGTAGTTGACAGTGATCCCAAATCCAAGAACAGAAGTGGTTAAATCTTAAAAGAATGATCTTCTCCTTAGTACTTAAAAACAGATGGGGTGAAACACCAGGAATGTTTGAGGCATTTGTTTTCTTTAGCGTGAAACATGGGAGGCTACCTTAAGGTAGCAACAAGCTGACTTCTGCTGAGAAACAGGACAGGATGCTAAACTAACTTTTGGGTTTTTGCCACCTGCAGGGTACAGGACAGTTGATGCTCTGCTCCAGCGTATGTTTGAGGCAGAGATACCCCCCGAGGACGAAGGCCCTTCATTTGAAGAGATCTTGAACTTTTCTCCCAGTGATGCCCTGCCCAGTAATCGGACTTCAGAGAGTGCTGCATAAAGGGACAACCCACAGCAGGCGATGAGGAGGAGCTAATTCTCAGCTCTCTGGGTCTCAAGCGTGTGTCCCTGGCTGGGTCATGCATGTCAGGACCAGATCACACAGTGGAAGGGGCAGCTGATGCCAGACAGTTTCATCATGTAAAGGAGCTTTATCTCATGTAAAGTCTCATATAAATGTTGAAATGGAAACTGCTCTCAGTGGGAGAGCGGAGGGACAGTTGGTGTATCTGTTGAGTGATGGTGCCATATTCAGTATGCTATGAAATATCTACCTGTAACTGGAATCTTGTACTACAGCACTTCTGTCTGTGTATATGGATCAAGTAAGCTGCATTAAACAGCTCTTTACATTAAATTTAGCAGTTGGGAAAAATGACATTGAGATGCTGGAGCATATCCAAAGGGAAATGAAGCTGGTAAAGGGGCTAGAGCACAAGTCTTCTGAGGAGCAGCTGAGGGATCTGAGCTTGTGTGGCCTGGGAAAAAAGGAGGGTGAGGGGAGATCATCTTGTTCTCTACAACTGCCTGAAAGGAGGTCGCAGCAAGGTGGCAGTTGGTCTCTTCTTCCAAGGAAAAAGCAATGAAACAAGAGGAAAAGGCCCTCAGGTTGTGCTAGGGGAGGTTTAGTTTGGACATGAGGAGAAATTTCACTGAGGGAGTGGTTAAGGCCTGGAATAGGCTGCTACAGGAAGTGATGCAGTCACTGTTCCTGGAGCTGTTGTGGTGCTGATGGAAGCAGTTTAGTGATGACCTGGCAATGTTGGGTTAATGGTTGGACTTGATGATCTTGGAGGTCTTTTGCAATCTAAATGATTCCATGACTCTCTAATCCCAGAGTTAATGCTGGGAAGGAGCTAGTTGTGCTGTATGATGTTCTCACCTTGGTGGGCTCTTAACAGGCACTCCTAGAACACGGTTCCTTGTGGACCTTGGCAATAAAGATGGACAGTGTTGTAGGATTCTCATTGCTTCCACGTTTAATTGTGCATGAAGAGGTAATCTGAGGAAGGCAGAGAATGGGTCTTGCTCACCTAGACCATGGTGCAGTGAATACTGCTGCCCTGTGCAAGGTTTTGCTTTGAAAAACCTTGATTTATTAGTCTATATTAATTGATTTGACAACCAGGAAGGCTGGACATACCTCAATAAAGAAGTCTTAAGGATGCAGGAGCAGGTTCTCCCCATGTGGTGAAAGAAGAGCCAGTGGGGAAGACCAGCCTGGCTGAACAGAAACATTTGGCTGTGACACAGGAGATGAAGGAGAGTTTATGGCCTTTGGAAGAAGGGCAGACTAATCACAAAGGTGTGAGGCTGTGCAGGGAGAAAAGGGGAAGGGCCAAAGCCCATCTGAAAATTAATCAGGCTTTAGCTGTTAGAGAACCACATGTGCAAATCAATTAGCAGCAACAAGAGGACTGAGGAGAATCTCTGTTATTTGTTCCATACAGGGGGGGAAACAGAGCTTTAGGATGGGGAAAAAGCTGAAGTGTGCAATACCTTCTTTGCCTCAATCTTTAGTAATAGGATGAGATATTCACTGTATGCTCAGCCCTCTAGGCTGGAAAATAAGGTTGCTGAGCAGAATGAAGTCCCCATAGTGAGAGCTGATGAAAATGTTCACCAAGCCTCTTTCCATCATTTCCCAACAGTCCTGGCTAACTGGAAAGGTTACAGTTGACTGGAAATGAGCAAATGTGACACCCATCTACAGGAACTGCCAGAAAGAGGATCTGGGGAGCCTCAGGACTGTCAGCCTGACTTGGGTGTCAGGGAAGGTCAAAATGATACCATCTTCAGTGTCATCATGCAGACTGGGTTAATGAGGACAGATCCTGTTTGATGGGACACCGTTTATGACAAGGTGACCCACCTAGTGGATGAGGGTAGAGCTGTGGATGTTGTTTACCTGGACTGTATTAAGCTTTTGCTATTGTTTCCCCATAGCATACTTCCGGACAAACTGTCTCTTACAGGACCAAGGAAGTGATTGTCCCCCTGAACTCGGCACTGGTGGGACTATGCCTTAAGTCCTGGGTTCAGTTTTGGAGCCATCACTATAAGGAAGACATTGAGGTGCTGAAGTGAGCCCACAGAAGGCATACAAAGCTGGTGAAGGGTCTAGAGCACGAATGTGAGGAGCAGCTCAGGGAACTGGGGTTCTTCAGCCTGGAAGGAAGCAGGGTTAAGAGTGACTACCTCACCCTACAAGTGCCTGGGAGGAGGCTGCAGGGAGGTGGGTGTTGGTCTTTTCTCCCTAGTACCAAGTGACCTCAAGTTGTAGCGGGGAGGTTTAGGTTGAGTACTAAAAGAAACTTCATGACTTGGAAGTGTTAGCAAGCAGTAGAATAGGCTCCCCCAGGGCATGGTTGAATCCCTGTCCCGGAGGCGTTCAAAAGACACGGCGATGTGGTGCTGAGGGACGTGGTTTCACACCAGACGTGGCAGAGTTGGATAACGGTTGGACTAGGTGATGTTAAAGGTGTTTTCGAACCGAACGGACTAGGTGACCGCCAGGCGGGCTTCCCCTCTGCAGGAAGCGTGCTGGCGGCAGCGGCTCCCGGCGCGGCGCCCGGCTCCGGGCGGCTCCAGGCGGGGCTCCCGTCCCGGCTGCTGCCAATGGGGAGGCGGCGCGGGGCCGCAGCGCGCCTGCGCGGCGGGTTTGAACCGCGCGGCCGTTGTGCGCGCGGGCCATGGAGGCAGTCAGGAGGTGAGCGGCGCCCCGGGCCCCGGCGCTGCGCTGGGGCTGCTGAGTGTGGGCAGGGGGTCGAAGCTGCCCGGGCTGCAGCTGGGGGCGAGTGTTGGGACGGGTGCCGGAGGGGGCCTGAGGCAGCGGGGAGAATAGAGGCCGTGGTCTTCCCGCCGGAGTTGTGAGGCGGTTAATGCTCCGCGGGGGCCGAAAGCGGTCAGCCCCTAGACCTGACCCTCCTGCCGCAGGCCCAGCCTGACCTGCCCCCTTGCCTTACAGGAGCTACGAGGCTCAGATACGGAACTACCAGGGGTCGGACCCGCTGGAGCCGTGGGACAGGTCAGCACCCCCCGGGCTCAGGCGCTGGCACAGCTGCTGGGGCACGGCGGGACTGTAACCCGCTCGGCTGTGTTGCAGGTACGCGCAGTGGGTGGAAGGATGTCCTTTCCTCCAGGAAAAACAGACTCACCTGGCCAGTCTCCTGCAAGAACTTGTGAAGGCCTTTATAAACGACAAGAGGTACCACCAGGATCCAAGATTTGTGAACTACTGCATTAAGTTGGTAGGTACACGCGAGTCTGGGGAGTTAAGCTGGCCTAAAACATTAAGCTTGTCCCACCGCTCTGTAGCTCTGTGCCTGCACAGAACTGTGGAAGCTCCATCCCTGGAAATCTTGCAGGTGAGGTTGGACAGAACTCTGAGCTACCTGATCTAATTGAAGATGTCCCTGCTGACTCAGGGTCAGGGTGGACTTTCAAAAGCCCCTTCCAAGCTAAACCATTCTATGATGTGTAGAATTCAGGTGTATTCCTCTTGCAGGAGTTCTGAGAGCTTTCCAGTCTTGCTGAAGGATAGCTTTCTTTTCCTTTATCATTGTTTTTAAAATGTTTAGCTTATGAGAGGCATCTTATTTACCAGCTGTCTTTGTCTTTAGGAGATAAAGCTTTCCTAGGGTAGTAACTAAGGAGTTGTTATTGGGGGTTTTGTCTGCAACTTCCTAGGTGGTTTTTGAAAGTGCTTGTGGCTTATGCATTTCTTACATATCTCTATCTCTTGCAGGCAAAGTTCATCAGTCCTCCTTGCCAGTATTTTGAATTCCTGTATGGACAGGGAATTGGTGCAAAGGCATCTAATTTCTATGTTGCGTGGGCTCAGCAGCTTCTAACTGAAAACAATGTGCAGTGTGCAGGAGCTGTCCTTCAGAGAGGGCTTCACAACCAGGCGCAACCACAAGAGAACTTGCAACAGCTGTATTGGTAATTCTGATTTGTCCTCTACTCATCGAGCTCTTTAGATAGTGTTGTGTGTTTGTCGAAGGCAGGTATAAGCTTGACAATATTCATTTGCTGTTCAATGTTTGTTTGAGTGTTTTAAAAAGCTTATTGAGAAGAAAACCAGTCAAGCAGTGCCCAGAAAGACAATCCCTTAACTGATTGCTTTCCCCTATAGTGTCTGTTAAGTTTATCCAGACTATAAAGATGCCTAGCCTGGCCTGCTTCAAGCAGCCTGTCTTGGAAATATTCTCAGTGAGCCTTATTACTTCAAAGCTCAAATAAGCTGGCCATGAGAATGACACATAGCTTTTCAAGTTAGGGACATTTGTATACTTTCCAGAGCACACTAACTGGCTGTAGCTCACCCTGTAACTGCCTGCGTTTCTCTTGGTGCTACCTGTGTGTTCCTTTTGCTGGTAAGGAAACAAACCCAGTGCTGCTTCCTATTGTAGCCTTCTTTATTTGTGTGAATGTGACTCTAACAGCTTGTGTCCATACACAGTAACAAGTGTCTTGCAATGAACCTGAGTGTTTTGGTGTTAAATGTCATGGCATGATGACTTTAGAGGGAAATCAAACCTTCCTGGGTGTGGGAGGAATGAGGGACAGGTGACTTAAAGATAATAACTGATGTTTCTTGCCATTTAGCCTTCTGCAGAGTTATGATCCTGGGAATCCTCCTTTGCAAGGTGAGGCTAAAGATATCTGCTGATGAGATGCAGCTCAGTTAGATTACTCTTACCTCAGTCAATGAGTTTTGTGACTGAAGGACATAAGTTTTCTGTAAAAACTGATTTTACTTTTATTTTTTCCTCTTTTCCTGTCCATATTTGTAATTCTTAAGGGAGGTGTATTCAAAATGAAATATTAGTTTTCTAATGCATGAAGTTAATAGAAATTCATAAATGAGAAAAACTATTTCTTCTCATTAATGCAAACCTCTTTTATCTGTCCCAGATGCTGCTGTTATAAAACCACTTCAAACCTCACATGCTGCAAATCAAATGGCTCCTCGAAAAGGTGTTTGGAGTCCTACCGACCAAGCGTCTGCTTGCAAAAATCAGGTGACTGTTAATGAGCCACTTACACATTACAGCATGCTCTTTGAGAATGAATGAAAGATAACATCAGGAAAGGAAGAGAAATTTCTGGGCTGGTCTTCACTTGGTTTCTTGTTTGGCATTCTCTGCAAATACTTGAAAGATATCTTGGATGATAGAATAGAGCTTAACGCTTACTGTGTCTGCTGCTTGTTCCCTGAGGGTGGATAACTTATCAAGGAAAGAAATTCAGTGGCTCTATTCTCTACAAACCTAGGACAGCTATAGCACTCCTGGGTTTTTTTGGAGTGCATACTACCAGTTCAGTTAGTTCCAGTGTCTTGGATAGTGGTTTCCAGGGCTACATCTGAGAGTGATTGCCCATTGGAATGGGCTGCCTGGGGAGGTGGTGGAGTCACCATCACTGGAGGTGTTCAGGAGGAGACTTGACAGGGTGCTTGGTGCCATGGGTTAGTTGTTTAGGTGGGCTGGATTGGTTGATGGGTTGGACACGGTGATCTTGAAGGTCTCTTCCAACCTGGTTTATTATTATCTATCTCTCAAAGTTCTCTGGGAGCTTGTTTGTCTTCTAAAAGTTCTCAGAGATTACAGCAAACTCCTCTATGGCTAAATCTTCAATGAATTTCCTCAGGCTCTGTTGGTTTATAGAGCTCTTTTTTTGACCCATCCTTGCTTTTTTCGTGGTCTTGTTATATCCTCAATCAGAATTAAATATTAGGGGCTTTGTTGTTACTTACCTTGTCAAAATGGGTAGTTAACTGTAATACTGGAAATCTTTTTTTGTTTCTCCCATCCTGTTTTAGGGTCCTGATTCTGCTGTTGCTCAGTCCTGTTCCTCTGGTGGAAGAGAAGAAGTGTAAGTGTTTGTGGCTTTTTTAACGTCATGCTGTGGGAAAATGAACACACTTCCAGACTACATGATTAGAACTCTGATTTTTCCTCACAGAAAGTATGTTACCTACATCTCCAAATCTGAAGTTCTTCCTAAGTCATCCTCTGCTGGTGTGGAATGTGAGCAGATTGCAATGTACAACAAAAATCTGCTTGTGTGTGAAGGATCTGAACTTTCTTTTGAGGAGCTGAGAGCCCAGAGATACTTCAAGAAATACGAGCGCCTCAGAAGACAGCAGGAATGGGGTATTCTGCTCTTTCCATCTAGCTCTCTCAGAAACATTCTTCTATTCTTGGAAAACTTTCCTGCATTTCTGGCTTTTCAACATCTCACCTGAAGCTTGAAAACTTTCTTGAAACCCAAGCTAGCATCTCTGTACAAAAATGGGGTGGGATGAGCCTTGACGATGTCAAATAACGTGATGAACAACTGACATCAGTATTTACTGCTTAAGCTCATCCCTTGAGTTCGTCTTTTCCAGCCCAGATTGTCATAGAGATTAGAGTTTCTTGGGAGGACAGTGAGCAGCTCTTTGCAGTACTGAAGTGAGCTTTGCTATCTGTAATTAAAGATGGAGATGATCTTGATTCCTGTAATAAGAGAGTATCCTTTAAACTGTCATATGATTGTCTGATGTTACACTTTGTTCCTGACCCCAGTCAATCAAAGGCATGCTGCAGCCAAGACTCTCACTCTGTCTTCACTTGGCATTCTGACTCTAGCAGTGCTGGATTAATGGTTGGGCTTGATGACCTTAAAGGTATTCCAACTCTATAGTCAGTGGTGGCATGCTTGTAGCTGGGATGGTCTTCAAGTGCAGAAAAGGCACAGTTTGGAATTAGAGGCAATACCTTTGTTAGCTGAATGATGAGATTTTGAAGGAAAAACTAGGGAGCCTTCAGATAGACAAATTAGGGAAGCAAAATCAAAATACCAGTGCTGAGGGTGTTGTGTAGCCCACACTTAAGGGATGAAGACTGAGAAGTTGGACATGTGAGAAATGACTGCACCTCCTGAACTTTTATGCCTCCAGAGTTGAATGTCATCCTATTATCCTACAGGCTGTTTGTGTTGTCTGTGTTAAGAAGCCCATCTGGATAATGGTTAACTGTTTCACTTAACATTCTCAGAAGAAGGGGAGAAAAACTCCATAAGGAAGAAAGAATCATCTGTCCTTGAACTGCAAGCCCTGGAGCAGAAGCTGAAACAGCTTACCCATATCACCAAAAGCTTGGAGACAGCTAGACTGGTACCAGCATCTGCAACATCAGCTGAATCAAATGAGGTGGTGGTAAGTAGGTGATCAATAGAAGCACTCTTTTTGAATTTAGCTCACCAAACTTAGACTGTAACTGGAGTAGATTATAAGCAAATTGGGAGGTGCACGTTGCAATGCCTGACCAGTACAGATACCTGGCATAAAATAAGTACCTGATGATATGTATTTTAATTCTAAAACCCAAAAACTTGGGTTTACTTCTCCACAACTTGGTTTGAATTGCATATAGCTCTTTTATGGATGAAAAACTATTCTAGTTGTGCAGAAATAAGAGGAAAAATGGCAATGGCTATACATGTGGGCGGGATGTCTGAGGGTAAAAGAATATCTCTCATTCCTAGAGCTGTATTCACATGTGATGCCCAGTGCAGCTCTAGAGCAGAACCAGATGGCACCTTGTCAAAATTCATATCTGCAAAATATGTGAGATCTGGTGCCAGACCAGCCTTAATCAAGTATTTTATCCACTGCTCCCTCACTGCAGTCAGGAAAGCCCCTGGAACACCAGATGGCATCAACTTCGCTGTGTGAAACAACACGTGAGAAGAATGCAGCCAAAACTCAGCTAGAGCTTGGAGAACTCCAGAAGAGTTTGTTGCACCCTCCATTCAGTAATGTTTTAGCTCAGGAAAAGGCACATCCTGACTCAGCTCTGAATTTGAGCTCTGGAGAGCGGTATGTATAAATAGGCTGACTCTGCATGCTGTTCAGTGTTTGCACTTCAGCTGCGTCTTAACGAAGAAAAATGTCTCTCTCCTCCTCATCTGAATAAAACCTGAACTAGCCCATGGAAACTCCTTAATTTACACCATTTACAGTTGTATTTCCAGTTTTTAATTCCTTTAACCCTCTGGTTTGGTTCTTACATTTAAGAGATAGTTCAGTGTAACTGAAGTAATCATCGTTGTTGCCCATGGTGTACCTGGAATAAACAGCAGGATATGCCCAGTTTATGCAGACCCCATACATTACATCTTGACTCCAAAGGTCTCCAGAGAAGAAAAGTGCTTGTATTTGTCTTCTGCACTCTTGCTTGTGTGACTTGGCTAATGTAGGGAAGAAAGTTGAGGGGCAGAAGGAGAACCTAGGTTGGCAAAGCAAGCATGGCTGAGTAGGCTGGGCCGACAAGATTAAACCCAGTTGCTATTCATTTTGGAGGCAAACTGTGTCTGAGACGAGCATTTTGTGCCTGCATTTTAACCTTTTAAAGGACTCTGCTGTCTTTCAGGTTATATCACTACTGGCAACTGTATAAGAAACTTAAGCAGCAGTGTCTAATAGCATCCTGAAGATCTCTTGTGTACTTCATTTGTGTGGCTAAAAAATTATTCATTGGGGGTGGGAGGAAGTTCACTAGTTGCTGTCTGTCTGGGATATTTCCTTTGTTCTAGGCTGGCAAAGGCCTCTTTGCTGCTTAGAGTGAAGTACTACTGAGTCCTGAACTGATGCTTTTATTTCAAGCTAATAGTCTTTTCTTTGAAGGCACTCTAACAAGACAGCTGCTGGACTGACTGCTTCTGTGGGTGTGAAAGAAGGTAATAAGCCCAGTTTTGATAAAGATTGGCACTGTGGGTATGACTGTTACTGGCATGTGGCTGCTAGCTCCAACCCTAGCTAGGCTTTTTGACTTTCTTGCCTCCGTTCCTGTGTGTTTGGACAATGTCTCCGTCCCTTCCATGGAGGCAGTCCTTGTTTCCACCTTCTGTGTAATTTGTTTTAGTTCACTATTTGCCCTTGTTGGCTTCCTGCTTGCTTGACTTTGTGGATAATGGATTATTCCTGTGATTTGATGGAGTCCTCCAAGGCCACCCAGCTGTCCAGGGTCCCACTTGCCCTTCAGGACAATCTCCCTTGGGAACCTTCCAAGCAGATCTCTGAACAAGCTAAATGTTGATAGACAATCCCATACTGCTTCAGAAATGATCTTAATGTTCTCATTTCTAGTATCTAGGGGTGGAAATTCTTCCTTTTCTCACACTACCCCAAACACCTCACTGGGAGGAGCAACGCAGGCAACGCCATTCAAAGTGCAGCCTTCACCTACAGTTCATACGAAGGAAGCATTGGGTAAGCATCAGGAATAACATCCCCATTCCTCTGGGATCTTGCCTGATATTCTCAAATGTTCTGTTTCTGAAATGAAGATCTACAACAAGCTAGTGTGGAAGGATGTTAGGAAGTTCCTAAGTCAACTGTGGTTGATGTTGAGCTTACCCTAAAGCTGAAACAAAGGGTGACTTATGCAAAAGGCCTTTGATTAAAGAATGTTTTCAGTTCTAAACACTCCTTCTTCAAAATTCCAAAAGGGAAATTGGAGTTGTGCTGTGAAGCCAGATAGCAGAGTAATAATATCCTCATGCTTTCTATACCTTTTGTGCTCTTCTGCCATGTCACAGTTTGTTAGTAAGGCTAACTGTTACCACGTGGCACACTATTGCAGCTGAATCTGTTGAAATTACAATCAGTGAGAAATTTGTGGTGTTCAGTAGTTTTCCAGATATCTGAGAAACTAAAGGAGAATTTGCTCTTTTAGGCAAACTTGAAATCTTGCCTTGGAGGGGGGGTGGGGAAAAAATCAGTAAGGCCATGGGGTCATCAAGTAGGTGTTGGCCAGGTTGGATCTTCATGTGTGTGTTCAGCTGTCTCAAGTCTTTAAATTGATTTTGGGTTACTCCATAAGTAGTGATAATAAATTGCCATTTGATTTGGCTATATGCAAGGAAAGAAGCCCTGACCTTTACTGAGGGTGACAGATTCTTGTGGGGTTTATTTCTTCTAGGATTTCTGATGGATGTATTTCAGACACCCATCTTGCCTGAGTCATCTCTTAACGAAAGTGAGGATCAGTTTGAAGTCTTCTGCAAGAACAGTGGTGAGCACTGCTTGTTTTTTCAGCCCACACTATTTCTTTTCTGGTTTAAATTTTTTTTGTTCTGTTTACCCCTCCCAGTAGTCCTCATGATTTTGAGTTCTTTGAGTAGGTATCAAGTGAAGAAACCATTTCTTTCCTGATAATGAATTCAGTTTTTTGATGGGGTCTAGATTTTGATGTACATATCTTTTAAATACCTCCAGGGATGGTGACTCCAACACTTCCCTCACCAGCCTGTTCCAGATTTGACAATCCTTTTGGGGAAGAAATTATTCCTCATGTCCAACCTTAACTTCCACAACTTCAGGCTGTTTCCTCTTGCCCTATTGCTTGTTTCTTGGGAGAACAAACTTGCCTCCACCTCACTCCAAACTCCTCTCAGGGAGTAGAGAGCAAGGAGGTCTGTCCTCTGAGCCTCCTTTTCTCCAGGCTAAACAGTTCCCTGAGCCACTCCTTGTAAGACTTGTGCTCTAGACCCTTCAGCTTTGTGGCTCTTTGGACACAAACGCCAGAAGCACTTTATTATTAGCAAGCCTACGTTTTGCTGCTCTGTAGGGATTTCTCTGGTGCTTAACCCCTGGCTTTGAGAAGGGGCACTGCTGGTACTTCATAAGAGCAAAGCTTTTTGTCTGAAAAGCTTTGTAGGTGGGGGTGTTAGTACTTGAATCTCCAGCCTATGGTGACAGTTAAGTGTCTGAAAACCAGGACAACAACAGTGAGCAGAGAGATGTTTCACAGCCAGAGGCAGCCAAGAAGGCATCTGTATTCTGGTCAGTTTTGGTTTTGAGGTGGAAAACTCTCTCTTGTTTCCAAGAGCTTATGAGAGATGATTTGAGTTGCAATTCTAGGAATGTTTCTGGTCTAGTTGGATGCAGACATGACCGTAATTTTTCTGGTTAGGGCTAAAAACATGGCTGTTCATGTGATCTTTGCTGGTTGAAAATAATATCTTCATTTATCTTTTAAGAGCCTGATGGAACTCTGAAACTTAATATCATTGCCCCTGTCACACCTGCATTTTCTATCTTTGAAGATGAGAATGACAAAGAGAACAGTAGGTAAGGAGGAGGAAAGTTCAGTGTATTAAGAATTGCGGATGGGATTGATTCTGTTCCGTGTAACTTTGCTGTGACTGTACTTGCAGTGTCAGGATTGGCTTGAATGCAGTTGCTAGCAGCTGCCTGGAAGTGGCATGAGAAAGCTGTAGCTGCTTCTCTGTGGAATTGCACAACTTCCCTATTTGGATAGTGTGCTTGATATGCTTAGTTTCCCAAACGACTGTGGGTAGCTTGTTTCCCTGAGCTACTGCAACTTCTCTAAGTATCTGCAAATAGGGTTCTTAAACAAAACAAAACAAACAAACAACAAAAAAACCACACACACACAGAAAAAAGCACACCACCACCAAACAAAGAACCCCAACCCACCAAAAAAGCCAACAAACAGCCCAGCAAATCTTTGTTGTGATGCCTGGAAAGTTTCTGGGGAAAAGCTGTTCTAAACTACCTATTTTCTCAGGATCCCCCAGCATAAAAAGAAAACAGAAGAGCTCAGAACTGCTGGAGAACGTCCCTTGACCAACTGTATAGTGACTGCAGAAGTGAGTGTTTGATCTCATGGCAAGAATTGCCCTTGAGAACAGGCTGCGTGCTTACTGAGATGTCGGAGGTGGCTGTATTTACTTTTGTTCTGTTCCCAATCCTGCAACATTCTTAGGAATGATACCTAGCTGAAGTCTAGATACCTTTTCCCACTTCTTGCCAATGAGATGAACTTTTCCAGTGGTTAATTTTTGCAACACTTCTGGGAGCTTCATAGTGGAGACCTCTTTTGCTAGAACAAATCTGGCTGCAGCTGATGTATGGATACAGCATCTGTTTGGGGGAGGAAGGACAGGAAGCATTCTAATAACCACCTAACAGTTTCAGTAGCCAAGCAGATACATGAAACTTCAGGCTGCTTGGATATATGCTGTCACTGAGTAATGAGATGGGCTTTTGCAGACTGTCACAGCATTTTTTGTTGCTGTTGTCAAGTATTTTCCTGTGGTGTTGATTATTGCCAACGTTTAGGCCCACCACAAAACTTCCCTGTGATTTCCACCGTGTTGCCATTCCCTTATCTCTCTGATGCTGTGAGTTGACACAGACGTGGCGGTAGGTTACAGGGCAGCTCTGGCAGCATAGTTCTGATGGCTTTGTTTCTAAATCTTCATACATTTATTTTTTTCCCTCTCTAGGAAGAAGCAGGGACACTGGAGTTCTTGCAGGATGATTGTACAGTGTGGAACGTCCCAAGCAATAACAAAACGTTAGCTCCCAGTCCCAACAACACCAGAGACTTCGCGCGGGCTGCCCAGCTTGTATCCACACCGTTTAATTACCTCTCGGCGCATTCCCGGCAGGCTTTGGAGGACAAAGGTGAAATAATGAGTACTTGTGCTTCAGAGCACAGCTCCCTCTCTCTGCCCTGGCTTCCAGGTTTTCCCACAGTCTTTAACGGAGGGAATAAGAGAAGGTGGCAGAGGACAAGAGAGGCTTTGGCTGGGCTGTGAACTGCTGCTCTGAACTGTGCCAAGGGGTTGTAAATAGTCCAAAAATTGAAGTCCCTTTATGTGTGCTCCTCTTTAATCTTAGAATGCACTCTCTAAAAGAATTAAGCTATTATCTTTACTTCTATGTTTTAAAATACACTTGTTTCATCCTAGCTTTTGTGATACCTGAGCAGCTTTCACAGCTGTAGTGTGACTTAACCTTTTCTGGGTAAGAATACTCTAAATATGGTTGCCTTTGGGGAAAAATAAACATTTCCTGTTGTTGCTGCTCCCTTTGTGCAGCCTGTGGAGATGACTTGCCACGAATGGATTTGGAGTTTTCTGAAGAGCTGCACAAGCAGACAAAAGCCAAGAAGCTCAGGTATGTCATGGCTTTTCAAGGCTTGAGAGTGCTGATCATATTTATGCCAGAGCAGGCAGGTTTGCTGTGCCGCTCTTGATTCAAACTTTCCAAGGCATCAAGAGCTGATATATTGGTGTCAGACTGAGTCTGGTTAGAGTACATCTCTTGCATCTCAGCACTTTGTGGGGTTAAATGAACCTGGTGGTATTGCCCCTAAAAATGCTCCTATGATTCAAGTGTTCTAACATGTTTGCATTTAAGTTAACAGCCCAGAAAGTTTTAAGGGCTGTGTGTGTAAAACTACTGATTTCTTTTCAACACTGGCCCAGCTTGTTGAATAATAACTTGAAAGTTACTAGGCTATGGGTAGCATGATCTGATCTGATCTTGTTTGCCTTTATAAAATGGACTTTTCTATTCTCACTGTTGGTTATGGCTAAAGTTGCAAGTTCAGGTATTTGAGACAGTTTTGTTTACTGAAGATGCACAAACACCACAGCAGAGCTGTCACCTAACAGTGTTTTGTTTTAAATATGCAGCCTTGTTCTTGGACATGTTGCAGAGCAAGGAGAGCTGCAAGGGAATGTCTTGAAGCAAGGAAATGGAATTCAAGGAATTGTTACAGCTCCTTCTCAAAGATTACCTGAGCAGACTGTCGTGAGCAGAACTGAGTCTTCCTCCTCTCTAGGGATGGACAAAGCTTCCCACGAGAAGCTGTCTGTAGCCGAGCATGACAGGACAGCCCAAAGCATTGGACCTGCAGGTACAAAGCATTGCCTGTGATTTTTTTGCCATCCAAGTCTGAGACCAGAGCAGGGTTATGTTCTTGCAGCAGTGCTTTAACAGCATAAAGGTAGCTGCTGTGGTGAGAGAACTGTCTTTGTGGCTCCTGAAAGGAGACTGCTGCATGGGGACAAGTGATGTAAGGCAGGACAGGCATGGGTCGTACCTGTTACATGATGCCAAAGACATTCTGAAGTACAGGAGTACTCAGGACTGCCTAAGGGTTTTCTAGTTGAGACTCAAACTCTTCAGAAATCTGTCTTTCTGGGCAGCTTTACCAGGGAAACCATAGCTATAGAGATGGAGTGTCAAAATTGAGGAATACTGAACTTTATCCTTTTTGTTGGTGAGGATTTTTGTTTTCAATTCAGTAATATTAATTCAGGTTTAAGCTTGTGTTACCCCTGTGAAATAACACTTTTCTTTAAGCTTAAATATTGCTCTTCTTCCCTTGAAGTACTTGTTGAGAACCCTTGGGATAAGGAATTGATTTGCAAACTCCTGTCAGAGCTTCCCAAACCACTCCACACCTATACCAACTACTTTGAATGGAAATCCTCTCTTCCACCCATCATACTGAAGGCTGAACTCCCACTGGGTAAGAGCTATGTCAAACATTTCACTTGAAAGCACACCTTGCATTTCTTCTGGGACCCTCTGAAGTATTTTTTCTAACTTGCAGGTTATCCAAACCTCAGATTTTGAGTCAGACCTGGAGCTGTTATTGATCTTTGGTAGCATAAGCGGTTTTAATTTGATATTTTGCACAGGGAATCTTCCTGCTCTTCCTTTCCTAATAATCTCTGACAAACCTCTCAACTTTGTATGGAGCAGCAGCCCTCTTGTGTCAAGGAAATCTGTGTGACTGTAATGCAACATAATGTTTAAGTCATACAAGTAACACTTACTTTGTAAGGAGTGCACTTTGGAATTTGATTGCTTCCAGGAGTTGGACTTAATTAGAAACACTTGAGAGTTCTCCAGGAGTGAGTTACAGCCTCCTATAGAGAGGCTGCCTAGCAAGAAGAGACTTGTAGAGGAGGACTAGCACAACGATTAGAGATAGCATATAAGCTGGTGGGTTTCTTACCTATTTGTTTTCCCTTGAGTATTGGTGCCTCTGGTAAATTTGCAAGCAGTATTTAATGTTATTAATCTCTTAAAGGTTCCAACTCATTCCATGTGGACTGCTTGGTAGGAGAGGGAGCTTTTGCCCAAGTGTATCAAGTTTCCATACTGGATGCAAGTAACCCTAGAAACAATCAGAAAGCAATATGCAAAGTAAGTAGCAGTGATTCAAAATAGTTTTCTTGAAAGTTCATTACTCTTATAATAATGACATCTACCCTGGATGGATTCTAGTAAGTGTTCTTGTTTATCACAGTGTAGTAGAGGTTGGAAGGAACCCCAAGAGATCATCAGGTCCAACCCCCCTGCCAAAGCAGGATCACTTAGGGTAGCCTGCACAGGAATGCATCCCAGGTGGGTTTTGAAAGTCTCCAGAGAAGGGGACTCCAGAACCTCTCTGGGCAGCCTGTTCCAGTGCTCCATCACCCTCACTGTAAAGAAGTCTCTCCTCATGTTGAGGTGAAATCTTCTTTGTTCAAGTTCGAACCCCTTGTTTCTTGCCTTATTATTGTGCACCACCAAAAAGAGTTTGGCCCCATCCACTTGGCAGCCACCTCTCAGATGTGAGGCAAAGTGTGTTGCTCTGTCCTCAAAGCCATGT
The DNA here is from genome assembly GCF_026170545.1 of Melanerpes formicivorus. Taxonomy (NCBI): domain Eukaryota; kingdom Metazoa; phylum Chordata; class Aves; order Piciformes; family Picidae; genus Melanerpes; species Melanerpes formicivorus. Next base: position 11,407,722 of record NW_027142377.1, read on the forward strand.
TCAGGTTGGGTTCTGTGATGTCTGATGGCCTCCTGAACGGGAAGTTATTTATCTTGACTCAATTTAACGTTCATCTCTTCTGTAAGTGGTGGGGGGTTGTGGCAGTCTCACAGGTATCCTAAGGAGTCACAATTACAGCCAGGCTTCTTCAGCTGAACAAAGGTAGCTTCTTGTTTGAGTGGCCTTAGTCCATAGCAAATTTCAATGTCTGTAGGCTTCTGATAAAACTGGGGCCACTCTTTGTTCCAGGTATATCCCACAAGTATTCTTTGTGCAGCCAGCCTGTTTGGTGCCAGTTGGCTATCATGTTGACTGTGCTGGGTGACACCTCTCTAGGGTGCCTTCATTAATAAACACACTTGTTTTGGTAACAGCTGCAGATTGAGCAGCTCTCTCTCTGCTCTGTCCTGTTGTCTTCAGTACAGAAATGAGCAGCAGATGATAGCATGTGTTTACATGAGAGCTGATGCCAAGAGGAAAGTCTAACTGCAAGGTCAGCTTAGGCCAGAGGGTTTTACAAGGTCACACATGCCTGCATCTGCTGCTGGCTGAGGAGGCACATGTGCAGCACTGCAGTCTGGCAGAAGTGTGGTTGTGAGATATTAGTTGGCACATGTCCTTAGCCTCTCCACATCATATCTGCCTCTGGAATCTTTTTGTGGATTGCAGTATTTAACCTTCCAGCAGAAACCTTTGTTATGTAAGACCTTAACTGAGGAGCTGAGTATGAAACTGAGGAGTTTGTAAAGGTGATTTAAGGTTGTTTTGAGGATCATCTAGAAACATAGAATTGCTTTGGCTGGAAAAGACTACTAAGATCGAGTCCAACCATTGACCTGGCACTATCCTGGCCATTAAACCATCTCCCAAAGTGCCATGTCCACACATTTCTTGAACACCTCCAAAGATGGTGGCTGCACCACCTCCCTGGGCAGCCTGTTCCAAGGCTATTGCAGTAAAGAAATTTTTCCTTATCTCCAACCTAAACTCCCCTGGCCCACTTTCAGCTATTTGCTCTCATTCTATCACCTGAGACTAGAGACAACAACCCCCACCTCACTCCAGCTCCTTTCAGGGAGTTGTAGAGAGCAATGAGGTGTCCCCTCAGTCTCCTTCAGACTAAACAATTCCAGTTCCCTCAGCCTCCCCTCATAAAGCTTGTTCTCTCAGCCCTTCACCAGTTTTGTTGCAGTTCTGTGTAGCAGGGGAAGGACTCAGAAGGGTTTTCTTGTTTTGACTCCCAAAGCCTTCTCTCTGACACAAAGTGCCTGTTGCCAGCAGAAGTATCAGTGCTGCTTGAAATGCTAGTAAGTTTTCCTAACAAACCAAGTTTTTGGTTACAGGTGCAGAAACCTGCCAACCCTTGGGAATTCTACATAGCCACACAGTTGGTGGAAAGGCTTGATCCAAGTGTACACCATCTCTACATCCACTTCTATTCTGCTCACTTCTTCAGTAATGGCAGCATTTTGGTTGGTGAGCTCTACAACTATGGAACGTTGCTGGTAAGTGTCATCAATTTCTACTCTGGAACTTCTGTGTTGCCTTTGGACTGCTGTTACAGCAGAATATTCAGATGTCCTCTCTACTTGCCACTTCCTGGGCCTTCACTCTGTGTTTATCAAGAGGGACCTGTGGATAATGCCTGTGAGCTGTTTTCCTATTTTGTGTGTACAGAATGCCATCAACATTTACAAAAAGCTTCCTGAGAGAGTGATGCCTCAAGCATTTGTTATCTACTTTGCTGTAAAAATTCTTTATATGGTAGAAGAGCTCCACAGCTGCGAGATCATTCATGGTGACATCAAGCCTGACAACTTCATCCTTGGAGAAAGGCAAGTGTTTCCCTTTGCTGCCTGAGCTGCCAGCGTGTGGTGGTGTCACCGCCGTGAGATTTATGCGATTGCTTCTTTTCGTTGTGGTTGAAGGTTTCTGGACAATGATATATGTGACATAGATGGTCTCTCCCATGGCCTGACCCTCATTGACTTGGGCCAGAGTATAGACATGAAACTCTTCCCTGAAGGAACAGCATTTACTGCAAAGTGTGAAACATCTGGATTTCAGTGCATTGAAATGCTGACTCAGAGACCGTGGAACTACCAGGTAGGAGGTTGCGTGGGCAGCCTGGGTGTTTGGAGCTTACCACATGCATCTGCCATGAATAAATGGAGTCTGGAAATGTTGGACCTCTGCAGAAGAGTTGTGGCTTCAGCTTGTTGCTTTCAAGGCATAATCCTGATTTAAGAAAACATGAACCCTCCTCTTGCAGAGCTTGCCCTACTGGCTCCATGAGTGCTTCAGCTAAGTTTTAGTGATCTTAATGCCTTTTTAACAGCAATCTTCCTTCTGCCTTCTTTAGACAGACTACTTTGGCATTGCAGCAACAGTCTACTGCATGCTTTTTGGTTCCTACATGCAAGTGAAGAATGAAAATGGTGTCTGGAAGCCTGGAGGAACCTTCAGAAGGTTGGTGGTGTCAAATCTTTTCAAAACCTTGTCTAGAAAGATGTCACTAGTGCTAGCTTTGTCTGAGGTTGATTTGTCACAACTTTTGGTGTTACTTCCACTTCTTGATACCCTTAAAACTTGTGGGTGTTCAGCACGTGGGAACTGCTTCATAAAACTCACTGCCTTACAGGAAGAGTTTCAGCAGTGCATGTGGTGAGTTAACCTGAACAGACCAGAGAGTTGGATGAGCAAGTATAGAGTTTTGTCCCTGGGCAGGAGTAACCCCCTGCACCAAGTGAGGTTAGGGGTTGCCTTGTGGAATGCAGCTCTGTGGAGAAGAACCTGGGAGTGCTGGTGTGCAAGAAGTTCATGTTGCTAGCTACTAGTTACCTCATGGTCAAGAAGGCATATGGTCTGGGGTGCATGAAGAGTGTGACCAGCAGGGCAAGGAGTTTCTCCTTCCTCTCTAGCCTAGTGAGGCAACATCTGGAGCACTGGGTCCAGTTCTGGGCTCCCCAGTTCAAGGGAGACAAGGGGTTACTGGAGACAGTGCAGCAGAGGTTACAAAGATGCTGAGGGGACTGAAGCATCTCTGTGAGGAGGAAAGGCTGAGAGGCTTGGGGGTCAACAGATCAGGTTCTTTACAGAGGTGCTCAGCTGCAGGACAATGGGCACACACTGGAACCCAGGAGGTTCTATCTGAGCACAAGGAAAAAATTCTTTCCTGTGAGGGTTCCAGAGCCCTGAAACAGGCTGCCCAGAGAGCTTGTGGAGTCTCTTCTGGAGGTGATCCTGGTCTGCCTGCTGTGGACAACACTGCTTTAGCAGGGAAGTTGGACTAGGTGATCTCCAGAGGTGCTCTCCAACCCCCACCATGCTAGGGTTCTTTGATCCTCTCCTATAGTGCTGTGAGTTGTACAGCATCCTCAGCTTCTTGCTGCCTGGAAGGAGGAAATGACTGCTAACAAGGAGAAATCATAGAATCAGGATGGTTCAGATTGGGAGGGATATTTAAAGGTCATCTAGTCCAACTACCCCTGCAGTCAGCAGGGACATCCTCAACTAGATCAGGTTGCCTAGAGCCCTGTCGAGCCTTACTTTGAATATGTCCAGGGATGGGGCCTCAACTGCCTCTCTGGGTAAGCTGTTCAGTGCTCCACCACCATCATGGTGAAGAGCTTGATCCCTCTGGGTCATCAGGAGTGCACAGGAGCAGAGAGGCCACACTTGTTGCAGCAATCCCTGCACTTGCTCCAGCTTCCAACTGAGGAGGCAGCAGACAAAATAAAGGAAATAGGATTTTAACAGTTCAAAGTGAGAAGTGCTTTGGGGTTTTCTTAAGCTCTTTTGTTCCTTTGCAGGCTTGCCAATGCTGAGCTGTGGAAAGAGTTCTTTGAGAGCATGCTGAACATCCCCAGCTGCCACAGCCTGCCTTCTCTAGGAGCTCTGCGCAGAAGGCTGAAAGACCTCTTCTGCAAGTCCTATGCGAAGGAGATCAAGTTCCTTCGGAACAGGCTCGTTGTGCTGCTGCTGGAGCACAAACGCTCCTGGAAGTGAGCCTGGCTTGCACAGTTCCTCAGGACTGGTGTTTCATTGCTCTGGAGTCTTTTTATAATAAACTGGCTTTGAAATAAACATTCTTGGGGTTAACTTCAGGAAGGGTAATGCCTCCTCCTCTGCTCTTGTGGAAAATAATTGCACTGTGCTTGCCCGTTCATTTGACTCATCCAGTCTGGGAGGTGTGGGCATGCTGGAGACTAGCTAGTTGCCATACTAGTAGGTATTTCTAAGAGTAGGGGGGGAAAGGCTTTGTAAGGAGGACAGGTTTTCTGTAGGTCTCAAAAAGCCACTGCAGATAAGAAATGAGTATTTTGAAATGCTGCTTGGAGTCAGCAGCAAGACAAATGCACAGGTTAGCAGCAGCCAACAGTCTTTCATAGTCAACAGAATCTTTCAGTTTTGGGGCTCCTATCTTCACAGCCCTCCTGCTCTACTGCACTTTCTCTCAGGAGCTTCTAGGTCGAAGGAACCCAAGGTCCACAGATTGAATTTAGATAGGACTGGCGTTACATTCGCTTCTGACCAGCTGCAACACCGTTAGCAGGGCCAGGGTAAACCCAAGATGCAAATGTCTCTCCTGAATGGAGTTGGAAGGGTTGTTTTCTGTCCAAGATGAGGTCTGTTTTCTTTTACTGTGGCAGAATATTGTGGAAAGGCTCTGAAAAAAGGGAAGGAAAACATTCCTGTAAAGGTGTCCTCCTTTCTGCTTTTATGCTTTTTACTTACACCAACACCCAGTGCTGAATTGTGCTGCCTGTGCCAGTCACTCAGGTTTCTACAAGGCTGACTTGCCTTGAGAGCTATCTTGGTGAACATGCAAACAACAGGAATTGACCTGAATTATACAAGCTCCCAAGAAATCTGGAAAGCAGCTTGAATACAACAGCAGCATCTGTCCTGGGTTTTGCTCCTTGCAAGGTGGCTCCAGGGGAGTTCACAGCCTGCAGTTGCCCTGATGCTGCTCACAGTGCAGTGCTCATGCAGTGTCCTGGTCTATAACCCTGTGAAACAATAGGAGACAAGGATATTTCCTCATCAGAGCCCCATTTAATTTGTGCATCTATCCACAGGAGGGAGACAAACAACTGCCTTTAATAACTCCCTGTATCTTGGGGTGCATTTCCTCTGCTTAAATGGTTCAGTGTGAAAAAGGGCCAGCAGTGAGAAACCTGGAAGTGCTGGTGAACAAGAAGTTGACCATCATCCAGCAATGTGCACTCATGGCTAAGAAGGCTAATGGTTTTCTGGGGTGCATGAAGAACAGTAGGGCCAGCAGGTCAAGGGATGTTCTCTGCCCCCTCTACTCTGCCCTAGTGAGGCCATATCTGTAGTATTGGGTCAAGTTCTGGGCTCCCCAGGTTCAAGAGAGACAGGGAACTACTGGAAAGAGTCGAGCTGAGGGAACTGGAGCATCTCTGAGGACAGAAGGCTGAGACCTGGGGCAGCCTAGCCTGGAGAAGAGCAGACTGGGAGAGGATCTTCTCTATGCTTGTGAATATCTAAAAGGGTAGGCCATCAAGACTCTACAGTGGTGCCTATCAACAGGATAAGGAGCAATGGGCACAAACTAGACCCAAAGAGATTCCATCTGAACACGAGGAAGGGCTGCTTTCCTGTGAGGGTACCAGAGCCTTGGACCAGGCTGCTCAGAGAGGTTGTGGAATCTGCTGCTCTGGAGAGATTCCAGACCCACCTGGATGTGAGTCTGGGCAACCTGCTGTTGCTGATCCTGTTTTAGCAGAAGTGATTGGACTAGATGATCTCCAGAGGGCTCTTCCAATCCCCCACCATGATGGGACTCTGTGATTGGGTAAGTGACCTAAGCCCAGGCCAGGCAGTACAATTTTGGGTGCTGAGGAAGGGCATGGATGCTGTGCTTGCTGCAAAGGGGGATAGCTGGGTTGGGTTCTGAAGGACTTTCCGGCCCTTTCCCTGTCATAGAGCAATGTGTGATGTTTCCTTCCCTGCAGCTGGGGCTCCTCTGCCTGCCTTCACAGCAAACAACTCTCAGACTCCCATTTGGTGCAGCCTGCTTTGCCTCTTGTCAGGCTTTCTGCGCTATGTGGAAAAGCTTTGGGGTTTGACATGAAGCAGCTGGTTCACAACTCAGCTGGAGTAAGTTGCACTGTGAGTCAGATCAGCTGGAGAAACCTTGTAGCTGGTGGAGATATAAACATCCAGTGCTGGGGCTGGGCTTTTTATTTATAATGTTGCTCCTTTGTTTTGGGTTTGTTTTCCTTTTTTTTGATAAGCTGAGCTGGGGCCAAGCAAAGATCACTGCCATGCTCAAGGTTTTTATATGCATGTATGTCTTGAGTATTCTATCTCATAACACAGGCTTATAAGCCATGGTTGGTGACCCCGTGTCATTAGTAGGATGGAGCTTTCACCTGCATGTTTGCCCCTACTACTAATGCTTCAGGGTAGAGTTTGGTTGGGGGGGGGGTGTGGGGGGGGTTGTTTGTTTTGGGCTTTCCCCCCCTCCCTGTGGTACAGATGTGTCCTCTCCAGCTGTGCCACCAGCTGGGTGGGTGCTTCTACAGCTTAAATGTCAGTGGAGAAGGAGCTTGTGTGGGCGTAGGAGTTTCACATCATTCTATGTGGTAGATAATGGCTTTGGCTTTACAACCTGCTCTGTATCTCTCATCACTTAGCAAGTGTCACATCTACCTTCAAGCTCCTGCTAAAAGCATCCCAGGGATGATAGGCACAGATGTGAGCTCTGAGGATGCCTGCAGGAATGTATTGGGTTGGACTTTTGCTTGTAATTTCCTTAATTTTTGTCTCATTCTGGACTCCACAAATTCTTATGGCTTCTGGGGAGGAACAGAGGTCTGAGAGAGGGGTAAAAGATTGGGTCAGGTTGGCTATGCCCTGTTAGTTTCCATTAAATAGCCTGAAAGAGAAGCCTTTGCACCAAGCACCTGCTCTTGCCACCTTCTTACACAAATATCTTAAGGAGAAGCAGGAGGGAAAAGGATAAAACTATTCCTGAGAGGAGCCAGAGGGTGGCAATGGCCATAGGAATGGTTCCACACGGAAAGGGCTTTGGCAGGTGCAGGCTCCTGTTTTCTGAAACATTTTAAAATAAGCTGCTAAAACAGAGGTTTGAAAAACCCAGCACAAAACCCCAAAGCCCCAGCTGGAGACAGTGATATTTCCTCCTCAGCGTGTGCTGAATCCACTCTGATGAAGATCTCTAGGTATCCCCAGAGTTGCCCTTTACAGATAACTCATCTTGGGGCCTCCACCACCCACACGGAGAGGAGAGATTTCCTGGTGCGTGGGTGGCTTGCTTTTTCTTCTGTAGTCAACCCAAGTTTACTCACTTTTTGCCCTTTGTCACTGGGCCATGCCTTGGTGGTGAGATAGGGTCTACGGCTTGCTCTCTCCCAGGGCCTCCATCTCTTGCTGGTGGCAGCCTGTCACTGACCCCTTGCTGCCAGCAACATCTCCCTACCATCAGCTAGCAGAGGCCAAATATCTTAATTGCAGTATTTAAGTCACTGAAAAAGACACTTTGAGACTGTTAAAAGTTGCAGGCACATCTTTAATGTGTTAGGTACGTGCTAACAAAGTAGCAGTCCTGGTTGTCATCCAGGTGAGGTATTAATGTCACCCAAGGCATTGTCACTCAGCCTCACTAAGAACAAAAAATTGCTCCAGTCATTATGAAATACCCATGAACCAGGTAACAAAGTACTTTGAGCCAACAGTGAATCCAAGCAACATCCCCTGGGGGTATGTCCTGGCCCAAGGATCACTCAGGTCACAACAGGACCGTTCTCAGCCACTGCAGCCTCCAAGAGCTGCTGCTGTTGCTGAGGGAATGCCCTTTGGTCCATCACCAAGTCACTGTCGTGACTGTGGATGGGAGAACAGCAAAATCCCTGTCTGGGTGGGAGAGGTCGGAGTGGGCAGTGCTTTGTATTCTTTGGGCACTGGTGACATCACCTGCAGGTGTCCTAGCCCAGTGGCAGCTCGGTGTATGTTCCAGGGCTGCTCTCACTACATCTGTGCCCAGCTGCCTGCCCCAGTGTAGGCTGCTGTAACCCACATTTGTTGCAACCCCTCCATTCCTGAGCCCCTCTGGACAGGAAAAATTCCTCTCCTTGCTTTTCTTTCTTCCCTGTGCCACCATGGAAGCACCTTGGGTGCTGTGCCTGCTCTGGGTAGTGAAAGCCACTTGTGCTTAGCAGATAATGTAGTGCTGCAACATGGTAAAGGTCAGGCTCCAAGCCTGGCTCAGATAAAGCCTTGTATTTAAGGCATGTGGCTTAAGCTTGATTCTTATCTGCCAGCACCAAGTGAAATAACATTTATCACAATGGATTGGAGAAGAAGATGAAGCTGCCTTTTTTTTTTTCATTGGCATGCTCTATAATTAAAAGCAGGTTTGCTGAGCAGATGCTTGTCCAGGGGAGGTCTGAAGGAGTTTTTGTTTCTCTGCAATACTGGGGGTTTTCAGCTCACTGGCAGTGTCAGAGGTCTTTCCTCCAACCCTCCTCCCCACACACTTCCCAATGGAATGCTGCCAGGGTCCACAGGATCTCCACCAACCTCATTATTCATCCCTCTCCACCTCCCCTCTAATTCCTCCCTCCTCATTTCTATCTGGAAGCCAAGCATCTGAGGGCTGGCAGCATCTCTGAGAGGTGGATGCTGGTGGGAGCTTTGCTAATTGGCTGTTAGCATTCCTTAGTGCCATGGGATAAAAGCTGAGATGTGGCATCTCTGACCTGACATCCATGAAGAGTTGGGGGATGCAGGGAAGAAGGCAGCAGCATGATGAGAGATTTGCAAGCTCTGCTTCTCTCCATCCATGTCCACTGATGAGTGCAGTGCCAGGCTGATGAAACTTAGATGACCTTTGGGACATGGCAAATGCCTCTGAGATGGTTCATAACAATAGGAATGAGGACAGAGTCGAAACGTATTTGTTCTAGGAGGCTGGGGCTGTGAATCGGGGGGGGAAATGCACTCAGAGAAAGAAGGGGTGAAGCTGGTGGTGGTTGCAGCTCTCCAGATAATTGTGGGCTTACATGAGCCCTGCAAAGGCACTAAAATCTCTGGCTTAAATTTAGGTGTTTGAAAGGACAGGCTGTTCTCACTCAGCACTTTCCCCATCACCTTTCTGTTCACATGAGCCACCTACACAGAAACCGAAATGAACAAGGAGGAGAAAATAGACACAGCATCTGCCCACCAGCCCCATGCCCCCGGCAGCCCTAGTGCCTTTCCCAATAACCGCCCCCCCAACCACTGCCACACTTCTGAAGGCCCCAGGATGCTCTGCTGTCCCCAGAAAAGGGGTGATGCCCCAGGGTGGTTCCCACTCCAAGGGGAGATGCTCAGGAAGCAGGTGTTCCCTTGCAGCACTGTGGGTACTGCTGTTGGAGGGTGGGGAAGGAAGCACAAGCCTGATTTTTCTGCCTTGCTGGTGGAGCCCCAATATAGAAAGGTAACAGTGCTGCCAAACTGCTGGAAGGGACTCTCCAGCCTTTCCCTTCTGTTGCTGGTCCCTGCCTTACAATTTTTCCTTAATATATTTTCTTAATTAATTTCCCTTTGTTTTTCCCCCTGCACATTTTCTTTTCCTTCTCCTCCCTTTGGAGCTGCTCAGAGGGGATGGGAACTGAGCTGCTGAATCTAGGGCAGCTGCTGGGAAATGGATAGGGAAGATCCATCAGTGATCAGAATCAACAAGTTGGACCACCCCAGACCCTTGCACATCAGATACGTGTGTGTCTGTCTGGGGGGGCTGAATATGGGGATCTAACCCCTGGGGCCTCCTGGGACAGTTTGTGAAGCAAATGCAAGGTTTTGGGAGCTGGGACCACCTTCCTAGCTCTTCCTGAACGAGTTTTGCAGCTCATCTAGAGAAATGAATGGAGACAGAGCAGTGCTAGCACCAGCTGGTGGAGCAGCATCCGTCACAGAAGGTAGGAGCAGTCTGAAAGCCAGGAGCAGCACATTCATCACCCGGGCACTTGGGCAGTGTGTAGGGCTGTCAGTGGTGAGGAGTCATCTGGGCTAATGAGCCTTGTAGAGGCTGGGGGGACTGGAGCTGGTTCCCTGGAGGTTTGCAGCTCATCTTGGTGAGGATGGTCCCAGTGGCAATGGTAGGGCAGAGGACTTGGCTCCAGAGCTCCAGACTTGGCTGATAAAGGCACACCCTCACAGTGGCAGATGGGGGACAAGATGTCCCCAGGCACCACAGGCTGCTCACCAAGATCTCAGCCAGCACAGCTGGGCTGCTTCACTGGGGCTCCTTGGGGTTTTGCTGGGGCTTATTTTCATGTCCCTGATAAAATTCTCTTCCTTGCAGTGGAGGAGACCAGACACCCCCAGAGTGCTTATAGCCTCACAGAGTCCTAGCATGGTGGGAGACTGGAAAAGACCTCTGGAGATCAGCTAGTCCAAGTCTCCTGCTAAAGAGCAGGTTGCCCAGGATCATGTTCAGTTGGGTTTGAAATCTCTCCAGAGGAGACTCCCCCTACCTCTCTGAGCAGCCTCGTCCAGGGCTCTAGTATTCTCACAGAAAAGTTCTTTCTCATGTTCAGATGGAACCTCTTGAGTTCCAGAGTGTGGCATTTGCTCCTCGTGCTGGTTTTGGGCACTACTATAAAGAGTATGGCCCCAAACTCTTGACCACCTGCACTTCAGATACTGCTAAGCATTGAGAAGATCCTCTCCTAGTCTGCTCTTCTCCAGACTAAGCACCCCCAGGTCTCTCAGCCTTTCCTCCTCACAGAGACACTTCAGTCCCCCAGCATCTTTGTAGCTTCTGCTGGACTCTCCCCAGTAGTTCTGTCTCTCTTGAACTGAGGAGCCCAGACCTAGACCCATTACTCCAGATATACTCTCACCAGGACAGAGTAGAGAGGGTGGAGAAATTCCCTTGACATGCTGGCCATATTCTTCTTCATGCACCCCAAGAGGCCATTGGCTTTTTTGGCCACGAGGGTACATTGCTCCTGGTGAACTTCTTGCATGCCAGCACTCCCAGGTCCTTCACCTCAGAACTGAGCTCTCACAAGGGCTGGATATCAAAGCAGACACCAGCTGATGTCGTCACCTTCCACCCACAATTCAACATTTTCACAGTAACTGGAGCAAGGTGTTGAAAAGTGAGGCATTGTCTGAAGACAACTGTCCCCTGGGTTTAGGGCTGATGAAGTGCCACTGCCTGCTCATTGCTGTGATGGGGGGATGCTGGGCAGGGAGGGGGGCCCGTGTTGCACCCCAGCATCTGCTCCATCAGCAAAGCTCAACCCACAAACACACGTTGTCCTGGTTTTGCTGGTACAGGAGCTCAGGCCAGCCATAGCAGTTCGGAGCTCCAGGGTAGATAACCCAAGCTAGGTGTATCCCAAATCCATCTGTACCATGCTCAGTATAAAGAGGAAATGTACTGGAGGGAGGAGAGTCTCCTGATTGAGCTTCCAGATTTGGCTTCTTTTGACCCTGCTCTTCTTCCTTCTGCTCTTGAGGAATGCTTTCCTGTTTAGTGTGTGCTGTACTGGGCTGAGTATGATTTTATAGACCTCACGCTGCCGTTGGTGTTAGTTTTGTTGTTTCATTTAATCCATTTTCATTTTGATCTGTATGTCTCCTTTCATCTTCCTCCTTCCCCTTCTCTGCTGATGGGGGGGTCATTAAGTGATAGAGAAATTGCTGTCATTTAGCTCCAGATACAGGCTAAACATAGACAGCTTATTTGGTGCCCAGTGTTTACTTGGGGCCTGACCTAAACAGCTCACCTGGGAGAATCAGAGACCTTTAATTTGAGAGTCTTGCTGATGTTTTAATGGATTGGACTGGATTCTTACAAGCATCCATTATGTTTGTGATCTGGATTGGGTGGTTGCTGGGTGAAATTCTCTGGTATTTGTTTCTAGAGTTGCTTTTGAAGCTGTTAGCAGCTTTACTTCTGGTGGTTATTGTTTTGTGGGGTTTATTGCTTCTGGGTGGAGGGTTGGAGGTGCAGCTCTGCTGTGGTCTTTGCCATTAGGTTATGAAATTATCAATTCTTTCCTAGTTACAATGATTTCTGATCTCTATGAAATGACAGTGGAGGAAGAAACTTTGTTATAGCCTTGGGATGATTCCACCACCTTGTTCATAATGTCAGGCATTCTGATGTAGAGGTGGACAGAGTGTATCTGCAGGACCCCCTGCAAAGGGTTCTGAAGCCGTCTCAGCCCCCACAGCAAACACTGCAGCTATTCAGCCCCCGGTGAAGGGTGATGTGGCTGACTTAAGGACTCAAAAAGTGCCAATATTAGTCACATCTGTAGGCAAATGAAATGCACAGAAAAGGGGGGTTCTGCAGGAAACATCACAGGCAGAAGAATCAGAGGTGACCACTCAATCCCTATCCTTAAGTGAGTTGCAAGATATACATAAAGGTTGTAGCCATCATGAGGGTGAGAAAGTTGTTATGTGGTTGCTCAAATGCTGGGAAAGTGGAGCTGATGGTTTGGACTTGGAGGTTAGAGAAGCCAAGCAGTTGGGACCAATGGCAAGAGAAATGGGTACTGACAGGAGTCTTGAGAAAGAGGCATATCCTCTCTCTCTGAAGGTGACTCCTGCTGAGCATGAGGAAGAGAAGAGACGAGACGAGACAAGACCAGGTTGGAAGAGACCTTCAAGATCATCGTGTCCAACCTATCATCCAGCACCATCTAATCAACTAAACCATGGCACCAAGTACCCTATCAAGTCTCCTCCTAAACACCTCCAGTGATGGTGACTCCACCACCTCCTGTCTGGGAATCCCTTTAGAGATGATATTGTATACTAGCCAGGCAAGTGGACAACCACTGAGAATGGTGTTAAGAATCTAAGGGAACTAGCTATGCTGGGGCTGAATTTTTGCTGACCTGGATGACTTACTCAGATGAACTCAGAGTTACTGGACCCATGTGATGCACATCACCATCGTATGCCAACACATCAGCATTATTTAGCTGGAAAGACAACGAGGCAAAAATGTTGGGTGACATGGGTGCTCAACTACATCAACATGCAATAATCTCTCTTCCTCCCCACAGGCTGACATCTCTGCTGTTGAAAAACCATATGATATTCATGGACATGCTTGCCAGGATGTACACAATAATGTCCTGGATGAAGGACAGGTTCTGCTCCCACCTGTACCGATGGGGTTCTCAACCATCAGGAGAGAATATTCTCCTGTGAGATCTATTCAGGAAAGACAACGCACACCACAAGACACCAAGTGGTGTCTCCTCTATGACCATGGGGAAGACACAAGACAATGAGACAGAAAACCTGTTTTGGTCTTACAGGCATGCCTGCAGGGCCCCTCTAATCCTGAATAGAGTGCCTGTCTTCAACGTGAGAGTCCAATCCGCTCACATGGACTAGACCTCTGTTGTTATCCTTGTTTACAAGACATGAGTGTGAAGCCCATTTATGCCATCTAGGAGGCTGCCAGTGGAAACTGGAGCAGCACTTTCCCTGGAAAGCCTCCTGTTTTGTGATAATTTTACCTTTTAGCCCTTCCATGCAGCCCCTTGCACTCACTGTCACCCAGCAGCACCTAACTGTACCATGGAAGGAAAAAGGAAAAAAAACCCAACCCCATCTGCCTCCTCTATGATATGTTTTGCATAAACAATCACAACATCATTTTGCGGTGACAGACTCAAATGCGCGCCCTGGCAGCCAGGAGCTGCCAACCACAGCTTCCTCTAGCCCCAGCACCCGCATCAGGGAGCAAGACAGGGGACAAAGTTCTGAAGTTTCTTCCTCCTGAGGGTTGCCAAGCTCTGCATCAGGCTGCACAGGACAGTGGTGGAGTCGCTGTCCCTGGAGAGGTTGAAAAAGTGCCAAAAGGATTGCCAGGCCCTGGACAGGCTTGTGGATGATGAGCACCCTCTTGAGAGTAAGTGGGGCCCTGCCTCCAGACAGATGGAGGAGAATGACAACAGAGTTTATTGGGCTGTGTGGGTTCAATGGCCTGGCACATCAGAACCACAGGGATACAAGGCTTTGGTGGACACCTGTGCACAATTCACCTCGATGCCATTAAACTCCAGAGGGACAGAATCCACTTGTATTTTCAGAGTAACAGGGGGACCTGGGGATCCCAGGAACTGGTTGCAGTGGAAGCTGAAGTAAGTCTGACTCAATACAAGTGGCAAAATCACCCTGTTGTGGTTAGCCCAGATGCCCCATGCATTCTTCTTGTGCATTTCTTTCCTGTGGTGGTAATGGAACACTGAAACAGGCTGCCCAGACAGGTTGTGGAGTCTTCTTCTCTGGCGACTTTCAGAACCCATCTGGATGTGTTCCTGTGCAGCTTGCCCAGAATGTTCCTGCTTTGGCAGGGGGGTTGTACTCAATGATCTCTGGAGGCCCCTTCCAACCCCTATCATCCTGTGATTCAAGGACACAAAGGGGTACCAGTGGGCATTTGGTATAGCAGCAGTAGAGATGGAGGAAATGAAACAGCTGTTTACCTTGCCTGGATTATCAGAGAACTCTTCTATTGCGAGGCCACTGAGGGTTGAGGAACAAAAGATGCTACCACAACGGCACACCACGAGCAATACTGCATGAACCAAGACTCCCTGATCCCCATCCAGAAGCCAATCCATCAACTGGTCAGTCAATAAGTGATCAGCAAGTCACACTCACCTGTTTGGCCAGTACAGAAGACTAATGGAGAGTGGAGGCTGACAGTAGACTATTATGGCCTAAATAAAATTACCTCACCAATGAGAGTGACATGTTAGAACTTCAGTGCAAGTCCAAAAGCAGCCAAATATGTCAGTTTGCTTTCGCAGGAAGGGGTGTCCAGTACACCTGCAATTATTGCCCCAGGGGTGATACGTCATCCTGCTGTACCAAACTTCACCTGGCTGACATGTGAGTTCCATGTGTTTGAACTAGATGGATTCAATTCACTTTTTGGAGCAATGTCTCATGGACCAGAGGACTACCATCCATGTGGATGCATGTGTGTTGAGGGACAAGAAAAAATAGTATTGATTTAAGTGAGACGTAAATGGTACAGCATAAGGGATGGAATCCTACATCTGGTATTCCAAATGTGCTTTCACTACAACAGAAGGGGAGGAGAACCACCCTCAGCCTGCTGACCATGCACTTCTTCATTCATCCAAGAAGACCATTGGCGTTCTTGGCCATGAGAGCGCATTGATGCTTGCTGGCTCATGGTGAACTACTTGTACGCCAGCACTCCCAGGTCATTCTCCTCAGCGCTGAGGTCATGCAAGGCCTGGATGTCAGAGCAGGCATGGGCTGCTGTTCTCAAACTTTGACACAACTGAACATTTGCACAGTATCTAGAGTGAGGCACTGAAAAGTGAGGCATTGGCTGGAGAAAACAGTCCCCTGAGCTTGGGGCTGATGAAGTGTCACTACCTGCTCATGGCTGGGCTGGGGTGGGGGGGTCTATGTTCCACTCCAGCATCTGCTCTTTTGGCAAAGCTCAGTCCACAGCTACATGTCTTTTCAACCCCTCCAGGGATGGTGACTCTGCACTGCCCTGTGCAGCCTGTTGTGGGGCTTGGCAACCCTCAGAAGGAAGAAACTTCAGAGCTTTGTCCCCTGTCTTGCCCCCTGACGTGGGTGCTGGGGCCGGAGGAAGCTGTGGTTGGCAGCTCCTGGCTGCCAGGGTACAGGGTTGAGTTTTTCACCACAAAATGATATTGTGATTGTTCATGCAAAACATTGTAGAGGAGGCTGCTGGGGTTTTTTGTTTTGTTTTGTTTTTCTCTTCTATGGTAAAAGTGGGTGCTTCTGGTTGACAGTGATGGGACCACTGGCCTTTTTCTGCCCTGGGAACACTGTAAGGAGCACTGAGCACCCACAGCCTGGCACAGAGGTGAAGAGCAGGTGGTGGTGGTGGCAGCATGTGCATGGGGCTATGTACGGGCATGTGCGGGGTGTGTGTGAACAGTACAAGCAGCACACTTAGGAGTGTGCAAGGGGCATACACGTGGTGTAAGGGTGTGAGTGCACAGTGCAAAGGGGGTACGTGAAGGTGCAAGTGAACAGTGCCAGAGGCGTTTGTGTAAGAGTGTGTGCCGTGGGTTGAAGGAGGGGTGTGGAAGGGTGTGAGTGCACAGAGCGAGAGGTATGAGGGCATCGGCGCACAGCACAAGGTGAGGTATGTGAAGGTGGATGTACAGTGCGAGGGGGCGTGTTAGGGCATGAGCACAGGGCCCAAGGGCGGGTGTAAGAGTGTGTGTAGCGCGCAAGGAGGGGGTGTGAGTGGCAGAGGGGCGTGCGGAGGCGTGAGCACGGAGCACCGGGGGATGCGCGGAGGGGTGCGGGAGCAGCCCGGGGGGTCTGCCGGCCGTCGGAGCAGCCAGCGATGAGCCGCCCCGTGCCCGCGGAGGGCGGGAGAGCGGTCAGCAAGGCAGCCGACCCACGCCGGCGGAGGGCGGGCGGTCTGTCGGGGGGCCGGTCCCTGCGGGTCGGGGCGGTCCGGGCGGACGCTGTAAACACGGGGCGGGGCCGGCGGCAGAGGCGGCGGCGAGGGCGGTGAAGGAGTCGGGGCAGGCCCGCTGCTGTGCACACCGGCGCCAGCCCCGTGGTTGGGCGCCCAGCTCCGCCGGAGCCGGCGGGGAGAGCACCGTGAGCGGGGATCGGAGAGGGGAGAGGAGAGGGAGCGGGCGGGGGCGGGGGGCTGAGGCGGGACGCGGGGCGGCGCGGCGCGGAGCTGCGCGGAGCTGAGCTGCGCTGAGCTGAGCTGAGCTGCCGCCTCAGCACTTTCGGCAGAACAATGGGGCCGGGCTGGGGGGGGGCGGGAGGGGCCAGCACGGGGCAGGCGACGGCGGCTCCTCCGCTTCTCACGCCGTGCTGCTCCCCCCGCCCCGCAGGCAGCCCCGATGGCCAAGCAACCCCCCGAGGTGAAGGCTCAACGCGACGCCGGTGAGGGCGGGAGGCTGCCGGCGGCGGTGGAGGGACCGGGCCCGGCCGCGCAGCAGCTGCGTCCCGGGGCTCCCGCCGCCCTGCCCGGCTCCTCCGCTACCGCCACGGCGGGGCCTCCATCGCGGGGCCCGCCCGCCAGCCCCGGGCCCTTCGCCACCCGCTCGCCCCTCTTCATCTTTGTGCGGAGGTCGCCGCTGCTGTCGCGCTCCTCCAGCGGCTATTTCTCCTTCGACGCCGAGCGAAGCCCTGCGCCCCTCAGCTGCGACAAGGCCACTCAGACCCCAAGCCCGCCCTGCCAGGCTCTCAGCCACTGCCTCAGCGCCATGGGTAAGGTTTTGGGTGGACGTGGGACGGGGAAGCTATGCTACTCGGAGCGCATGAAAACAACTTTCCACGCTCCTGTCATCGTGCTTTACATCCTCTGTCTGGGTGCACACCGCTCAGAGTCCCCACAACCAGCCTGCGGAGTTCCCATCCTCATCCCGTGCTTGGCAGGACCCCTTTCCACTCCCCAGCGTGTTTGCTTTTCCTGGAAATGTTAACTTTTCATGAGCGCTGCACACCTGCAGCGAGACCGCCTCCCTCCCATTTGGCTGCTCTTTGGGACGCTGGGCTGTGGTCGAGCACCCTGCTGCTATGCTGGAGCAGCGCTCCTGCTGCACCCTCGCCCGACGCAGCCTTGCCCCAGCGCCTGCAATACCTGTAGGGTGGTTGCGAAATGGCCTGCCAGAGCCTTGAGCCTCTGCCAGGGCAAGCTGTGGGGCATCCGGAGGGCTGGCAGCGGGCAGCCTGGGTGATTTGGGGTAACTGGGATGATTTAGGGCTCTTGGCAGGTGACCCAGCCACTTTAGTGCTGGACACAGGCGACCTGGCTGATTTGGGGCAGCCTGTCCTGTTGGGGGGCAACTTGGCCTGGTGAGTTCGGGGCTGGTTTGGGGTAACCTGGCCGATTGGAGGTGACCTGTCAGTTTGAAGCAACCTGCGTTGGGGACATTAATAGCCCCCCTGATTCAAGGTGACACAGATGATTTGGGGCAGCCTGGTGAGTTTGGGACTGGTGGTGGGTGAGCTGGCCAGTTTGGGGTGAGCTGACTAGTTTGGGGCTGGTTTGGATTGACCTGGCTACCTTGGACGCATGCCTGGGCAGCCGGGGGTGTGGGATGTCTGCAGACTGTCCAGCCTCCCTGGGCGCCGTGCTGCTGGGGAACATCCACTCATCCAGCACTTTTTTTTTCCGTGCTGTTTTTATTCTTTTCCGGGATGGGTCAGTCCCTCCTTGTGGAGGAGGGAACAAAGTTATTTAATCGGTTTCCTAGTGAGGACTAGCTTCACGCCCGGCTCTACGAGCCACTCTTCTGCCAGGGTTTGTGTGCGGTGAGTGGCCTCTTGTTCGTGCTGTGTGGTGTGGGTTTTTTTGTGGGTTATTTTTTGGTGGGTGTGTTTGTTTTGGTTTATTTTTTTTCTGGGGGGGGATGGTGTGTGTGTTCGGCTTTCGTTTTTTTTTGGCTCCGGTTTCTTCCTCCGTGAGCCGCGTGGTGTCACAGGCGCTGGGGTCACACAACTCCTGCCTGCTTAGGCAGAACCAGCTTCAAAGCAGCGTGGTGATGGGCGGGCATGTGTTTACGAGTGACTTTACCAGGTAAGGTTTGGTTGGAAGCCTCTAGTGGTGGGGAAAGCATGCCTGTCAGAGCTGCTCGAGCCATCCAGCCTTGCTCCCCTTCTAATTAATTCTCTTTAATTAGCGGAAACCTTTTAAGTTTGACCAGGTGAAAAGAGGAAGGTAGGAGCGGGGTACGGAGGCGACAGCGCTCCTCGGGGGATAACAAACCCCAGCTCCAAGCTTTACAGGACCAGAACGTCGTCATTTTGTTGTTGTTGTTTGAGGTTTTTCCTCCCCCGGTTAATGGCTGTGGTTACAGCTGTAGAGGGCTTACTGTTATATGCCCTTAGGAAAGATTTTCTGACATTACTGCAGTAATTGCAGCTTAACGCAGGTTTCACAAGCCAAAGACACGTGGCCCGGCCGGGCAGAGGCCGGGGAGTTCCTCAGCAGACCAGTGGGTTCTTTCACTTTTTTTTTTAATTATTTTTTTTCCCTCTTCAGCACTCCAAGGAGAAAGCAGTTTTCCCTCATTTTTCTGAGCTGCTGCTTTTTCTTCACTATCAGGAAGCTGTTGAGTTGCTGGTTTTACTGGGGCCCTTGCGCTGTTGTTGTTGCGAGGGGCATCATCTTAAACAACTATAAGCGAAGGGAAAATGCTTGAGCTGTTTAAATGGGATGCTTGGCTCCTCTCAAACAGGGTTAAGCTGGCAGCCTGGCTCTGCAGAGCTGTTTTATCCCTGGTCAGGGAGTACAGCCACCAGGCTGTGCCTTGCAGCTTGCCTTGAGAAAGGGCTCTGCACTGCACACCACATCCTTGATCCCCTTGCCTTGGCAGTGTCCCACCGGATGCGTGCCATTGAGTTTTCCCGCGGAAATGGGTCAGTCCCTCTGCAAGGAAGCAAAGGGTATAATGTTTTGTTGTGGGTTTTATGTGCTGATTTTTATCTGTCGTGCTGACTGTGGGCTGAGAGATGGGGAGCTGCTCTGGGAAGCATAAGCAAGTGACCTTTAATAATAATAATAAAAACAAACAGGTGTTTCCTGGAAGCAGGAGCCGTTTGTGTGAGATAGGTGCTCTTAGCCTCTCCCTCCAGACTCTTTCCAAGGCTTGGTGGAGCGAACCAAGCTCGTGGTCTGCTGTGAAGCTGTCTATCCTGACATCTTCCCCAGCATTTTCAGTGATGATGGCCTGAGTCTGCCATGCATGGAAGGTGGAAGCAGCCCTAGGGAATGACGAGATTCCTTTGGTTGTGTGTGAGAGCTAATTGCTGGTTGGTGCTGGCATGGGAGGTAGTGGGAAGTAGTGCTTCGAGGTGTCTTGCTTCTCTGACTGTGAGGGCTTATACCTGGCTGCCTCCAAAACTATTTTGTGGGGAAATTAGATGAAGGCAGCAAGGGGAGGTTCTTGGATGGGAGATGGGAAGGATAACTCTTCGTATACAGGAAGATGCCTTTGGGGATAAGTGGGAGAGGAGTGTTACAAGTTTATGGAGCTGTGCTAGAAGGTAACAGAAGCTTGCTTTTTGCAGAAGAGTATGGCAGGGGTGGTGGTCCTGCCCCACCATAAGGTCTCCCAAGCCCTAAACCCACCCTTTGGTGGGGCTGTGTGACTCTCTGACAGTTCAAGGCTTTGGCTGACAATTTTCTTTTGCAGCTGTTTTTATCTGAAGAGCAGCCCTCTTTAGGGGCACAGGGGTGCAGAGTCTGTGTGTGGGTTTTTGGGGTGTATTTGGAGCAGGCTTGTGGAGGAGGTACTCTGTAAATGGGGTTTTGTGTTGTGACCCTGGTGTGTTTCCCTGTACTGTGGAAGAGAGAAGAGAAGCTACATGAATGTCTTGTTGCCTGTGAAGGAGATCATCTGGGCTAATAGGTGAATTTAAGGAGTAAACCTTGAGCTAAGAAGCTGGTGGTAGTATTTCTGTTGCTCTCATTTTCAAGCTGCTTCAGTTTTCTCCCTGAGCTTCATTGTGGTTGATCTGAAACCATTCTCTGCAGGGGCTTTGGATGACCAAACTCTGGGGATGTAGGTGCAGTTTGGTGTGGGTTGGTTTGGGTGTTGTTTTCTTCCCTCCCTCTAAGCATAACCACAGTGTAACTGTGCTCGTCTCTGGGTGGAGCATCCCATAGGCTAGAGCAAGATATCCCAGGGGTGTTGGTGGCCTCTTGGTTTGTCCTCATCTTCACAGCAGACATCTTGCACTACGACTGCCCATCCCCCTCCCCACCCCATCCCCCACCCCGAAAGCACCTTTGACTGATTTTGGGGCCAGTTATGACTGGACCCTTTCGAGGCCGCTGTTCAGCAGTGCCACAGAAAGTCTTTTCTGAAAACCTCAGCCTGATTTCGCTCTCAGCCACCAACCCCAGCCTCCACCTCTTACACGGATGAGCTCTCGGGGTGCTGTGCTGGGACAGGGGAGGATAGGATGGAGAGGGGAGCAGTAGCACTCGGCCACGAAGTTTGCCTTCCATCCTCAAGTGCTCTTGCACGGGTTTGTCCCGTCTCCCTCATTTTCATTCCTAGCTTAGCTCTTGCTCGGAAGGTCTGGCTGTAGTGGGGGCAGAGGGATGGTCTCCCCGCCCCGGCTGAGATCCTGTTTGTCGTCCCAGGGTGGAGTATCGCGAGGGCTGTGCCGCTTTTCATTCACCGGCAAGGAAAATAAATAGCCTGGGCCGTCCCCAGGCGAGCAGCGGGTACTGCTCCTGCACTACCGCAGCGTGAAAACAAAACAGATCCTTCAGCCAAGCACTGCTGCTTTGGCTTGGAAGTGCATTTTCCAGTGGGGTTGGAGCCAGACTTGTATTTAAATTCCTGTTTGTTTGTTTTGTTATGTTTTAGGTTGTGGGTTGTCCTTTTTTGTTTTGTTTTTTACTGCCCCACTAATCCTTTGAATCTTTTGAGATTGGAAGCAATTTCTGTTCCCTTGTGATTCCTTCTAGGCCGCTGTGCCAAGATGCTGTGTTTTGTTTTGTGCAGTAGTTTGGGGTGGGTTGGTTGGTTGGGGTGTTTCTTTTTTTGGGGTTTTTGTTTTGTTATTTGGAGTTGTTTTGTTTCCATTTTATTTTTCCTTAAGGCTGTGATTCTTGCTCAGACCTTGCCCTGGAGTTTGCGGGAGGGAGAAGAGGTGGAGCAGGTAGTACATGTGGTCCTGCCCAGGTGATAGGTTGCTGCTTTCTTCCCTGGCTGTTCAGGGAGCTGCAGAGTGACTTTTAACAATGCCTTTAACTGGAGACCAAAAGATTTGTGTGGTACAGTATAATTGATACATGAGTTCTTTTTCCCCCTCTTGCAGAGCAGCACTATTTTCTTGCTTTGGGTTTATCTTCTGCTGGAAGATGCTGTTTGAGAGGGGACCTCCCGTTTGAGAAGCATCCTTCAAACCAATTCTCTCCCATTGTGGGAGGGCTCTCTCTTTTAGCTGGAAATGTGGTTCTCAGCACCCAAATCTAACCGTAGCTTGCTTCTTGGTATGCCAAACCCAAGTGTTTTCCTTGTCTTCTTGGGGGCTACTTCAGAACTGTTTGGAGAAGAAATGTGAGAATGAGATGAAACTCCCCCAGACAGAGGGGTTTTAGGGTTAGAGGAGGAGCTGCTGTGGTGCCTGCAAGGAAAGAAAGTGATCTGAAAAGAGTGGAAAGACAAAACCTTGGTAAGGAAACAAACTGGCCAGTGACATCCTGGCTTTCCAGGAGGGGACTAAAGCTTGGATGCACCAAAGATGCTCTGCAGGGAGCCTGTTGTGGGGGGTGGGGGGAGAAAGAATAGAAGCATAATAATACAAAATAAGGAATAAAGCCCTCTCCTGTGATACACATTTGACACAGTGAATCCTGTTGGCAGTGCATACCATATGCAGGCTCCAGCAACTTGAAACACGCACAACTCCTAGAACGGTAACAAAGCTTAAAACCCAGGGGTAGTAATAATACAAAAAGTAGTAGTAGTCCATTGAGTGCTGCCAAGTTTAAGATCAGATTGGTCTTTTTTCTGTCGTTCACCTCTTCCTCATGCTCTGGTTTTGTTCCATGAAGCTTCCCGGTGGCCATCTCCCTCTGCAGCAGAAGACATACAGCCCGAAATCTGGATTGCACAGGAGCTGCGGCGCATCGGTGACGAGTTCAATGCCTCCTATTGTCCAAGAAGGGTAACTTTCATCTCTTTTTTTTTTTGTTACTTTCCATTTCTTTTATGTGTGGCCTCTAAAAGGGAAAAGCTTAATCATCTCTGGAAACTAGTTCTGCGGTGAGTGTTTCGTTCACTCAGACACAGACAGAAAAGGATGCGCGCGGGTGGTTGTGCTGGCCTGGATGCAGGGGACGTGCCGCCGATGAGCTGTCTGCTGCTGCAGCATCATGAAATCCATTAGAAATAACCTTTAAGCTGGCACTTGAGGCTTTTGTTTGCAAAGTTCAGAGTGTCCTTCATAGCACCCAGGACCAATAAAGTTTGGGACGGGACCTGACAACAGTGAGGAGTTAAGAGCTAGGGAACGTTTGTGTGTGTTTGGTATTGTTTGGGCAGAGTTGGGAAAAGCCACTCTGCAAGCAGTACCTGGCAGCAGCTGGGTTCTGGCACTGATGTTTTCAGGGAAGAGTATGCAGCAGGTTTCTGTGCTTACCTCCCAGATCCCTGCTGCTGAGGATCACATGGATGAAAGCTAGTCACACATAAGAAACAGGGATAGTCTTGGTCTGATAACTTATTTTTCTTACAAAGAATCTCTCAGCAGTGTTTTGAAACCTGTGTACTTACACGGCTGTAAACTCTCTCACCTTTGAATGTTGCAAGAAAAATAGATGACTCTAGTGCAAAAAAAACCCCAGAACAACAAAACACCCCAAACCAAACCAACACAGAGAGATGAGGTAACACTTTTCAGAAGAGCAGCGTTAGCCAGTAACTTGCCTGCTCATCGTTATCGATAGCTGCATGCTTGTGCATGTGGCTTCTGGTCCATCAACTTGCCCTTGCACTTGTCTGTGGGAAGAAGAGTCAGAAGCACGTTAGGTGGCAACATCAGTGATGAAATGCTGACTGCCTAGATCCTTAATCCGTCCTCCCCAGCTTGTGAGTCACTCCTGCAGCTTATTTCCTCACCTGCTCCCAGGGTTTGTGTGGTGGATGCCTGTGAGCAGGTTACCAGGTTGCTGTGGTCCAGCTCCTTCTACTTCACCTTGCTGGAGACTTCTCCATTGGCTTTGTTCTTTCCAAGCAGTGGTTTTCCTGACCTGCAATGAGCTGGAGATAAGCTGTGTTTTATCCCAACATGTACCTGGTACATACTTCTGACCTCCCCCATCCATGCTGATCCCTCATGATGCAAAATATCTTTTGTTTGGTGGTTTTGCTTCAAGGGACATCTTTCAATGGAAGGTGGGAACTAAACAGATCTTACTGGCATTCAGAAAGCAGAAGGTGCTTGGTAGCAGTGAGCAGGGATGGCAGACGTGCTGAGTGCCATGCTGAGCCTTCTTGGTGGCTCTTGGAGCAGTGTGTTAAACTTTAAGAGCAGGCATGAGTCTTTTGAGCACCTTCTGTGAAGAGGTTTGTGATGAGCTGGGATGTCTTTGCCACGTTACCTCTTGGGGACCAGCTCCCTTGGTGCTGCCCCATGTGGGACTTCACGTGCTGGAAACCCAGTTCCAAACCCATGTAGAAGATCATGGTCCATGCTGCTGGGGTGAATTTAATGAGGGGGCTGAGGAAGATGACCAGTGCCACAGCCAAGCTTCCAACCAGGACGAGAACTGAAACAGAGGATCAAAGAACTGTTCAGAGGAGGATGGTGACCGCACTCTCTACTAGTGCCTGGAAAGACCCTGCAGCAAGGCGAGGGTCAGTCTGTTGCCCCAAGGACTGTGACAGGACAAAATGAAACAGCCGCAAGTTGCACCAGGGGAGTTTTACGTTGGATGGGAGGGACGATTTCTTCACCAAGAGCTGTCAAGCCCCGGAGCAAGCTTTTGAGGGAAGTGGTGGAGTCCCCATTCCTGGAAGGATTGAAAAGCTGAGTAGATATGGTGCTGAGGGACATGGTATAGTAGTGACCTGGCAGTATTGTGTTAACTGCTGGACTTGAAGATCTTGAAGCTCTTTTCCAACCAAAACAAATCTATGATTCTGTGACTGTGTCCTGCTTGCTATGTGACACAAGCAGAGGCTGTCATGCATGACCCTAAAAAACCCACTTTGTACCTGGCTTCGTTTGCACCTAGTTGTGCATGTAAAGGAGGATGTTGATTTAAGCAGCTGATGTAAAGTTAGTGGTTGTTGCTTCATGGAAAGGGTTTTGTTCCCTTCTGCCAGTGGTCTGGCTGCTCTGGAGAATGGGTGGTCTTGGCAGAGCCTTTTGGCAGGAGAGATGGGTAGGATTCTGCCAGGCAGCACTGCTTGGCTCTGCCCCTCTCTGAGGTTTGCCCTTTAAGCACAAGGTTAGAAATGGGGAGCTGTGAGCCTTGCCAAAGTAGCACTCTCCAGGCAGGTCGGAGTTGTCAGAGGGGTTGGGGCCACGCGTTCCCATCCCGTTCCTCATCGGCGCACCCTCTGCGTCACCCCCTGGGGACTGTCTCTTGACCAGGGTAACAGGGAATCTGCCACCTGGCCACCTAGCCCTTCTGCTCTGACAGCTCACACATACAGCTAGTGGACATGGCCACAGAACCTTCTGGCTAGGAAGGCCAGCTCCTTACCCAGGCTTTTGCTGGCAGAGGGTGCATCGTTTGGCTGCTGACAGATGCCATGAGCTCGACTGCCCATAGCCAAGTAGAGGTGGAAACTGCCTCCTTTCAGCTCCCTGTTTAATGTTGTGCTTCTTTGTTAAGGGACTCTGATTTTGGCAATCTCCTCTAAGCCTGTGCTCTGCTGCACTGGCTGGCAGGCACTGTAGTGGGCTTTAGCATCATGCTGCTGTGGGGCAGCTCCTGGATAGGCAATCCCACTTGTGCTCTGGGGTGCACAGATGCCTTCAGTTGGGAGGCTGGGGTACCCAACAGGAGGGTTCTTGGCCATTGTCTCTCCGTGGCAACAGCTGCCCACTGCAGGATGTGCCTGCCTGACACCCTGTAGTGAAGAAGGTACTCTGCATCTTGCTGTAAGCAGTGTAACTTCTCCCTCTGGGGCATGTACGGGCATGATTTTGCTGTGCTAAATATAGTCTTGAGTTGCTCTGGGATGGGATAGAGAGGGAAAGACCTGGGCTGCTCTTTCACCATAGACAAAAAGACTTTAAAACGAAGATTCCATGTTGGTGTTCCTTTTTCTCATACACTGTTGTGTTCCCTTGCCCCAGGGAGGGGTGTTTGGTGCTGTGTTTCTGTGAATCAGGAGGTGTTAATACCTGGAGTAGTCTGAGCTCAAAGCCAGGGACCTGCCTGTGCTCTCCCTGCTGAGGGATGTTTATTTGATTATAATTTTTATTAGTAATTTTAATCCCTAACTTAAATTTTTAATGTTTACCCTTTTGGCCTTCTCACAGGTTTTTAACTCCCCAGACTACTCTTGTGCTGTGTTCTAAACCCTTTGGCAGTATCACAAGCCTCCTTGTCCCCTTGTACAGGGGCTGTCTTTAAGGCAAACACTGCAGGGAGCAGGCAGCTTCGACTCTGAGTATCATAGAGCTTCTTGTTGAAGGAAGGCATGAAAGCTCGTGGGGTTTGTCTTCATTTCATGAACCTCTGAAATACCTTCATGGCACTGCATGGTGTGTGGGGCTTCATGCTGAAAAGAGTCAACTGTATTGATTGTTGTCCTTTTCTTCTTTCTCCTGTTTGTTTAGGGTTTCTTGGATAACCAGGTGGGACACCCCCAGGTCATCATTTTGCGCCTTCTGCGTTACATCATCCGCCTCATCTGGAGGATGCATTGAGTGCCAGGCGCAGCCCAGGGCATCAGGACTTGTTTACCCCTTGGGAAAGCCTGGGGAGGACAGACAGACCGACCTGCCTCTTTCCCAGGGCTTGCAGTGGGGGCTGTGAGATGAGGGTGGAATCCCACACCGACCTGCTGGGCCTCTGCGAAGCAGGGAGGTGTCCGAGTGGTGTTTACTGCCTTTCTCTCAACCCTGCTTTGATTTTAAACAGTTTTTAATCTTTCCATGAGTCTCAGAGAGAAAATACTCAACAGTAAGGGAATAATCTTTTTAGTTGTGTTTCTGGAAGGCTGTTGGCTCAGCTGGGATAAATCCTGCAGCAGGGAAGAAGAAAGCCTGAGCCAGCTGATGAGTAGAGCTGCCTTTGTTTGCCTCACAGAGATTCCTGGAGCCCTCCACTCTCCCTTCACCTCCCAGGCAATGGTGGAAGGATGGCAGAGGGATTTAAATCAGCACTTCTTTTGCCTGTAAATACTTAATGCTACCCCAGACTCGCCTTCCTCTGCATCATGCCAGCAGCCTACTTCCTGCTGATGGGGTTCAAATGTTGTTTTTACAAGTACCTATGTATTTTGTACACTCTGCATTTCAAGACTTCTCTGTCAAGACTCCCACGGTTGAATATATCACAACCACCCAACCAAACCAAAACCAATCCACCAGGTTGCCTTCTTTTTGTTTTTGACTTCTTTCTCTACAGCATGTGGAGGTGCTCATGTGTTGTATAATCTAATGTACGGTGTGGGTGACTGAGGAGTTCAGCAATAACATGCTCTCGGAGGCAGGGAGAAACAGTTCCCAGCGCACCGCAGCTTTGCACATGGAGACGATGGCTCCTGCTACATACCTTCAGGAATCGTGTTGTGTGGTGGCTTCTGCCTGGCTGTGGACCCCAGGAGGCTTTTTAAGGCGCTGGGTCTTTGTCTTTGTCTGTCTTCTTTTTTTTCCCTCCTCCTGGGATCCCTATATGTTTGGACAAAGGGATGAGTGGGACAGGACTGGCAACATGAAGACCTGTTGAGGATGCAGCTGGGAGAGGTGTTGAAGCATGAGTACCTGCTCTGGATCCACTCAGGGACTTGCCACGTGGGGTCTGACTGCCACATCTCCTCCGAAACTGCCCTCTTTCCCTCCTTGGAAGGCCTGACGGGGCACTGGTTGCCATCCCAGGGCATCTCTCCTTCCCATGGAAGCTCTGGAGCCCCAAGGACTGCTTGGAAGAAGCAGGTCTGTCACCCCATGTTCTCTGGTTCATCTTGCTGGCAGGCAGCTGCACAACAGCAGGTGATTTTTGGAGGGTGGCTGCTCTGGCCACCCCCATATCTATGCACAAATGTACCCCTCTCTGCCTTTGGAGCTGCCCCCTTCCTCTGACTGGTGCAGGTGGACTGGTGCAGACCCACTTACAAGCATCACAGGTTCATTTCTGGTTTCACCACCACCATAGGAAAAGAAAGAGGAAAGAAACAAACCAAATGCAAGCCCATGGTAGCGGTTTTTCCTGCCCTGTGCCTGCAGGGAGAAGCTGTTGAGTGCCATTATGATTATTAGTGTTTGTAATGATGGACAAACTACAGTCTGACCTCTGTGCACTGGCTGCCTGTGCCTGGTGGGTGGGTGAAGAGCCACGGTGTCAGTGTGAGGCTGCATGCCTCTGATTGCACTCCTCTGGAGGATTGCAAAGTGATTGTTAACTTTTATTTGGCTTTTTTGAGTCTCTTGAGGTCTGGTGGGATTTGGGGGGCGCTTTGTGTGTGTTTGTGGGGTGGGGTTGTTTTGGACCTACAGGATAAATAGTAGTTGCAGGAATTGGCCTCAGCCACAGCAGCAGAGGATGTTTTGGAAGGGGTAGTTTGGGAGAGGATGAAGGGGGAATCTGCACTGGTGGAGATCAAGCAGTTCAAAGATCTGGGCAGATTTTGGGCTCCTCATCCCCTCGGTTTTTAGCTCACTGTAGCTCCAGCTGTGCTAAGGTCATCACTTTCTTTTTCTCTAGGGTGTTTAGAGGGTGGCTGCCGCTGTGAGTTCCCTATGGGAATTTGTGTACACCTACATGGGCATTGAAAAAAGTGATAGAAATAGATACACTTGGCATCAGAGGAGGGGAACCAAACGATTGTTCTTCTTTTCCCAGTTGAGTTTGATCTGTCATTGGGTCTAGCAGCCTTCCAGCACCGTGCCACCCAGAATGTGTCCCTTGGAGCACACCAAAGAAATGACGAGCACTTTACCCTGTTCTCCCCACCCAGCCAACAACACAGATAGACCTCCTATTACAAGGGGAAAAACCATCAAAGTATTGGCACAGTCCATCTGGGATTTCTCTGCAGGATGTGTCCCCAGCCAAAAGGTAGTGTAGGAAAATAGGGTTTCACCCCTATGGAGTTGTAAGCTTTAGGGAGAATAACCCCTAAAAGCCTCTCGTAGCAAGAATGATGCTTTTAGTTAGAGGATGCTTGTTTTAGCCTCACTGGCTGACTGTTCTGGGTCATTTTAAGCAAAACCTGTGGCCTCAGTTCTGCCAAAAGGATGTGATGAAGAAGAGTTTTCCTTGGTTGCAGGGAAACCAGCTGGCTTCCTGGGCAGCCTCCTACAATGCGTTAATACTTCTCCGTAAGTGTAGATACCTGAGTATTTATTAGAGTAGGACACCATACTATTTTCATCATCTGAGCCAAATATCTGTGTGCAATGTACTTCCTCTCCGTTTTTCTCATGTAAGTTTTGTACAGCTTGGAAATAAGTAAAAGGAAAACAAAATTCTAGATCTCTGTAGAGTTGGACTTGGTAAATACTGTAGCTTCTCTCCCTCTCACCCCTGCCTCCGGTGTAATTCATGCACTCTACTGTTCCATCATGCTGTAACTTGTAGAAATGTATATTTATTTTCTGCTTATTTAAGTTCTTGTAAAGATTTTTGCCTGTGTGTCTCACCCCCCTCCCCTCTCTGCTCCCTGCCCCTGCAAGCAGCAATGGATCACTTTCCCAAGCGCGGTCTTCTGCCGCTGCAGCCAGCGTGGCCTGGATCACGAGATCTGTTGTTCGTTTCTCCTCTGAAGTGCCCGAGTCCCCCATCCCAGAAGTGATCGAGGCACCTCAAGGACTCCAGCATTAGTGGAATTCACTGGGAATTTGGCTCCTACATCCCTGTGATTTTTGCCCCCTTTGGAACAGTTGCATTTGCCTCCTTCTCTGCCGTTTTCCAGCTTTACCGTGGGGTACCGCCCTGGCAGCGCACCTGGGTGTGCTGGTGAATCACTAACTCATTCCATAGGACCCAGCGTATGTAGCATTTTTACTGCAATTTCCCTGGCTTGTGTTTTGCACTGATGAATTTTGGACAGGGTAATTGCCACTTTACTTGTGCAATACTGCTGTAAATAATTGCAGATCTCTTTTGGGTTTTTTAAGATGCAGTCTTTTATGTTCTTTAATATGAGTTTTATATGAATAAAAACTTTCAACTGTTTCTCAGGATTGCTTCTGTTCTTTGGGGGGTTGAGGGGCAGTGGAGGGAGGGTGGGGGAACAGTTATTTCACAGAATCCTAGCATGTTAGAGGTTGGGAAGGACCTCTACAGGTAATCCCCTTGCTAAAGCAGGGTCACCCAGAGCAGGCTGCCTAGGATCTGTGCCTAGTGGGGTTTGGTATCTCTTCAGAGAAGGAGACTCCACAACCTCTTTGGGCAGCCTGTTCCAGGGCTCCAGCCCCCTCACGGGAAAGAAGTTGTGCCTTATGGTCAGATACAAACCTTCTGGGTTCTAGTTTGGCCCGATGCCCCTCATCCTGTCACTGGGCACCACAGAAGTCTGCCTGTATCCTAATTCCCACCCTTCAGGTACTGATAAGCATTGAGAAGATGCCCTCTCAGTCTGCTTTTTCTCTAGGCTGAACAGCCCCAGGTCTTTGAGCCTTTCCTCCTCAGAGACACATTCCAGTCCATGCAGGAACTTTGCAGCCCTCTGCTGAACTCTCTCCCATTGGTTTCTCTTTCTCTTGAACTGAAGAACCCTGACCTGGTCCAGTACTCCAGATGGGACCTCACTAGGGCAGAGTAGAAGAGGGAGGAGAACCTGACTTGACCTACTGGTCACACTCTTAATACATGCATTCTCCCTGTTTACCACCAATTCTCCCTGCAAGATCTAGGATGTGGGCACATACCCAGGGTCTCCCTCTGCTCCAAGGCCCTCTGAAGTTCCTTGGACACTAATGTGAAGCTGATTTGTAAGATACTGCCTTGAGTGTTCCTAAACCAAACAGCAGCACCTCTGCTGCCCCAGCTGGGAGCATTTTGGGCTTTGGGTATGTTTTGTTTTCTCCACATTTATGGGGCTCAAACCCAACTGCTGGTCACCCTCCTGCAGCCCTGGGGCTCTCCATCTCTCCAGTTGTTTCTCACAGCTCATGCACATGGTGGCTACTTTACTTCTCTCGCTGTTATTTTACCACAGGTAACTGGTAGCATCAGCTGTGGTTTGGAACAACATTCAGGTAAGGTGGCTCCAATACAGCTTCTGGGATGAAAGGGACAGATGAGAGGTGATGGCACAAGTCCCTAAATTAAATTGGCATGGATAAGTGTGGGGTGGGGATAGCCCAGCTAATGTGTGTGGGTTACTCCCCTTGGACCAGGGAGTGAGCGCTCACATCCCGGTGCTGGTGGTGCTTGTCCCCCTTCTTGCCTGGCAACACACTGAATTCCCCTTTTGAAGGGCCGTGGTGATGCTGCACGCACAAACCGAGCGGTTAAGCATGGCTGTGGGCACGGTGCTTAATTCTTTTGCTGGAAGGCACCAAGCTGCTGGCCCATGCCACAGGGGTGGGGTATTTTTAGCCTCTCTCTTCCGAAATATCAGCTGGGTGCCCGGGCTTTGGGTTGAGTGACCATGCATCAGCTGGAGAGGCTGAAAGGCAGGAAGAAACTGGGGGAGAAGCAGGCTGAGAAGCTGTGTTTGGTGCTGGGTGATGCTGTGCCACACGGTCCCGCCCCCTGCACCCATCAGCCAAGGTGTTTTTAAATCCAACTCCTGCATGACAAACAACTCAAAACAGTTCTGGATTTATTTTTTCTTTTGCTCTTGTGTGTGTTTCGAATTACAGAAGTTCCTGAAAGGGAAGTTTATTGGTTTCAGGTACTATTTCAGGGGCCCTTCTAACTCAAAAAAAAAAGGGCTTCCTTGCCTAGCCAGGGCTTTGGCAGCTGCTGGTTCCATTCTGCCCATGGTTCTTTGGCCCCTTTTGTGTTTGGGAGTCCATCAGCTTGTGCAGGCAAGTTGTCACACCTTATGACTCATCTTGTTGGAAGGAAATCATCTCCTGCCTGAACCCAGTGTCCTTAGCAAGACAACAGGGAAGAGAAGCACTGCAATATTTGCCTTTGGGCATGTACTTGCCCATCACCAGGTCTGGACTGACCATAGCCAAGTTAAAGGTGGTCATGGCCTAGGCTGGCCACAGTCAAGATCATTGGTGTCCATGGCCCAGGCTGGTCATGACCAAGATCATAAATGGCCATGGTCCAGGTTGGCAGTTATGGCTAAGATCAAAGGTGTTCATGGCCCAGCTTAGTCCTGGTTGGCCATGACCAAGTCCAAGACTGTCACGTGCCAGGGCCACCAAAGACACTTCATCTGCGTCCTTGCCAAGATCCAGGCCTTTCCTTTCTGTGGTCTCCAATTTTTGCTTTAGTAACTAATTCAAACTACATGCAGTTTGCTTTTCAGGATGACAAACTTCCTTTATTCCTTGAAAAAGGGGAAAAAAACCATTTGCTCATGGGAAAAGCCATCAGAAAGCCTCTCTGACCCTGTGTTCATCAGAAGGAAGCCTTTCTACACTCGCCTCCTGCCCAAACTCTTATGACCACCTTGCGCACACGCTGTTGAGGATCCACAAGGCCTCAGAGCAGCTGCAAACAAACCCAGGTTGTTCCCACATACCTTAACCCCTGCTTGCCTCAGGAATGACGAGCAACCAAAGCCACCCCTGGCTGGGTGCTCATGTTGTGTGTTGCACTTGCTGGGGGGCACAGCAGCCAAAGCAACCACCAGCTGTGGGCTGAAGCCGGCGGCTTTGGCAGCGTGCACAGTCAATGGCTGCCCCCCAGTGCCGTAGGAGTGACCACACCATGCTGCCAGCCTCTCAAAAGATTTCTCTATTTTTTTTGCCAATGACTTGTATCTGACCTTTCAAACACCTGTTCAGCCTTAAACAGCTAAAAATACCCACCCAGGTTTGCATTTTATTTTCATATTGCAACAAAGCTCACTGTTTCCAGTGGGTTTTCTCATGTTTCTGACAGGTTCAAGGGTGGTTGACCTCTCCTCTGGTCAAACACAGCATAGGTGAGGATGGTAGATGACTGGCTGCAGGCAGAGTTGCTCAGGCTGCCCTGGCATGGGGTCAGGGAGGTCCCTAGAAGCAATAAAGGGACTTTAGAGCTGCTAGGACAGGGCTGGGCATATATCAATATCGTGAAGATGAGCCCCAGGATGACAGGACCACAAGGACTTGCCTGCTGCCCCCATGCAAGGTACCTCCAAGCCACTCCAATCCACCTTCTGCTGTCCTTCCCAATTATCCCAAAATTATTCTGGGAAGTTTTAAAAGTTAAGCTCTGTCATTGTCCCTGGAGGGATTTAGAAGTCATACAGATGTGGTTTAGTGGGCTGGGTTAAGGGTTGGACTTGATGATCTTAAATATCTCTTCCAATCCAATTCTAATGCTGAATCTATCCTATAAAAGGGAGACTAACAGGTTTATTCCTGTTGGTAACACCAACCCTACAGAGCCAAGGACACATCAGACAGTGCAGTAGTGGTTTCCTGGTTCACTGTGGCTGAGGACAGGGACCCTCAGGAGGATACAGGACCTTTTCTTCCCTGGTTTGATGAATTTCTCCTCACTGGCCTTGTGACAGGCTCGTAGGTTCATTTTCCCAGGTGGGCACCAAGGGAGCCTTCACTTCCAGATGCTAATTAAAACATGCTTCACCCTGGTGTGATGATGGACATCACACACCACACACAAAACATTGACAAAGACGTAATTACCTTGGTTATTAATTAGGGGAAGTAAATTCAGAACACAATGTGATAGCCATTCCCTAAGGGCAGTATGCACACGGGAGAAAACCAGAGCTGCCCTGAGCATCCCCATCACTGCCCTCCTTGCACACAGCTCCAACACTAATGAGCTTTAATTGGTGCCTCTGTAATGAAGAAGGCTGGGGGGATAGTGTTTGGGGAAGAATGAAAGCAGCATTGGAGCAAGAGCAAAGGACAAATGAGAAGCACATCTCTGCCTCATTGCATCCCCACTCCACGGGATGGCTGCTCAGGGGTATGAAGATTTTCTGAACTCCTTTGTTTTCCTTTCCTTTTTCTGAAGCACACAAATAAAGAGAAATGTGAGTGCTGGGCCCTCCAGCCCTCACAGCATCCTAGCCCTGCTGAGGCTGGGAGAGGTGGCAGAGTCATTCAGAGAGGGGGAGGACCAGCCTCGAGCACCTGACATTAACATTCAAATTACTTATTGGCAGAAAGGGGTTTAAAAATAGGGGGTTTATGATAAACAAACCAACCTCATACAGGAAATGAGCTGCAAATACTGAAGACAAGCATGTTGTAAGAGAGCTGGCAGGGCACAGAGCTGCCCTGCAAAGCCAAAAACATCAAACCAACAAAAAAGAGAAAATAGATACTTTTTTTTTTTAACAAATATTGATTATTAAAAATGGTTTCCCCTCTGAGCTGGAGCAAAGGGGAGAACTCAGGCAGTGATAGGACTAGGGGGAATGGAATGAAGCTGGAGGTGGGGAGATTCAGGCTAGATGTGAGGAGGAGGTTCTTCCCCATGAGAGTGGTGAAACCCTGGAATGGGTTGTCCAGGGAGGTGGTCGAGGCCCTGTCCCTGGGGGTGTTTAAGCCCAGGCTGGATGAGGCTCTGTCCAGCCTGATCTAGTGTGGGGTGTCCCTGCCCATGGCAGGGGGGTTGGAACTGGATGATCCTTGTGGTCCCTTCCAACCCTGAATGAAACTATGAAACTATGAAACTATGAAACTGAGGGGGAAAGAGGAGAACTAAGGGATGAAAGGGGAGAATTGAGGAGTGAAAGAGGAGTATGGGGGGGGGGGGGGAAGGGGAGGATTGAGGTGTAAAAGAAGAGGCTGAGCCCAAGCTACGGGGGATGAGAGACTTTTTTTGGTTACTGGTTGCCCCCCAAATCAAGACAGAGCTCGGCAACGCGCAGCCCAACCCCGCCTGTCGCCGTGCCTGGACTTCACAAAGGCTTTGCTGCTGCTGTTGCAAAGGTTAAGCAGTTTTCCTCCCGAAACCCCGAGTGTGGGCTGTGAAAGAACATGTTAATGAAGAAAATTTCCCCAGGGCTGCTCTTTTATTATCACCAAAGCCATCGAGTTTCAGTTTGAGTTATTTGTATTTATTTATAAAAACAAAGATGAAATAAGTAGAACGAAAACAAAACCCTCATCCTAATTTCTGAGCTAAACCTTATTTATTGAGACCAAGAATTTCCCACCCCCTCCACCAGCATGTTTTCCCCTTTGCTTTGAGAAAAAAAAAACCTGAGCTGCCAGCATGCTTCATGCAAAATATATTTAAGGTTAGAACCCCAACCTGACTGCCCTCACTGGCTGCAAAAAGGAACATTTAAAAGCCACAGGGATGGTTCAGCTTCTCGGGGCAGGTGCAGCTAGGGGCTACCTCGCTGGGAGATGCTGGCAGCGCCTGACCCTTGGTTTTAGCCGTGGTTTAGTGAAGGAGCATCTGATTGAAGAGATTACAAACAACAACAAAAAAAGCATTCCTCTTTTCATGTGTTTTTGGTTCCATCGCAAGAGAATGGCTTAAAAAAGACACACACACAAAAGAGCCCTTCAGTGGTCTTGCAGACTTTAATGTGTTGTTTTTCTACCTATTTTATGTTGTTGGCTTTTGTTATCAGTCTCATCTGCAATTTGTGGCCGATTCTGTCGTGCTTTAAGCAGACATCTTGTTCCCAAAACTGTTTGCAACCTTTCAGCAAAGGTACAGCCTCAAATATGGGCAGAGCAAAGCCACAGCACAACGAGAAAAGGGGCAGATTTAACCCCAAAATGATCCTTTGGCTGAACTGTAGTCCTAAAGGCAGGGGTGAACCCACGGGCAGCACCAAGTCAGCCCAAATCTATCTCCTTACCCTGCCTAAGCATATTCACTTCAATTTTAACTGCTTGTGTTTCCCCATCCGGGGAGAAGCCAAACCCATCCCTACACCGTCTGTTGGATTTTTCCTGATCCGGAGCAGCATTTTCCACCCTGTGCTCCCGAGCGTCAGCGCAAAGCCATGCCAAACACCTTGCCTGGACCTCCTTTTTGATGGGTAGTATGGATTAAATCAGTGGCTCTGCTATTTACCACCGAAAATGAGCGCTGCCAATCTCACACCTATTCAATATTAATAGTGAAACCAAAAAAGCAAATTAATACCACAGAGTGAAGGCAATTTTGAAGATAAAATGAAAGTCATCCCTGTCCCAGAAAGCAAAGCCTGAGAGCAGCAGATTATTTTTAGCCACTGCCAGCCCTCGTGGACCAGTGAGGCTGAAATTTGGCTTTTTTGTTGGGGGGGTGGTTAAACTGAAAGCAAAGCCCCACGGCTGTCCCCTGCCCTGGCTCAGCAGGGTTATGAGCGGGGTGATGCGCTGCTCTCCTGGCTGGCCAGAGAGGGAGGTGATGCGCTGCATCCCTGGCAAACCCCTCAGCTTTGACATAACCAATTTTGGGGTTTTTCAAAGAATTAAGCCTCCCAGTGGGGCAGCCCAGCTGGGGGAGGAATGAGGCATTGTGAAACCCAGCTCCTTTTCCTGAGGCTGCCGCTGCCGTCAGCACCAGAGCCCAAAACCTGCCCGAAAAGAAGCTCAAACGGTTTCCCAAAGCGAAGGCGTTCGAGGGGCTCTCACCCCTTGCTGTGAGCTGGTCACAATTTTGGGGTCCCCAGCACAGGGCACAGCTACCAGCTGCCCCCCCCGGGAAGGGCTGCCTTCCTCCACTGGACCCCCGCAGCCCTAAGCCTCTGCTTCTCAGGATGCTTGAGGAGGGGCATCCCATCACCCTGCTAGCCCCCTGGCCAAACTGATTCCCTGTTTATGCCAGACATAAATACTTTCCTTTCTTTCTTTTTTTTTTCCTTTTTTTAATGGCAGCAACAAAATATTTCTTTTAAAGTCAATCTCATGGCTCTCCCAATGCTCTCTCCACTTCCTGTGACAAAACAAAACATGCTTCGCTTGAAACTTACTCTTCCTCTATTTAGCACCAAGAAATAATGACCAAAAGCACTCAAAAAAAAACCCCCCACCATCCCTCCTTGCAGCCACTGTCCTCTTCCCATGTCTGGGTAGAGGATGGAGCTGGGCTGCCAAACTGAAACTGCAGCAAGTCAGGCAAAGAAATCATGTATCAAGGCACTGAATTAAAAACCTTGCCCACCAAGGGCTGGATGTTGAGCTGAAGGTGAATTTCCACTTCGCTATTTTCGTTCTGCTGCTGCTTAAGTTAAATGCTTCCCCCCTTCACCACCACCACCTCCACGTCATCATTTTAAAACTGGAGTGAAAAAAGCAGCTAAAATAGGCAGATTTTGACTCATCCTTTTCTCAGTGGCGTGATTAAACATGTCATTGGACGCTGTAATATTTGCTCCTTGGCAAGGGGAGCATTAACCCCACCAAAGAAAAGGCATTTTAATTTGACTCAGGTAGAAAAACTGAAACAGGAGGAGTGCCTTGAAATTGGGCTTTTACCACCCAGGGGGGAAAAGTAGCACAGGGGACAATTTCAACCACAAATTTACAGCATGTATAGGCAAATGCACAGGGGTTTGCTGCTGTCTGAGCATCCTTTGAGCAGAGAGATGAGAGAAGATGGGAGGGGAAATTAATTTGAAGTTGATGTGATTTGTCTCCATCACAATTTTTGGCTTGGTCTGCTCCCACCTCTATAGAATCCCAGCATGGTGAGGGTTGGAAGGTATCTCCAGAGGTCATTTAGTTCCATCTAAAGCAGGTTCACCCCGAGCAGGCTGCCCAGGATTGCACTGTCAAGGCAGGTTTGGAATCTCTTCAGAGAAAGAGATTCCACAGTGTCTCTGGGGAGCCAGTCCCAGTGCTCCAGAACTCTCACATGTTAAAACTTTACCCTTATGTTCAGATGGAATCTTCTGGGTTCCAGTTTGTGCCTGTTGCCACTTATCCCTTATTTGCTGAGCACCAGTGATAAGAGTCTGGCCCCATCCTGTTGCCCTTCAC
Source organism: Melanerpes formicivorus (assembly GCF_026170545.1). NCBI lineage: Eukaryota > Metazoa > Chordata > Aves > Piciformes > Picidae > Melanerpes > Melanerpes formicivorus. The sequence goes on from NW_027142377.1 coordinate 11,445,450, forward strand.
CCTTCAAATATTGATAAGAATTGATAATATCCCCTCTCAGTCTGCTCTTCTCCAGCCTAAATAGCCCCAGGTCTCTCAGCCTCTCCTCTCTCAGAGACGTGCTCCAGTCCCCTCACCCTCTTTGAAGCCTTGCATTGGGCTCTCTCCATTAATTCCTTGTCTGTCTTGAACTGGGAAGCCCAGAACTGGACACAGTACTCTAGATGTGGCATCACTTAGGGCAGAGTAGAGGGAGAGGCAAACCTCCCTCAACCTGCTGTCCGCATTCCTTTTCACATGCCCCTGGAGAGCACTGGCCTTCTTGAACGTGAAGGCACACTGCTGCCTCAGGGTCAACTTTTTATCCACTCATACTCCCAGCTCCTTCCTTCTGCTTCCCAGCAGGTCAACCCCTAACCTGTACTGGGCATGGAGTAATTCATAGCCAGGGGCTGGACCCTACACTTGCCCTTGTTGAGCTTCATGAGGTTCCCCTCTCCACCCAGCTCTCCAGCCTGTTCACGTCTTGCTGAATGACAGCACAGCCTTCTGCTAGCACACCTTGGCCAGAGATGGGTTTTACCTGAAGCTGTAAAATGGTCATCAGCTGAAAATGAAACTCACTTGGGCAATTACATGGGGACTTTTGAGTGGGTTTGGCAGCTTGAGGATTAATCTGACAGAAAAATTGAAAATATTGAGAAATGAGCCCCAAGGAGGAGCAGCTGGGGCTGGCCACTGCTGTGTGCTGGGTGAACCCTAAATGTAGAGAACAGAAAAGAGATGTTTTCTGTGCCCTGGCCCCCAGCAAGGAGGGCCAAACAAGCAATCCACCCCTGCTGCAGTGGGATGACTCCCTCTTGCCTGTATCCCAGCAGGTGCTCCTGACATCCCCAGCAAATCAACCTGGCTCAGCCTCTCCTCGTTGCCTGGGCCAGGAGATGCCAATCTTTTCATCAAAGCTCACTGAAAACAAAACTGAGAAGCAGCCTGTGGTTTGACAAGAATGTATTTACATAAAAATATAGACTTAAAAAAAACCCTTTGGGGATGGGGAGGGAAGGTGCTTGCGGGGTTGGTGACATTTAAGCAAGGCTCAGTGAGCATGGCAGCCTCACGTGTCACCTGTGACAAGCCCCATATGGGAGCCAAAGCTCCTCCTTGGGCTCAGCTTAAATTTAGAAAGGCTTTTTACTACGAGAAAGGCTTCTTGCTATCTCCCCATGCCTCCCTCACCAGACAGATCAAGTCGGAGCCATCGAGAGCAGCAAAGGATTTAACTCTAGGCATGCATAAGATAAGGGGAGCTGCATATGTTTCCTTACATTCCAGTCCCAAGAAGCCAGACAGGGATTTAAAAATCCCTGAAAAACACCAAAAAATAACCCAAAGCTGCATTTGTAGCTGCTCCCCACTGCTGCCATGAGGCTTTGCTCTTTTACTTAGCACCTTGAAGAAACAAGTCAAATGCAAATGTGCTTTGTACCTATTTGCAGAGCTTGCATTTGTCTGCAACGCCTGTGTTTGTAAGCACCAAATTCTTTGTTTTCCAAACAAAAAAAGAGAGGGTGAGAAGAAGCTGCAAGATCCCAGCAAGGCAACCAAAGGGACCCTGCCGGTCCTTGACTCGTGGGGAGCCGCTGGCGAGCGCCCTGCCCTGCGGGTTCTTTCAATGGGTTTATTCCCTCTTTTCTGAGTCATCTTGAGATTGCTCAACATCTCCAGCACACAGGCAGCAGGAACATGCTTTTAGAGTACAAACTGAAGAGTCAGGCCACGTAGCAGCGATTGGCAGGCACACTTTGCTGTCTGCAGGCTCTGCACCTAGCAGGCACTGGAACCCACTTGTGTCCCTACAGCAACAGTGAGACCCCACAAACCACACCGAGCTGAAGGAAATGCAAACCAGCTTGGAAGTGCTCCCACTAAGGGGCGCCTCTGAGGTCCTCGGACTGATGAGGTGTGCAGCCACAGCTTTGTGTTCAGCAGCATCCCTACCATACCACCAGAATCGTTTCTGTAGCTCCAGCATCCCTTCTATACCCACAGCATCCTTCCTGCATCCCCAAACCCCCTCCTGCACCTCTACCATCCTTGAAGCATCCCCAGCGATGGCCATGACCTGGCCCTGGTGGGTGATTGGGATGCCTGAACCTGAGGAAACTGGTCTGAAACATTCATTTATGCAAATAAATGCAAACCCCTCCCAGCTGGGGTCAAACTACAATCCATGGTTGAGCATCACCAAGAGGCACACCCCATGGATCCAAAGGGAATATTGCCTTGGCAAGTGTAAGGCCAGCACAGGCCAGAAACCATCCTGCAGTTCTATCTCTATTGCAAAGCCAAATCAATCTGGGCACCCTTTGGTTACCCACAATGAAGAAAGCACACTCAGAAAGACACCAACCTTCTTGGCAGTCCCAGAAGGATGTGGGCATGAAAGGATTGGGCAAGAGAGAAGACAAATATGTCCAAATTATACACAAAATGTGGGTCTGAGGAGTCCTGAACCATTACGTTTGGGGTGAATGGAGAAGAGTGAGCAGCAGGTCAAGGGAGGGTCTCCTCCCCCTACTCTGCCCTAGTGAGGCCACATCTGGATTAGTGACTCCAGGTCTGGGCTCCATAGGTCAGGAGAGAAAGGGAACTACTGGAGAGTCCTGTGGAGGCTGCAAAGATGCTGAGGGTAATGGAACATCTCTCTGAGAGAGGAAGAGCTGACACCTGGAGCTGTTTAGGCTGGAGAACAGCAAACTGAGAGGGGATCTTCTCAATACTCATCAATAACTAAAGGGCAGGGGTCAAGAGCATGTTGCCAGACTCTTTTCTGTGGTGCTCAGCAACAGGATAAAGACCAATGGACACAAACTGGAACCTGAACATGAGGAAAAAATTCTTTCCTGTGAGGGTTCTGGAGCACAGGACCAGGCTGCCCATACAGGTTCACAGAATCTGGTTGTACCAGCCATGGTGGTGAAGGTGAGGGTCAGCCCAAGCTGGTGGGAGCTGGGCATTGGGTAGGACCTCATGAGGTTTGTTGGGGGTGCCAGGAGGGAATTGCACTGCCCAGCCAGGGTGCAGAAGATTCATCCTTCTGCTGCAGTGGGAAAAGGTGAAATAACCACAGAATGTCTCAGGGACCTCAGCAATCATCTACTCCAGCCCTGCTGCCATGGGTAGGGATGCCTCTCAACTAGACTTGGTTGCCCAAGGCCTCATCCAATCTGGCCTTAAACACCTTCTGGGAGGGGGCATCCACAACCACCCCGGGCAACCTACTGCAGTCTCACACACTCGTACTGAGGAACTTCTTCCTAAGATCCAGTCTAAACATACTCTCCCTCAGCTTAAAACTGTTTCCCCTTGTCCTGTGGCTAGAACCCCTTATGAAAAGTCCCTCTACAGCATTCCTGTAGGCTCCCTTCAGATATGAGAAGGCTGTTCTAAGGTGTCCCTAGAGCCTTCTCTTCTCCCGGCTGAAGAACCCCAGCTCCCTCAACCTATCCTCATAGCAGAGCTGCTCCAGCCTTTGGATCATCCTTGTGGCAGAAAATAAGGAAAATATGGAAGATAAAGAAAATATTGAGGGAAACAAAGTTGGTGAGGGGTTTGGAACACAAGCCCTGGGAGGAGAGGCTGGGGTTGCTTAGCCTGGAGAAGAGGAGGCTCAGGGGAGACCTTATTGCTCTCTGCAGCTACCTGAAGGGAGGTTGTAGCCAGGTGGGGGTTGGTCTCTTCTCCCAGGCAACCAGCACCAGAACAAGAGGACACAGTCTCAAGCTGCACCAGGGGAGGTTTAGGCTGGATGTTAGGAAGAAGTTCTATACAGAGAGAGTGATTGGCCATTGGAATGGGCTGCCCGGGGAGGTGGTGGAGTCACCATCACTGGAGGTGTTTAGAAGGAGACTGGATGGGGTGCTTGGTGCCATGGGTTAGTTGATTAGGTGGTGTTGGATGATAGGTAGGACTCGATGATCTTGAAGGTCTCTTCCAACCTGGTCTGGTCTGGTCTGGTCTATTCTATTCTATTCTATTCTATTCTATTCTATTCTATTCTATTCTATTCTATTCTATTCTATTCTATTCTATTCTATTCTATTCTATTCTATTCTATTCTATTCTATTCTATTCTATTCTATTCTATTCTATTCTAATTGAAAATATTTTAAATTATAAAACTATGACAACTATGCAAACATTTACAATATTACAGTACTCAGAGTATTCTAAATGTTAAAAATGGTGAAAGTTCTTAAAATAGTGCAACAAGTAAGCACATTAAAGAAGGCTGTGTTGAAAATGAGGAAATGAGCAAGTATTTCAACCACTGGGAAGGATGAAAAATACTGGAAACATGCAAACTATTTTAAATGATGAAAACGTTGAAAACATTTAGGGTGGGTGGAAATGACTCAAAAATATTTTAAACGCTGAAAATGGTTAAAATGTGGCAAATTAAAATCTTTGAAATGTTGAAAACCAGCCAAACATGGAAAATAGGGAGAATGCTAAAGAGATGTGGAAAGGACTGAAAATATTTTGAAGTGTTTTAAATGTTGAAAATGATTAAAATCATGAAAATACTAAAAATATTTTACATGTTGGGAAATACAGAAAAAAAATAGAGATACAAAAAAATTATTTTAAATGTTGAAGATAATGAAGGTACTGGGGGGGAAAGGATCTAAAATGCTGAAAATGATGAATATGTGGGCAGTATCAAAGAGATTTTGAATGTTTACAGTGCTTTAAGTATTTTAGATATTAAGAATAGAGTAGAAGAGAGTAGAATAGAAGAGAGTAGAGTAGAATAGAATAGAGTAGAACAGAGTAGAATAGAACAGAGTAGAATAGAATAGAGTAGAATAGAGTAGAACAGGGTAGAATGGAGTGGAACAGAGTGGAATAGAGTGGAATAGAGTAGAACAGAGTAGAGTAGAATAGAGTAGAACAGAGTAGAATAGAGTAGAATGGAGTAGAATAGAGTAGAATAGAGTAGAACAGAGTGGAACAGAGTGGAACAGAGTGGAACAGAGTGGAATAGAGTAGAATAGAGTAGAACAGAGTAGAATAGAATAGAGTAGAACAGAGTAGAATGGAGTGGAATAGAGTGGAATAGAGTAGAGTAGAGTAGAATAGAGTAGAGTAGACTAGAATAGAGTAGAATAGAATAGAGTAGAATAGTGTAGAATAGAATAGAGTAGCATAGTATGTAATAGAGTAGAATAGAATAGAGTAGAATAGTGTAGAATAGAATAGAATAGAATGGAATAGAGTAGAATGGAATAGAATTAACCAGGTTGGAAAAGACCTTTGAGATCATCGAGTCCCAACCTATCATAAAGATACATTGAAAGCATCAACCAATATTTCAAATGTTTAAAATTATGAATATGTTGGCAGTATCAAAGATATTTTGAATGTTTACAGTGCTTTAAATATGTTAAATATTAAGAATAGAGTAGAATAGAACAGAACAGAATAGAATAGAATTAACCAGGTTGGAAAAGACCTTTGAGATCATCGAGCCCAACCTATCATAAAGATACATTGAAAGCATCAACCAATATTTCAAATGTTCAAAACTATGAAAATGTTGAAAATATTAAAACAACAAAATCTTAAAATTTGAAAAAGGTGAAAATATTGAAAATATTAAAAGCAGTGAACACATGTTGAAAATGTTGAAAGCATTAAATGTTGAAAATGTTGGAAATATCGATAATAAATGATTGTAACTATTTTAAATGTAGAAAGAGTTGAAAAAATGTAGAAAGAGTTGAAAATAAGGACAGTATGGAAAATATTAAAGATATGTCGAAATGATGAAATACGGGGGGAGGGGAAAGCATTTTGTATGTCGGAAATGATGAAAGTGTTGAGAAGAGTAAAAATAATTAGAACCATTTGAAATGATGGAAGATGTTGAAACACTGAGGATGTCGATGCTGTTCGGTGGTTGTGGAGGAGTCGCCGCTGCGCGGCTGAGCTGCTGCGCAGAGGGCACAGCCCGGGCGCGGAGAGCACGGCCCGGGCGCGGAGAGCACAGCCCGGGCGCGGAGAGCACAGCCCGGGCGCGGAGCAGCGCGGAGCATCCCCGCCCCAGGCAGCGCGGACATTTCCTTCCTACCGACCCCCCCTGCAGCCCTCGCCGGGAACTGCCCCGCGCAGAGCGGGCTGGAGAAGGGGAAATGTCCGACAAACACAGCTCAAAACCCTCCAGAAGAACCCGCAACGCCTCCCCCCTCCCCCGGCCCTTCTTACTTTTCCCTTCGATCACAACTACCGGCTTTTTATTGACAAAAGGTTTGCTTTTTTCATTCCTTCTGCGTTGTCCAAATCATTTCCCCCTCTCTCACAACAATCCCTTTCCTCTACCCAGATAATACTTCTTTCCTCTACCCAGATAATACTTCTTTCCTTTATGATTTGTTTTCTTTATAAAAACGTCCTTCCCCACCTTGCACAAATAATTCCTTTTCCCCCTCTCTGTTAAAGTCTTTATAATATTCCTTTTTTAAATAAAAATATTTTCCCTTTGCCCAAGTTTTCCTTTTATCTTGCTCTCTTAAAATAATCCTTCCCCCCCCTTATCACAATAACATTTGTTCCTGTCAAAATTATCCTTTTCTCTTTTCTTTTTCTCTGCCAATCATATTTTTCCCCCGTTCAAATGCTCCTTTCCTTTCCTTTTGTCCACATAATATTTTTGTCCTTTATCAAAGCAATCCTTAATTGCCTATTTTTTCCTATATTCTTTTTGATTGCCCAAATAACCTTTTTCCCCCTCCCCCTTTATCACAATAATCCTTTTTTTTTTTCCTTTCAATTGCCAAGTTTTTAAAGAGATTTAATTTCTTTTTAATTAAGCCCCTACCTGGCTCCATTTCCAATTTCTAGTTGCCACATGCCACTCCTCCGCAGAAAATCCACCTGATGGCTTTAATTAATGACAATATCACTGCAGAGGTTGCTCCATAAGCCAGGACTAATGAAGTTAAACTTTAAACAGAGCTAATTAAAACCATCTCACATCTATGCTGCCGCTGCCCATTTTCCCTGCACAGCAATGCTACCCACAGCCCCTCATTTTAAGAGCCTTCACAGGAAAAACCAGAGGAGCTGCAGGGTACTGAAGGGGGAAAAAAAAAAGATAAATTGAGGGAAAAGTTAAAAGTGGAGACATGAAAGGAAAAGAATTCAACACCTGCCAGTTTGGTTAAAGAGAGGAAAATGCGCCTGAAAAGGATGCTTTGCATTCTCCCACCGCTAATAAACAGATACAGAGCAGAGAATATTTCTGTCAGAATGTAGATAAATATATCTATACATCAGAAAACAGTCAGGATAATCCAGATATTGATCAGAAACTAGAGGGTACACTTCAGACATTGATCAGAAAACAGAGAGAACAATACAGATATTGATTATAAAATGGAATACTCTAGGTGTCGACCAGAAACTGTAGAGAACAATTCAGATGTTGATGAGGAAATCGAGGGAATAATCCAGACATTGATCAGAAAATTATGAGAATAACCCAGGTATTGATGAGAAAGTGAATGGGATAACCCAGATATTGATCAGAAAATGGAATAATCCATGGATGGGCCAGAAAGTGCAGAAGAGCTTTGCTGAAACAGGTGCTGTACTTTGAGAGTGGTTTGGTTTTGCTGGGACCCACACTGCTAATACAAGCCAGTATGACTCAGAAGTCCTGACTGCCATGACCACCAACCTTCTGCTGCCCACTGCAGGGACTGACAGTGCCGCAGGCCTGGGTTTTTACATGTAAGAACAAATCCTCTGAGTAGGGACAAAAATACTGATGTCCCTGGGTACCAGACCATCAAACCTCCCTGTCCATGTGGCTGATAAACATGAGCCCGCCCTGGGAAGGGCAACCTGGTGTCAGGGGTGAGCAGCTGGATGGGCAGTGGGGCTGCAGCCAGCCTCTTGTCTGCCAGCCAGCCTGCGGGCAGGGGCTCGCCTGGGGACACACTAAACGATTCCCCACCTGCGGCAAGCAATGGTTTCGGTTTCGAGGCACAACGAATGGCATGGTGAGAGAACTTCACTGATGCTGTGCCAGGGGGTGGCAGGGGAAGGGATGGGCAGACAGCTGCCATCCCAGCGGTGCACAGTGGCACGTGGTGGGGATGGACAGTGATACATGCCAAGGATGTATGGTGCCACATTGGGAATGGATGGTGACATATGCCCGGGAAGCATGGTAGCAAAGGCTGGGGCTGGATGGTGGCACATGTCAGAGATGGGTGGTGGAACATCAAGGACAGACAGTAGCACAGAATACAGAATTAACCAGGCTGGAAAAGACCTTTGAGATCATTGAGTCCAACCTATCACCCAATATCAATTTGGGGAATACAGAATCACAGTTGTCAGGATTGGAAGGGACCTCAAGCATCATCCAGTTCGAACTCCCCTGCCATGGGCAGGAACACCTCACACTACAGCAGGTTGCTCAGAGCCACATCCAGCCTGGCTGCAAACACCTCCAGGGATGAGGCTTCCACCACCTCCCTGGGCAACGCTGTTATGGGGCAAAAAACAGACGTTTGTCACCTGCAGAACTTTTGGCTTTGTGTTTCTGAGTGGGAGAAAATTGGGTCTGCCCAAGGGCCACAAAAGTGGGCATCACCATTGCACCATGTGGCCACCCTGAGCCTGGCAGCACCCACAACAGGTGCTCCTGCACAGAAAGATGAGCAGAGTGGACAGAGTCAAAAGTTGGTGCTTGGGTAAAATGCTGCATCCCTGCACACCCCCATGCACAGTGCCAGCACTGCCAACACCACCACTACCATAACCAGCACCACTGGGACAATAACACCAGCACCACCAGCACACTAACACCAGCCCTAGCAGCACCAGCACACTAACACCAGCACTACCACCACCAGCACACTAACACCAGCACTAGCAGCACACTAACACCAGCACTAGCAGCACACTAACACCAGCACTAGCAGCACCAGCACACTAACACCAGCACTAGCAGCACACTAACACCAGCACTACCACCACCAGCACACTAACACCAGCACTAGCAGCACACTAACACCAGCACTAACAGCACACTAACACCAGCACTAGCAGCACACTAACACCAGCACTAGCAGCACCAGCACACTAACACCAGCACCAGTACACTAACACCAGCACACTAACACCAGCACTACCAGCACACTAATACCAGCACTACCAGCACACTAACACCAGCACTAGCAGCACCAGCATCACCACCAACACTAGCAGCAGCATAAAACCCACCAGTACTTCAGCAGCACCACCAGTACTAGCCCTGGCAGAAGTGGCAGCAGCACCATTACCATAACAAATACCACCAACTGCAACGCCAGCACCACCAGCAGCTACCATTACCATAGCCAACACTGCCAGTACTATGGACCGCAACTGCAGCACCAGCACCATCAGTAGCACCGTGAGTAGCACCACCAGCATCAGGAGGAGAGATAACAGCAGAAAGGGAAAGAGCACCCCAGGTTGCTTCTGTCCCCTCTCTGGCAGCAGCAGTGCTCACTGCTGACTCATTTTTGGCTGTCGAGCCCACGCGACCACAGCACCTCCACCCCACCGCGGGGGTTTTCATTTCTTCTTCTTCACTGAACAGGCACTGAGTTCCCAAAACCCCTCATCACATGACCTGTGAGACAGCAGCCTCACTTTCATTTACGGGAACCCCACAGCCTCCCTAAAAACACATGGGTCCAGCAGCCCCACCTAGGAGGCTCTCAGAGGTTTCCAGGGTCCTGGTGGCACCCACAGCCCTCTTCCTTGTCCCAGGGCTTGGACCAAGCACGCAGGACGTTGAAGGTAAGGAGCTTCTACTCAGGTGGGTTCCCCATCCAAATGGCCATCCCCATCTCGGTGCCTTGTGGGGTGCACTGGATACCCCAAACAATACATCCTGAAGCCATGCCACCCATCCACGGAGACACTCACCTGGGCTGTGTCTTCTTCCCTGTATCCTCCTGGTCCAGCAACTGCAGTGGGGAGAGAAAACATCTCATTTCAGTGTGGGTACATGGGAACAGGTCAAAAAACCCCATAGTGCTCACTGGAGCAGATGTCATTTATTTCCCATCATTAGGCAATGACTGAAATAATTAGGAAGGGGCAAAGAACCCAACCCTCCCCTCAGCGCTTGCTCCCAGTGGGACTGCTGTGCTCTTACTGACTCACCCGTGGCAGCCTCTTCCATTGCCCTGGGGGAAATAGTTTGGGTTTGTTGTTTTGTTTTGTTTCAGCTATCCTGCTTGGAATCCCCCTCTGCTTCTTGTGTTGCAGTGAAGGGCCAGGGAATCACCTACGAAGGAATGAAAGCTTCATTAGCAGGAACGAGAATGTCAAACTGGAGAAGGGTCCCACACATGGATGTTTTGCCTTCTCATCTCCAGGCTTATATTGGTGTGATTTTATGCTGCAGGCTGGAAATCAGCTGCTGGCAGTGCATGCTTGGGGTAGGATGCTCAGTCTCAGGGGCTTTGCCCCAGGGATTCATCAGGACGAAGGTTTATGATCAGCTTCTCAGGGGAAAGCCCTCAGCCGAGACCTGCAGAGTTTCTTGTTGGATACCATTAATGCTTAAATGTTGTGTATTAATGAAAATAATAGGGGGGATGTTGAGGGAGCAGAGGAAAGATGCCAAAGCTCCTCTGTCCTCAGGCTGCAAGAGTGGCCCACACCAAGTAAAGGACATGAGTCCTTAGGAGCGATAGAATTCCATTAGCCAGGGCAAACTGGAGCACCTCAAGCCCAAAGTCTCTATCCTGCTGCCCAGGGAACCAGCACCCCCCCTTAGCACAGAGCTCCCCATTGCCTTGATGCAGTCGTATCCTCCTGGAGCAAACCTCACTCCCACCCATTTCAGACAGCAGCACTGGAAGCAGAGCCCCTGAAACCTCTGGACCATAAAGCCTCTTGTGGCATCCTACCTGCTGCTTCTCATCGTAGCTCTCAGCCCAGGACGTGCCGCTGGGTTTATATGCCTCTGTCACCCCCACACTGAGATGTGGGGACGGGAGAGTTTCCCACGAGTGCTCCTGCTTCCCCTGGAGCAGCTGGATACACCCGTCAGGAAAGGCTCAGGGGGTTTTTCCCATAGGAAAGAACCTTGGCTGCAAAAGGTCGTTTCCCAGGGCCTGCAGCCAAACCCACAGAGATGGAGAGGATGACACGCAGTCACAAATATCTGCTGTCCCAGGGGGTGTTGGCAGGCTCTGCTGAAGGCCCCCCCAACCCTCCAGGCAATGCATCCCCTAGCTTTTGGGCATCTGGATACTCTTCCAGCCTGTCTGCTGGGAAGTGTTCCCCCCTTTCCATGACCTAGGCTAAAAAAAGCCATAAGCTCCCTGCAAACCTCACAGGAAAGGTGTCAGCTGCCATGTGAATGATGGAAACTGTTCCTGTAGCTCTGCAAGTGCCCATCCAAGATGCTCACCAGCTCAAAGCCCTTTTCCACCCCAGCTAAGGGAACCTTTTCCTCTCTCACTACAGGATGGTGGCTGTCCCCCTGCTTGTGTCCTCCACCTTGGTTTTTCAGACCCAAATTCTATTTTGTGTGATTTTGGCACGTCCAGGAGTATGGTTCTCAAGAGTTTCGAGAAAATGAGCCGACCTGAGGCTGGTTTACTGGCAGGTTTGTGCTCCCTGATTCAGCTGGAGTTCAGAGATGAGTCAGGCAGTGGCAAACAGTCTGGCGGGGGTGTGCGGGGGCTGCGTTAATCAGCCTCTTGCAATCTCAGGCTATTTAAAAACAGGCTTGCGTCACACCAGTGCCTTGGCTCTGGCAAGGTCTGCCAATGCTGGGTGCCCCATGCCATGGTTCAGGGGGGCTCTGGCTGAGCAGTTCAGGGAGCAGCCATGACGGTCCTTGGTGGCTCCAGACAGCACATGCCCACTGCTTAGCAGTAGCTTTAGCCCCTCCAGCACCATCACTGTCACCACTGCCATCTCCCCTAACTCAGCTTCTTTTGGTGGCTTCAAGCAGCAGCCTGAATCTGCTGCTTGCTCACCAGGCTGTGCTTGAGGAAGCCAATGCCTGGGCTTATCGGATGAGCATGAGGGGAAAACACCAAAACACCGTCCCCTTCATGTTTTCATCTGCGGCTTTCAACCATTTCTCATCCGAGAAGCAAAAGTCACCCACACCAAGCTGTGGGCAGCTGCTCCCTCACAGCACCAGCCCGTGGAAGGGGCTGGCTGCAGTGACAATGCTCATTGCAGTGGGAACCTGAGAGTTAATGAGATGTTGCCCTGTGGTGTTTTGAATGGCTCCATCCCTGCAGGCCCCACCTTAATTTCACATTCAACTCATCGGCACTGAAGCACTGATGCTCCAAGTTTGCACTAGGGACCTTCAGCTTTCCCCTTCTCTGAGCAGCCAGCAGGCAGAGAAGGAAGCAGGGTGAGAAAATGGCACACAAGTCCTTCTCCTTAATTATTTCAGTATGGGAGCCCAGCATTGGAAGCAGGGTGTTGCTTCGTGGCCAACTTGGCCAGGACTTGAGGGATAACAAGCCCCTAAATGAACCCAGGAGCTGCGAGTATCTGGAGGCATTGCCATGGTCCCCAGTGTCTGCATATTGCTCCAAAAACCCAGGAGATGGGGTGGTCTTCTTTATCCAGCACGCTCTAGGGACATCCCTGGAAGTTGCCTCATTGTCAGTGGGAAATGTCCTACCTGGAGGGACAGTGCAAGAACTCATCCCATGGCAGGAGGAGGAGGGCTGGCACATGCACGTGTGATCTGAAAACACTCCTCCTGCTCCCCTCCCACCGCTTTCCTTCCCAATACCGCATTGAGGATGGAAAATGTGCTGGCAGTCATTAGCAGGTCCCTGGAAGAAGTGCCTTTGCTGGCCAAACTTCAAACCCCAGCTCACCAGCAACCCCCAGAGCTTCTCCAACATGCAGCTGGGAGCTTCGTGGAAAGCCAGAATTCGCTGCAGAGAAGCAGTTGTGGGGTTGGCTTGGGTAATCTTTTCACTGCCAGAAATACTCTTTTCCTTCTACAAAGAAAACAAGAAGCCCCAAAGGGGTGGAAACTGTTCCAGTGGACCCAAGGTGGCACCTGGAGGAGGACAGCACCAGCTGTTGAAGGGAATCACTAGATTCACAGAGCTTCAGTCCTCGCAGCGGTGTGGATGGGGAAAAAAATCCAGCAACTAAAAATAACCCCAAAATTGCCAAGGAGAAAGCAAGCAGGCATGGAAATGCTGCCTGGGCTTCAGCTTTCTGGCAAACCCTCTGCCAGTGTGCAGGGTGCCAGGGAATCACAGTTGAAGGTGCCTTTGAAGGAGCAGCACCAAGAGGTTTGGGGTTATCTTTTCATTTTGGACACTGGTGGTGTGCATTTGTGGAGCAAAAAGCCCTGCAGAGAAATCCTTTTGAGTTGTATTTTCCTGGTACAACCAAGCATCTGGCTGTGCCCCTGGGTGATACGGGTCCCAAGATGCCATCTCCTGCATCACCCATGGGGTTCAGCTGCAGGAATCAATACAGGCAAAAGCAACACCCCCAAAAAGCCCCAGCAAGAGGGCAGGATAGCTGGGATGCCCGGGATCCCACGGGATGGCCGATTCACTGGGCATGCTGGCACCTGCCTTCCCACGGAGTGAAAAAACAAGTTGCTAAGTCACAGCAAAACCATGAAAGCAAAACCACAGAGCCCCAAAGCGCCTCTGAGTCATTCCCCCAGCCACTGCCATGGCCCCACAACCCTCCAAACTCACCAGCACCTGCAGCCAGCCCAAATCTGCTGAGCTGCACTTAGCCCACCAGACAGTGCCTATCGTGCCGCCATACAGGGGCTGGCAGCACCCTCCAGCAGCCAAAGGCCCTGAGCCAGAGCGGGGCAGGGGTATGAGCAGTAGTCACCGTCAGCAGCAGTGGCCAGTTACACCAGTTCAGCACCCTCCACTGAGCCAAGAGCGAGCAGCAGCCCCTGCTGAGCAGCACTGCTTGGCAGCCAAAACACTTCCTTCCCCTCTGTGCTGCCACACGGCCCGTGCTTCTTACTATTGTGATTTGAAATTGTGAAAAATAGGCTTCAGAAACGTGAATGGAGATGAAAGATTCACAGAAAGCACTACCAGGATTAGTCACCAGTTGTAACATCTCTGTTGACATTAGTCACAGAGGCTGGCTGCGTGGCTCTCAGTTAAATCCCTGCTGGGTTTTCAGGTTTTAGGCTGTCCTCGGGAGACCTTTCGGTAACTTTTCTTCAGCGCTGGGCAAAGCTGGCAGCTGCTTCCCTGCACACAGGGCACGGTGGCAGCAGCCCTGAGGCATGTGCCATGGCAGTAGGTGAAGGACAGGATTTAACCTCACTAACCAAGTAATCTCCCTGTTTGTGGTGAAGATGGGAAGATAGAGAGGGGAGGAATGCACGGAATGCAGCTGGGGGTGGCACTGGGCCCCAGCTGTGGTGCCAACAGAGGTCACTGTTGCTGAAAAATTGTGCTACCCAGCCAGAAAGGGGAACTTGGGGCTGAGTTTTGAACAGCAACTGTGCTCCAGCAGCCATGAGCCCACCACACCAGGAACCTCCAGTGCAAGTGGCAAAGCCCCCAGGGTGATGCACAGGGCAGCAGAGCCAGCTTGTCGGTGCATGGGATGGGCAGAAGCAGCCATGCCCTCACCCACAGCCACGGTGGGGACCTCTGAGGGTGAGATTAAAAGTAAAAAAGATAATGAGGAGGAAAGGAAACAGTCAGAGTGTGGAGCTGGAGGGGACACATGCTGCCACGGGATGTCTCCAAGAACAACAGCTGAGTGAGGGGTGACCCCAGGCCCCTACAAGGCATTCCTCAGGCTGCTAAACCAGAGGGGCAACCACAGGAACACACGAGCAGAGGCCAAGCAGGCATAGTTTAGAACATGTTAGATGGATGTGGGGTTTTTTTTCTCATGACAAAAAATGTGGATGGGGCCCAGGAGTGCCAGGAGGGCACCTTGCTGCTGCCTCTCCTCTCCCAAAGCCCAAGGGAAGGCATGCAAAGAGCTACCAAGAGCAGCACAAACACAAATCCCCAAGAACAGTGACTAAGCACCCTGGGTACCGACAGCAGAGGAGCTTGTTCTTCATGTTCAGCTGTGTCAGGCTGCTGCTGGGAGCTGCCACCCACAGTTATCCCAGCCTTCCCCAGGAGGGGAAGAGCCAGGGGTGCTGCTGATGGGTGCCAGAGAGCCTCCATATCCCACCTTCCTGCCCAAGCAGAGCTGCCACCCTCTGCAGAGCGCTCCCAGGGGCTGGATGATCTCTCTTGCCAGTGGGGTGCTTGCCCACTTGCTGTGAGGGCAAATAATGAAGCTGGTGAGGCTTTGGGATAGTGGGCATGGGTCATTGTGCCAGGAGAGGGGAAATGCTGCAGGAGAACAACTTTCTGCTGAGCAGAGAGGGGGTTCCCCTGTGCTGAGACTGCCCCTGGAGTCTCTCAACCCCTGCCAAAGTTCTCCCACCACCCCACTGCAGACAGGGCTCCCAAGCAGAAGCTCCCACATGCTCCATAGGTGCTGAGGAACCCACAAGAGGATGAACAAAAGCCCTAAAGCCACCCAGCAGCTTGTAAGAGCATGGCCCGAACAAACGTGAGGAGTCCATAAGGCATGACAAAAGATCCCAGCCAGCAGCTCAAGCAGCAAGTGTTGTAAACCGCATATAGCACCACACCTACCGTGGCAGGCTGGGACCGAGGCAGCCTCCCTGGGGCGAAGGGACCGTGGGGATCTCCACACGGGGTCAGGAGAGCAAAACTGGCATTCGTAACGGGCGCCAGGCGCCCCAAGCCGAAACTCCCTCGCCGCTCTGCTCAGATCATTGGTCCAGGCTGCGGCGGCTGCTTTCAAATTCTGTTAGAGGAAACAGGAAGCCTCTCGGCTCTTGACTTCACCCGGCTCAGCAGGCTCTCGCACACCCACATGCACACCCGTGCGCTCTCCTCCCTGCGCCCGCAGCTGAAACAGTGGCAAGGAGGTGGTAGAGCTGCGGTTGTGCTCCCGACACGAAGTCGGACCCTGGAGCGTCCTAATCCTGGCTGCACAGGAAGATGCTTCCTCTAGCCCCAGTGAAGCTGCTCTTTGCACCCCCTTGCAGGGGCTTGCTTAACGCCAGGTTGGCTTTTACAATTTGTTCGTGGTCTGCTCTTCATCTTCCAGCTTGCTGAGATACCATGCTCACAATGGAGCCTGGACCACAGAGGTCAGACACAAGACTGTGGTCCAAAAACCCTCTAAAGGTAGGACGAAACCTCTTCTGCTCCACAAGAGTGGCAAACATCAGCCCACCTTCAGTTCAGAGTTCTCAGCTTCCCACTCAGGTTCCAGAATTTACAGGTTCTGCTTTTCCTCCACCCAAAAAAGTCACAGAGCAATTAATTGTGTCTGTGGTAGCAGCTTTAGGAGGCTAAAAGCCTTTGTGCTCAGAGGAATCAGGGGTGCAGAGCTGGGAAAAGCAGAGTTTTATTTGCTTTGGGAAGTGGGTGCTTAACACTCACATTTCCCTAGTTTAGAGCGAAGAGAACAACTTCTGCAAGCTGCACCGAGGTTGGGGAGCACAGATGCACCCCTGAGCTCAGGGGAAGGAATGTCCAAAAATCACACAGCCAGACCTCATGGCTCCCAAATTTCCCATGCTTGTAAAAGCTTTACACAGTCCACAAAACAAAGAAGGTACCTTTGGCATAAGTGATTTGTGCTTTTTGTTTAAAGGACTAAACCCCCACCTCTCCAGTCTCCAGCCGTCAGAAGCACTGCAAGACGAGGAAAGCAAACTCTTGTTCTGCTCTGTGCAGGAGTTTCCCTCAGAACACATCCCTCTGGCCCCTGTTGTTTGTGTCGTCCTTTTTTGCAGCCCCTATCCTAACAGCAGCAGAATGGGGGACACTGTCACCCCGAGGTGATGCTGCTCCAAAGTCTCTGAGCTGTTTGTCCATCACACCGACTGAAGACTCAGCCTTCTGAAATAAAACACTGAGGTTTTATCTTGTTTCCTTTCTGAACAGCTTAAAAAGAAGGTTGAGGGCTGGGATTTGTCATGGATCACACATAACTGGAACTCAGGCCCTTCAAAATGAAACACCTTGGGGAATACACATTGAACAGGGTGGGGTTTTTGTTTAATAACATTTAGAAAGTTTGGATGTTTTTGTTTACTTCTGCTTGCTTCATAATCATTCTTCTCTCCCTCCACCAATTTGTCCCCTCCCTAAAACCTTTTGGCTTCATTGCTTGAGGGTTTGGGAAAATGAGGGACCAAGATCAGCATAAATCCCAATTTGAAGCTTCAGAGCCCAAGAGGTTGGCAGTGGCTGCTTTTCTGGTAGTACTCATTCAAACTCTGCCTGAACTAACTCCACCTGTTCTGTGATAAATTCAACAAACATGCAACCAGCACTGCTCCTCGCTCAGGGCTCTGGTGAAACAGATCAGGCAGCACAGCAGAGCTGAAGGCAACACAGATGTGTGCCCAATCATTTAAATTGCCTGTAAGTAGTTTCAGTTCTTGCCCAGACATCGTAGCACAGCGTGGTGGAAGCAGGTGTCCTCTCAGCATCCACTGACTAATTGCAGAACAAAGTTTAGAAAACAAAGCAAAACAAAGTGATGTAAACAGCACAGTGAGGAGAGGAATTCACACTCCCAGAGCACGTATCATAGTATCATAGTATCAGTCAGGGTTGGAAGGGACCACAAGGATCATCCAGTTCCAACCCCCCTGCCATGGGCAGGGACACCCCACACTAGATCAGCCTGGCCAGAGCCTCATCCAGCCTGGCCTTAAACACCTCCAGGGACAGGGCCCCAACCACCTCCCTGCACAACCCATTCCAGGGCTTCACCACTCTCATGGGGAAGAACTTCCTCCTCACCTCCAGCCTGAATCTCCCCACCTCCAGCTTCATTCCATTCCCCCTAGTCCTATCACTCCCTGAGATCCTGAGCAGTCCCTCCCCAGCCCTGTAGGACCCCTTCAGATCCTGGCAGGCCACAGCTACGGAGGAGCCAGAATAGCCTTCATGAGACAAAAAATAAATCCTGTGAGTGAGACAGGGTTGAAAAGCACACCTGGCATGAAGCACACAGCGTGGAGAGTCACGTGTGCTTCCTTCCAGCCCCAGGCTTGAGAGGAAAGCAAGCTTGGTGTCTTCTGGGCTGCCTCTTCCCTACACCTCCAGCACCACTGGAAGTGGATTTTGACCCATTGCACACAAAGAAGTTAAAACCCAAGGAATTGTTTGGGTCCCAGCCAAGGCCTTTCCGGAAGTCACCGCCAGAAGACACGTTTGTAAGCGTCCCTTTGGTACAAAAGTAAATTTATTATCAGCTCACTCTTACAGGTTTTATTTCACTGTAACAATCTATAAATAACTCCTGCTCCCAGTCACCTCATCCAGGGTCCAGTTTGAAGTCTGTTGTTTAAGGAGTGACAGAATTTGTCACTGGCTGCCTAGCTCTGCACGGCAGTGTCATGCCCCATGGCTCACTCTGCTGCAGAAGGAATGCTGCGGACCTATAGCACCATGGACTGTGGATTCGTGAGCAGCAGCGGAGCCAGCCGGAGCAAGGCACGAACCGGCACGTTCAACTGCTTGAACTTCAACAGCAGCTCGGAGAAGCTCCTGCTCCCTAAAGAGAGGAAAGAGAGAGAGAAAATGAGCCTGCACTGGCCTGTGGGAAGCCTTTCAGCAGCAGATTCCTCTCACCACCGAAGTGGTAGCATTCATGTTGCATTCCTAAGCAAGCCACAGAGCTCCTCAAATCAAAGTCCCACGGCGTTTCTTGTGTGACCTGAGAAAGCTCAGGCAAGCAGAGGGGTACAGGTATATCCCCACAGTGGGGTGATAGAGGGCAGGAGAAAAGTGAAAGGGTGCAGAATTTCCCTGGATCCCAAATCAGATGAGCACTAGAAACCTAGAAAGGCAGTTGATCGCTCTGACCAGCTGCTTGTAGGAAAGAGATGTAAGGACATTCAGGGTATTTCTGGCCCCGCAAAAAGAACACTTTCCCCTCTGACAGCTCTTCTGCTCTGCTTCTGCTGCCCCAGAGGACATCATTATACACAGGTCAGAAAACAGCCAAGACTTTTTTGTATAGGCTAAGTCTGTCTTCTGTAGTCCTGCATAAAGCTTCTACCTTTTCTATCCCAACCCTAGACAATTGTCAAAGAATAAAAAAGGATGGAAGAGCTCTCAGAGGGAAGGCATGCTGTCACAGGATATACAGGCACGTAATCACAGAATGGTTTTGGTTGGAAGAGACTTTAAGATCAAGTCCCAGTGTTAACCCTGCACTACCAAGACACCACTAAACCATGTCAACCAGCACCACATCTACATGTCTCTTCAAACCCTCCAGGGATGCGGACTCCAGCGCTTTCCTGGGCAGTCTGTTGCAGGACCTTCTTGAAGGGAGGAAATTGTTCCCAAATATCCAACCTAAACCACTTGTGATGCAACCTGAAGCCATTTCCTCTTATCCTCTGGCTTGTCTTTGGGAGAAGAGACTGACTCCCATCCTGCACCAACCTCCCATCAAGGAGTTGTAGAGAGTGACAAAGCCTCCCCTCATGCTCCTTTAGGTATACAAGGCCAAACTCAGGACCCTGTGTCCATGCAAGTCCAGAGCACTGCCCTGCACTCCAGTCTCACCTTCCAGGCCTCCAGCAGCCAGCTGAGCTGGTGTTGGGACAGAGTGGTAAATCAAGAAGCAAGCCAACATGCTCAGCTGAGACTCCTCCACAGGCTGGCCACTTAAGTAGGAATGCAGAGAGACGTCCCCTCCAGCTGTAACAGACAAGACAGTCATGAAGTTTGGGCAGAATCTGAGGGAGGAAACAAGTGCAAGACAACAGCATTTCCAAGGAGAAAGCCTGCTGGAAAGAGTCTCCATCTCTCCACACTGAATCATGAATACAGCTGCAGGACTGAAGTTATCATCTCTATACCTTGAAGCCACTGATCCAAAACGTTATCAATAGTGCACTTCATCACCGGCAGAAATTCGGAGTTCATGAAGAGCCCTCGGTTTGGATTCCTGCTCATCCTCTCCTGGTGGCTTCTGGAACTGAAGAATTCTAGCACCAGCTTTATCTGCCACAGCTCAAATGTCTCAGACATTTCTCTTCTTTCCAATCTTCTCACAGCCTAAAAGAAGGGAGATACAAAGTGATGGGGACAATGAACTGGAGGAGGAAAGAAATGTTGCTGTCGTAACCATGAGGTAAATGAATCCTCAAGCCTCACCAGGCCAAGGGTTGCCCTTCTGAGGGCCTATCAAGAATAACAGCCAGCTAATGTTGCTGGGGTCATTTCCATTTTCATTCATTCATTTCATGTTTAGCTTTAAAGAAGAGTTTACTCCACCTGATCTATTGCTATGTACGTGGGCAGCATCTCAGGATTTTCTTGGGTAACACACTCGTAAAGGATTGAGGAGAACAGATCCAGGATCTCCTGTTTCTGATAAAAGACACGGGTTTAACAAAGGACACATGCTAGATACAATTCATCTGTGGGTTCTTGCATTGCTTATGTTTCCTTCCCTTAAAGTCAACCCATGCACTCATCTTGCATAAATAGCAGTTTGCTTCCAGTCTCAGGCTTGTTAAACCTCAGCATAACACGTCTGTATTCTACTCCCTCCCGTAAGTCACTCTGTGCAAGGAGAGACAGTGCAAAGCACCCCAATCCTCCTGCATTGACTTCACATGGATGCTTCAGGACACTGAGCAGGGCCCTTGGTGTTTGTTAAACACCTTCTCTAATGGATACAAGTGGTGTGGACTGACTGGCAGCAACTGGATATAACCAGTGGGAAACAAAGAAACCAATCCCACAAAAACTACAGGGTCAATGTTGTTTCACCCCTTTGTTTTACAAGGCTTTCCTTAGAATATTCCTTGTCCTCCATACTTTGAGGTCTGAATTCTGTTCCTCAGTTTAATGTAGATTTTTTCCACCTTTTCAAAGAACCACAGAAACATTCAGGGTGGAAAAGACCCTCAGGATCACTGAGACCAACCAATAACCCTATTCTACAAGGTTCACCCCTTACCCGTATCCCCAAGCAGCACATCCAAACCACCTTTAAACATATCCAGGGTTGGTGACTCAGCCACCTCCCTGGGCAGCACATTCCAATGCCTGACCACTCCTTCCATGAAATTTTTTTTCCTAATGCTCAGTCAAAACCTACCCAGTCACAGCTTGAGGCCTCTTGTTCTATCACTAATTACTTGTGAGAAGAGACCAGCACCAATCTCTCTGCAACTACCTGAAAGGATCTTGTGGAGAGTAATGAGGTCTCCTCTCAACCTCCTCTTTTCCAAACTGAACAACCCCAGCTCCTTCAGTTTTAATTCATGCTAGCCCATCTCTAGGCATCCTACCTGGCCCAAGTTCACTGTCGGTTTGCAGAAGTAATCAGCAAATGAAAACAGAGCCGGATCAGAAGTGAAAGCTGAAATTGCTTCTGGCTGAAAAACAGAGCAAAGAGCCATTCTTAAAATGAACCTGTTGGTTTTATTGCATGAATGGAACAACAATTTATACCCAACCCTTCCTTCCCCAGCACAGCAGCGAGAAGACTTTAACCTACCCCAAGCACACAGTGGGCAAACTGCGCCTGACACTTCTGCCTGCCCACTGCACACGTATGCTCAGGCAGCTGCTCTTAGCTTAAGCTTATCGCATCCCTGTGAAAGCCACCAGGCTTTCTTTTCCTCAACCAACCTTCAGCACTCAGAGCTGGAAATAAGTAACACAGCATGACCTGCCATGCTTCCCTCAGCCTTGATAGAGGCAGCATTCCCGGCAGGAAGGCAGTTTGGGAGGGATACCTTGAATGCCCGAGCTTC
Source organism: Melanerpes formicivorus (assembly GCF_026170545.1). Classification (NCBI taxonomy): domain Eukaryota; kingdom Metazoa; phylum Chordata; class Aves; order Piciformes; family Picidae; genus Melanerpes; species Melanerpes formicivorus. Next base: position 11,467,333 of record NW_027142377.1, read on the forward strand.
AGAGTTTCGGTGGGTAACAGTCTGTGCCAGTAGACTGCGCCAGCCCATCGGGTCCTCCTTGTAGGAGAGCTGCCCAGCTCTCAGCTTCACGTATAAGACACCACCCTTTGACAGAATTGATCTGAAATAACAACAGTGCTTTTTCAATTGATGTGAGGCAGATCTGCAAAGGAAATGCAGCCTCCAACTGCTCCTGTGCCATAACATCCCTCTTTAGGCTTTGTCCCAATTATCTTAATCCTGCCCCACTTGCGTATACATAGAGATTTTAGTGTCTTCAGGCAGGGTGGCATCAAACAGTGCTGTGATGGCAGGCAATGGTGATGAAAAAGGCATGAGCCCTACTTGTAAAGAAGAAATTGACTCTGAGGGTGGTGAGACACTGGCACAGGTTGCCCAGAGATGCCCCATCCCTACAAACATTCCAGGTCAGGTTGGATGGGGCTCTGATCTAGTTGCAGATGTCCCTGCTTTCTGCAGGAGATTGGACTAGATGACCTTTGAAGGTCCCCTCTGACCCAAACCAGTTTTTGATTCTATGAGATAAGGAATGTAACTCCCTGAAGCCAATACAGATTCTTGTTACTCTTCAAGGATGAGCTCCCAGCAACAACGGAAACCATGAAAGTTGGTATCCACAGCTTTAAAGGTGTGCTGTGATGAAAACACCACCCTGTAACAAACTCACCCCCCCCCAAATCCTGCTATTCCTGAGCAAGCTCACCAACAAAAGCACATCAGTTATGCCACTGCCAAGCCGCTGCACGGTCATCGATTTAGAGTCTCAGTTTCGCCGTGAACTGTAGGCACTGGCTTGAACAACTTAAACCCTTCAAATAACAAAATTATCTGTATTGAAACTACTTAGCAATTCACATGTGGTAAGAGAGGGAAAAATGATTTCTCATGTTTCTATTTTCCTCCTGGCACACCCAGGTTCCTGTAATCTTAAAAGGCTGGGGCAAAATGTAATGTGAGAGCTGAGAGATTCAAAGGACTCAAAGTACTGCGCTCACTTTTGGGGCCCTTGCTACAAGAAAGTACAAGTCCAGAGAAGGGCAATGAAGCTGAAGGGTCTGGAGAACAGGTCTTCTGTGGAATGCCTGAGGAAACTTGGGTTATTCAGGCTGGAGAAAAGGAGATTGAAGAGGAGATTGTCTCTTCTCTACAACTCCCTGAAAGGAAGTGGCAGTGAGATTGGTGTTGGTCTCTCTCTGAAGTAACAAGTGAGAGGAAAAGAGGAAATGGCCTGAGGTTGTGCCACGAAAGGTTTAGATTGGGTATTAGAAGAAACTTCTTCACTGAAAGGCATCATCAAACACTGCAGTAGACATCCCAGGGAGATGGCTGAATCACCATGGCTGGAGGTGTTCAAGAGACATACAGATACAGCGCTAAGGGATACGATTTAGCACCAGAGTCGGTAAATAATGGCTGGACTGGATGATCCTAAAGAACAATTCTATGATTCTACAATATAGAGACCCAGAGGAAAAGTGACACTCAAGGCTGAAGCTGGCTTTTGCCAGTGCTGGTGTAGCAGCTCAATCAGCATGCGGCTCCTGATACGGGGGGATCTGCACTCCAGCTCAGTCTCATTTGTCATCTGTAAAGGCATGGAGCCATTGATGCTGCATTGTTCAGTGTAATCTCAATAGTGCCATTTAAATTAACTCAAAAACCCCACGTGACTACAAAAGATGCAGCTGGCTACTTCTACACTACTCACAGTGAAGAGTTACACCAAGGGTTAAGTCCAAAGATGAGAATGATTTTGGCCACAGATCCTGTGTTCCAGTAAGATTTCTGTTTTTCAGAGCAGAAAGGCAGCAAGCAGCGCTTTGTACACTGCACGTAACATGAGAAAAAGTAGTACTTCACAAAGCAGTGACAGTTAGCCAACTACTGCATCAACAGTCTGGGAAACATGACATCACACCAACTCAAAACTAAACTAAAACCATGAGTTTAAGGAGGTTTCTGACAGTGCTCGATCCCGCTGCCAATATCTGCGGTTTTACGAGCAGGTTTTCCCCTGCCCTGTTTTTCGCATGAATTATTCACATCAATATGTGAAACCAACTATGCAGTTTCCTTCTTCACCCTTAAAGTGCTGTCAAATGCACAACAGCGAAACGACCAAAACCAGGCTGCTTTCCAACCTGTAGGTGTTACAAGTGCAGGAGGCTTGAAAAACAGAGCAGAATTAAAAAGCATTACTACAAGGCCACTGTTCAGCAGGCACTGCAAAGAATACTTACTGCAGGTGGTTCGTTCCCTTGCTCAAATCTATCAGCAATTCCCAGTACCGTGGTCCCTTCACTCTGATCTGTCAATGTAAGCAATTTTATTACTAGATAGAACCAGAATCGTAAAATTAAAGAATTTTCTACAGTTCTTCCTGGGCCCTTACAAGAACATGTGCCCTTTCATAGTGCCACCCACCCAAGAGCACCTAGCTTTGCCTCTCCTACAGTGAAGCTTCCTGGCATGAGGAACAACCTGCTACATCAAGATCTGATGAGACTGAGACCAAGGATAAGTCCTTAGCATAATTCAACATGTGCTCCATAAGGATAGAGTTGCCTCTGAAACCACTAATATGGGACAGCACTGTCCAGAGTCTGGCTATGGTTAGGCAGAGAACCAAACAAAAGCCACTCTCTGTGTTTGTGACACAACACCTGGGTGACTGAATTCCTCATCAAAACAGAAACTTCACTTACCTGCTTCAGCAAGTGAAGCTCTGGAAGAAGCGTGGGTGCCATCAGCTCCTCGGTGGCTTCTGCGTACCAACGCGTGCCCTTTAAAAGGCCACCAGTAGTCACATATTATTAAAGTTCATTTTTGTGTGAGAAGAAAGAAAACCTGCACATTATTTGTAACAACTCCCTTGGCAGAAGTCAGCCACTTTCTGTTCCCGAGTGCTGAGTAAATACGCGACTTCGCATTACCTTTAATGTCAAGAAACACCAGCCTATACTGAACGTGTATTTCCCATGGATGGGTCAACACAGAATGCTGTGCAAACCAGGCACAAGTCAGCTGAAACCTTTGCCACAACAAGGTATCTGTGCTGGAGCTCTTCTACCCTGAAATTCCAAGAATCCTTTCTTTAGCCCTTCCATGAGCATTACCTGCCTGTATAAGCCTGCAGAAAGGACCCTTCCCCAGAAAACACACAACACAATCACCAAGCAGAAAGACTAAGATGCCTGTTTCAGCAGCATTAGGACAAGGCTTTTAAAAGCACAGGTGGCTCCAACTACCTCTTTGCCTTTGAAAGCTTTTCTTCTTTAAGAACAAGAGAACCATGATCCTAGGTCTGTCATTACACACTTGCCTGTTAGAAGACCTGAAAACAAACCTGAGTGTGGTGGCCACAACGACACTGAGTCTGTCAGACTCCTCAGTTTGCCACACCTTCCTTCCCAAAGGCCTTGGCTTGTCATTGCCTCCTGTACACATACCTTGTAGGTAACTTCGATCAGCGCGTAACAAGGAGTGTTCGAATCCACATCAACCGGCGTCAGGAGCCTTGGCTCCGCTGCCAGCACATACAAGTGACGCAAAGCTTGAAGGTGGTACCTGTGTGGGGGAATAAGGGACTCAGCACTGTGCAGCACAGGCAGAGGATGGTCCCCAGACACCAAATTACACCCAGCTCAACAACCAAATACAGCCATGGATGAAACTGAAATCTGTAGTGGTGGTGCAGGTTTTACGTTCTGTTTTTACCCTGCATGGGTTGGCTAACAGAACTTGACCTCATGTCTGTAATTCTGTGATTCTATGACTCTTAACTAAAACTGATTGCAAGTCACAAATGGACAGACATTGCACAAGATCTCTCTCAGCTGAGCAAACTGGAACAGCCGAGTCACAGGAGCACAGCGGAGAGCCTCAAGAAACCTGCCTGCACTTCCTGACTGATCACAGATCGCTACCATCGTCTTACATCTTCTCTTATCTCTCTCATTTTCCACTTTTTTTGGTAGGTTTCCCTCCACCCCCCCAGGTAAAGTTCCTTTATGAAAAACTAAAATAAATTGTTTTAAGTTTTCTAGAGGGGAAAAAAAAAAGCAACAGAAAAATTGCTTCTAGATAATCTCTTTTGGAAGAGGATTTAGCTTAAGGCAATACAAACCCTAGCAAGCCCTTACCGATTGTCTGTGCTGTGAACAGGGAAGTGAGGGTACAGAGCACAAAGGAGAGCAGCAATTGAAGAATTTGAAGTGCTCAGAGAGTATCTGTCAAAAAACATTATTTATTAGCTTCCATGATTACTGGCCAGTAGCACAGGTGTCCAAAATGCTTTTGTGCTTCAGGGAAGGGAAGGCAGCAAAGTAGGACATGAAGGAGAGAAACTGACACACGTTCCTACAGCAGTCAATAAATAAATACAACACTGTGGTGAGAAATGAGACAGAAGGCAGAAGCATTATTACAGTATTTAAGTAATGCAGCATCTAGAAAACAAAGAACCTTCACTGACAGTAAGGAACATCTTATGCATTCCTATGCTGTTAAACAATAATAATACAATTAAGGAATTCACACCCTGCTCCACTTTTTGCAGAAGTGTGAGAAGAAAGGTGGACAAGGGTTGGGGTGGGGGGAAGGCAGGAGGAAAGGGAGCAGGGGGAAAGGTCTTTGGAAATGGCAAGTTACCTTCCTCCTCCCAGGAAGAGAAGCCCCAAAGCCATGTGGTGAGCCAGATGGAAGCCATAGTTCATCTCTCCGCCTGTCTTCTTGTGCATGAAACGGCAAAGCTGAAGAACTTTCAGGTTTCCAGAACCAGCCATCACCATGGCAAGAGACAGCAGCAAGACACTCAAGCATGTTTCAAGATTATAGTGACCTGTCTTCAAGTAGAATAAGGAAAGGCATTCTTACAATTCTGTGGTCAAATACACACTTCTGGTCGGTTTAACATACTGCTTTCTACCCCAGGGTTCAAAAACCACATTCCACAGAATCAGGGAGAGCAGGGGAACAGCAAAGTTCTGAACACAAATGATTCACAGCCCTGCCACATTCTATACACAGCCTGTAATACAGAAAACTAAAAGGGATGGGTTTGCTTTCATTAGGGTTTCGGTGAGGGTTATCAAAGTACTTCACACAAGACAGCCTCCTTTTTATTGAGAGAAAACCAGAAAGCACTTACTACTGAGGCTGTTGGTGCTGACAAACACTTGAGGAAATCTGTTGCATATTTGTACTGCAAAGGAAAGAAATGCACACTAAACATGGATACAAAAGATGGGTTACAGTTCTGTGGAAATTGGAAGGGAAAAAGAAGAACCTCTTACCAAGCAGTTAAATGCTGACAGATTTTCTGAGCCAGCAAATCGAAATCCCAGTGACAAGCATGCCCCAGCAATGATGTAGACGTGAGCCTGCCTAATAAGCAACACAGACAGGAAATGATTACATGTTTATCTTTTCCTCATCTGAATAAGCAAGACAAACTCCTTTACAATTAAAAAAGGGAAAACTGAGCAAGTAGAATTCCCTAAGCATCAAGGGAGATATTTTTTTGCATGCTGCTACCTCTAGCTAGAGTCCAGCTTTGTCTTTCAGAAGGAGTTTTGACATGTCACTTACGCAAGCGTTTCCAAGCTCAGGTCTTCAGATGAAGGCAGCTCCGTTGCCTGCAGAGAGATGCTGTTCTCTCTTATGATCTACAGAAAGTGTAAGAGAGAGAAATTCATCCAGGGCAAAGTGATTGATTACCTGAAACACTGGGCATTGAGGGTTCATAAAGTAATATAAAACAGGTCTGTTTCACATGCAGGCCTGGTTTTTTCCCCCTACACACTACTGCTCCATTGTATTTCTGATCCAAAATGGTACAAGTGCTCCTTATCTGGTCCCTTAAAGGTTTCTACAACAACAGTAAGACTATGTCAGAAGCACAATGTTACTGTTTGTACTCCAACACAAGAGAAAACACCAGGATGAGCCCTCAGGAGGCCAGATACACCATCAGTATCCTCTAGTTCTGGTAGATATTTATCTAAGTTATTTTGTAATGCTCAACTGAAGCCTCCTCACGGCAGTTTTGCACCTGGCTTGTTCCTGGGGCAATGCGGAGGAAAACTGAATCCCTTTCTCTCTCTGGCACCATTTTATGTCCTGAACAGTGGCATCCCTCCTCAATCCTCTCCTCTCTAGCACAATGATGCCATGGGAGTCTCCAATAAGGATGCAGAAATCCTATGTAAAATAGCACCTCTGTCGTGTGAAGAGGATTAATGCACACTTTTGTGTGCAGCTCATGTGATTAGGGAAACGTTCACACAAAGAACAACCCAGTGGGAAACTGGAAAGGAAGCACAGTGAGTGTAAAGACCTACTTGAGGCACGTTGCTATTCACCCACTTGGAATTGGGCAAGATGTCATCCCACAGAATCAGGCATCGGGCCAAGGTCTGAGAAAGTGAAAAAGTAAAAAGGTAACAAAAAACCAAACCAAACCAAACCAAAACCCAAAACAAACAAACAAAAAACCCCAGCACAAATACCAATAGCATTTATTAATGTACTAAATTGATCGGGAAACACACATGGAGAAATGAAACACAAGGATAATCCTACCCTCAATAAAAGGAACTCTGGTTTTACAAAGTCCAGCAAATACATGGTGTCTGGTGCTTGAAGCCAGTCAGCAATGGATCTGCAAAGCACAGTCAAGGAACAGGTTTTCCAGGTCTTATTTCAGCAATGCAAAAACCAGCAAGCCACACAATTCAGAGCAATTTAAATTCCTAGCAAAAGTTACTGTGAAATGTCTGAGCACTTCAGAGAACCACAGAATCCTTTTGGTTAGAAAAAAAGGATGGTCAAGTCCAGCTGTTAAGCCAGGTCACCATCAACCCACATCCCTCAGCACCCCATCTACAAGTCTTTTAAAGCCTTTCAGGGATGGCAACTCCACCAACCCCCCTGCAAGCCTATTCAAGGACTCCACAACGCTTTTTGGGGAAGAATTCTTCACAATGTCCAACCTAAACCTCCCCTGGTGCAATGTGAGGCCATTTCCTCTTGTCATATTATGGAATGGGATGGACCAGACCAGGTTGGAAAAGACCTTTGAGATCACTGTGTCCAACCTGTCATCCAACACTATCTAATCAACTAAACCATGGTACCAAGCACCCCATCCAGTCTCTTCCTAAACACCTCCAGTGATGGTGACTTCACCACCTCCCTGGGCAGCTCATTCCAATGGCCAATCACTGTTTCTGTGAAGAACTTCTTCCTAACATCCAGCCTAAACCTCCCCTGGCACAGCCTGAGACTGTGTCCTCTTCCTCTGGTGCTGGCCACCTGGGAGAAGAGACCAACCCCCACCTGGCTACAACCTCCCTTCAGGGAGTTGTCGACAGCAAGAAGGTCTCCCCTGAGCCTCCTCTTCTCCAGGCTAAGCAACCCCAGCTCCCTCAGCCTCTCCTCACAGGGCTTGTGCTCCAAACCATTATTTCCACAATTCCAAGGCCAGTACCTGTTATTAGTCTTTAGGTAGATCATGGCAAGTGCAAGTGTGGCACCTGGACAAGTAACATCTACATTTATGGTGTCTCCCTCCTGTGGAAACATAAGGCAGACTTTCAGACCAGCTGACTAGGAAGGCAACAACCTGTAGCACATTCAAAGCCACTCAGTGCATCGAGATACACAACTCTCAGACTTCTATTTTCAGCTTATATGAGTGAAAAACCCTTACATATACCTTGATTTGGTAACTGGGAGACTTGTGCTTCTCTCTGTGCATGCCTGCTTGGAACCGTCTGTGACCTCCAACCATGTACTGGTAAAGCTGCTCCGGAACATTGAGGTCTGACATGCCGATCAAATTACTGCCGTGCTGAGGAAAGGAGAGAAAAAACAAGGATGTGCCTTCCCCTGTGAAGGCCAAAGGTCAAGGGTGACACAGCTCTTACGACCCCTCCCCATTACAAGAGGGATGTGGAGGTGCTGGAAGGTGTCCAGAGAAGGGTCACAAGGATGCTCAGAGGGCTGGAGCACCTCTCCTGTGAGGACAGACTGAAGGAGTTGGGGCTGTTCAGTCTGCAGAAGAGAAGGCTCCCAGGTGACCTCATTGTGGCCTTCCAGTATCTGAAGGGGGCCTACAGGAAGGCTGGGGAAGGACTTCTCAGGATCTCAGGGAGTGATAGGACTAGGGGGAATGGAATGAAGCTGGAGGTGGGGAGATTCAGGCTGGAGGTGAGGAGGAAGTTCTTCCCCATGAGAGTGGTGAAGCCCTGGAATGGGTTGTTCAGGGAGGTGGTTGGGGCCCTGTCCCTGGAGGTGTTTAAGACCAGGCTGGATGAGGCTCTGCCCAGCCTGATCTAGTGTGGGGTGTCCCTGCCCATGGCAGGGGGGTTGGAACTGGATGATCCTTGTGGTCCCTTCCAACCCTGACTGATACTATGATACTATGATAAATAATGATTCTTCTACTAACTGCAGTTGAAATGAGGAGGGCTTACCCCTAAGCACACCATGCCTAAGGCTAGCCCAGATGCAAGTGAGTAGGACTCTCTATCAGTGCAGTACTCCATTTCTGGTCCAGGGGGACGCCCTAGAGAAAACAGAACAATAAACTTCCTGTTTTAACAATTGCAGTGAAGAAAACATTGTTTCATGAAGCACTACATTCCTAGTGAAATGAGAAAAATAAAGAGTCTGTCCCTTCTCAGGAAAGTCAGGAAGGTTGTCAGCAGAATTAGAATTAACTGTCACTTAACTCATCCACCTCCAAACAACAAACCCCTCCAGAAGCACTGGATGATGAACTGCAGTTCAGAGAGAGAGTGAAAATGCCATGCTGCCATTGCTTATAGTTGAACCTATCCAAAAGTTGCCAGCAGTGTCCAAAAAGCTGTTGCTAGAAAAGCCTGCACATATCAAAGTACCAGTAACATAACAGATACAATTCACCCTTAAAACTTATCCCAGTCTCCTCACAGTCTTTCAACCAAAGTTGCATATGAATGTGAACAAGAGCTTAACTGTTACAAATAAAATCACAAGAACTGTGCACAGGATGAGGACAGAAGTCATATCCAGAATGTACTGATCCAAATCAGCTCATAAAGACTGCTGCTTAGAAGGCCTTAAACAACAAACAGGAGAATTTAGAACATGAGGACTGCATGTCCTGCAACCTAGTGAGCTAAAATTTGACTGTCCTTGCAGGAGGAAAGTATTTTTTCCCCACAAAGCATCCCCATCTTCAGTAGCTACCTCCTGGACAGACAGGAGAAACACCAAAATGCTTTTCAGTACTGGCACCTACCTATTTCAGCCAGCAGAACTTCAGCTGTGTGCCTGTGAGCAGTACCCTGATAGACAAGGCCGATTCCTATCACGGCAGCCACCTGCACATTGTGGGGCACATCCAGCTCCGTTGAAGTTGGTGGCAGGAGGGCAGGGATGTGGATGCTCAGCAGACGTGTAATGGCCATATCCATTGTGCCCAGCTTGGCAGCAGAAACACCAAGCAACAGCCCAATGCTGGTCATCTCATGGCCCTGAGAAAGGAAACAAGTTTTAGAGAATGGTGAATTCTGGCTTCTAGTCCTGCACTTCTAACACTGAAGGAGTAACTTCCAGTTCAGTGTTTCCAAGAAATCTGTTGACTTTTCTTCTCTTCTTCAAGTCCTACAGACATTGTTTCTCATGAAGCAAGCCTCACCCTGGTCAGGTAGTCGTGTATGTTGAGAGTGGCCAGTTTGGTGAGATGTCCATTGAGACCCAGAGCCATGAGAAAGCCTGCATATTCATTTGCTAGTTCAGCAATTTTGGGCTTGTTATAGACAATCCAGGCAGAGTCTATCTGAGAAGCAGGAGCTATCTTCAGGCCAGCAGCTACCCCATTGTGAAAGCTGGCCCAGCAAGCCATGTTTGGAGGCACATCAATGTTCCCGCTGTTGAGATCAACAGTGGTGTTCCTAGGAGGAGCACGACCTGCCAACCAGAGAATCATTAAAGCAATTAGGTGAGTCCAAATTGCTTCAGAAACAGCTCTCAGCTTCAGCAGGGTGCCCAGTGAATCGCCAGGCAACACTTCTGATCTGAGAGATCCCAACACCATGGAATTCCTGAATTTCAGCATAACGGGGTTAGAAGTGCTCTCTGGAGGTCATCCAGTCCAACCCCTCTCAAAAGCACATTTGCCTAGATCAGGTTTGGTATGAACATGTCCAGGTACATTCTGAAAGTCTCCAGAGGAGACCCCACAACCTCTCTGAGTAGCCTGTTCCAGTGCTCCAGAACCCTCACAGGATAGAAGTTTTCCTTATGTTTGGAACTTTGTGTCCTAATTTCTGCCCACTGCTCCTTGTCCTGTCACTAGGCACCACTGATAAGAGTCTGGCCCCATCCCCTTGTGCCTCACCCTTCAGATCCTGATAAATCACTGAGAAGATCCCCTCTCAGTCTGTTCTTCTCCAGACATGTTAACAGCCCCAGATCACTCAGCCTCTCCTCAAAAGATGCTTCAGTCTCCTCATTATCTTTATAGTGTCTGCTGGACTCTCTCCATAAATTCCTTGTTTCTCTTGAGCTGGGAAGCCTAGAATTGGACACAGCACTCCAGGAGTGGCTTCACTAGGGCACAGTAGAGAGGGAAAAAGAACCTCCCTCAACCTACTGGTCATACTCTTCATGCACTCCAGGAGACCACTGGCTGCCTTAGCCATGAGGGCACATTGCTGGCTCACAGTGAACTTGTCCACTAGTACTCCCGGGTCCCTTTCCACATTGCTGCTTTCCAGCAGGTCAGCCTCTAACCTGTACTGAGCATGGAGTAACTCACTCCCAGATGCAAAACTCTACACTTGCCCTTGTTGAACTTCATGAGGTTCCCTTCTGCCCAACTCTCCAGCCTGCCCAGGTCAATCTACTACAAAAATTACAAGAGGTTCAGAAAGAAATCTCCATCACTTTCTGCCAAAGACTGAATTTCTTTGGAAGGAAACTGTGACCAACATACCAGTTAGATTCAGCTTAGGGATGGGTAACTGCTCCGTTGGAACAGGGTGATAGGAGAATAAAGTGAACATTCCTCGTCCCACAGGTAGCGCCATGGTTCGCTGGCAAAGCTGTAACAGCCTGTGGGGGAGATGAAAGCAAAACCAAGCTAGGTGCTTAATACATGATAGAAAATGAACTTACAGGCCCTGGACAAACTGGGGTTTTTTGACAAGATCATGGTTTTTTTTCTGAGTAGGCCAAACATTGGAACTAAGGCTTTGGTCCTTACACAATCAATCTCAAAGATACAGTTGAGCTGACATCAGGTTCAAACTTGCCACTGTTTCTCCTTTACAGTGAAACAAATCTCCCTCATGGACAATTCAGCAGCTGTATCAGCTGGTGAAAGGAGAAAGCAAAACAAATCTCATCACCCTAGGGGATCCTGCTATGACTAGTGATCACATCTAGTAATAACCTGTGTGCAGAACTAATGGTGTGCTTCCAAGAATGCTGACCACAGTTCTCTATGATTTACTCTGGAAATACTTTCTAGACTTGTTAAATTACTCAGCTTGTCAGGTCAGACCATTTTAGACATGTCTTCAGCTTCCTACTTCTGCAGTGTTTTTCATGTTAGTGATGCTCTAAAGTTTGCTTTATTCTTTTGGTTTTCTTAAAGAAGACACTCTAAACGCTCCCAAACCAGGTGAACAAAGAAGATGGGGTCAAATCTGAGGCCACTCAACATACAATGATTTCAGTGTCAGAAGAGAGATAGGACAGCGAGTTTGATTTCTGTGGAACTGATAAGGTTCTGTGACCCAAGTCTGCCTTAGGCTTAAGATCAGCCCTGGAGAAAGGGCTCTCCAGTGTTAGGCAGGGGATGGACAATACTTTGCTTTCTACAGAAACATTTTCTCCACAGATTAGGTCTCATGTGTATTTCATGCTTTTTAGGTGGACAAAGAAAAGCCTACAATCTGCTTTCAAACTCTAACTCATACTGATAACTGAGCATATCTCAGTTTGCTGTTCAGGGTTCAAACAAACCATCTTGCCCACACGCTGCTCTAGTGTGGAGAGCCCTTCAACTCAAACACAGCAGTTTTAAGCTTCAAAGACTTGATTATGAAACCAAATCCTCCTCTGTCTGCCCTTCACCCAAGCCTGCTTTAACATTCAAATCAGACTAAAACACATGACCCTGTCTGGTTTAACATAGCAAACCTTAAGCCACCAAAATTCATCAAGCACTTTTTCAGCTGTGTGAACCACTAACAAAACCCTGCTGGGCAGAGGGAAGGCTTTTACCGGTTTTCCTTCTCTTCTATGTACTCATGGTCGCTGGCTTCTGGCATCTGCACCACGTTGACACGCACAGGACGGGCACTCTGCAGGAGCCTGCGTACTTCCTGCACCCTCAAATCCTCATTCCATATCAGTGACATCACTTCCTCATTCATGTCATTCATGCCATCCTCATCCTCTTCCGATTCCGTTCCAGAAGGAATATCAGAAGACAGCACTGGGCCCACAGACTGCAAGGGAAAGAGGAAGGAGAGAAGTGATTTCTAGTCCTGCCTAGGAGTATTGGTAATGATCAGAAAGCCAGCAAACTCCACCACCACCACAACCTGAATGTACTCAGCACTTCAGAGTGCCTGCCCATCTAACCTGTGCTTAGATGGGCCTGTAACTAGAATAGGTTGAGATCTGTGCGACCATGAACAACACTGTTCAGTCACTCCCAACATTCTCCTAATGTAACTGATGAGGTTCAACAAGAACAAGTGCTGGGTTCTGCACTTGGGTCACAGCAACTCCAGGAATGCTCCAAGCTTGAGGAAAACTGTCTGGAAAGCTGTCTGGTGGAAAAGGACATGGTGGGTGACAGCAAGCTGAAGAGAGGCAGCAGTGTGCCTAGGTGGCCAAGAAGGCCATCAGCATCCTGCTTGAATCAGCAATAGTGTGGCCAGCAGGATGATGGCAGTGACTGTCTCCCCATGGTGCTGGCGAGCTCACATCTCAAATACTGAGTTGTTTTGGGTCCCTCATTATAAGGGCATTGAGCTGCTGGAGTGTGTCCAGAAAAGGGCAAAGAAGCTGGTGAAGTGTCCAGTGAACAGGTCTTCTGAGGAGGGGCTGAGGGAACTGGAGGTGTTGAGCCTGGAGAAAAGGAGGCTCAGGGGAGACTTTGCTGCTCTCTACAAATCCCTGAAAGGGGACTGTAATGAGGTGGGCATCAGTCTGCTCTCCCAAGCAGGCAGTGACAGGATGAGAGGAAGAGGCCTCAGGTTGTATCAAGGGAGGTTTAGGCTGGACTTCAGGAACAATTTCTTCTTCATTGAAAAGGTTGTCAAGCCCTGGAACACACTGCCCAGAGAAGTGGTTGAATAATCATCCCTGGAGGGATTTAAAAGATGTGTAGAGGTGGTGCTGAGGGACAGGGCTTAGCAGTGGACTTAGCAGTGCTGGGTTAAGAGTTGTACTCAATGACCTTAAGGGTCTTTTCCAGCCTAAACAATCCTGTAATTCATTTAGCCACAAGGAGATCTGAGCATTGTGATCAAATGTTTTAGCACACCTAAATGGGATAAATAACTATCAAGAGAGGAGGAGATGATACCTTAAAAACAACAAAGATGCAGTAAAGGCTGCTGAGCAAGGACTGATGAGCTTGAAGAGGTGAGAGATGAAACAGTTCTCTTTCTTTCAAACCTATTTCTTGTTTCAGAGCAGTAGCAGAAAAGGGCTTTCCCCTCCCTGCCTACACAACTAGCTGTGATGGTTGTGAAACACGTGCATTTAGTTATTATTTTTTTGCCCTTCAAGCTCAGCAGTGAAAGCCAGAAAACCAGATGAGCATTTTGATGTGTATTAAAAGGGAGGTTAAAATCCAGAAGGAGCAGGCAGTCCCCTGATCTGCTTTTGAAAGTGCCAGTACCTACTGATCCTCAACCCCCCCAGATCAGGGCTGCTGCTCTGCACATTCTGTTCAGAAATCTGTGTCATTTTTTCTACTCATTGATGTTTCGTGAATCAGAGCTTTGATCTGGATTCCCCTCCACAACAACCTTGGCAAAAAATCCAGCTGCCAAATCAAAGGAACAGTAGGCCTGCATGGCAGCAAATTCCAAATCTTTGCTGCCAGCAGGCACCCCGGGTTTCACTACAGTACCAGGATGTCTTCTGAACTTCCACACTACAGCTACAAGACCAGGAAACTACCAAAACACTTCCTGGCTCAGAGGCACTGTGGAGGTCTTTCTCTGGAAGATTTAGTAGATCTTTGACACTATTCAACGACCTGTATGAAGGGAGTTTGCTTGGGAGAAGTAGCTAACACACCATCAGACAGTACTGCCTGGATAGGCTGGAGTGGGGTTAGGAACCTCAGGAAGTACAAGAAGTGCAAGTGTGGGGTCCAGCCCCTGAAAAGGAACAATCTCAGGTACCAGTACAGGTTAAGAGCTGACCTGCTGAAAAGCAGCTCTGTGCAGAAGGACCTTCAAGTGCTGGTGGGCAAGTTCACCATAAGCCAGCAGTGTGCCCTCATGGCCAAGTACACCAATGGTCTCCTGGAGTATATGAAGAAGCAGGTTGAGGGGAGCTCCTCCCCACCTCTTCTCTGCCCAAGTGAAGCTACCCTTGGAATATTGTGTCCAGTTCTGGGCTCTCCAGTTCAAAGGAGGCAAGAATTACTGGAGAGAGTCTAGCAGAGGCTGCAGAGATGAGGGAACTGGGCCATGTCTCTGTCAAGGAAAGGCTGAGAGACCTAAGGCATTTTAGCCTGCAGAAGAGGATTGTGTCAGACTCTTTACAGTGGTACTCAGTGGCAGGACAAGAGGCAATGGGGACAAACAGAACATGAAGAAAAGATTCTTTCCTGTGAGGGTGCCAGAGTACTGGAACAGGCTGCCCAAAGCAGCTGTGGAGTCTCCTTCTCCAGAGCTTCCAAATCCACCTGCACACTGATCCCGGGCAACCTGCTCGGGGTGAGTCTGCTTTAACAGAAGGGGTGGACTAGAGGATTCCCAGAAGTCCCCTCCAACCCACACCATGATTCTGCTGGTTATTCATATTAGAATGTATCTAATTAAGAGTTTCATTTAGAAAATAACATGGGAAGTGACAAATTCAGGAACAAACTCACTCCAGAACTCTCTCTGAACTGGGTATTTTTCCTGTTCAGTACCTCAGAATTTCAGCAAGCTGAAAGACACAGAATCACAGACTAGATTGAACACAAGGTCTTCCTGAGGATCACTGCTAACACCTGACCCCAGGAAATTAACAGCTGATGAATGAAAACTAATTTCTTATGATAAATATGCAGCAAATCTCAATACATAACTGCACCACCCATAGAGCCAGCGTCCGTTCTGAAACAGGAAGCTCCACCCTGCCCTCCTGAGAAATGACAAACAATTTGGTGTGTGAAGATCATTTCATCCTTTTAAGGCAGCATATACTCGAGGCTTTGTTATAAAGTAAGTGATAAAATCAGATTGATTGTCACTCTCAGATTCTGGACCGTTATGGCTGGGCAGAAGCTCACCAGCAGAAAATACAGCAGATGTTTAAGGAGTGCTGGTACATGGGATTTGAACACACAGCTTATTTTTCTGCTAAATAACTTAGCTTCTTTGATTATGGAGTCAGTCATGAAGCCTCTCTTACAAAAAAAATAAATGGAATAACATCACTTCAAAGCTAAGAGAGCAAAAAACCCTCTTCTTGACTTCTGAAAAGGCTACAATCTGCTACTCTTAAATGCTTTTATGTATGCCACTAGCCAGTATTCTCTTAAGAGTTCTGGTTTCCAGAGTGTCCTCAATAAAAGACACTCCAGTGAGCTACAACTCCAAGATGCTACTGATTGCCACCATCAGAAGGAAAGGTTTAAGCAAAAATGAACACAAGTCTGTTTTCATTTTACTTCAGGATACAAATAACTAAATAATTTCTGAGCAAGAAGAGAAATATGGAAAGTGTATTTCAGAACTCAGTTCTTGCAGAGGAGAAATACCAGCCATGCTGGCACAAGAAAGAACCAGACTGACAAGCAGCCACTTCCTTCTCCCTGTGCCATTGCTGCTTCAATGGCAGAGTCTCTGGACTGAGTATCAAAACCTCCCTAACAACCATCATGGACAGGAGGACCTAGAGGCAGCACATAGTTATGCAGACAACATTTCTGAGCACCATGCCTCAATGAAGTCTTATATTGTCAGTTTCTACAGATACACATCTATTCTTCCTGGGCTGGCTTCTGGTTTTCAGACTGAAACCATCACGTGCGTGTAAACACTGCATTGTCCTTCATCTTCAGTGCTGCACCTCCTGGTGTCCCAAGCATCAGCAGATAGTGGGGAAGTTTTGGAACACAGAGTTCTGCCCTGTATCCAGCACCACAAAATCCATTTATGCCCATACTCACAGATTTACCCTTCTGCAGGTTCCCTTCACACGCCTGCTTGGACAGGTCCTGGCGCCCAATCAGGAGACAAACTGCTTCTGGCCAGTCGGAGGCAGGCTGCTCCCGGCAGTAATATATTGCATCTCTAATAGGAAGAGCTACACCAAAGGGAAGAGATTCCAGATCTCTTAAGGTAAAACCTGAAAATGAATTAAGGGGGGGAGGTTAAAAGCTTTAAGGGGGGGTCTCTGTTTTACCAGAAGTAGGTAAACGTGTTTCATACTCTGCAAGCACAAGGCTAATGCTTGTGACTGCTACCATTCTGAACTGCTCTTACCTACATCTGTCATCCAAATAACTAACTTTTCAGCCAGGCTGGAAACAGATGTGCTCTGTCTGAAACTGCACCTGTAAAATAAAGGGGAATAAAGGTGAAGCCAATAAAAGCTAGTAAAATACTCAGCAAAAAGTAAAAGCCTCTGAGTCTGAAGTAATACCAAAATGACTGCTCGTACCGATTGTCATCCTGTTCTGCCTGCTGTTTTCGTTGTCCTAGGAGAGACAAGGCCACATTACTTCCACATTCTCTGAGCAAAAGGAGAGCACATAAGAAGCACAGGAGGAGATGCTATGATGGCATCAAATCAGCATTACCTGATGTAATCTTGTACAAATAATGTGAGGCTTCATTAGACACAGCGCTCTCATCACCCAGTATGTACAGAGCCACGCTCTGGGTAGGAGAGAAATATCATAACACAAAGTTACTCAGTGTGCAGCTGTCACCTGTCAGAACAGGCAGAAGATAACTTCAGAACTTAGTGTGACAGGTTTAGTGTGAAAACATTGTTAGGAAAAGGAGACTGAAACAACTGAGGCAAGTAAACTTCTATGCCTTAGATTTCTATCCTGAAACTTGGAAAAAAGACACCGTGAAACAACAGAACTTTCTCTAGTAACTGTATCACAGGTCAAAAGAAAATGATCTTCTAAACAGAAGAACACATTCCTGGTCATCTTTCCCATGATTCTCACATGAAATTTCATTTCTCTTGCAAACCACTCCTATCAACACACACCATTTTTCACTTGGTTTCCTCCACCGGAACGGCTCTAAGTGAAAAGTTGGTCCCGATGCAAAGCAGAGTCCATCTCAGCCATCTAGCCAGCAACATCAAAGCAATCTGTCACTGTTTACACTTCTTGATACTGCCAAGCCAAAGGCAAAAGACTGTTTAAAGCCTCAGTGCTGCTACTCCAACCCTCCACACACTGAAGCAGAGGACAGGCTGATTCCTGGTAGTTCATACTAGGAACTCTAACCCAAGATGAGTTGCAGTTTCTCCTCCTTCTTTTGCTCTTCACCCACCTCAGGCTCAACATCTCTGCTTCAGACCCTGTACTGGCATTTTTTTTCCCTTAAATGCTTAGTGAACAAGCTAGTGAGGCTGACTAGAAGATAACATCAGCACTGAGAGCTACTCATGCGACGAACTATTGATGTTGACACACACTCAAGAAGAAAGCTGGGAGCTTCTCACTCACAAACTACAGTTAACCTGAAGTCACATTATTACTCTGCACATGCCACTACTGCAAACCACAAAAAAAAACACATAAGCAGTGAAGCATGGGCTGCTCATGAGCTGTTCTTCCCAATCTGAAATACCTCCTCCCAGCTACTAAAACCCATCCACCCCCTCCAGTAATATTGAAGCAATAAAAGGAGGGACTCATAGAGATTTGCTCTGCTAAGTATGTACTCCTCTCCCTGCAGAGAGGTTGACACTGCACAAGGATACCCAAGAGACTCTGATGCAGACAGGTAAGGTCTGTAAGTTATCAAGTGTGACATCAATCTACAGGAAAGGTTAGGAGGATTTGGGGAGCTACAGGCCTGTCAGCCTGACTTTGATGCCAGGAAAGGTTATGGAGCAGATTAGTTTGAGTGCCACCACATGACACACACAGGACAACCAGAGGGTCAAGCACAGCCACCATGGGTTCATGAAAGGCAGGTCTTGATCTCCTGCTATGACAAGGTGACCAGCTTAGTGGATGGGGGAAAGGCTGTGGATATTGTTTACTTTAGTAAAGCATCTTACAATCTCCCACAGCATCCCTCTAGAGAAATTGGCTGCTGATGGCATGAGTGCTCCAGGCTTAGGGAAGAGTGGCTGGAAAGCTGCCTAGTGGAAAAGGACTTGGAAGTTCAAAGCCAGCTGAAAATGAGCCAGCAGTGTGCCCAGGTGGCAAATAAGGCAAACAGCATCCCACACTTGGATCAACAATAGTGTGGCCAGCAGGACTAGGACAGTGATTGTCCCCCCCATACTCAACATTGGTGAAGCCACATCTCAAATAGGAGGAGTTGGAAGCTACTGTGCTCCTTGAAAGCTATGACATAGTGGTCATTACTGAAACTTGGTGGGACAAATCCTATGACTGGCATGCAGCTATTGATGGCTACAAGCTGCTCAGAAGGGACATGGAAGGAGGGGTAGAGGTATTGCCCTCTGTGTTAAGAAATGGACAGAGTGTAAAACGAGCTCCCCAAATTATAGCCAAGAGCAAGTCAAAAGCTTCACTCTAAGTGAAGACAGGGCTCATGATCACCTGGGAAACCTGAACATATGCAAGTCTATGGGACCTCATGAGATGTGTCCCAGAGTCCTGAGGACTTTGAAAAGTCCTGGCAGTCAGGTGAAGTCCCTGGTTACTGAAGAAGGGAAACACCAATTTTCTAAAAAGGTTGAAAGGAGGACCCCAGGAACTATCAGTCTGTCAGCCTCACCTCTACGCCTGAGGCACCATGGAACAGATCCTCCTAGGAGTTCTGATAAGACACAGGGAGGACAGGGATGTGATTTGAGACAGCCAGCATGGCTTTACTAAGGGCAAGTCCTGCCTGATCAGCCTAGTGGTTTTCTACAATGAAGTGATGACATGAACAGACAAGGAAAGGGCAATGGATGTCACCTATCTGGACCTCTGCAAAGCCTTGGACACGGTCTCCCACATCCTTCTCTCTGAGTTGAAAAGGTATGGATTCAATGGATGGACTGTTCAGTGGTTAAGGAATTGGCTGAATGGTTGCATCTAGAGGGTACTACGGGTCAATGGCTCAATTCATCATTGATTAATGCTAGATTAATGGTTAGACTTGATAATTTTGAAGGTCTCTTCCAACCTTTATGATTCTGTTCTATGATTCTTTGTGTTAGTATGGAGCAGGAACACTTGCAGATGTGTAAGTTTCCCAACAGTAGAGCCCCAGCAGAGCTCTTTGTCACAGGCTCAATGGTCCTCCAGTATGACCCCACTGCAAATAAACCCTCTACTCTTTGACTCCCCAGCTGTGTGCACTTCACTTGCAGGAAATTAAGCAGCTGGAGCAAATTGGCCACAGTGTTGACAGAATTAAACTGTATCTTCTTTACCAAAGCACATACCAGTACTACCAGTTTGCTCCTTTCACAGATTCCTGGTAAGTAAGGATAAGGCTGCACTCCTCCTCCCTTCAGACAGGAACTCAGCCACTGAAAGATACTTGGAGGCTCAGCAGAAAAAAATGAGGGGTGGTGCATGAAACCTGTTTGGACTTAATCATACGAAAAGCAATGACAATGAGTTCATGGCAAGTGCACAACAGCTCTCCACTATTCCAAAAGCAAGCACAGCACTTCTTCTAAGGATAAAAATACAGTATTTCCCCAAAATGTGACACTGCTCAATCTTGTTAGGTGGAAGTTTATAGCTGGACAGTAGTAAAAATCTGACACCTTCCTATCTGTCCAGAACAGGAAAGTTACCTCACTCCATGATGAAAAGAAATAAATACAGAGCAATTCTCAAACCTCCCTGTCCTGTAAATCAGCAACATTAAATTGCTTAAATGAGAGGATAATGTAATTACAACCTCTATGCCTTGTCTGCCCAAAACCAGGAGTAGCAAAGCCTGAGCAACGCTGTAAGATCTTTTTTTGGTCAGCACTAACAGTAGCTGTCCTTCCTTGAGTAGCGAATTCCAGCTGGCAGGACACTGAACAGGTGCAAAGATACCATCTGACCTTATTTCAGATTTGTGGGGTTAGCCTTGACTTGGTTCTTATGCTCTATGGGGAGCCTGCCGGCCTAGCTGTACTTGCCACCAGAGGGGCATAGCTCACTACCAGATGTGAGACAACTGGCAGCCAAGAGCTCTCAGCCAGTCTGAGTTAGGAGTTTGCCAAGACGAAACCATCATTCCCTGCCAAATTCTTGCTGTCTAGAGCGTCCCATGAGGCACTTATGGCTATACTGTGCTCTCTTCATTCCAGTCCTTTTAGGAAGTTATGAAAAACAAAGCAACAAGGCAACCCCAGCACTATAAGCATGGGTTTGTATATTGGGATTAAGTCCTGACCAGCTTTAAAGGGAAAAGTCCCTGATATGGTCAGTGTTAGAGAGAATCTTCACATCACAATCACTGAATATCCAGCTCTGCAAAGCCTTACACTCACCTTGATCAATTATGCAAGTCTGTCGAGAGGTTTTGACGAGGGCTGGATAGTCTCTGTAGTAATAATCTATATAAGCTTGAAGTTTTAAGTCCCTAGAATGAGAGTGGTAAATCCTATTAGAAGAGGAAACCCCCACACAAACTTTCTGCATCTCAGTGATATTTTCTGCTCATTTTCTTTAATGTTTGTCTATACACTAGATACAAGGAGGAAAGTTTTGACTCCCTTAACTGAGGCTGCTGAGGGGCACTGCCTGTTCCCCAAGCAGTGAATCTGTGTTTAATCTTCCCCAAGTACATCAAGTTTTTTACATTCATTTGCTTTCTTCAAATCTGTGAAAAGTCTGCTCCACTCTGGGCTATCCTATCCTTACATTTCCCATTACCAAGAGACACTACGTGATATATGATAGCTGTAATTTGTCATGGACCTACCTGGCCAGCTGGACCAGAAGAACAACAAGTGAACGAATTCCTTCTCCCATCAGAATATTCAGTTTGATCTCCTCATAGATGAGATGAAGAACAAAGAAAACAGCAGGAATATGGGTAAAAAGGAGGGTTGAGGAATCCAAATTAAGGCTCTGTGAGAAGTCATCCTTTGTCGCTGAAACTTCCAGGGGGTCCAGTCGCAAAGCTTTGGCAATGGGATGAGACTCAAAATTCCTATGGTAATCAGAGCTCAACAGATACTCCCAGTCCTAGACCAAATAAACAAGAGAGGAGGTTCCACAGTGAACATAACCTTCCAGCAACAAACTCCAAAACACTGTTGCAGAGAAGATCTTTCTCTCCCCATAAACCAACATGGATGTGACTGTGGTACGGTAAGGTGAATGTGCTGCACAAACCCCACAAGCCACAGAAATTAAATTCTTAAGTTTTTGTTGTTGTTTGTTTTTTTTTTTTAAGCCTCCTCAGCTTTTCTACAAGTAGCCATGGGAGTGAGACAACTTCACTTGACAAGGATGAAGCACCTAGGAGAGATTTGACCTTGTCTGAAGACTATCTGGGATTGCTTTGTGTTCCGTATTAATTTCCAAGTCCAAGCCAGCTCGCTGGAACCCTGACAAGCAAGGTCACAGGATGCAGCCACAGCACATGACAAAATAGCTTTCCTTCTCCAAAAGGCTTGTAATCTCAGATGAGCTCAGAAGAAATGCAGTATCTGAGGGCTGTTTCCTCTGCTTTGCCTTTAAAAAACCCAACCCCCCCGCCCCCAAGGCTCTTTATTTGTAAAAGAGAACTATTTCTTACTTCGTCTGACCCTGTTTCTGATGGTCTAGCCTTCTTGGGAGCAATAACTGGTGAAAGTGATCCTTCAAAATCAAACTGCAAGAAAGAAAAAGATCAAAAGCAGCTCAGTATTGAAGTTCCCAACTTTGTACAAGTGGATCACCAATTGTGGAATCCAAATTCAAACTCAGCATTACACAACTCAGAAAACTTCAAATGCATTCAGTAAAACAGTGGGGGGGAAAAAAAAACCAAGAAAACAAACAAGTTTCAAATGTTGTCATTAAAAATCTACATGGAAAATCCTCTTTAGGAAACAAGAATCTGAGTTGTAATTTGTTTCTCTAGCAAAAACAGGCTTAATATGGATTGGGTGAAGCAAATCTTTAATGCATCACTGCTAGTCAGTAAAATACTTATGATTTATTTTTACCTGACCAGGACAGCTGGTGGCAGGTACCCACATTTCATGATAAATACAGGCTAAAATGTATACCCAAAACTTAGCAAAAGATAACTGATTTGTTGGCATCTTGTTAAGACAAAATACAATTTATTCCTGACACAGTTCATTGTCTCTGACCATTCTGAAACTTGAAGAACTATCATTACCCTTAACATGAGCTAGGAAAACAAACATATGAGCTCGTTTACATTGTGTGTCCAGGACAGCCTCTCTGTGTTGTAACCCATCATATTCATGAGACATGTAACAAACAAATTCCATTCCGAGTGATAGCTTGGTCCTCCTGGAGCATTATAAGCATTGTACCACTTGACAAGCATCTGTACTGCTATCTCCTTGGGCAGGATAGCTTTCACCCCTTGGAGGCATTTTTTCACTGTTGGAAAAGAAGAAAATAAAATGTAGGTGTGTTTTCCATCTTGCATCCTGGTTCTTCTTCCAATCAGTGTTATAAATCTTTACAGATCCTCTTATTCCACCTGTTTTTAACTCCCTGGTACCTCTTTGGATAAACATCACACCACACAACTGCCAACAATCATTCCTTTAGTTCAGGTTAAGCACAGCCTCATTCATCACACAAAGGGGGAAAAAGGTCTTTTTTTTTTCCTCATTACTGAAATTTGTTTGTCAGACTCAACAGTAGAGAGCGAAGCAACCTACTGAACAAAGCTCCAAAAGTTCAGCAAGCAAAGCACCAAAAGCAAAAGAGCACACCTAAGTAAATGGCAGCAGCTCTAGAAGGTAAGTTAACAGAGCTTGGAATATACAGTATTGAATCCTTACAGTCTAAACTAGGCAGGAACTACTTGAAAAACAACTTCATATGCTGGATTTGGAATCATACCCAATTCTGAGGTGGCAATTTCAGGAATTGTAATCCGAACCATTGTGTTATTGCTGAGTTCCTGAAAAAGACAGGTAAGAGTCAAACTAGGAAATGCATACAGTCAGGCCAGTAAAGATTTGCAACCTCCAACATTAGTTCCAAGTAAATTATGTCACTTCTACAGTACTCTACAGGGAGAAAAAAAAAAGTGCACTGGTACCTTGCTGTTAATCAGGAGTTGCTGGCAACGTCTCACCACGCAGCTTAAACAAACCTGACCTTCATTTTGCTTTGCTAACAAAGTGCTGGCACAAAGTACAGGATAATACCTACTAAAGTTACTCTGTTGTGGACAGGATCTCTCAGAGCATGAATGAAAGTTCCAATCTGCTGAAAAGTACAGTCTTCAACATAAGTTGAGTCATGAAGTTTGGAAGTATCCCGTAGCTCTGGAACTGGTGATAAAAGCACGCCCTGAAAAGCAGTACAAATGATTGCTTAGCATTGTTGAAGCAAGAGGATCTGAGCAAAGGACAGCTGAATCTGCCATTTAATAGACAACTTTAAATCTTTCCAATCTCTGCCTCACAAGTTTTATGGAACTCAAATAAACTGACAGGGCAGCAGTAAACAAATTGTTTTAAAAACAGTGTATTCAGGGGATTTACAGAAGAAAAAGAAAAGAGTCGGCTCCAAACCCAATGTTTAAAGTTAAAATCCACCAATCATTTTAAGCTATCACAACTAAACCCCTCCCAAGGCAGGACATCCTTTCTTCTTACCTCTTCCAAGGGTGCCAGATGCTTATTCAAAGGCTTGGATGGAGTGCTGACACTATCCAAGGGAGTGCTTGGCCGAGGCATTTGGGTGGACATCATCAGGGATGGAGCAGGCAGCCCAGGAATAAAAACTTTCCCCACCTTTTTGTGACAAATATAAAGGACAACAAACATTTGGGTTACGTTCCAAGCTTGCTTATGGATACAGACACCATGGAGTTTTAATATCTTAAAGGACAAGCTCTAAGAAAAGTGGGTATATACTAAAACTAAATCCTCTGAAGACTATAAAATTACTGTCTTCAGGTGATGACACACTGAAAAAAACAAACATGTATTGTCAGTGTTGAGAGCAAACCTGGAGCAAGAATATTGTTTAGGTAGGTTGGATTGGTTGATGGGTTGGATGCGATGATCTTGAAGGTATCTTCCAACCTGGTCTGGTCTATTCTATTCACTAAAAGCTGTAGCAAGGCTTCACTGAGAAATCTTTATTTTCAGGGATTTCACTTGTTTTTATACACATACATATATGAACACATCCATGTGTATACATATATACAAGTGCACACACACAGAGATATTGCAGTGTAGAGGGTTTCTGTATACACAAAGATAACATGGTGCATCTCTATAGAACTGCAGAAGCTTTAACTCCTTTGGATGAATCATGTCCATTCTATTAGCCCTTTGTAAAGCAAAAAATAGATGACATTAAGACAATCTGGCATGCTCCAGAGAATACTGAAAGTTTTTTGCACAGGAACAATTCTTGATTTCTTTATTTAAGTTGTCTTTCTTTGAAAGCATTTTATTACTGAAGTATTTTACCATCACCAAAAATAAACTGAAGAGATGATTTAACAGTACCACAAGGTGCCACTGACTCTTTAGAACTACTTTTCCAGCACTGTACACCTCCCTAAACAAGCAGCAGGGTACAAGAGCCTAAAGCGACACCTTGTAAGTCATGATGCACACAGGATCTCCTGTACAGCCTCGTCTGCAATCAAACCTTTCTTTTGGGATAAGAAAGCTACTACTTACCCGAACCACTCCAGAATACAGCACTAGATTCCCACTGCCTTCCAGAACCAGCAGGGTATCAATGCCCTGTAAGAAGCAAGCAGACTATTCAGCATCTCCTGTTTCGGTAAAATGACAAGAGTTGGACAAGCAGCAGCAAGCCAGGATACTCCACAGCTGATACTCCAGATAGAGGTGCATACCTGCACTGGAGCTGCATCCTTTGCTTGAATATTGGTAACTGAACCAAAGATCAGCTGCGACTTGTCATTGCTCTCTTGAAATTTTACACACCTAGAGATTTGAGGCAACAAAAGGAAACATAAAAGGCCTGTCTTATCTGCTGTACGGAACAAAGGCAGAAAATTAAGACAGCGCCACACAACAGTTACTTTTATTGTGGTACAGCTGTTTCCTTCCTCCTCCTTTGGCTTGTTTTGTGCTGGTAGCCAACTTACTTTTACTCTGTCAGCCTAATTAACCCCAGTTTACTGCTAAAGGCTAAATATGAGGATAAAGAGTACAATGCAATTACATTTAACGTTCTCTCACAACCTCTGTACTAAATAGCCCAAACCGTTCATGCCATGACAGTTAAAAACACACAAGAGCCCATGATGTAGCCATAACTGATCCCACTAGCTGGAGGAATAAATGTTAAACCCTGTGTCTAGCTGGTGATTTTTAGAGTGCTCCTGATCCCAAAATAGGGATGCTCACCGCAGCTGGAGCTGGGATTCCACTAAAAAGCACAGGAACTTCTGTCCGCAAAGATCAGTGGTAATAAACACTTTGGATGCTTGGGAATTCTTCTCTCTGTAAGAGGAACACAACAGTCAATACACTGCATAGAGTAATGAACAAGAAAAACAATGAAGGAAATCCCAGTCACCACAAGCTGTAGGGTCAGATTAGACTTCAATGACCCAGTCTCAGTTTTGGTCACTTGAAGCTCATATTCTAGCACTCCAATCTCCACATTCCCCACTCCTTGTCATGCAGAGCGCATGCTACTTGGATTTGTTCTGTTCAGTCTTAGGTTTTGGGCTGTATTTTGCCCCTTGTCTGGTAACACAGACCAAAAAGAAACCCCAAAGCAATGACCAGGTTAGATCTTTAGAGATCTCATGAAACCATTCCCCAGCTCAGAGGGCTACAAATAACACTCAGGTGAAACTGCCCCAAGTGCCCAATTCCTTTTTCGAGGGAGCTGAATTCTCACGCCCCAAGGCAAGCACCTAACCTCATGTTTGTGACTGTTTCTGTCCACAGATGATCCATACACAGCTCAGGAACAATTGGTTCAGTTTCTGGTATAAGGAAGGAATCACTGCAGGTGCTGTTTGGCGAATGGATAATGCTGTGCCTCTTTGGTGACTGGGCATTACTGGAGAAGTTGAATCTCTGCACTCCTGAGAAAGAATGGACTCCCAGGGCAGGGGAATGAGAGCGGCTGCAAGCAAAGACATAGCACACTGCTGAAGCGTCCATTTTCATCAGCAGGTACAGAATCCCACGCTGGCACAGACTTCAAAAACAAACCAAAGCCACTCTAAACCAGTAGTTAGCTCAGCAGCCTCTTTATAATACTGTGCAGCACAAGAAAGCAATTCTCCAATTGATTTCCAGTCATCTCTGTCAAAATCCAACAGGTAAGATTTCAAAAGTAAGAAAATAAGAAAACAAACATTTTAAGTTGTGTGGTCCACTCCCTCAAAACTTCTCCTAACCTCTTCCCTCTAAATATGACTTCTTTTAGAAGCTAACTGAAACCACTCCTGGGACTAAAAAAATTGTAGGTGGTCCCTGACTCCACTACAGACTGACTGACTACATCATGACAGAAGAGCTCTTCCTTTAGCTCTTGCATAGTAATTATTTTCCTGTGCTTTTGGGATAACACCACACCAAACATCACAAAAGTGCTCCCAAAGGGCTCTCAGATGCTCTAACAGAGATGCCTGCAACTTAGACAGACAGCTGTGTAATGGCAGAGAAACACAATTCCAAACATCCAACCTATTCCACAGCTCCTACTCTTGGTTATTGGCTGTCTATACAACCACGTTCAGCACCCACCTCAAAGCAGCCATGTTGGAGATGGATGGTGAGCGGGACTGCATGCTGGGTGATGACACTGATCTGCTCTGGCTGTGCATGGATGAGTAGGTCTGGAAAGGGGAGCCCACAGGAGAGTCTCCTTTGGAGAAGCTTCTGAGATGAGCAGTCAAAGAGCTGCTAGTGGCAACATGAGGTGGTGTGCCCATCTGCTCTGAGAACTTCAGCACTGTGTTCTGCTCCTGGGAGAAAAAGCAAAGCTGTCTATGCACAAACAGCACAGGGGGAGTAACAGCCAGGAAGACTCTCAAAGGGCTTGTCTCATTAGGTAGGCACTAAAATCTATGCCCAGCAGGTGCTCGGCCTAAGCAGTTATTCCTATCAGTCATGCTCTCTTCTTCAGCCACAGAAGCTCTCTTCTGGTTTTCAGAGCAGCAAGTTGTAAGCAAACAACTGTCTTACTCTCTCCTAAATAGACTAAATCACACATACCAGCTATTTCTAACATGCATGGCCACAAGGGCATGTCAAGACACAACAACATATTCACTTGAGCAGAATGTTTACCTCTGGCTTTACTCTCCGGAGAGCCCAAACGGTGTGCATATT
This sequence comes from Melanerpes formicivorus, assembly GCF_026170545.1. NCBI lineage: Eukaryota > Metazoa > Chordata > Aves > Piciformes > Picidae > Melanerpes > Melanerpes formicivorus. The sequence goes on from NW_027142377.1 coordinate 11,495,245, forward strand.
CTGCACAGTGTCGTAGGTCATCACGATGGAAGGTTCGGCATGGACAAACACCATCCTCAAGGTGTAATCAGCAACGTACTGCACTCGAGAAGAGCCAAACACACCTGACAAAGGAGCAGTTAAGGATCATGTCTACAGGAGTGTTACCAGCTACATGGCTATCACTTCTCATACCCGCTTTCTTTTGCGGTCTGGGTTCCCTTCCTGAGCAGCTTCCCCACTGACTAAGGTGGTAAAATGTCTGACTTCTTTAAAGAGTGCTCACTTGCAAATGTCATCATACAGATTATGTTCAAGTGACACATTTAAGCCAGACTGTTGAACTCCAATGATACAGTAAAGATGTAAACCTACCTGCAGACTTACACACAAGTGGTGTTATCTCATCTAATGGGTGCAGCATGCTGAACATAGTAGGCAAAGGTTCTCTAGAAAGAAATCAAGCAAAACAGGTTTGAAACCCAACTGCTCTCTCGTAACTGGTACACGTGCTGCAATCCCAAAACAGCTCCTCAGACCTTAACAAATACGAGCCCAAAATCTAACAGTAAAGTCGTCTATTCACAGAAGCTTATTGGATTGAGCAAAGATTGGTGAGCCAAATAGGATGATGATGTGGTTTTACAACTCAGAGCACTTAAGAATGACCCCACCTGCTGGCCACGGGGCAGACTGGCTGGCCAGAGTGAACAGAGCTGGCACAAATCGAGTTTGGAGGAGGAGAAGGAAGAGGAAAGAGCCCTTAACCCAGACTCAGCTTAAGAGTTTAAGTCCCACAGCTCCCACACAAGCAGAGAGGCACCAGGTCATTTGTATCTATCACAGTGCAGCAACCAAGCCACCCTCATCTACGACAGCAGCAGCAAAAAGGAGTTGTCACCAAAGGCAAAGGCAAAGAATTATTTTTGCAATAAATAAACCACGTTAGGACCACTACTTCTTATCCCAACTCTTCTCAGGACTCGAAAATCACAAGTGCCTTGAACAGACAAAATCCAAGAGAGAGCAAGAGGCTGCTTCAAGCTGCTCCTCAGTACATCATCCAACTCGTGGCTCTGCTTCTCAGCTGTGTGTCTAGCCACAGAGCACAGGGATGGTAGGACCCTCACCAAATGACAGGATGCTCCAGGCTCTGAAAGCATCCTGCAGCTGAGGGAAAAGTGTCTCAAGGACAACCCTTCAGTAAATCTCCTAGTCATCCATCACAGTCTGAAACCATGTCCTGGGATAAGTTTTAATGCAATCAGGTTAGCAACACCCATATCATGCCTCCTATATCCTATTCCCAGGATCACCACTCCCAATTAGTTCTTAAGACAATGAGAGGAATACCATGGATTGTCAGAATTCAGCCTTTTTAATGCTGTTTCAGCTGTCCACTTCACAAACACACAGATCCTTTTCATTACTGCTCTTCAACACTTATTCTCTGTATTAGATTGGCAAAGAATGTATAAGGAAACAAGCAAAGCCACTTACTACACACCTGGGTGGACTTGGAGGTACTTCATGTGAAGAACTGCTGCGCTCAAACAACAGACCATATTTTGTTGGCCAGACATTTGCAACCTAGGAAAAATTACAAAGAGATTCATGACATAAAGAACCAAAAATACTGTGGAGTACTGCGTCCAGTTCTGGAGCCCCTATCACAAGAGGGATGTGGAGGTGCTGGAACGTGTCCAGAGAAGGGCCACAAGGATGATCAGAGGGCTGGAGCACCTCTCCTATGAGGACAGACTGAAGGAGTTGGGGCTGTTCAGTCTGCAGAAGAGAAGGCTCTGAGGTGACCTAATTGTGGCCTTCCAGTATCTGAAGGGGGCCTACAGGAAGGCTGGGGAGGGACTTCTCAGGACCTCAGGTAGTGACAGGACTAGGGGGAATGGAATGAAGCTGGAGGTGGGGAGATTGAGGCTGGATGTGAGGAGGAGGTTCTTCACCATGAGAGTGGTGAAGCCCTGGAATGGGTTGTCCAGGGAGGTGGTTGGGGCCCCGTCCCTGGAGGTGTTTAAGGCCAGGCTGGCTGAGGCTCTGGGCAGCCTGATCTAGTGTGGGGTGTCCCTGCCCATGGCAGGGGGGTTGGAACTAGATGATCCTTGTGGTCCCTTCCAACCCTGAATGATATTATGAAAAATCAAGTAGTTACTATACTCAAGCAGACACCACCAGCAATGCTTTACACACACACCCTTGCCCCTACACAGTGTGTAAACAGGTAAAAAGCCCACTGCTGGACCAGGAGGGGAAAAAAAAGACAGCACATACCTGAAAAGGTAAAGCAGCAATGTAATCCTTTCCCTCTATGCTATGCACATTTATACAGGAATTCTGCAATATGCAGATACATTTCTCTACTATTTCATCACTGCCTGAAACTGAGGATAAAAACAAACACACAGTGAAAATTCTACCTTGGCCTGGACGTGCTCTCTACACAAGACACAAACTTGAGGGGCATGGCCGTTTGGGCACAGCAGGTCTTGACAGCTAAAGCTCTCACCCCGGGGGGCTCAGCTCAACACATCTGTTTGGCATTCCAGCAAACAGGACACTTACCATCGGCTCGTTCCGATTTTTCCTGGCGTACAGTGAAATCACACCACAAAGCCTGAAACCAAAAGCAGCGTAATTATTTCTGGAAAGCAAAGTGATGCTGCCACACCGCCTCACCTTCTGCACCTCCCGACACAGCCCCACCTCAGGAAACAGTCTGAAAGCAGTGTTTTTTAGCTAAGCTGCACTGAGTCACCACCTCTCCACGTTTTCCTACCTGCAGGACAGGGCTGTCAACAGTGAAAGCCTTATAAACAGTAGAGGCTTGGGTTTTACTTCCTTTGCTCCAGATGACCATATTGCTGGCCACATACAGCTCTTCATCGTAGTCCACCTCTTCCCCGACATCACTGACACCTTTCCTCAACTGCCAACTTTCCTGAAAACCAAGATTTTTTTGAAAGAGAAGTTACGAGACGCGATAGTGCGATCACAAGAGCCCGTGGCCACGGCTCAGCCAATGTATTTGCTAAGTTAGAAAGCCAGGTGAAAGCTCCTGCGCCCTCGTACCCGCTGCCGCTCGTGGATCGTCACCTCGCGGAGGGACCCCACCAGCCCGGCCGCCCCGTCGGAGGAGCAGAGCTCAGAGGCGGGCTGCAGCCTCCGGAGCTGGAGGGTGAGGGCGCTGGGGTGGCGCCGGCAGTGCTCGCGGCCCCGGGGGGCGAACTCCTGCAAGTCGCCGGCCGCAATCATCGTCGCCCTCTCGTCAGAGTGGTCCGACATGGAGGCCCGATATCCTCATTATTTCTGAGAGGCACGCACGCACACACCCGTCGCGACCGGGCTCTCCGGTTACCCGCGCCGCGCCGCGCCGCCCGGGGTGTTCGGGAAGCCTGGCAAGAACCGGCAGCGCGGCTAAGGCGAGCACGGGCGCCAGCTCCTCACATGGGCGCCGCCATCTTGTCACTCCCACCCTGCCCCGCGGCGCCGCGCGGGGGACGCTGGGAAGGAAAGCGGCCGGGCCGCGTGCCGTGCCGTGTTCAGCCCCGCCAGGGTCCGTGCGCCGAGTCCCAGGGGCTTTGGCTGTGGCTCCTGGGGGCAGTGCCGCTCAAACGCCGTTTTGGCGTGGTGTAGTCACACCGATCTTTAAAACATTCGCTGCCGTGTGGCTCAGGCCCTTGGCAGCCTGGTGTGCCCGCGGGCAGCAGTGTATCGCTGCTACCTCAGCACCCTACGTCTCCGTTTCCCACTCCCATGGCAACTTTCCTAATGAACTTGGAGCTGTCTTACCGCACCTTAATCGATTTGCCCCCTTCTCTTCTGATCGTAGCAAGCAAACAAAGCACTGTCCTAAATCTCTTGAGGCTTGTGACAAAACCATCCCTACACCTCATCTCCCCCTCCCTACAGCCAGCCCCCTATTCCTACAGCTAGCCCCCTATTCCCACAGCCAGCCCCCTATTCCTACAGCTAGCCCCCTATTCCCACAGCCAGCTAGCCCCCTATTCCTACAGCCAGCCCCCTATTCCCACAGCCAGCCAGCCCCCTATTCCTACAGCTAGCCCCCTATTCCCACAGCCAGCCCCCTATTCGCACAGCCAGCCCCCTATTCCTACAGCCAGCCCCCTATTCCCACAGCTAGCCCCCTATTCCTACAGCCAGCCCCCTATTCCCACAGCCAGCCAGCCCCCTATTCCTACAGCTAGCCCCCTATTCCCACAGCCAGCCAGCCCCCTATTCCTACAGCCAGCCCCCTATTCCCACAGCCAGCCAGCCCCCTATTCCTACAGCTAGCCCCCTATTCCCACAGCCAGCTCCCTATTCCCACAGCCAGCCCCCTATTCCCACAGCCAGCTCCCTATTCCCACAGCCAGCCCCCTATTCCCACAGCCAGCTCCCTATTCCTACAGCCAGCCCCCTATTCCCACAGCTAGCCCCCTAATCCCACAGCCAGCCCCCTATTCCCACAGCCAGCCAGCCCCCTATTCCTACAGCTAGCTCCCTATTCCCACAGCCAGCCCCCTATTCCCACAGCCAGCTCCCTATTCCCACAGCCAGCCCCCTAATCCCACAGCCAGCCCCCTATTCCCACAGCCAGCCCCCTAATCCCACAGCCAGCCCCCTATTCGCACAGCTAGGTATTTCATAGACTCACGGAATAGTTTGGGTTGGGAGTGACCATTAAGGTCATCTACTTAAATCCCCTGCAGTGAATAGAAACATCTCTTAACTAGATGTTAACAGCTTCTATACTGATGCTTCAACATATATTTGCCTTAAGGTGTAAAAGTTGGCACAGCATGGAATACTTATGCCTGTGTGGTGTGTATGGGCTATCACTTTCCAAAGGAAGGCATGATGCTCAGGAAACAAAAAACACTAAGTTAGAATATTTCATAGGACTGCCAGAGCATCCCGGATGCCTGCCACTTGCAGTCATCACCAGATATGTTGTACAGCACTCCTCACAACATTTCGTGTGACATGGATTACCATAACATGTTGAAAGTCTGGGTTCCACTGTCTTAAATCAGCTAGAAAAAAATAGTTCCTGATGCACCAGTGGGCAGTGCCTGGGGTGGCTGTTACCTTGTGACGTGTGAAGAGAGAAGGTTGTAGTGCGGTAGGATTTGGTCTCTTCTCCCAAGGAACAAGTGGTAGGACAAGAGGAAACAGCCTCAGATTGCTCCGTGGGAGGTTTAGGTTGGACACGAGGAACCATTTGTTCATGGAAAGGTTTGTCAAGTCTCATAATAGGCTGCCCAGAGCTGTGGCAGAGTTGCCATTCCTGGAGAGTGTTAAAAGATGGGTAGATGTGGTGCTGAGGGACATGGTCTAGTGGTGACCCGGCAGTGCTGGGTTAACCATTGGACTTGATCGTAAAGGTCTTTTTCATGGTGTACTTCCTCCATTTGTATCCATGTAGGGTACCAGAAAATGCCTTCCCTCCCCCTTTTCTTACTTAGAACCTGTGGTGTGAAGCACAAAAATTTGTCTGACAGGCAATAGTAACAAAACAAAGCCTGTGCAAGGTAGCCTGATGGGAACTGGAAGGGAAGTGCCTTCTGATGAGGATGATTTTTCTTTTTCAAGATATTAGTTTTACAAGAGAAGTCAAAGGAGGAGGGAGGAGCTGGGGAAGAACTGAAAACACATTTGAAACCATACTTCCAGTGTGTGGTTTGGGGAATCCTTGTTTCAAGGCATGACAATAAACACTATGGTTTTCTCAGAAAGGAGAAGAAGCCTGCTGGGGAAAGACAGGTTTAGGAGAAGCAGGAATTCACCAGAGTGCTTGCAAATCATATCACAATTATGGGCAGGAAGAGAACTGTAAGAAGTGGCAACCTGGATCTCCATACCCAGCCAGGGCCCACATTTTCACATGGAGATGAATTTACACAAAGACTGAAATATAAACACTTCTGTGGGCAAGTAAGAGTGCCCAGGGCTCAAAATGAGGATGGTTCAAGCCAGAGTCCAACCTTTGAAGGTGTCTTCCTGCTTTTGCAAAATAATTTACAGGCCAGAAGAAACTGTCCTAGGAAGAAACAGATGATCCAAGGGACAGAATGTGCCTGGTAAGAGATGCAGCATGAGCCATGTACCCAAAGAAAGCAACACAAGAAAATATCACCACAGAATATTCAGTGTTCTCTGCAAATTGTTTGGGAGATGCATCCTGTCACCAGTATATAACATTTAACATAAATGGGCCATCTGCCTTGAGCTAAAAATGTACCACCAAAAGAGTTTTGTATTTAAAAGAAGAGAAACTTCTGTAAGTAGAAATTAAAATAGACACCAAAAGGAAACAGAAATTAGGGGTGGGGGGACACGAGGTTTTTCAAAGTGAAAATAAACATAGAGAAATAGCAAAGAAGGGGGAAATGTCAACTAACAGCCCAAAGGCCAATTGCTGAGTGCCATTTCTGCTAAATGGTCCCATTTCACAAATGTTTCCTTGTCTCCAGTCTCTGAATAGCCTTGTGAAGAAGTGGTGTTGTGGCTTTAAAGTGAAACTGACAGTATCTAAAGGGTCAAGTTCAGGCTCTGCTGAACGCTCTGGCATGTCTGTGAGAGCACCTCCAATGCTCACTGAGAGAAAGCTGAAAATACCTGTGGAGCTGCTGATGTGATCAGAAGAGGATTATAACTCTTCATTTAGGCAGGATAAGCTTATGATCATACAGATAAACACCCTGGTGCTCTGCGTCCATCATACACCCAGACAGCAGGAGAACATGGACTCCAAAGGCAGTGGTCCCTCTTCAGAGGGATGGCTTAGGTGATGGGTCTGATAACTGAGAGCTACAGGACCAAACCATGGTTCAGAATTAGCTGGTACCTGCATAATTACCTGCACTCTGCTCTGCCTTCCTTTTTCATAGGGGAGAGGTGGGTGCTCTCTCTGGAGAGCTGCAAGCATGACTGGTTTAACTGGTTCAGGGTCAGATGCTGATGCTCAGACAGAGGAGACAGGCGCCTTTCTTCCCAATTAAACATTCTCCTTTTATTTTGATCCTCTTTCCTTTGACATCACTTGGGTTTTTTTGCCCTCTCCTACTGCCCCGGGAGGGCTGTGAAGTATTTGGGGCCAAAGAGCACAAGTACTTTGTGTGCCAACTCCAGCACTGTTGACACTGGGCTCTGAGGTGTGGAAACACATAATCTGCTTGGAAGAAGGCTATATTGCATTGGAAGGAGACTAAGAATGGCAGTATGCCGGGTGAGATGGAAGCTTCACACCACTAACCCATGAGCAGCCAATGTGATCAGACTATCTCCTGTCACCTGCTTCCAGACCTTTCCTATCACAAACCTCAACTGAGAATTTCTCCTCTTGTTTCTCCTCTTGTTTTTCCTCTCTTTCTTCCTCCACCCCCAAGCACCAGCTTCTTCCTCACATAAAGCTGTGTCTGAATGAACCACAGCAAACCCTATCGAGCTGGAGATTAGTTTACACCAGTCCTGAACAGGAATCGACCTACTGCAAAGAAATTACCCAAACTAGGGGATTTTAGAGAGCTATTTAAATCCTATTCACATGCCCATGTGTTTGCATAGTTTATTTTTTAACTCTTCTGTAGAAACCATTCCTTATTCTCCCTGTGTTTGTAGGGGAATGATATGACATTGTCCCAACACAAGGGGCTGTTTCCACACTGCAGCCCACAAAGTCCAAAGACCTTTCCATTGCTTTGTTTGCAAAAATTGCAAAGGCAGCAGCAATGGGGAATGCAGCCAGCTGAAAGTGCACCCATGTGGCAAAGGCTGACTGCAAATGACAGCCTCATATCCACAGCCAGCCTGGGAAGACCAAGGGACAAATGCCTGTCACCCGATCTTCTCCTCCAGTGACGTTTCGTGAAGGAGGAACGCAATCAAAACCTGGAGACAATCAACATATGGAATGCACGGCTCTTAGGCACCACTGAAGATACTCAGTCTTCTTGTAGCAGCCTTTCTTCTTTCCTTGATTATGGGCCTCTGGTGATAAATGCCTTTCCTTTGCTGCTGATCACTTCAAGATGTGAAAGGCTGGTCTGGAGTAAAAGAGGCAGTGATGGGAGAAGGGAAACTCAATCCTTGTCAGCAAGCCCTGAGCATATGCAGTGGATAAACAGCTTTGCAAGTCAAAGAAGTCTAAGAGCTATTTCGTTTTTTTTTTTTCACTGAACTTAAGACATTTTTTCTTCCCTACTGGAAAATATTTCAGACTGGATTTTATACAGTTATTTTAATTCTATCAGCCTTCCCAGCTTTTGTTATATATAACACCCAGAAACGAGTGGTGTCAACACAGAGCTGTCTGCTCACCACATCTCTGTCTCCACAGTGTGCTCATCAAACAATTACATCTCCTTCCCTAACTTCAAGGCTTCAGGAAGATGACAGTGAAAGTTACACTTGTGTCATAGCTGTGAAGAATATTCTGAGCTGGGAGCAGAAAGGTTGCAGCAAAGAAATAGACTGAATCATGTCAGGGATGTCTGCTAGTTCCCCAAATCCCAGTCCCTTTCCTTTTGTGGGGGGAAATGATGATGGCTTGGTCCCAAACCTTTTCAAGCATCGCCAGTGTTTGGCTTGGGGTCTGAATACCTAGAAACTTCCTTGTTTCCTCTCCTTGTTATCAGGACACGGGTTCTCTTTGATGTTAATTGATTTGCCAATGAGAAGGAACAATGCTTTCAGCCCACCATGTCCTTCCTAGCCTACAACATATGGTCCTGTACCTGGTCCCCCAAGCAGCAGCAATGTCCCCACCTTTTTGGTATGAGCAGGAAAGGAAAGCTGGAAAGAAAGAGGTCCTGGTCCTCAGAACATGCAAGTTCTGGTCCTCAACGCACAGGATTATAGAATAATTTGGATTGGAAGAGACCTTTAGAGGTCATCTAGTCCAACCACCCTGCAGTCATCAGGGACATTTTCAACTAGATCAGGTTGTCTCAGTGTAAAAATCTTCTGCTTTCTATCTAGTCCAAGTCTTCCTCTTCTGGTCTAAAACTATCACCCCTTCTCCTGTTACAAAAGGTTCTGCTAAAAGTCTGCCCCCATCTTTCTTATTAGGCCACTTTAAGTAATGAAAGGCCAAAAGAAAGTCTCTCCAGAGCTTTCTCTTCTCCAGGCTGAACAACCTGAACTCTCTCAGCCTGCCCTCATACAAAAGGTGTTCCAATATTCAAGTCCTGGGCCTCAGAACTTGCAAGTTCTGGTCATAAGAACAGCACTAAGCACCTTTCAGGTCTTAGGAACAATTTCTTCCCCCACAGGATTGTCATGCATTGGGACAGGCTGCTGAGAGTAGTGGTGCACTTAACATCCCTGAAGGGATTTAAAAGACTTGGAGATGCAGTGCTGAGGGATGTGGTTTAGAATAATAAAATCTTTTAGATTGGAAAAAGGCTTTAAGATCATGGAGTCTGGTAACCCAACACTGCCAAGTGCACCATTAAACCATGTCCCTCAGTACCACATTTCCAGGGCTTTAAATCCCTCCAGGAATGGTGACCTCACCACTTTCTTGGGCAGCCCTTCCCAGGGCTTGACAACCCTTTCCATGAACAAATGGTCCCAATGTCCAACCTAAACCTCCTGAGGCTGTTCCCTCTTGTCCTATGACTTTTGACTTGGAAGAAGATACCACTCACCACCACCACCACCTAACTACAACCTCCTTTTGGGGATTTGTAGAGAGCAAGGAGGTATCCCAGAGCCTTCTCTTCTCCAGGCTAAATAACTCGAGTTACCTCAGCCACTGCTCAGAACACTTGTGTTCTAGACCCTTCACCAGCTTCATTGCCCTTCTTTGGATGTGCTCCAACATCTCAATGTCCTTCTTGTACTGAGAAGTTTAGTGGTGGACTTGGCTGTGTCAGGTTAACTGTTGGACTTAAAGGTCCTTTCCGACCTAATCAAATGATTATGTGAGTCTGTGATTCTACCTTACTGGAGATAATAAATCCAGCTCCCCTGCACAAAGAAGTTGTCCATCCATAGACAACTTTAACTCTTCAGCACCAGATCTTGCCTCTAGCATCTCACGAGGGCAACCTCAGCGAACCTCTCGGGGCAGGACACAGCCCTGGAGCCCCCTTCCCTGGTGCTTCCCAGTCCCCGCCCCACGGGAGGCGGGCCGGTGCCGGGACGGGACGGGCTGGCGCCGAGGCGCGGCGGAACGGAGCGGAGCGGGGCCGGTGGTGGGGCCGGGGCCGGAGCCGGGGCCGGTGGCGGCGGCGGCGGCGATGGTCGGCGGGCGATGGTCGTTGCTCTCAGCGCTGCTGGTGGCCCTACGCCCGCCCCACGGAGCGGCCGGTGAGTCCTGGGGGTGTCCCGGGCTGGGGGTGGCCGGGACGGTGTCGGGATGGCGGGGCTGCCCGGGTGCCGGTGCCGGGGATGGGGTGTTTATTCGTTTTCCTTGCAGCTCCTGCTTCGGTTCACTGCCGGGGAGCGAGGTGTTGCACGGCAGCCCAGTGGCCTCGCACCCCGCTCCTGCTCACTGGACGCGCAGACTAAAGCGAAGATGAACTCCTGGGGGGGAGTGACTTCACTGGGGGGTTCTGGCAGCAGAACATGTCCACTAGCCCTAGAGAAAGAGGGTTTTGATGTCCTGGGACACAGCTCTGCCTCTGTAGCGTCTCCCAGCACTTTGCTGATGGGAGCAAGGTGGGGGTTGGTCCCTTCTCCCAAGAAACAAGTGATAGGGTAAGAGGAAACGGCTTCAAGTTGCACTAGGAAAGGTTTAGGTTGGACATTAGGAACAGCTTCTTCCCCAAAAGAGTTGTCAAGCCCTTGAATGGGCTGCCCGGGGAAGTGGCAGAGTCCTCATCCCTGGAGAGGTTGCAAAGATTCATAGATATAGTGCTGAGGGACATGGTTTAGTGGACTTGGCAGTGCTGGGTTAAGGGTTGGACTTGGTGATCTCAAAGGTCTTCTTCAGCCTAAATGATTCTGTGATGTGCCTATGCTTGCTGGGGACAACATGACAAGCAGGGACCTTTCAAAAGCAGGTCTGGGATTTATCTTGCCAGCATGCAAATGCTGGGAAAAATCAGTGGGAAACAGTGGTTTGTGTCACAGGCTCTGTGGTGCTGTCACTCTGCTGGTTTGTCAGCTCCATGTGCTTAGTGACCCACAAACAGAGGCAAAGAGGCAAAAGGGTTTGGATTTAAAGTGTGCTGTCGTGAGACCTGCCTGCGGTTTGGTTGTGGGCTGTGAGCTGCTGGGGTGTTGTGACCCATTGTCAGTGGGCTCTCAGCGTGTCAATGGGATTTAGCAGGGAAGGCAGGAATGTGTTTGCTTTGGGCAGGGTGGAGTTAAGTGTTGACTCTGTCACAGCAGGAGTTTGTAGTGAGGAGAACTCAGGGTGAATTTCATAAGGAATTCTGGTTTAGTTTATGCTGTTTGAACCCCAGGAGTCTCTTTGGGAGACAGGTGTGATCCTAGGGGAAATTTACTTCTCACAGCTTCCAGGGGATAAAAAGGTGGGAAACCCCATAGGCAAGGGTGTCTGAATTCCTCCTGCTCTGTCTGGTGTGAAGATATGCTCAACAAGTGCCTGAGCAAAAAAAGCTTGTCAGCAGGTGAATTTCTTCCAGTAATGGGAAACACAGGGATGTATGGAGCTTTTGGCAGACCTGGGTGTTTTCTCATCCCTTCCTTTAGTTTTGTTCTGGTCCCAGGTGTTTCAAGAGAGCAGCACTGTGCTTGCAAGTGGATTTATTTCCACACCAACTTTTCCATCTTGCCAAGCTGTGGTGAGCAAAGGGAGCTGCTCCAGTGTGGCAGGAACGCAGGCAGGCTTTCAGCTCTGTGACTCTGCCATGGGCTTGTAGAACCTAAACAAATTGCCCTGGGCACGCTTAAGAGATGTCCTACCACACAGGGCAAATAGCTTTTGAAAGTGCCATGAAAACATCCACATCCCAAACAGCTGGGGATGGAGAGGGGTACTCAAAGGTAGCGCTGTTATTACATGAGTCAGAGAGGAAAGTATTTAACTCCTGGGACAGCAAACATCTCTTTCCGCTTAATCAGTATAGAAAATGAAGCTAATATCCTCTTCGCCTTCAAATTTGAAGCAGCCTGGAGGGGGCAGAAAGCATCACAGAGGGAGGATCCTAAGGGCAAGGACCATCGATCGGCATGAATCCGGGTTGTCCCGGCCAGAGGTCCCTGCTGGGGTAGCTATCTGCTCAAGCAGGGCTGGAAAGCTGCGAAAAGAAGCGTCAAACCAGCTGGATGGGGTTGAATCGTGCTGGGTAGCGAGTGGCTCCAGCCTGGGTGAGCTCTGGGAAGAGCAGGAAGAGGATTTGGGGTCGCTGGCTTGTTTGCCGTGGGCAGACCTTTGTGGAGCTGCCTGGCTGCGAGGGAGCTGCTGAGCCGGCCCGCAAGGAAACAGCAGCGGGCTGCGCTTGGCAGCCGTCACGTGGCTTCTGTTTGTGTTAGGAGGGCAGAGCTTGGGAAGCAGGTTGGGAAAGCTCAGGCTCTGGGGCTTTGGTTTGTTTGTTTGCTGAAAGGAAAACCAATTGTTTTGTGTGAGAGCCAAGGAGAGCCTTGAGCTTTCCTTTGCACCGAGCAGGACTTAAAAGCCCGTCTCAAGTAGAAGCAGCATTTCTCGGGGGTTAAAAATAGCGAGCAATATAGCAAAGGAATACATCCAGCCTCAAAATTAGGTTGTGTTTCTTGGCTCTCTGGAAGGCACACTAGGCTCAGCCCCCATTACTCACAGTAGTAATGACAGCTTTAAAAACTTGTTTGATGTTTGAGGACTAAGCCCTGGCACAAAACAGATTCAGCTGAGCACCAGTTAGATACAGAAGTTGTGCTTTCTGCCGGTGGTATGGTATTAGCTTTTAAACTGTGAAGAGGGGTGCTGCTTTCTGCTGTTTTTCTTTCTCCCCCCCCCCCCCCCCCCCCCTTTTTTTTTAATTGAAAGAGGAAAATTAATTGAATTGAAATTCCTGCCTGGCACAATGCCTTTGCTTGGTGAAAGCAGCAAGGGAGATCCACTGCTCCGCTTGGGGTTTCTCTACGCCTCTGACAATCTCAGGAAGCTTGGAAAGCCGGCAGAAGGATCTGTTTGTGAGATACTCCCTAGATCTCCCTTCAAACACACAGAGTTTTGTTTAGGGGAAGTTGCTGTGTATGGAGCTGCGCTTCGTCCTCTTCATGGCTGGGGTGGGAAGTGCTGGGAAGGAGGGGGAAAGGGCCATTACATTTGTAGATGAGGCACAAAGCCTTCGGAAAGAGATGGTGAATAGCCTTCCTTAGGAAAAACGTGTGGGCAAAGACTAAACAGCAGTCAGCTCCTACACACTGTCTGAAAGCATTTCTTCATCCAGCTGCAGCTGGTTTCCTGAGAAAAGCAGCTTGTTGGAGGCACTTACCTTAGGAAAAGAGTTTGTGATTGATTTGCAGAGCACCTCTCTCTTTCAGAGCAGCTTACCCTGTCCTGAGAAGGGAGCAGCATCACCAGCAAAGAGCCTGATCTCAGAGAAATCCCCGCCAGGGATTTCTCTGCCCCAGATGAAAATGCTTGGGATGAGGCCCTGAAAGGGGTTTATTGGAGTAAAGTCCCAAATTCCTCCTGCACAGGGATCCTTTTATATTGCAGTCCCGGGGGTGTGATGCAGCAGAAATAGCTCCTGCTGAAAGAGAAGCAGCTGAGCACTTTCTTTAGCCAAAGCTGCTCCCGTTTGTCTTAAAAAGGCTTTTTTTGGAGGTGCTGCTTGTACACTGTCAGTCTTGGGACGGCCCCAGCTCCATGCTTCCTCCTCAGGGCTGCAAGGAGATCTCAGAAAGCTGGAAGTTTTGGAGCGTCTGTCAGTGAACCGTCCTTATTAATGGAAGTGATGGGCTTTGCAGGGTTTGGGAGGGGGATGCTTGCTGCCTGGTGGTAACACAACTGAGGTTGTGTCTTGCAGACAATGCTGACCGAAATCAAGGTCTCAGGATGAACTTGTTGGCAGAGTCCCACCACGCTGAGCGAAGTGTGGCCAGCCTTGGTTCCTGGCCTCACCAGAGCACAGAGCGGTCCTGGGAGGAGCCCTCAGCCAGTTCTCTGCGACAGATTAAGTTTAACCCCATGGTACACCACATCGTGATTAATGAGCACAAGGATGTCACATTTAATTGCTCCATCAAAGTACCTCAGCTCCTGCTCAGGCCAGATGCCCCAGGCATTTCCTTATGGAAGGATGGGAAGGAGCTGCATGTGCTGGACCGCATCGCCGCCAGCCATTTCGAGATCTCTGACGAGGAGGAAGTGGCAATGACCTCTACCTTCAGGTAACCTGGAGGGATGCCTTACACATGGGCTTCTCGGGAGCTTGCAGGGGCTTGAGACTGAGACTAGGGTGAGCAGCCACTCCCTAGTCCCCAAAGCCTGGCTTTGGAAGACCAACATCTGCTTGGTGTGTGCTGCGGAGTGGTTGGTATGGATCAAAACTTACCCCCAGGCTGGCAGCTTTGCTCTGTCCTCCTGTGGGAGCTGTGTGTGTGGCCAGTCTTGCTGCCACAGCCTTGACATGGTCTTTGTTCTCTCTGTCAGCATCCTTGCTGCCCAGCGCTCAGATAACGGCTCCTACACCTGCAAACTCAACATCGCTGGCATGGAGGTTGTGTCGGATCCTATCTTGGTGCAGCTGGAAGGTGAGCTGAAAGAGGCTCAGGGTGGACATGCAGGAGATGTAGAGCATTGTGCCCTGGCTGAGTGACAAGCTCCAGGACCTGGGAGCTGTCCTTCAGAAATTAGGGATCCTGTATGGGAAGGGGCTTGTTGCTGGTGCTGGGCATAGTGGCTGGCAGGACAGTTCGGGGTTGTTGATAGGGTTATGTTGCCAAGTTCTCTGAACCTTCCTCTCTGCTTGTGTCCATGAAGGGCTCCCACACTTCATTCGTCAGCCTGAGAAGCTGAATGTCACCAAGAACAGTCCCTTCAACCTCACATGTCAAGCTGTGGGCCCACCAGAGCCTGTGGAGATCTACTGGTTTCGCAACAACATCCGACTCAATGAGAAGCCTCACATCTCCCCATCAGTACTGACTGTGCCAGGTGAGCCCAGCAGCATCCTTGCCGTGGCCAGCTGGAACGCCTCTGTGTGGCTTCTGGGGAGGGAAAGAGGCAGGACAGTCAAGCTGCTCTTTCTTAAGCAAGGAGCAGATTTTACCTCTAGCCTGTGGCCGTGCCAGCAAGCACCCTGCTGCTCTTACAGGCTGCTTTACTGATGGTCCTCTCAGAGTCCTTGGGCTGGCCCCTGCAGTGTGTCTCCCTAGTGGGGCACAGGGAGAAGAGTCCTTCATTTAACGCAAAACCCGTCATGGTTTTGCTGCAGAGCCAGAAGAGAGGAGGGGTTTCTTAATTTGCTCAGCTAATTAGCAAGCAGACTATAACTGGCTCGTCTTGGCATCCAAGGGCAGCGAAAGCCGGAAGAAGTGAGTCATTGCTCTTGGATGGACTTGCGTCCGGCTGGCACATGCTCGGTCGGGGCGTTTGAACAGTCACCCTCCTGTCCCAAGCACCCTGTCACACTGGGAAACAGTGCTGCTGGGGAGAGCTAAAGCTTGGTGTGACTGGCACACCCTGACAAGCCTTTCACTGTGCCGCAGGCAATGTGCCCGGGAGGGACAGCCCTGCACCTCCAGTAGGTTTTTTTGCATGAGTTGAAAATCTGAGTGCTGTTGCTGCCTGGGTCATCTCAGACAGACTTGAGGAAGAGTGACTGGAAATCTGCCTGGTGAAAAAGGACCTGAGAATGTTGGTTCACAGCAGCTAAATAAGAGCCAGTGTGTGCTCATGTGGCCAAGAAGGCCAGCACCATCCTGGCCTGTATCAGGAGTACTGTGACCAGCAGGGCTAGGGAATTGATCATCCCTCTCTATTGGGCACTGATGGTACCATACATCAAATACTGGGTTCAGTTTTGGGCCCCTCGCTCCAAGAAAGACATTGAGGTGCTGGAGTGTGCCCAGAGCTGGACCTGGTCAATGAAACTGATGAAGGATCTAGTGCATGGGTCTTCTGAGGAGCTGATGAGGAAACCAGGGTTGTTTAGCCTGGAGAAAAGGAAGCTCATGGGAGGCCTTCTCTCTCTCTACAACTGCCTCAATGAAGTTTGGAGCAAGGTGGAGGTTGGTCTATTCGCCCAAGCAGCAAGTGACAAGATGAAATAGCTTCAGGTTGTGCCAGGGGTGATTTATGTTGGGCATTAGAACTATAGAATGGTAGAGGTTGGAGGGAACCTCTGGAGATCATCTGGTCCAATACCTCTGCTAATGCAGGAGCAGTTTGTTCATGGAAAGGGTTGCCAAGCCCTGGAACAGGCTGCCCAGGTAAGTGGTGGAGTCTCCATCCCAGGAGGGATTGAAAAGATGTGGTGCCTAGGAGTGTGGTTTAGTGGTGGACTTGGCAGTGCTGGGTTACTAGTTGGACTCAATGAGCTTAGGGTTTATTTACAGTCTAAATGATTGTATGATTCTGTGGTTCTGTGCTGACACCCCAGGGAAAAGAAGCAGCTGTTTCTGCTGGGGTATTTCCAGTGGCTCCCAAAAGCAGTCCTTTTGGGAGATTTGAGCAATCTTCAAACAGCATTGAGTCATCTGATCCGAGCTCTGCTGGTGGGCTCTTCCGCTTTCTGGCTTTCCCTTTTTGAAGGCAAGATACATGCTTACTCAGGAGGTTGTGCAATGTTGTCATAGAACTGTAGAGACCTGCTTGCTATGCCACATCTCACACTGATGGTGCACTCATGCTCGCAGCATGGCAGGTGGGGGAGCTGGATCTCATCCTTGGGCAGTCAGCACAGAAATACCACAAAGGGAAGAGACTGAACGTGAAATAAAAGGTCTTTTGGTTTTGGGTGAAAAATAAAGCAACAAAAGGAAGACACAAACATTTTGTGTGAGCAGCAGGTAGAGACTTGCTGTGATCTGGGCACCATGGGCAGATCCAGTGAACAGGCCTTTGTCTTCCTCCCCAAAGGTCTCAATGAAACAGCGTTGTTCAGCTGCGAAGCTCACAACAGCAAAGGGCTGACTGCATCCAGCCCAGGGCAGGTCAACGTGAAAGGTAAGCAGCAGTGTGACAGGTTTTTTGCCTGTTGACTTCTGTCCAAGCAGAAGCTGTCCCAGTCTCCACAGTTCCAAGCACTCATTCTACACAAGCTGAAGGAGATGGTTTTATGATTCCCATACTTCTTGTATTGAACCTACATTTAAAATCAAGCAGGGTGCAGGTAGCAGCAGAGTCCTTCAGCGTGGTTCTGTCATCCCAGGATTGCTGCTGTGGGAGGAAGCACCACAGAGTGCATCAGAAAGCAGAACTCTCAGCCCCACGGCAGGCTTCGGAAGGGCTGTATCACTCTTTTCCTTCCTTCACAACCAGGGCAGTGCTCACAGTTTTTGGTAGGAAATGGTGGAAATTCCTGACATTCCTAGTGGGAGCCATTCCTTCAGTGCAAGGAGGGTGTTCCCCAAAATATGTCATTGCCTCTAAACAGCCCAGAGAGCTCACAAACAGAGAGCACGGTCAAAATTGTCCTGGAAGGAGTGATTTTCTGCTGTCCTGTCCAGTGGTCTGAAACACCCAGAGCAGACTGATGGCTGTGGCTGTATTCAGGGCAGTGCCTGGGGTTCACACACCGTTGGTCTGTACTCCAGGAACTTCAAGGAGGAAGCCCGATGTGCCGCCATTGTGCTTAGAGCTCCAGCTGACTGCTCTTGGCTTTTGCCTGCAGGAATACCTTCTGCACCTGCAAGCCTGCATGTCCTCAACCAAACAGCCAATGGTATTGGGATATCCTGGGTGCCAGGCTTTGATGCATTCTCTGCCTTCAACAGCTGCAATGTCCAGGTAAGCATCTGCAACCCACCTTGCCCCTGCACCCCTTCTCAGACAGATGCTCCAAGGCAGGTGGAAATAGGTGTTGGTTGACATGAACTATGCAGATTTGACCAGGGTATTGGTTTGGGCAAGTTGAGTTGGACTGTCCCAGCGGCTCTGAAAGGGTAGGATGGGATGCTGTCCCACCAGTGCTCTGTGGTCCAGGCCGCTGGAGAATTTGGGGGAGGATGATGTTGAGGTTGACCAAGTTGAGCAGCAAGCAGAGCCAAGAGCTTGAGTATCACCAGAACACCACTGGCATGGAAGGAGGCTTGAAAGGAGAAGATAAGAGACTGCCTTGCTGGGGTCTGCTAACAAAATGTAGTTGTGCCCTGCCTGCTGTGAGGGGGGATAGACAGGGTCCCACATATAGAGACAGGCACAGGGAGCATGAAGCTGTCTTGTGTCCCAGGAGCGGGGTGGTGAATAGGGGCAGAAACAAGGGGTGATAGGAACAGGTGGTCCTGTTTTTTGGCCTGAAAGAGCCCATCTCTTGGGCTTGTGCACCTGAAGTGTCAGGAGAGAGTTGTGAGAATCTCTTCCCTCAGGCAAGACAGGTTGTAATGCCTTCAAGACTCTTCAAGAGTCATCTCATGAAGAGATGGCCAGAATTGCTCCAAGTAGCAATCTGGGAGACTTTGAAAGACTTGAGTGGCTGCAGGCACATGCTTGTCCCTAGTTTTACCTCCTGGTCAAATGCTTCTCAGTTAAGCAGTCTTCTCACTGAGCTTTGAAGGTGGAGGTTTCTCTCAGCTCTGCACTCCTTGTAAGTACTGTGAAGGAGCTGAAGGATTGCCTGTCTCCTGGACAAGTCAGAAAATGCTACCTGCATGAGTACAGCCCAGCAGGTAGTAGCTGCCTCTTCTCCCTGACTGTGCTGGGTTTCACAGTTCAGGGTCATTGCTTGCTTTCTCGTGGGTGTGTTTCTTACACTGGCTAATGTATGCTGCGGCTGAGAGGACACGTGGAAAGCGGCGATGTTTGAAGCCAGGTAAAAGTGAAAGGAGTTACAGGGAGGAAAGGTACCAGAGCTAATATTAGCACTGCATCTACTGCTGCATTCCAGCTGGAGCTCAGGAAATGGGGTGGAGAGGCAAAGAATTTCCTATGACTTAACATTCACGGTCTGTCATTAGGAAATAGCCTTTTGAATTGGAAAACAAAACACGTCTGGCAAAAACACAGCAGTGACTAAGCCTTTTCACTCCTGTCCCCTTTGCTAATCCCCTCACTTGGGTAGAGTGGTCCATGAGCTGACTCATTTCTGAGTGCTCTGGTGCTTAAAAGGGAAGCTGTTTCTGTCACACCTGCCAAGTTCAAGCTGTTTTAAGTTTGCAAAATGCCTCATTAAAAAAACACCACCACCACAACACATCAGTTTGATGGATTTATTCCAGAAAGCAAGTTGAGGATCAAGATAGCGCAGCCGGGCTCAATGCTCAGGAGAGCAGCCAGCCCCAGTGGTGCTTTTAGAAAGGCTTCCACATTGATCTGAGTGCTGCTCACTTCCCTCAACACTTGTAGTGATGGCTTAGGGACTGTTTCAGCTCTACAGGGCTGAAGGCTATTCTCTTTCATTTTTGCTAGGGATGCTGAAACCATTCTTTGCACCCAGAGGGTATGGTTGTTCTTCAAGCAGAAGGGCAGCTCTCCTCCTCCCCAAAATCTTATCTGGAAGCTTTGAGAGGATTCTATGACTTTATGCTTGTGGATCACATTGAAACATGTCCTGTGGATTGTCTTCCAAGTAAACTGTCTCGTGCTGGTATCTCTTGCTCTGCCTTCTTGCCTCCAACCATCCCAGCACAGACCTCTCTTGTGGTGCTTCCCACCAAATGAGGTATTTTCTGGAGAGCTCTAAGGGAGGGCATCTATATGAGCACTCAATAGCCAGCCTGTTTCTCTTTGTGCAAAAGGCATGACTTGGTTTTAGTGTGCTAAATTTGTTTGTGCTGCTGAGTGTAACGATACTGTGTGGTACTGTGATAGGGTCTGACGAGGTCTGTGATTGGTCCCACTAGACCTGATGGCGAGAGAAGTTCTGTGGTCTGCTGATGTGTGGCACGACAAAGTGCTTTCTTTTGTCTGTGACTCACTGCCTGGTATTTTTAGTGGGTGCTCCTTTTGCCCATGCCAAAAGAAAGAGCAAATCATTCCTCTCCCCTCCCTTCTGCCGTGGTGCACACATTTCTGACATGTCCCCACCACAAGTCTTCCATCTCCATGTGTGTTGGAGCCCTCATGCTGGGCTCCACAAATGGTCTGCAGTCAGCTTTGTACAGCAGAGATAAGCCAGCATGCAGGAACAAGGCCCTGCCAGTGTTTGAATGTGAGGCACAGGACTCTGGATCCTGTTTACAGATGTAAAATTCCTTGCCATGCATCTCACCCTGCAGGTTGCTGCTGACTAACCCCTGTTTGTGAACTGCTTTTTCAATTAAGGTCAAGGAAGCCGTTCCACAGAGCAATGTCTCACTTCTCTTCAACACCTTGGTGCCTCCCCATGTGTATTACATCCAGCAGCTGGAGCCCATGGCAGATTACAAAATCCGTGTTTCCTGTGGGAATGAAGTTGGCTGGTCGACATTTAGCCCCTGGATACCTGCCAGCACCACTGAGGAAGGTAGGAAATGAGACTGAGAAGGGTTTGCCTGCCCTGGTCACGCAGCTTTGCTTTGGGCAGGACTCTCTGGGTTAGATGCTGGTCCAGAGTTGTAGCTGCTCATGGAGTGAGACACCTCAACTCCATTGATCTGCGTGAAGAAATTTACCCATGGGCCTGCTGAAAACATTAAAGGCTGTAGGAAATACTGTGTGCTTTCTGGCTGAGCTACAGCTCCTTTTCCATCAGCCCACCTTGTCCCTGCATCCTTACCTGGCTCTCTTCACCTCCTTTCTCTTTGATTCCTACAGCTCCCACCAGCCCACCCCTGAACGTCACGGTGTCATTCAATGAATCCATTGCTTCCCTGGAGGTGCAATGGGTGAAGCCACCCCTGGGGAGGATACATGGGGAGCTGCAGGGCTATCACATCTGGTACAAGTGGCAGAGCTCCAAGGGGTTGGTAAGTTACTGGGCAAGTGGGGAAGAATTGCTAAAGGCTAAAGAAATTCCCGGCAGACATCAAGCAGGGCTGTCCAGCTTGGTCTTGGTGCTTCCATGTATTCTTTCTGAGCTTATTTCATAGAATCATAGCATTGGCTTGGGTTGGAAGGCACCTGAAAGATCATGTAGTTCCAACTCCATGCCATGGGCAGGAACACCTCCTGCTACATGAGGTTGCTCAAAACCTCATCCAGCCTGGTCTGGGGATGAGGCATCCACAGCTTCTCTGGGCAATCCCTTCCAGTCTCTCATCACCCCTACAGTAAATAACTTCCAATGTCCAATCTAAACCTACCCTGCTCTAGTTTAAACCAATGCTCCTTGCCCTATTACCACAGGCACTTATGAAAAAGAGTCTCTTTGCAGCCTTCCTGTAGGCCCCCTTAGTAGTAGAAGGTTACTATAAGGTCTGCCTGGAGCCTTCTCTTATCCATGCTGAACAGAACCAACTCCCTCAGCTTATCCTTGTAGGAGAGGTGCTCCAGCCCTCTGATGATCTTTGTGGCCTTCCTCTGAACTCTCTCCATGAAATCCATGTCCTTTGTGTGTAGGAGGCTGCAGAGCCGGATGCAGTGCTCCAGGTGGTATCTCCCAAGAGCAGAGTAGGTAAACAGAATCATCTCCCTTAACCTGCTAGCCATGTATCTTTTGATGCAGCCCAGGATACAGTTGGCTTTTTGGGCTGCCAGTGCACATTGTTTGCTCTTGTTTAGCTTTTTATCCACCAGCACCCCCATGTCCTTCTCTGTAGGGTTGCTCTCAATCCACTCATCACCCAGCCTGTATTTGTGCTTGAGATTGTCCTGACCCAGGCGCAGGACTTTGCACTTAGCCCTTGTTGAACTTCACGAGGTTGGCATGGGCCCACCCTTCCAGCCCGTGAGGGTGCCTCTGGATGGCCTCCCTTCCCTCCAGCGTGTCTGCTGCACCACACAGCTTGCAGTCGTTGGCAAACCTGCTGAGGGTGCACCCAATGCCCCTGTCCATGGCACCCACAGCAGCCCT
This sequence comes from Melanerpes formicivorus, assembly GCF_026170545.1. Lineage (NCBI taxonomy): Eukaryota > Metazoa > Chordata > Aves > Piciformes > Picidae > Melanerpes > Melanerpes formicivorus. Next base: position 11,517,231 of record NW_027142377.1, read on the forward strand.
GGTCCCAGTACTGATCCCTGAGGGACGCAGCTCCTCATGGATCTCCATTTGGACATTGAGCCATTTGTCTGCTGTCTCGTGCTTTCACCTGGGCTTCTTTAACACCAGTGGTCTCCATTTTGTCTGTTCATGTAACTCATAATAATGCCCTACGTTACTCATACTAGGAAGGAGCAGTTCCAGGACAAGATGGCTCCTATTCTCTGAACTGGACGTGAGATGTTCTTCTCAGATGTTGTTCTCAAATTTGGTGTGGCCTTCAGAGTGGCAGTCAAGGTCTGGCAGCATCTGTTAACACTTCTCAGCCACAGAATCAGTCGTAAGGTTCAGGAGAAGCTGTTCCCTGTGTTGAGTTGTTCCTTACTCAAATGAGATTTATTCTGTGCATTACCTCATCTACAAATACATGGCACAGGGTTTCATAGCCCAGGGAACATTTTGGGATCATATGAAGTCATCTGGCACAGCCTTGCTTGTCTTTCCCAGGATTTGGGAAGCAGCCTTCACGGATTTTCTAGGACAAGGTTGACCTGACTGCCTGAGGGTAGTCCTGGGTCATCTTATCCTGTCCAGGCTGTGCCAGCGGCCAAGCAGCCTTTGGATAGTCATGCTGATGCATCTAGCAGTCGCCTCCGTGCTGTGGTTTGGTCTTCCTCTGTCCCGGGCTGAAAGCAAAGAGGTAGTGACAGCCTGAGCCCGGCATGGAAAGAGTGACTCACGCTCTGCATTTTCATAGGATGCTGCATTTTCTGTTCTCTTTTTGTGCCTCTGAAAAAAAATGTACAGATCCAGACCAAGTGAACTCAGGGAAAGAGTGTTTTGGTCTTGTGACTGGCATGGACAGAAAATGCTGACATGCTTGTCTTCTCAAGCACAAATCAAACCCAGGACTTGTCCTCTAAGCCCTGGGAGACTTTCTTGCTGTTGGTGTTTTTTAGAAGGTTACCCAGTTGAATGCTTATGGGGTGAAATTTCTGCTTGGGTTCCTGGTCAGTAATTGCTCATTAATGCTGGCTTTCAGGAGGATCAAAAACCCACGTAGGGGGTTCAGGAAGGAGGTGGCTGAGCAAGGGATGTTTGCTCTTTGCAGAGAAGGAAACAGTTGTGTTTGTTGCTGATGGGTTTTGTCACCCTCCAGGTTTTGTGGAAGGCAGAAACATGAGTTAGAGCAGAGGGCAGGGGCCAGCACAGCTTTTCATAAGGGCTATCACAGAACTGAGAAGCATGAGAATGGCTTGAGCCTGTGCTGCCACCTTTTTCCAGAGCACCTGGCTCTCCCACACACCCCTAAAGGTCTCCTGAGCTGATGAATGGGCAGTCTGAAGCAGAAAAGAACATCCTTGCTGTAGAGTGAAGCTCTAATTTCTCAGAAATAGTCTCTGAGTTTTGGCCCTAAACAGTCTAAGTATTAAATACTCCAAATAAGCATTGATTTAACGACGCCAGCACAATAAAGGTGGGGGCATTCTGTCCTGTGTCAGCAGGGCCACCTGCAGGCCTCTTCTCCACAACTAGCTCAAAACTGTTAAAAAAACTTTTACAAAGCTGTTTTGTTTAATTCTTAAGGCAGCAGTTCTTGGTTGAGCTAAGGCTGCCAGGGCTAGGACGTGAAGGAATTCCTCAGCTGCCACAATGCTCATAAAAAACATTAACGCTGGCAGTGCTGTCCTGCCAGAGGGGCTGTCTGCTCCGCAAGCACGCTCACACTCTCCAGGCTCCCTCTGCTATCAGCTGGGCTCTGGCCTCAAATGACACATCAGAGCTCTCTGTGATATGAAAGAATCCTGGTACATTTTCAGGCTGGTGTTAAGGAAAAGATCTTGTGTGTGTTTCCGGTGAAGGATGCTGTAAATGTGAGATGGGAGGACAGCAGGATTGTGGAAGCAGAGGCAGCAGCAGGTATCAGCTCACTCTGATGGCACAGGCATGCTGGGGTGCATTTCATACCCACTTCTGTGGTGTTTTGATGACTGTGAACTACAAATGTTTCTCTCCAAGAAGCTTAAATTTCCTCCTTGTCCGTCAATCCCTGTCATCTCCTGCTTTTGCTCAGCCATGTTGTGTCCAGCCAGGGACGTGATCGGGGCTGTGATGCCTGCTGCAGCCTAAGAGATGTTTGGGACACTGTTGGGCAGCTGTATTACAGCTGGAGATCAGTGGAGCTCAGCAACAGGCACTTCCTCAACTGAAGAAGACCAGGAAACAGAGGGAATTTGCAGGAAAAGGCTCACTTGTGTTTTTACCAAGGAAAAAGATCTGTGCCACAGAGCATGCTACCTCTTGCAGCATTACCAGCTAAGAAAACACGCCCTTGAAACTGGCAATAGTATTAGCTTGACACAAAACCACAGTCAGAAAATATCTGCCCTAAGATCTACTTCCTATGGCTGGGCACTGGAACAATCAAACTGGGATCACTGCGGCTGGAAGTGGTCAGAGATGCTCTGAGGAGGAGCCCTCGTACCAAGCGTCAAGGCTTGGCAAGTGCTGCGGCTCGTGGGGCAGCCTGTCGTGACTCATGGACATCCCTGGCAGACAGGAAAGATGGATACAAGCTTCTGCTGGCTAAGCTGACCACAACAAAGGCTGGGGGACAAAATCCATGCCACTACTGGTGCATAAAATGCAATCCCTCCCTTGGGAGGTTGCTTTTCTGCCTTGTTTCTGGCTCAGGCTGCTGGTCCTGCTGCTGTTGATGGGCAGTGACAGTAGCACAAGGTTTGAAGGGGAAACACCACTCAGCCCCTTTCCAGATCCCATCTGGATCTTGCAGGCAGGTCTCTTATTCTCCATAAATAGCTTGGTGCTGCAGTTCCTCTGGGCTTGTGAAAGCAAAGCCTCACAGACATTTGGCAAGGGGACAATTGAGTAAATCTCTGAGTTTCCCTCCTGCTGTCTCCCCCAGCCCAGACTTCTTGCCTTCATCTCTCCAGCAGAACGTCTCCACTGAAGCCCAGCAGAACACCAGCTTTGCAATCCTGCCTGTGGTGGCCACCAATGCCACCTGCTCCATCCGTGTGGCCGCTGTCACCAAAGGGGGAGTGGGACCTTTCAGCAGCCCAGTGGAGATCTTCATCCCTGGCCATGGTAAGGAGATGCTCATCCCTGCCTGTGCAGTGTGGGTGTAGGGGAGGATGATGGAGATGCACACAGATCATGCCTTCCTTACCCAATCGAGACCATTTTGCATCCCTCCATCCTCCTTCGGAGGAGGCTGACAGCCGAGAGTCGAGGACCTTCAGCAGGCTTTGTTAGCCAGGAGAGACTGGCTCTCCGTCTGTAGCCTTGGTCCTCGTGTCCTCTTCTCCTGTGTAACCCCTTGGGCTTTGCTGGGTTCTGTTTCATCCCATGGGAGCTTGTTCCCCAGCCCCTGGGTGCTGCAGGCTGACTCTTTCCCCAGCTCCATTAATGGGATATTTTCTTAGGATTAATAACCTCAACCCGCTCTTCAGCTCCAGCCTCGGGGAACGCAGACTCCTTCACCATCGCGCTGGGCTTCATCTGTGGGACCCTTGCGGTGGGGCTGCTCCTCTGCTTGTCTGTGCTCGTCCAGAAACGGTGCATGGAGACAAAATACGGGTAAGGTGAAGGGGAGGCAGCTGGCAAGGGTGTCCTGAGCTGGGCAGCTCACAGGGCAGGCAGGATGATTGGCCAACAGCCCATGCTGGACTTGGGGACAAGGTTTCGGTCTCCGATACTGACGCTGGTGCCACAAATGGCATTTATTTTTGCCTGTGGTGAGGGATTAAGAGTGTTTTTACTGCAGCAATGGTACTTCCCCCCTTTCTCAGCCCAGCAGTTCACCTTTCACTTACTATTCTGATTTTTAAAGGGAAGTAAACTTGTGCAACTTGGTATGGGAGAGTAGCCTCCGCATTTTGACAGAGGTGAGGGAGCAGAGATGTACAATGTCCTGTGTTCTGTGGCCTTGAGAAACCCCTCCTGCCTCAGCACACGCCAGGTCTATCTTGGGCCACTGGCTAAGAGTGGCACTTGCCTTGCCAGACAGAGACTGCCTCTGGGCTACATAAGTGGTGTTTTAATAGGGACAAAGGGCTGCTTTCTGCTACAACAAGACAATGCTACTCATTCACCCTTGTGACTTGCTAAGTGGAATTTAACCTCCCTGTGCTGCTGGCTTCATTAAGCAATTGTGGTGCTAGCAGCTTTTCTAGTAAGTGCTGTCACTTGGGTGTCTGCTAGCAAACTGGGAACAGGATATTAGGAAAATCTCTTCACACACTCACCACTAGGAAAGTGGTGGAGTCCCTGTCCCAGGAGGGATTTGAAAGACATGTAAATGTGCTGAGGGACATGGTTTAGTGGTGACCTGGCAGTGCTGGGTTAATGGTTGGACTTGGTGACTGTAAAGCCCTTTTCCAACCTAAATGATTCCATGATTCCCTTGGAAGAGAGTCATTTCAGCAAGGAAGTTTATTGAGCTGCTGAAAGGATCCCACCTACTCTGATCTCCCATGGCTTCACTCCTATCCCAGTTTGAATATGGGTGGTTTGTAGGGATCCCTTTCCTAACTGGTGTAGCATTGTTGCTCTTTGTGATGCTCCCTTGGAGCATATGCCGTGGTTTTGTTCCCTGGAGCTGTACCCTTGCACAGCCTCATGCCAGGGAGGCTACACAGCATCTCCCAGCAGCATGCCCATCACTGCTTTGGAACACTGGTGTGGAGCTCCTGTTGGTATCTTTGGCTAAAGGCTCTGGATGGCTTCGTGTGCTAACAGAGAGCGTTGGCACGCTGGAGGTGTGCATCGGGCAAGAGAAGAGATCGCTTTAGTAGGTGATAGATCCAGGCACTATATTCCTTCTGGTACAGACTGCTCTCAGAGTAGGAAATGAGTATCCCATTCCCTGCCCCAAAACCCTCTGTGACTCAGTCCTTATTTATCAAGTGTCTGTTTTCCTCAGACGTTGTAAGCAGTGGCACCGACCCAGTCAGAGGGAAATGAAAGAAATTAGGGCCAAAGGGCATTACCTCTTCTCTACCCATACTCCTGGGTGCATGCCCACCTGGAAGTGGCAGTTCCTTCATCAGGGGGGAAGCAGCTACACATAGCCCACACAGGGCCTGTTTTTGTCCCACAAGGAATGCTTTCAACAGGAACGACTCGGAGCTGGCAGTGAACTACACGGCCAAGAAGTCCTACTGCCGGAGAGCCGTGGACCTTACCTGTAAGTGTGGCTTTTAGTCCCTTTGTGAGGAGGCTGATGGGGATATCTCAGCAGTGAAAGTCTGCAGGATGGAGGTGACCTGAGCTCCTGTTCCCTTCTCCCACAGTGGGCAGCCTAGGTGTCAGCAGTGAGCTCCAGCAGAAGCTGCAGGATGTTGTTGTGGACAGAAATGCCCTCAGCCTGGGGAAGGTCTTGGGAGAGGGTGAGTGCTGGGGCTGGGGAGCTGAGGATGGGGCAGGGGCTGTCACTGTTACTTCCATCATCCCCCAGCTTCAGGCCCAGGAGATGTGACACAGATGATGAGTGAATATGACCAAGTGCCAGGACCCCTGAGTTAGAATCATAGAATGTTTTTGGTTGGAAAAGACCTTTAAGATCCTTGAGTCCCATCCTTAACTCAACACTGCCAAGTCCACCACTAAACTGTGTCCTTCAGCACCACATGTATGAGGCTTTTCCATTCCTCTGGGGATGGGGACTCCATCACTTGCTGGGGCAGCCTGCTCCAGTGCTTGAAAACCCTCTCTGGGAAGAGATCTTTTCCTAATGTCTGACTTAAACCTCCCCTGACACAACATGAGGCTGTTTCCTCTCATCATATCACTTGTTCCTTGGGAAAACAGACCAACCCACACCTCCCTTGAACCTCCCTTCAGGTAGTTGTGGAAAGGAGATTGTAGCTTCATGTCCTCCTTCTGCAACTGATGAGACACAAGCCTTCCCTGTAGTCTTTTGGGTGTGTGGTCTCTGTCTTGACAACATTTCAGATGTAGGACATAGTGGTGTCCTGAAAGGCTATGGGTGAAGTGCTTCCTTCTTTCCCATGGTGCAGGGGAGTTTGGGTCAGTGATGGAGGGACGTCTCACCCAGCCTGAAGGCACCCCGCAGAAGGTGGCTGTGAAGACCATGAAGTGTAAGTCATCACCCTGGCCTTGCAAAACATGATGTTCTCTGTTCCAGTGGGTGCCAACATTCCTGCTACCTGTCCTGGTGCTCTCTCTGCATCCTGGCACCATTTTGTGGGTATGCTGGCCTCTGCTTCAGCTCCTGGTGCCGTATCAAACAGCCAGGGATGGCAGAAACACTCCAGTGGTCCCTTTCGCCTGACCCACAGAGGAGCTGTGCTATGAAGGGAGATGGCAGCAATGATGTGGGGTGTTTAAGCTCTTGGGGATTGAAATCTCTTTCTTTTTCCCTGCTTTCCAGTGGATAACTTTTCCCAAAGGGAGATAGAAGAGTTCCTCAGTGAAGCAGCATGCATGAAGGACTTTGACCATCCCAACGTTATTAAGCTCCTAGGTATGGGCTGTCACTCCCCACCCTCCAGCTGGGATTTGGGCTGAGGGAGCGCACAGGTCCCACAGATGTCTGCAAGGGGACTGTGGTGCCTTTGCCCACAGGGCTGTGCAACCCCTCTGTGTTTTCCAGGTGTGTGCATTGAGCTGAGCTCCCAGCAGGTCCCCAAGCCCATGGTGATTCTCCCGTTCATGAAATATGGTGACCTGCACAGCTTCCTGCTTCGCTCACGGCTGGAGATGGCCCCCCAGGTACTGGCTGCAGGGAGCAGAGGGCCCTGTGTCTGTGAGGAACAAGGTGGGACCTTGTCTCTTGGGAACAAACTCGCTTTTGCTTTCTGAGAGCATGAGAGGAGTTGGTTGTAGTCCTGCTTCCTGCCTTGGTCAGGTGGCAGTAGTGGGATCCAGCTCCAAAAACACCTGTGGGATTCTCTCTGTCCTTTCTCTGGACTGGGCTATCTCACCTCCTCCTTGTACACCGTCTCCTCCAGCCCCAGTGGTCTACAGTCTCCTACATCTTTCCCCTACTGAGAAGCCCTGAATAGATACAGCACCAAGACATGGCTTCACCAGTGCCATATGAAAGGGAAGAATAGTTTCTCCTGAAGTACTGGCTGCCCTCTTGCTTGTGCAGCCTGCTCCAAGATTGACTTTCACTGGCGCAGAGGTCTGCTGCCGAACCATGACCAGCTTGCTGTACAGCAAGGTCCATGAGCCACCGAGGCACAGCGCTTGCTCAGGCTGGGTTGTTGCTAGAAGAATTGTCCCCACATCTGCAGCTCCTGCTGGTCTGTGATTCAGTAAACCTTGCAGTCTGAGGGCACTAGCCCAACAAGGATGAGAGATGCCACAGTGGCTGCCATTGTGGGACTCCTTATGGACGTCACCAACGGTGATACATCCACACTAGAATGTCAGCCAGCAGCCCTAGGTGGGGAAGCCTTCCAGATCAAACCAAACATCCTTTCCAAAGAGCTTGCACTGCCTAACCTTCACCTTTCGTTGCCAGTTTGTGCCCCTGCAGACGCTGGTGAAGTTCATGGTTGATATTGCCCTGGGGATGGAGTATCTGAGCAGTCGGCACTTCCTGCACAGGGATTTGGCAGCTAGAAACTGCATGTGAGTTTGTTTTCCTCTGCTTCATCCTGGGTAGATGGACATCAGTGGGAGCCCTGTGGTCTTACAGAACACCGTGGCTTCCTCAGTCTGGAGAGACATGGGGAAAGAAGCCTCAGGCTTCTGCTTTAAGGCTGGGCACGTCGAACTTTGCTGTTTTGTGGTTGCTGCTCCCCTGGCAGGTTGCGGGACGACATGACGGTGTGTGTGGCAGACTTTGGCTTGTCAAAGAAGATCTACAGTGGTGATTATTACCGCCAGGGCCGCATAGCCAAAATGCCAGTGAAGTGGATTGCCATCGAGTCCCTGGCTGACCGTGTTTACACTACCAAGAGTGATGTGGTAGGTCCACATGGCTGGGCAGGCAGGCAAGAGCTGAGAATCACTCCCTGGGTTGAGACATCCACTTTGCCAGGCTTTCATAGAATCACAGAAATTATTGGGTTGGAAAAGACCTTTAAGATCATCAAGTCCAACCATTAACTCAGCACTGCCAGGTCACGACTAAACCATGTCCCTTAGCACCACTTAGTCACATCTTTTCACTCCCTCTAGGGATGGGGACCCTACCACTACCCTGAGCAGGGTTTGACAACCTTTTGGGGGAAGAAACTGCTCCTAATGTCCAACCTAAATCTGCCCTGGCACAACTAAAGGCCATTTGCTTTTATACTATTGCTTGGTCCTTGGGAGAAGAGACTGACCCCCACCTCAATCCAGCCTCCCTCCAAGGAGTTGTAGAGAGCAAGAAAGTAGCCAATACTGGGGTGCTGGGGAGCCCTGGGGAGCACCACTTCTGACCAGCCACCGGCTGGATTTAACTCCATCCACCATGACTATATGAGCTCGGCCATCCAGCCACTTTTACCCAGTGCATTGTGCACCCATCCAAGCCATGAGCAGCAGCTTGGTTTGGTTGTTCCTGTAGCCTGGAAGCACAAAGCCAGAGGAGCAGGCTCTCGGTAACAGGACGTGCTGACCTTTTGCTGCCCGGCCAGCCCCTGGAATAGGTTTCTGGAGTGGGCCACTCGCCTCTTCTGTGGCATTGCTTGTTATTTCCACTTCTGGGGAGGGCAGGGCTGGAGTGACAACTCCCAGCATTGTGCAGGGTCCCAGCAGACACTGGGCAAGTGACCTTTCCCCATGAAAAGAGTCATTCATTCCTCCTGGAAATGTCCTTGCAGCAGCTTTCCCTTTGTCTTCACAGTGGGCATTTGGCGTTACCATGTGGGAGATAGCCACCCGAGGGATGACGCCCTACCCAGGGGTGCAGAACCATGAGATCTACGAATACCTCTTCCATGGGCAGCGCCTGAAAAAGCCTGAGGACTGCTTGGATGAACTGTGAGTCTTGTAACCCTGTTTCTGCTCTCCAGCTGCCCACAGATGACCTGTGTATCGCTTGCCCTTGAATCATAGAATTGTTTGGTTGAGAAAGATCTTTAAGGTCATCGAGCCCAACCATTATCTAACTCTGTCAAGTTTGCTGCTAAACCATGTCCCTCTGCACTACATCTGTTCATCTTTTAAATGCCTCCAGGGATGCTGAGTGACTCAACCACCTCTCTGAGGAGCCTATCCTACTCTTTGAGAACCCTTTCAGTGAAGAAGTTTCTTCCAATATCCAACCTAGACCTCACCTGTTGCAACTTGAGGCTATTTCGTCTTCGTTCTATCACTTGTTACTTGGGAGAAGAGACCAACAGCCACCTTGCTCCAGCCTCCTTTCAGAGAATTGTAGAGTGAGAGGTCTCCCCTGAGCCTCCTTTTCTCCAGACTAAACAAGCCTAGTTCCCTCAGCCATTCCTCACAAGCCCTGTTCTCCAGACCCTTCACTATCTTTGTTGGCCTTCTCTGGACCTGCTTCAACACCTCAGCATCTTTCTTGGAGTGAGGGCCCAAAACCGAACCCAGTACTCAATGTCTGGCCTCATCAGTCCTGAGTAACTACAGAGGGAGATGATTGAGGTGGTTTCTGGAAGGGTCTACTCTCAGTTGCTGATGTCCTTTCCATCCAGTCCAACCCCCTGCCAGGCAGGATCTCCTATATCAGATCACACAGGAATGGATCCAGGCAGATTTTTAATATCTCCAGGGAAGAAGACCCCACAACCCCCCTGGACAGTCTGTTCCAGTGTTCTGTCACCCTCACAGGGAAAAAATGTTTTCCTCCTGTTTCCATGGAGCTTCCTATGCCTCAGCTTCCACCCATTGCCCCTTGCCCGTCATTGGGCATCACCAAGAAGAGCCTGGCTCCATCCTCTTGGCACTCACACTTCACAGATTTATAAACATGAATGAGGTCACCTCTCAGTCTCCTCCTCTTCTAGCTAAAGACCCCCACCTCCCTCAGCATTTCCTCACGAGGAAGACGTTCCACTCCCCTAACAATTTTTGTGGCTCTGCACTGGACTCTTTAAGCCATTCCCTGTCCTTCCTGAGCTGAGGGGCCCAGAACTGCACCCAATATTCCTGATGTGGCCTCGCCAGGGCAGAGTAGAGAGGGAGGAGAACCTCTCTCGACCTACTAACCACAGCCCTTCTAATATGCCCCAGAATGGCATTGGCCTTCTTGGCCACAAGAGCAGAGGCAAGGATTTAACCTTCTCTCCCTTGTGCGGTTGACAGGCAGGGAGCTTACGGCAGAAATCCCTTCCAGTATAGGGGGAGGAAGTGGCATACTGGCAGGGCTGGCACAAAGGGCTGTGTGGGAAGTGCTGAGGTCACTTTGTTGGTGCTGTGGGGCAGGAGCAGTGTCCTCTGCTGGTTATGGCGGAGGAAGCACACTTGGCTTTTAATATTTTTTACATTTTTTGTATAATGAGATAGTTTTGGCCAGAAGGTCTCCTCCCTGTAAAGCTCCCTGTAGTTACTCAGAGCCCTTCAGTGCCTTAAGTCTGTCAACCTGAAAAGGGAAAATGTGGAAACCTCAAAATGTTGCATTTCTGAGCAGCTCAGCAAAGTTTTTCTCCTGAGTTTTCTTCCAGTGCCATCACAGCTGAGGATGTTTAACCTTTCCATTGCTACGAGCTGCAAACACAAAATCAGTTAAAGTAGGAAAACTGCTCAGAGCCACTGGTTTCAACAAGGAACATCTGCCTGTCCCTGAAGGATGTGGCAAAGAAACCTTCCATGGGATCCAGCCTCCAGGGAGCTGCTGGGAGTTTCCAGCATGCCCTGATATCCCAGCTGGGCACAAGCGCCTGTAGGAAGGACTTGGCGTACCAGGAACAGACCTGCAGTGTTCCCAAGGAGCTGAACTTGGGTTACAACAATCCCATGAAGGCTCCAGGCTTGAGGAAGGGTGGCTGGAAACTGCCTGATGGAAAAAGGCCTAGGGGTGCTGGTCGACAGCCAGCTGAATATGAGCCAGCAGCATGCCCAGGTGGCCAGGAAGGCCAACAGCATCCTGGCCTGCATCAGGCATAGTGTGACAGGCAGGACTAGAGAGGTGATTGTCTCCTGGAACTCAGCACTGTGGCATCTGAGCTCAGCACAACTGAGGCCACACTTCAAATGTTTGGTTCAGTTTTGGGTCTCGCACTCCAAGAAGGACATTGAGGTGCTGCAGCATGTCCAAAGAAGGACAATGAAGCTGATGAAAGGTCTAGACCACAAGTCTTGTGAGGAGTGGCTGAGGGAATGGAGGTTGTTTAGTCTGGAGAAAAGGAGGCTCAGGGAAGACTTTCTTGCTCCCTACAGTTCCCTGAAGGGAAGGTTGTACCAAGGTGGGGGCCAGTTTGTTCTGCCAAGGAACAAACAAGAGGAGATGAACTCAAATTGGGGCAGGCAAGGTTTAGGTTGGACATGAGCAACAATTTCTTCCCTAAAAGGACTGTCATGCCCTGGAACAGGCTGCTCAGGGCAGTGATGGAGTCTTCATGCCTGGAGGGATGGCAGTGCTGAGGGACACGGATTAATAGTGACCTGGCAGTGTTGAGTTAATGGTCGGACTTGATGGTGTTAAAGGTCTTTTCCAACTAAAATGATTCTATGATTCTAGCCTCCACAATACCCATGCTCCTCTTCCAACTTCCAGGTACGAAATCATGTCTGCGTGCTGGAGGGCTGACCCTGCCGCTCGGCCGACATTCTCACAGCTGAAGGTCCATCTGGAGAAGCTGCTGGAAAACTTGGCCACCATCAGGAGATCTGGAGACATCATCTATGTCAACACCAGCCTGCCTGAAGAGAGCCCAGACTCTACCCAGGATTCAGGCTTCCCCCAAGCAGACTCTGATTTGGACCCTGGGGACATTGTTGAGCCCTGCTCCCCTGGAGCAGAGTCGGCGCTGGTGGCAGTGGATGTCCACCATAATGATCCATGGGGGACAAGGTATGTCCTGGAAGAGCAGCTCAGTGGCCCCACAGAGGAGGAGGCCTATGTCCCACTACTTCCAGCCACTGAGGAGGGCTCATCATGGACTCAGGCCAGCACCTTGCCTGCTGGCAGCTCACTGGCATCAGAGCTGCCATGCAGCAATAACATCATGGAGGACTCAGAAGTGCTGCTGTAAAGGGGGATGTAAAAAAGGACAGAGAGGGTTTATTTTAATAAACAGTGGGGTTTATTTCTTCCTGGGTGGTTTTCATGGCAGAGCCTGTCCCTTCCCAGGAGCTCTTTCCTGGGCTTAAGTCTTGGCTGTTTGTAATTAAATGCTGTAACGTGGGAATCAGGAAGCCTGGGTATAACAGGAAGAATTCTTTCCCCAAAAGAGTTGTCAGAGCTTGGGGAACAGGCTGCCCAGAGAAGTAGTGGGCTCCCCATGCCAGGAGGGGTTTAAAAGCCATGTGGATGTGGTGCTGAGGGATATGGTTTAGTGGTGGACTTGGCAGTGCTGGGTTAATGGTTGGACTCGATCATGTTCCAACCAAAACCAATTGGTGATTCTAACTACAAGGCTTTTAGTATTTGAGCTCCTCATGGCTCACAGGTAAGGGGTGACCTGTCACCCTACCCTGCTCCTCCCAGGGATAACAGAACACAGCCAGAGTGGATGTTGCAAGCTGAGGGGGCACAGGGTGGGCATAGGCAAGTCCACCCCATGTGGGGTTGGCTTCCTCCTACCCAGGCTGCACTGGCAGCAAACAGCAAGGGTGCAGACAGCCTCGTGTCTTTTTCACCATTTGCTGTGGCTTTTGGGGTGGGTACGAGTCTGAAAGGGGCGTCCTGGGAGGAATGAAGCCACCGTTTAATGGCTTGGTCGTACCCAGTTGTCCCTTCTCCATCTCGGGGCGGGAGAAATTTCTGCTCTCTCCGCAGCAGGAGCTGCTCTACAGCCAGCGGCCGCCGGATGGAGCCGGGACCCCGCGCACCACCCGGCAGCCTCTCGCCTCTCCTGCGGGGTGCACGGGATGGGAAGAGGGGTGGCAGGGATGGAGAGAGGGGTGCAGAGATCGGGGAGAGGTGTGCATATTTCGGGAAGGGGGTGCAGGGATGGGGAGAGGGATGCAGAGATGAGGAAGGGTTGCAGGGGTTGGAGAAGGGGGAGCAGGGTGTGGGAGAGCGTGCAGGGATGGAGACGGCAGCTCAAGCATGGCGAAAGGGGTGCAGGGATGGGGAAGGGACTGCAGGGACAGGGAGAAGGGTGCAAATACAGGAGAAGGGGTGCAGGGGTGGGGAAGGGAGTTGAGGGGTGGGGCGTGGGGTGCAATGATTGGAAAGGAGGAGCAGCATCCCCCCGGAAAAGGACAAGACGGAGGGTCCCCACGGCCACGGAGCGGGAGCAGTGTGCTTGCAGCCAGCGGTCTCCGGGAAGGAGCACCGAGTCTGGGGGCCCGATTTCCTGGGGCGGGGAAGCGTCGCGTCCCGCTCCACGGGGGAGCGTAACCGCGGGTGGGGCGGGGGCGGCGGGAGAGTCGGGGCGGGGAGAGGCGGCTGCCCGAGCCCGGGAGAGCCTTTGCTCGGCGGAACGGAACGGAACGGAGCTGAACCGGGCACGGGACCATGCCGGGGGCGCGGGGCCGCCTCCCGTTGCTGCTGCCGCCGCTTCTGCTGCTGCTGCTCCCGGCGGCACCGGCGCCCCAGGTGAGCTGGGATCGGGGCGGGGGAGCGCTCGGGAAGGGCTTCCGGGGAGGAGAGCAGGGTCCTCTCTGTCCTCCCATCCTGGTACCGGTGCGGTGGGCGTCTGCCCGTCCTTCCGGCCCAGCTGTGCACACCGGACCGAGCTCCTGCCCTGGACCCTGCGAACAGGTGGGCAAATCCCGGAGGGGCGCTTACAGTGGACTTAAACAGTTCCAGTCTGGTTGTCCAAACCACGCTCCTGCCCCTGCAAACAGGTGGGCAAAGTTGGGATGGGGGGGATCCTTAAGCACACCTGAAATCAGCACTGAGTACCCCGGGAGGGAAGAACACAGTCCCGTTTCAAGAGGAAGCGGGGTTTGCCCCTCTTGAGCATCCTGCAGGGAGCTCTTGCTGTCTCTAGAAGTTAAAAGCAGCCCTAACAAAGAGCTGTTTATTAAAGCCAGCTACATGCCAGGCACCTACTTGCTTTCTCGGTGCAGGATAGCCCAGAGTTACAAGCACTGGCTTGTCCCCACTGTGACCCCCCAAAACTGCTCTGAGGAAGCAGAGGACAGCATGCTGCTTGGACTGGCATTTATTTCCCCTCCATAAACCCTCAGTTTGGAAATGAGAATAACTTCACCACTGCACAGTGTGGCTGGGGGATTAAGAAATCCCTTGGGCCAGGTGCCCACCAGCTCTTCATACGTTCCCAGAGCTCCTTTGTCCCCAGCTTCCTGCCACCCTGCCCAGACCCTCTGGACTCTTTCCTCCGTGTACTCTGTTAACCTCTGAGCTCTAAAATTGCCTTGGCTTTTCTCAGCCCTTCCTCTGTCTCTTTGGTTTAAAGTCCATTCCGCAGGAAACCCATAATAACAGTGCCCATCTCCTGCATGAGTCAGTCCCGTGGTAGCGATCAGTTTGCAGGCTGGAGTCCCACCAGTGTTCCTGGCCCAGCAGAACTCACAAGACAGCTGTTTTCCTCTTATTTTGTAATGTGGAAGTGGGACAGGACTGTAGCTCCAGCAGGATGAAACATGAGTTATGGCATCTCTCCCAGGGCTAACAGAGCGATTACAGCCTTGCTCACAGTGCTGTATTACCCCTTTAGAATCATCACAGGATCATGGAATGCTTTGGTTTGGAAGGGACCTTTAAAGTTCATCTAGTTTAATCCCCCTGCAGTAAGCAGGGACATCTGCAACTAGATCAGGTTGCTCAGAGCCTTGCCCAACTAGACTTGGAATGTTTCTAGGGATGGAGCTTCTACCACCTCTCTGGGCAACCTGGGCATGCCTCACCACCCCCAGCATAAATAAAATATTCCTCATATCCAGTCTAAATCTCCCTTTTTTAGTTTAAAGCTACCCCCCACCTCCCCACCCCCTTGTTCTGTTGCAACAGACCCTGTTAAAAAGTTTGTCCCCATCTTTCTTGCAGGCCCCTTTTAAGTGCTGAAAGGCCACAATAAGGTCTCCCCGGAGCCTTCTCCTCTCCAGGCTGAACAACCCCAAGTCTCTCACCCTGTCCTCACAGCAGAGGGGTTCCTGCCCTTGGATCATTTTTGTGGCCTCCTCTGGACCTGCTCCCACAGGTCCATGTCTCTCCTGTGATGAGGACTCCAAAGCTGGACACAGCATAGATGTAGGACACAGTTAGATGTAAAAGAGCATGCCTAAGCTAATGACTTCTTGTACCTCCTGTATCTGGGTAAATGGGGGGGTGGGACATTTTCCCAGGGCACCTCTGATGCTGTGAAGCTCCTGCACAAGCACCTCTGCAGCTGGGGCAAGCTGTGTGGTGCAGCAGGTTGGGTCCTGGGTGGCACAGCATCATGAGGACTATAGCAATGTCCTCCAACTGAGCAGCCACAACATCCCCACAGAGCTGCCTCAGCAGGCAGCAGCTCCTGGCCGCCATCCGGCAGATGCAGCAGCTGCTGAAGGGTCAGGAGACGCGCTTTGCCGAGGGTCTGCGTGTGATGAAGAGCCGCCTGAGCACCCTGCACGACTCCCTGGCCAAAGCCACCTCCGAGCCCATGGCTGGTGAGTTCTTCCTGGGTCCCACCAGTTGCTTTTAGGGCCTCAGAGGACACTGGTGTAGGCAGGATGGGATGGTCAGAGCCATGATAGGTGTAGCTTTGGACATCTCCATGGATGGAGATATCTGTACCTATGTGCTCATGAATTCGAGCACTTCTCCAGCCTGGTAAGATGCAGGGAGGTTCAAAAGCCCTAAACTGCAAAGCACTGAAGGTGAGCAGGCTAGAAAACCATGTCTCCAGCAAAAGAGCTACAGTCCTGTGCTGGGAGCATGGAAGGGGTGGCAGAAACCTAAGAGTCATGCTCAGCCCCAGCATCCTTGCTGGGATTTCACTGTGGGCTGGATGTTCCAAGTTAACCTCAGCAGACCAACATTTGAGGAAAATAATGGTCAAATAGGAGGTTTTGGAGGAACTGGGTGAAGTGTGTCCCCAAAACACTCACCTGGACACTGATGACTTCCCCCTCCCCCCCGCCATGCTCCTACAGCCTCTTGCCCTGCTCTGCAAGCCCCCACTGATGGGAAGAAGTTTGGCACCAAGTATTTGGTGGAACATGAGGTTCACTTCACCTGCAACCCAGGTTTCCAGCTCCTGGGCTCCAGCACAAGGACATGCCAGGCCAATGGCAGCTGGACTGGACAGGAGCCCCACTGTGCAGGTATGGCTCTGGGTGCTGGGTGGGTGGCCACAGCAGCAGGGCTGCTTCATGGTCAGGGATGGGATTTGCAAGAGTGGGATGTGATTTAAGTTTATTTAAACATGGGAGGTTACTGGGGTCTGCCAAGCAGGGAGGTGTTTGGGCTGTTGTTAGCTTGCAGCCAGCCAAAATCCCAAGGATACTGTGGTTCCCACAGCTAGAGATGTGGGGCTTCTCATCCTCAAGGAAAGCTGGAAATTACAGCTAGAGACTCCTCTGGAGCTCAGCAGGAAAGAGGAGGGGAGGAGGCATCAGGGCTATGCTAGCTCCCAGCATCACAGCAAAGCATTACGCTGGGGCAGTGCCAGAGACAGACATGAAGAAACAGAACAAAGTTAAGAAAAAAGGATGCTCAGAGGAGACTTTGCTCTCTGAACTCCCTAAAAGGAGGTTAAAGTGAGGGGGTGGTGGTAGGTGGTCTCTTCTCCTAAGAAACAAGAAATAGGACAAGAGGAAACAGCCCCAAGTTGCATCAGAGGAGGCTTAGGTTGGGCATGAGAAAAAAAAGTATTCCCTGAATGGGTTGTTGAACCTGGAACAGGTTGAGGAGGGCAGCAGTGGAGTCACCATCTCTGAAGGGGTTGTAAAGACATGTGGCTGTGTTGCTGAGGGTCCGGGTTTAGTCAAGGACGTTGCAGTGCTGGGTTAAGGGTTGGACTCGATGTACTCCAAAGGTCTCTTCCGAGCAAAACGGTTCTGTGCCTCTGTGCAAACAAAAGGCAATAATGTGGCTGTTCTGCAGAGATCAGTGAGTGCTCGAGCAGCCCCTGCCAGAACGGTGGGACATGCCTGGAGGGGCTGAACCAGTACAAGTGCCTTTGCCCACAGCAGTGGACTGGAGCCACCTGCCAGTATCAGGCGCAGACAGGTGGGTGACCCCTCTCCGAGGTGGGTGACCCCTCTCCGAGGTGGGTGACCCGGTTTATTGCAGCACCCCCCTCATTCCAAACCCCATGCTGCTGGGTGTGTGTGTCCTCAGCTCCCCCAGCCTGGAGTGTGACGGATGACCCCGCATTCAGCCGCCAGCCCCGCTGCGCCCAGATTGACCAGACCCAGCACTGCAGCTGTGAGCCTGGCTTCCACATGAGTGGCACAGCTGCCAACGCCCTCTGCCAGGGTGAGCCACACTAGAGTGGACAACTGTGGTGGCACCAAGGTGGGCTGCGAGGTCTTCTCGGCTGTGCACTTGTTCCCTTCATCTCTCCCTCCACAGACCTCAATGAGTGCGAGGTGTACAAGCAGGAGGGGGGGCTCCAGCTCTGTGCCCATACCTGTGTCAACCTCCCTGGCTCCTACCGCTGTGCCTGTCCCGATGGCTACATCCTCCTGAGTGATGGCAAGAGCTGTGAAGGTGAGGCTGGGCTGTGTTTATTGCTCTTCCCCAACTCCTACAATGTTTCTAAATGGGTTTCCCTTTTTTTTCTCCTTCTTGCAGCATTTATGCATGCAAAAATCTTCGTGGTTCCCATGCTGGGGGTGGAGGGGAGGAAAATGATGGAAGTTCAGTACTGGCAGAAGTGCTTTTAGGCTGCATCCATCAAAAAAGAGCATAGGGGCCTCACTGTCATAGTGGAGCTACCCCCCATGAATGAGATGACCCTGAGAAGAAACAAGTAGCATTAAAAAGAATTCATTACGTGGTGAAGGGTGACCCTGGCAGCTTCTCCTAAAACAGAGGAGTTAGGATGCAGGGTTGAGAGCAATAGGTAGTGATGGTGTGTGGACAGAACTGCCCATCTGAAAGCCTCCTCATGTAAAATTGGGATGGTTTTTGTGCTACAGTGTTGATTGTTGCAGCTTGCAGTGAACAAAAATCATGCTTGCTCCTTTTCCCTCTGATTTCTGCATGTTTCACAGCGTCTTGAAAATGCTCCCTGCAAATACGTGCACTCTGAGCTCTTGGTTTTATTGCCAGGGATCTTGTTTACTAACCAAGACATTTAGGAAATAAAAAGACACAGTGTTTTCAAACAGCTTAGCTAGAAGTTAGGAAAATAAGCTGCCCTCCTGCTGTGAGAGTTCTGCCATTAATCCTGTCTGGCCCAGGGGGGTGGAAAGCAGGCACAGCACAGACTCTTTAGGCAATTTAGACACTGTCAGCCATGCTTTTCCAATTGTATTTGATGTTTGACCCATTTTGCCTCTTTTCTGCCACGGGAAACCCCTCAGTGGGATCAGTTTGGAGACTCTAGAGAGCCTGACCTGCTGTTTTTACAGACATTGACGAGTGTACCCTGTCCCAGGACAACTGCACAAGGGGGACCACCTGCATCAACACGGGGGGGGGCTTCCAGTGCATCAACCCGCAGTGCCCCCAGCCCGCCGGCAATGTCACCTATGTCAAAACAGCACCCTTGTAAGTGCAGCGGGGTGCAAAACTTGTGTCTGTGTGGTTCTGGCTGCTGGGTCCCAAACCCATATGCATCTCATGCCACCAAGGCGAGGAACTTGGATCCTGCAGCGAGGTGTCCTGAAAACCTGCCCCTGTTCTTCCTTTTGCAGCCAGTGCGAGCGCAATCCCTGCCCAATGGAGAGCCGAGCGTGCCACCAAGCACCCAAAACCATCTCCTTCCACTACCTTCCCCTGCCCTCCAACCTGCTGACGCCCACCCCGCTCTTCCGTATGGCCACGGCAGCTGCACCCGGCCGGCCGGGACCTGACAGCCTGCGCTTTGGCATTGTGGGGGGCAACAACCGTGGCCACTTCGTGATGCAGCGCTCGGACCGGCAAACCGGGGAGCTCATCCTGGTGCAGAGTCTCAAGGGGCCCCAGACCATCCAAGTGGATGTGGACATGTCTGAGTACCTGGATCGTGTCTTTCAGGCCAAGCACGTGTCCAAAATCACACTCTTTGTCTCTGCATATGAGTTTTAGGGGAGGTTGCATCTGGGGAGGTGATGGTCCCTGCTCAGCATCCTCCACCCCAAGCGCTGGCCCTGGATGCAGGCATCTAGCGGGAGCTCCGGGGGACATGTCATACCGAAGCCAACCACCCTTCTCTCTGCATTATGGTTATTATGCTCAGGCAGGTTTTATACCCCCATAAAAGGCAAATGAGGTGCAAAAGAAACAAGGTGCATGGGTTAACCCACTCACCCAGGTGCAGGAGGAGAGCACTGTCCTCACCTGAGGCTCCTGGAGCGCCACGTCCTCCATGGCGCAGAGCACGGCGGACAGAACCCGCAGCCCTTATTTCCTTTTTAATTTCCCCTTTCTTTTTTAGTAACTAAGTTCAGCTGGTGCATGCTGGAGAAGGGAGGCTCATGGTGGCTACCGTTCTCCCTGCTGGCCCAGGATCGCTTGCACTGACCCCAGCTGCACGAAAACATGCCTCTGCTGCCCTTTGGATGCTGAGAAATCCCACAGCAGCCTGCAGGGATGCAACTGGACCGGAATCTCAATTCCCTGGGATTTCCTAGCACTGGAAAAATCCATGACCACCCATCCCTACAAGACCTGGCTGGCTCTGGGTGCAAGCAGGACACTGCTGGTGGGCAAAGGAGGAATCCCAGCAGGATGTGCTGGAGTCATCCCATGCTTCTGCCCATAGTCAACAGCTCCTTCAACCTCCTGAACTGGGTTGTGTGCATCCTCCCTCTTCACTGCAGGCTGTGACTTTGGGGAGGGCTTTGGCTGTGTATTGAGGGAGCCTGAGGTGTGAATATTTCATTTTTACTTCCTCCTCCTGTGGGGGACAACACAAACACCTCCCTGGTCTCACACCCTTGCCCGTCAGTCCCTCGGTGCTTGTGCATGTTACCTCCAGCTCCTGCCGTTATGCATGTTTGTGTTATGCTGAGCACAATTAAATATAACCTCTGATCAAGCACAGAGTGGAATAAAAGTACCCCACATACATGGGGCCACGGTGTGATGCTCACCATGTTCAGGATCAACAATCTGCCTCCTTTGGTTCAAATTTGCTGCCTTATTTTGCCTTTTTGCTTGAAAAAGTCTGGTTGCTGTCAGAGTAGCTCATCCCTGAGTGAGACCTCAGTGGAGGGGAGTCTGCTGCTGCCCACCCTCCCCAAGCAGTGGGTTTGAGCTGTCATGCTCCAGGAGGAGACTTCAGGAGACTCATCTGTGCTGCATCCTTTGGGAGACTGAGCTCCTGGATTTTGTTTTGGGGGTATGGATTTTCCATGAAAGCTTGGGAGGGAGGGAGGGAGGGAGGACCCACCAGAACAAGGAGGGACATTCAGTGCCTGTTCCTCAGCAACAAGGCTTCCAGAGCCAAGGGGATGGAGGATGTTTGGTTTGGCTTCAGCTGGATGGTGGAGCCAGGCAGGGAAATGTATCCCAGGGTTATGCTGGGGGTGGGTTAGGAAACCTAACAGGCTCATTCCTCTACCAGAGGGATCAACCCCCTGTCCCAAATGCAAATGCAATGCAGCTGCTTCCAAAAGCAAGGCGTGCTGGAAGGGGGTGGCATTGCCCCAGTGGGAGCGCAGGTGCAGACGGAGCGGAAGAGCTGGGGGTTGCCCACTTTTTGATGGAGTTGGTAAAGATCCACAGAGAAGGTGGGAGGAAGACAAAGCCCAGAAGGACCATCAGAAAAGGAGACATGAGAGGCTGGTGTGGCAGCTCAGTGCAGCCACACAGGCTGAGGTGTCCTCTCCCAAGGCAGGAGGACCTCCCTGGCCTGCTGAGGACATCCTGTTAATCAATTCTGAAGTGGTCTGGGGAGATGTGTCACCATGTGGCTGGCCTCAGCACGGGGAAGAAGAAGGCATTTTGGAACTGGTTGGGGAAGGCTGCCATATGCCTGCATCCTGGGATGCCCCAAGCAGCAGGCAATGAGGTTTTCCTCAGAGCTAAGGAGAGCACGGCCAGGGAAGGGAGCAGTTCTGTCCTCTTGAACCCAGCCCAGCATGTGTTTTAAATTAGCGCCTTAGATAAGGGAGCAGCGCTCCGGAGGCAGCTGGTAGTGTCCTCGTACGCCACCAACAGTCCCTGCTGGAAGGGGAAAGCTGTGACAGGAAGGGGAAAGCTGTGACAGGAAAGGGAGCTGAGCTAAAAAGGAATATTTTATTCACTTTACTTTTTTAGGGAAGCTGAAGATGGATGGAAGCTTTGGAGAAAGAAAACCAAGGTAGGGGAGAAAAGGCTACTGAACAGGCAGCCAAGAGCCTGTGGTTTGCCAGAGCAGGTTGTGGTTGCCCAGTGCAGTTGGGCATGGCTCTGCAACAGGCTGTTACTGGGTTTTAGGGGTGATAAAGAAATCCCTGTACTTGGGGATGCACTCCAGTAAAAGCACTTGATCAACAGCAGCTGAACACGAGCCAGCAGTGTGCTCAGGTGGGTAAGAAAGCCAACAGCATCCTGGCCTGCATCAGGAATATTGTGACCAGCAGGACCAGGGAAGTGATTGTGCCCTTGTACTCAGCACTGCTGAGGACACACTTTGAGTACTAGCTTCAGTTTTGGGGTCCTCACTAAAGAAAGACATTAGGGTGCTGGAATAGGTCCAGAGAGAAAGGCAATGAATCTGGTGAAGGGCCTGGGGAAAAGGTGTGGGGAGGAATGACTGAGGGAACTGGGCTTGTTCAGCCTGCAGAAAAGGGGGCACAGGTGAGACCACCTCACTTCCTACAACTCCCTGAAAAAATGTTGTAGCAAGGCAGGTATTGATCTCTTCTTCCTAGTACCAAGTGATAAGACAGGAGGAAATGGCTTCAAGTTGTGCCAGGGGATGTTTAGATTGGATACCGGAAAAACCTTTTTCGCTGAAAGGGTTCTCAAAGACTGGGATAGGATCCCCAAGGAGGTGGTTTGATCCCAACCCCTGAAGGTCTTTAAAGGGTGCATAGATGTGGTACTGAGGAATGAGGTTTAGCACCAGACTTTGTAGCATTTGGTTAGCATTAGGACTCTATGACCTTAAAGGTCTTTTCCATCCAAAATAATTCTATGATTCTAAGTGATGTAGAACAAGAGGCTCGGGATGTGCCAGGAGCAGCTCCTGGTGCCTCATCCCTGCACCTCTGCTATCTCCATCACCTGTTCCTAGCTTCAGTACCTCAATGTGTTTGATCATCCTTGCCTTGATGGCACTTCCTCCTCTCCTGGCCTTGCTGGGGTCTGGGAACCAAAATCCAGGGGTCAGTAAGAGGATAAGCTCCTGATGGGGCAGAATAGTTTCCATATGATGCTTTAACCACCTAAGAAGGCTGGAGACAGGCGCTTGGAGCTTCGCACCAGACGCTTTTCCTTGCAGCACAGCCCCGCACTGACAACATTTTCCCAGTTCCCAAGGCCAAGGTGAACTGATTTCACCTCTCTGGGCCAGGCTGACACACTGCCAGACCTTGCAAAGCCATGCCCATCCTCCCAGCTGCTTCTTGCCTGCCTCGAGGGCCAGCTCAGCCGTCTCTTGCAGCGTGAACTGGCTGCACAGCTCCTTTGCAGCCCCCAAAATATTTAAGGTCGGCTCTCTGGCATCTGGAATGGGCTGCAAACCTCTGGCCAGCATTTAAGCTGACTAAAGAGGACTCTTCCTCCTCCCAGAGCCACCACTCCAGCATCTTGCAGATTTCCTGAACCTGGAATGTGCAGGGGGGGGCTTCTGGCCCTGCTAAATACAACTTCTTGTGATCATGTTTTGAAGTTCAAAAACCAGATGGTTTGCCTCTGCCCTCCCATGGGCACAGCTGACTCTACACGTGCTCTGCAAGCCTTGGGAGGGGTTGTCCACCCTGCCTGATCCCCAAAGCCACACTTTCTCACCCAGAATGGTTGGGGGTGAGGATACAAAAGCTGAAGGTGCCAGGAGAAAAATGTGAGTTTGAGGTCATGGGAAAGTACTTCCTCTGCTCTTTGAGGAAACAAGCCCCAACCTCAGGGCATGGATGAGAGAAAGCAGTCGTGGCTTCTGGTCCTGTTTTCCCCTCTCCCTTCCAAAACTTATTCTGGATGGCCCTTTCCCTGCTGAGCATCCCAAGTTCTGATCTTCCCTGTGCCTCTCCTCACCCTCAGTCTACTGAGATACATCCCTGCAAATGAAACAATGTTAATTCTCTCTTTAAGGCACACGAGAACAGCAGGTTATTTTCCACTGCAGGTTAAAACCTCTGTTTTATTACCTACCATCCCTGAGAAGTCTGGGCCTGGAGCACAGCCCAGCCCTCAGCACCACCTTGTCTCCTTCCAGCACGCAGATCTGAGTCCTTGCTGAAGAGAAAGCACAAACTCCCCAAGGGTTATTAATCCTGTTACAGGCTTTAAGAACGTGTTGAGCCATCCCATTTTTATTTGTTATGGTTGCTAGGTACGTTGCTATGCTCTCCACATCATGTCCCAGCTTCCTGTGCACTTGTGATACCCAAGAGTGTGTCTTAGGGAATTTATTTTGCTGGCAATGCCAAATGTATTTATAATTTGGGGGAATAAGGAGCCATTCAGGAGTGTACCTTTCTCCCTGCCCCCACACTGAGGGGTAGTTAATCCAACAGCCACACGTGGCTCCTGCCTACGGGATTTCAGGTTAAAATGGAGTTTTGCACCTGTCTGCAAGCAAACCAGGACCTGGGGGTTTAGCCTGAATTAGAAAGAACCTTTTTGTTGTTGTTGTTCTTGGCTCATTACCTGGGGAGACTTGCTTGGTTGACCTAGACCGTGGTCGACCTTGGCTGTGGTTAACCTCAGCTGTGGTCTCCTGCCCTGCTCCCTGTGCTCAGGTACTGGTGTGGTGCAGGAGGATGTGGAAGAGCAGCTCTCTTCATGCTTTGCCTCTGTAAGGGGCAGAGTGTCCCTGCAGAGTGGGAACCCATGTGGGTGTTCTCTCTTTTTTTCCTCTCATTGATTTGATAGCGTAAGATTGCTGGCACTGGAAAAAGAGAGTCATGCATCCAGGGAGACTAGCTTGGAAAGCAAAGTAAGTTGATGTAACTTGGGATTTTTCCAGAAAGTTTTGACAAAGTCCCTCAAAAGATAATGTTAGAAGAAAAAAACTAATTAAAAGGGCTAGAGAACAACAACCAAGCCTCTCCTGGGGGCTGTGAACTGCCCAGAGTCAGCAGAACCAGGGCAGGAGTAAGCAGTCAGCTCTCAGCATGTGGAGGTCGAGCAGGTGGGCTATCTCCATCGTGGTGCCAGTGCTGCTGTAAACAAAACCATCAAGCTTATGGCAGAGGGGATGGACAGAGATGACACTTAACAGCTGATGTTACTCAGTTGGAAAGGGCTGTCCTGAGAAGGTGCTGACCTTGGAGAGACAGTAGTGCAGAATAGCAGCACATTCATAGTGTCATAGTATCAGTCAGGGTTGGAAGGGACCACAAGGATCATCCAGTTCCAACCCCCCTGCCATGGGCAGGGACACCCCACACTAGATCAGGCTGCCCAGAGCCTCATCCAGCCTGGCCTTAAACACCTCCAGGGATGGGGCCTCAACCACCTCCCTGCACAACCCATGACAGGGCTTCACCACTCTCATGGGGAATGGTTCATTCACCTGACATGCAAAATGATGAGGCTGAGAGCTCTCTCCTCCCCAGTGGGAGCATGGGGAATGTGGTGAGAACGGTGCCAGGCTGTGACCTAGCTGAAGTCACAGCTCAGGCCTAGCCCAGCTACACAGCCAGTTCAGTTTGTCTTAGTCACCAAGTATTTCCTCTTATCTTCTTCAGTAATGCTCTTCAGCCTTGTCTCATAGCTCTACGACACAGTTCTAGAGTGTCCTGTGTTTATTAACACACCTGTCAAAACAATTGCTTACACTTTCCCAGAGGCTGTTAGGGAACCACGCAGGTCTGGAAAGGCTCTGTAGGACTACCGAGTCCAACAGTGAGCCTCTCTTAACCTCCTCACTGCTGCTTTTTACCACAGTGTGACAAACAATCCCTCCTCTAAGCAGCAATTTTATGACGTCTTGGCTAATGAGATTTTGCCAGGCCTGCTCTTTTAAACGGTTCCCGGTCTGAGGGAACACACGGTGAAACCTTTGACCTTGGAAGAATTACCAGTCTCACAACCACACTGAGGAAGAAAGTAGTTTCAGTTCGAAACGTCCACTTCGGAGCTAAGTAACTGCCCGGGGGTGGGCAGGAGACCTGGTGTCCTTGGGGGGGAGGAGGGAAGATGCTAGCAGACCGCGTTCCCAGCCCCGGGCAGGGGAACGGCAGTGAGCGCCGGGACAAAGGGAGGCCTAGTCCTCTCAGTGGGGAAGCGGTGAGGAAACTGAAAACGGCGGCGCGACCACGGCGGCAGCACCAGGGAAAGGGGCGGCGAAGTGGAGCGGGCGGAAGGCCTCTCTGCGGAGGAGCGTGAGCTGGAGCGTGAGCGGGAGGCCGTTGCGCGCTGACCCTGGCGGCGAATGGCAAGCGAGACCTCCGCGGAGGCTAGGCCCAAGTCCCGACTCTCGCGAGACGACGCGGGGCGGAAGCGCCATAACGGACCGCAGCTGCCGTCACGTGACGCCGGCCCGCGCGCGGCGAGGCGGGGATCCGCCACTCCCGCTTGGGGCGCGCGCACACACGTCGCCGCCGCCGCCGCCACGCGCGGGGCGCCAGGGAATGGGGAGAAAGGGAGAGGCCCCGCCGCGCTGGCGTGACGTCACGGCGGCGTGACGGGCGGGGCTCCGCCGCCAATGGGAAGCCCGGGCGGTGCGGTGACGCGTTGAGGCGCTAGCCAACGGCGGCGTGCGCTGGGCGGGGCGGCGGCCGGAGGAGGAGTGCGATCGCCGGGCGGCGGCAGCGGCGGCGGCCAGCGCGAAGGCGACGCGACGCCATCGCGGCCCCGACGGGCGAGGAAGACGCGGTGGTGGTGGC
Source organism: Melanerpes formicivorus (assembly GCF_026170545.1). Lineage (NCBI taxonomy): Eukaryota > Metazoa > Chordata > Aves > Piciformes > Picidae > Melanerpes > Melanerpes formicivorus. The sequence goes on from NW_027142377.1 coordinate 11,543,343, forward strand.
GGCGGCGGCGCGGGCGGGCCGTGGCCGCTGAGCGAACAGGGGGGGCAAGCGCCGGGGGCGTCGCTACCGCCGCCGCTGCCGCCATTCTCTCCGCCGCCGCTGCCGCCCGCCCGCTGCCGCCGCTGCCGCCATTTTGTGAGAGTGCCTCGAGCGGGCGCCATGTTTGTAAGGAAGAATTAGGGCAGCCATCTCCGGCCACCAGCACCTCCCTTCCCCCGTGTGTGTGTCCTCTCGTTCTCCTGTGCCCCGGGCCTGCTCCTCCGAGCCGCCGCCGCTGCCGCCTTCTCCGCCTCCTGCCCGCGCAGGGTGGCCGGGCTCAGCCTGGGCAGCCTCGCCCTGCACTGAGTGCCCGTTAGTGTCTTACTAAGTAACCGTGAGTGAAACCTTCATCATCTCTCCTCACTGAGGGACCCGACCCTCCTCCTCACCGAGCCGCCCCCAGAGCGGCTGTGCGCGCCGCCGCCGCCGCCACCTCCTCCTCCTCCCTCCGCACCACGGGCAGCGGCAGTGTCCTGCCTTCTTCCACCTCCCTCCTCCTCACCACACCACAGCCAGCACAATGGCCTTTGAAAGCCTGTTCTCCAAACCCCCAAACCCAATTCTTGACCCAAACATGCCCGACTCTGACAGGCAACATGCAGGGGACGAAAGGTCGAGTAACATTCTTCTCTCTCTCCGCTTCTCATAATGGTGATACTAGTGGGGTGATGATGATGCTGATAATGATGATGATGCTGTGTGTTAATGTGCCTAGGGGGTTAACGATGTTTTTGTGGGGGCAGGTCACCTTCAGCCTGGAAGAAACGGGGTGACGACTGGGGTGGTGGTGGGGAATGCAAGGAAGGGGGGGGGGTGTCACTGAATTAGAGGTGGATGATTAGCAGGGCTTTAGTTTTTTGTATGCATGCATTTTACATCTTCATTTGTTTACTCTGGCTGGGAATGGGGACTGTTTTCCATTTCTTTCCATAAATTGCACTTTCCAGCGGGTGTCTGTTGAATGTCACCATTGTTCTTTTTCTCCCTTGCCCTGGCGCTGTTAGTCAGGTAGGAAAGGGTGCTTGGAGTTGCTCTCCTTTTTTCCCTTCCCCTCCTTTTTTCCTTCCCCTCCCCCCCCCTTCCCCTTCCCCCTTCCCTTGCCCTTTGCTCCCTCCCCTTCCTCCCCCCCGGTTGTTTTTATTTATACAAGAATTCCTCACTAGATCCATATTTATCGTCATTTTCTTGCCAGATTACACCTTCCACATTTAACTGGATCTTTTTTTATGCAGATTAAGGTCTGACTGACGTTATCTTTACCACCCCTCAGTCCTCATGCGCAGAAAACCAGAGTCCTGTTCCTGGTGAAAGGACCTGTGTTAGTCCCTCCCTCCCTTTCTTTCCTGCAGCTGCTGGAAATTCAAATCCTTTCTCCAGGCAGCCCTGGCCTCCCTAACTAGTTCCAAAAATACCGTGCCAGGGTGGCAGCTATCAGTCTTTCCATTTCTATCTACTCAGAGCATTCATGACACAACTGCAGGAGTTAAAAAAAATGTTGGTTTGTGACAGCTGGGCTTCAGTCTGTCCTCCCCACACAGTTCCACATCCGTGCTTCTGCTTGCTTCAGAGGACTGAAAAACACTGAAAAGGGCTTTTGAGTGAGTGTAGCTCTTCCCTCACGGGAGAAAGACTCACTAATTCGGTGGTGCCAAGTGGGAAATGGAGGGCTTGTGCAGGCTGGGTGACTGGTCCAAAAATGGTGCTGTGATTTAGTGCAAGTTCATGGCACACCCCAGAGATGCTGATTCTTGTTTTCACCTTCCTGCTTTTAATTGTGAAAGAGTGTATAGTTATGTCATGCTGCATGTTCCAAAAGAGTGCTGTGTAAAGAGAAAGCTTGTAATCCACTGGGATTGCTGAAGTTAGAGCATAACTACCAATTAAAATTGTGCAGGAGTGGCAGGCAGAGTGTTGTAGAGTTCCTGGAGTTGGTAAGTCTGTGGCTTTTTACTGTTTCAGGGATTGAAAGTGCTTTGTGTTTTAAAAGTCCTCCCGGAGGACATGTCCAGATTAGCTGTTCTGCTGGAAGCATAGTTTTTCTAGGTTAGGGTTACTCATGCAGTGCTGACCAGTAGAGTTCCTCTAACCAGCTGCTCTTGCCAGTAAGCTTGTTATTACACTGGTAAATGATGAAATGCAACAAATAAGTGCTACCTAATTACATAATGTGTTTTAAATACCGGCTACTTGATGAACATGCCTTTATTTCAGAAGAGCAGAAGAATGACAAACACATTTACCTGTTAAATAATACTTTGTAAACAAGACCTCAGACAAGAGGGAAGCAGCAGTTTTGCAGAAATGTGTCATATGTATTCTTAATACACCCAGAGCCTTGTTAACAGAAATCCCTGCAAACACAAAACGTTTTTGTACTGTATTAGGTGTGCAAATGTTTCCCTGTCAAAGTGTAACATTTTAATCTAAGGTTTAAAACCATTTCCCTGCCAGCTGGTGCCTGGAAAGGCCTAAAGTGAAGCAGGGTCTTTCCCAACCACATAAAACATGGTTGTCTCACCAAGGGGAGGAACAGCACAGCTTTAACTGTGAGCATTTTTAGTACTGAATTGGTGTTGTCCAGTCTCTGTTACAGTCAGTTGAAAAGACAGCTGGAAGGCTTGTAGAAAAGCCACTGAGATCCGGTCCACTTGTGCTCTGAGTTAACCTTGAATTGGAGTCTCACTGCAATACTAGCTTGGTGATTTAACTTAACACTGTCTACTTCCAGTACCTTTTGTCTTGCAAATAAATGTTTCACTGCAGTGGGAGCTCGACAGCACTAGTTTACTGCAGGTAGGGCCCAGAACAGGAAGCAGCATAAATGCATTTCTGTGAATGGTTAGGTTGGTTTTGAACCGACCTGTAGAGTTACACTAAACAATTTCTTTGTATCTGTGCAGTGGAAAAGAGTAACAAACCTTGTCTCTCCACACTTTGAAGTGTGTGAAGATTGTCCTAACCCAAAGTCTTTGTTTTCTGGGTTTGTAAATGGGGCACCTGATTCACCAAGGAATGTTCTCATTCCTTAAATATTTGCGGTTAACTCATTGTGGAGACATTCTCTTTGGTGGAGGAGTTGAGGCTTGCTGTGCACACAGATACCAAGTGTCTTTAGAGAGTTTGTTTTTACAAATCCTAGATGTTAGGTTGGTGCTGATGCTTGCTGTTGGCTCTCTGCTCTGCTGTTACTTAATTTCTAGCCTTGGAGATTTATACTATTATCTGCTGTAAAAATAGCAGTGACCTAGTAAGAGGTCTGAACACGGAGATGCTAACTCATGGATTAGAGTTGTAATGCTTCTGAAGCCAACATGGGCTCACAAGTCGCATTGTAAGTATCACACCCCCTTTTACCTGCTCATGGTGTGATAAAGGAAATACAGAGTTGGAGATGACTCTGGGCAGGCACCTGAGCTGCCTGTGAACCTTTAGACAGGCTGAATTTTTTGCACAGGGTTTTCAGAAATGCCACTTAGAAGCATTTCTGGTTACTCCTCCTGAGGAAAAAAGCTAATCCTCAGCATACATTTTTCATTATGGATCTGATACCATTTGTGCATTGAGAATTAAGTTGGTGTGGTCACTTTTCTATTCAAGATGAGCTGATCTGATGTTTACAAAGTGTAAAACCACTGTTCCTTCATCAGCTGTGTGTGGCTTGTGTGTGTACAGGGAAGCTAGGGGAATTAAGACTTCACCCAGCCACTCTGGGATTTAAAAAAATAATGATTTCTCTAGTTTTCTCTCTGAACTGCCTGCTCCCCCTCCCTATACCAGTTTTGCACTCTTATGTTTTGCATCCCTGTCCTCAGTGAGCATGATTTACACTGTGCTGCTCAAACAGGTCTGTCTGGTTCGCCCTGATGGAGACCTGCTCTGCTAAATTATAGCCAGTGGCAGGGAAAGGGGAAAATGCAAGTGACAGACTAAACCAAGAGTAGTACCAACTAACCGAATCTGTTTTATGTACCTTTGTTGTATGTGTTCCCCATTGCTGCTTAGTCAACATTATTACAGATGACTTTGCCTGTGCCGTGTGGCTTCTGGTCTCTGAAGCGTTAAGGATCAGGGAAGCATTTGTGGAGCAGAAGGGCTAAAGTTCATCTCTAATACTGGTTGCTTTATCCAGCTTGACTGCTCTCCCAGTCTCCTTTGTCACAAGGTTTCCATCCATGTTTAGTTAATGAGTTAAATGTGCCTCCTTTATTCTGCCTGGTGCTTTAATGCCCCCTCTGTGTGTAGCTGAGTTTGAACTCTGTACTAGTAGCTAGTTTCAGAGATACATTTTCACCAGAGTGGTTCATGTCGTGTTGAAGTTGGTTTTGATTGCTGGATGTAGCTTTATGGAGATTTACTGGATTTGAGTAGGATTTCACCACTTGGACGTTTGGAAACAGGGAAGTGAAGAGGTTATCCTTCACGAATATGCCTTGTGGGGACACTAGGTTTGCTCACTGTGCAGCAAACACTGTAGGAGGGGCAGAAATGCAGCTGCCTGACATCTCTCATCTCCCTGGGGAAGAGGAGGTGGCCTGGATGAATTCTGTACTTTCTTCTACAGTATTCACCTCAGTGTCTGGAGATGGTTAGGCAGTGGGGTAGGAAGGTGGATTTCTAAACCCTGGCCTCCAGTGACACCATGGGAAGTTATTTTTACTGTGCTTCACATCTGTCTTTCTTGCTTTGTTCCCCATTTTGTGGGAACCCAATAGCTCTCACAGCCATCCCTGGTGATGAAATCACAACCTGAGCGGTGTGATGTGTAATTTGCCATGATGCTGTCTCACTGCCTGGCTGTAGATTAAAATAACCTCATGTTTGCAGGGTGCCCCAAACTAACAGGCAGCTTAAAAGTGCTGTGAACAACTTCTGTAACAATGTCAAAGGAGCCAGTGCTGATCCTTGGTGACCTGTGTAACTGCAACACCACCTTGTAGTTTTGTAGTTACTGTTGTTATTCGCAAGTCCTTTAGTGAAGCAGTGTGCTGGGATAAATGAACGTGTTTTAGCCCTCTGACATCTCACTTTAGATGCACAGTTTTAATGTCATGAAATTGCACTTGAGTTACTGTCCTCTTCATCATTTTTTCAAACCAGAAATCTGACCTGTGAAGATTATTGTGGGTTCATGTGACAGTGAACAGGACATAAGTAACCATGTAGTGATGAGGAATTGTAGCAGTGCCACAAGCACTACGTGGCACTCTGTCTTTTCTAGACTCACTGGATGTGGAAAATAGGTGCAAGAAGGTTGTTTGTAGTAGCAGGAGTGTATGGGGAGCTGGAATAGAGGAGATGAAGGAGAAATTCAGTTTGGGGTACTAAGGAAAATGTGCCCAAAGGACACTAAGGAGGAAAAATATCTGGGCTGTTTGACTCAGGGAGTCTTGACCAATGTCAGTCATGAATCAAATCTCCCCCAAATGGACTTAACAGAAAGTAACGTTCGATGATAGAGATTCAGTTTTGTTGCAGGATTGTTCCTGTAAGTTCTCAGAACATACAGAAATACAGTTCTTAGGTAGCAGGAGAACAGCCCCAATGGCGGGGGGGGGAAAGCACCTTTGAAAGCTTTTCTGCAAATGTTTGACAGCTGCAGTGGTCAGTGTGCTGAGAAGATTCATCTTCTTGTATCTTGGGCTTAAGGAGCTTGAGTTGTAAATCTCCTCTGGACATAAAGAATGCTGTATTTAAAAATGACTTTGACTAAGGGCAAGGAAAGTGAGTCCAAGCCAAGCTGGAATGTTAGAAATTACACTATAAACACTAGAGCAGTAGTGAGTTACTTTGTGTGTGGACTCCTCCCTCCCCCCCTTCTCCCCTGAGCAAATATTTGCATAACTGCTCTTTCAGTGATTTTACCAGACTGATTATCTCTGAAAGACGATTTGACTTCTGTGGCTTTATGATCCATTTTGGGGATGCTCTAGAAATACACCGGGGACAGTGGAAAGAGTTTCTGGTTTTGCTTTCACCTGCCCATCAAGCTCTGAGTGCCTGGGTATTGCAGCAGGAGGGAGTGATCCATCAGGGATTTTTGTTCTTTCTCTTGCATTTGGGGATCAACCACAGTCCTTGTGCAGGGGCTGATAGGAAAGGTCGTGGCCATTGCATTACCTTTTGTTTAGTTAGGATTTGCTGGAGTCTAGGTGACGGCACTTAACCCCAAAAAGACTTGAAATGCACTGGGATGGGAAGGGCTTGGTACAGGTAGCTGAGATCTTTGATTCTGTTTCTTCTTTCCTCTCCCTGAATTTTATGCTGCAGGTCTGTGCTGTCACAGGGCAGATTTAGTTTAGCCTTTGCAAGTACGAGAACCAACTAATACAATACAGTCCAAGAAAGTAACACAGGGCAGTAGCTAAAGATGTTGTTTGTCTCTTTGACTCCTGAGGAATGCCCTGTGGAGGCATGATAAACTGTTCCCCTCACAGCTAGTTGGCATTATTTCAGTGAAGGGTGTTCTTGTGGTGTTGGAAAGAGAGGTGAATCTTGAGAGAGACAATAAAATTATGCTTTGGTTTTTGTGTGTCAGACACTTTCAGCAGCGGTAGAAGCATGCTAGGATACTGTGTAACAAGGAGCTGCACTTCACAAAACAAGTTCCCATCCTTTCTCCTTAGATTACCCTTGTGATTTTTTGGCTGTTGAGATCTGCCAAAGGGATGGTAACCTGAGCCTCGGACTCCTTTCCTAGAAGATCATCTGCTAGCTGTGTTTTTCCAAACCACATCTGTTTGCTTGACTTGTATTACTCATAGTGGAAAAGGAGGTGGCAAAGGAGGTGCAGATAGCCCTTCCCAAAGCTACTTGCTGGAGCCAAGTCTGTGGAATATATTTAGGAAGTGAACTTCTAAAACTCCTTTGGAAATAGTGAAATAATGAAAATATTTTCAGCTGGTTCCAATGGATTATAAGGTTTTTACCATTATCTCTTCAAACTATATTTATCTACTGTCTGTAGAAAAACAACAACAAACAAAACCCAACCCACAAAAAACCCCACAACACCAAAAAACCAAAACATTCTTGAAGTTCAGTGCTTGGAAAACTCTAGGATGTTGTGGAAAGAATGTAGGCATTTGGATACTGGAGGGCTTTTGTAATCATAGCTTTGAAACGCAGCCCGAAGGATTGTATGACCAGGATTCTGCGTGATTGTTTTACCTAGAGAGTTGTTGAAGCCCTGGATGGGACCCAGAACTATAAATACATGGTGGCAGTTCCCAGAGGAGCTGGTAGCTGGCAAAAAAGGCAGTTATTTCCCAAGAAAGTGATTTACTTGGAAGGGTATTTTAATTGCATAAAACATCCTTGAGAGAGGGGGGTTAGCTCACATTGCCAGGAGCTAAATGCTGCTTTTTTAATGGCTGCAGGTGTTTCATAAGTAGTTGTGTCCCCTTTTCATTAGGCACACTTGATAAATCAAATATTTCCTGGAGAGATTGGATATTCTGTGAAGTCCCCTCTGACTTCAGAGTTTGTCAGGCAGTGCTGGGGATAATGAGCACCATGGTGCTTGAAGGCAGGATTTACTTTATGCTTGGGACACATGGTGTCAGTACCCTTTATCTCACCTCAAGCATATCTTGATGTTATGTTCTCCTTTGTACAGCAGTGTAAGTTTTGTGTGCAAGAAAATATTTAGGGCCATAAAGGTGCACTAGCAAAGTCTCTGTACTTTTTGGACTTAGTATTTTGACATTCTGGAGTTTCTTAGGAAGTTTTCTTCTCTCGTGCTGCTCAGCAAAACAAAGCTGTTCTCAGTACTTGAGAAGATTCTTTTCTCTTACATTCCAGAGTAATTTTTTTTCAGTTGCTATACTCTAGCTCCCTTTGTGTTTTGCTTAGAAATGTTCCTCAAGTCCCTTTCTCAGTCATGTCTTGGTGGTGTGCTTTGGTTTGGTTTTGGGGATGTTTTGTGTTGTTTTTTTTTTGCATTATGGTTGCCTTTAGAATCATAGAATGTTTGAGTTGGAAGTGATCTTTAAAGGTCATCCAGTCCAATTCCTGTGCAGTCAGCACATGCATCTGCAACTAGATCGGGTTGCTCAGGGCCCAGTCCAACCTGATCTGGAATATTTCCAGGGATGGGCCATCTCAAACTTCTCCTGTCACTACCCTCAGCCTAAGAAATGTCTTCCTTCTGTCTAGTCTAAGTATTCCCCTCTTAGTTTAAAACCATCACCACTTGTTGTGTTGCAACAGGCCTTGCTAAAAAGTCTGTCATGTTTTGCACAGGCACCTTTAACTACTGGAAACTCACAATAAGGTCTCCACAGAGCCTTCTTTCCTACTGTGAACAACCCCAACACTCTCTTAGGAGTTCCATTTAGTTCTAATAAGTTTCATGACGTATGGGATGATGATACAGAAGTCATGTCTTCTCCACTTTTCTTCTCCTTTACTTCTCCTACAAAAAATTGCAACTTTGGGCTGCTTCTGATTTCTTAACGTGCTGCTTTTTGCTTGTGGAGACCCATGTGTTTCATTTCCTGGTGAGTTCTTACCCTTTCCAAATAGCAGAAGGGGAATTGAGACTGCTTCAGCAGTATGTCTGAAATAGGGATGAGAAATAGGTTAGCTGTGTTGTCAAAACTTTTCTTTCATGGCAAAATGTTTCCAGGGTTGTTACTGTTTGGGTCAGTAGGCAAAACTGTATATAAAGCCTTATATAATAATGCAAACGTTTTTCCTTAGTGGTGGAGACAAGCACAAGCATTCCTGTTTTTCAGTCTACAAGCACTTAAAGTGCTTGAACTCCAGCTTGGAGACTTTTGAGACATTCATATGCAGAAGTTACACTCACATGCATCTTGTTTTGTTTACAGTATTTGAACCAGTGTAGGTGAGCACATTGTTGGAAAGCTGTTCTGTGGAAAGAAACTGGAAATGCTGGTGGGCAAAAAGTTGCCCATGAGCCAGCAAAGTATCCTGGCCACGAAGGCCAGTGGTTCCTTGGGGTGCATGGGAAGAGTATGGTCAGCAGGTCAAGAGTGGTTCTCCTCCCTGTCTACTGTGCCCTAGTGTGGCCATATCTGGAGTATTGAGTCCAGATCTGGGCTTCCCAGTTCAGGCAAGACAGGGAACTAGTGGAGAGAGTCCAGCAGAGGCTACAAAGATACTGAGGGGACTGGAACATCTCTCCAAGGTAAAGAAAGGCTGTGAGAGCTGGGTCTGCTTAGCCTGGAGAAGAGAGATGAAGAAGGGGATCTTCTCAATGCTGATCAATATGTAAAAGGCAGAAGTCAAGAGGATGGGGCCAGACTTGGAGTGATGCCTAGTGACAGGACAGGGGGCAATGGGCATGAACAAACTTAGGAAATTCATTCTGAATGTGAGGAAAATCTTTCCTCTGAAGGTGCTGAAGCTCTGGAACAGGCTACCCAGAGAGTTTGTGGAGTCTCCCTCTGGAGGGATTCCAAAGCTGTCCATCTGTAATCCTCTGGGTGAACCTGCTCTAGCAGGAGATGTTGAGCTAGTGGATCTCCAGAGGTCCCCCACCGTGCTGGGATTCTGTGATTTATTGCTGTGTGACACAGCGCCCTACAAATGTCTCGACTTTGGCCGATACACCCCCCTGCAGTGCCAGGAGCTGATGTGTGGAAGGAAGTACACTTGTATCACTACACAGTTTTCCCTGCTGTGCCCAGCTCCTTTTTGTTACTGCTTCTCTTTGCGATACGGTCTTCAGAGAGTTTTAATTGCCTCCCAATTTGACCACGTATGCTCTGCAAATAAAGGCATGTCATTGGAGTAGAAGTATTTCTAGACATTAACAGCTAAGGTGCCTCTTTTGTTGGAAGTGTTTTTAAGGAGAGCATAGTGCCTTCTTTTGAGTCAGGTTTTTTAATCTAGGCTGGAGAAAAGTATGTAGGAAGAGAAGAGCTTCGTTCTGAATAGTGAAAAAATATGGCTAAGAAAAAAATATGGCTTTTCAGCTTTGTGATTTTGCAGTGAAATTCAAGGCATTTTTCTTCACCTAAAAGAGAAAATCTAAATTCCTAGTAGTTCTTGGATTGTTACATAAAGTGTATAGACAGGGCTGAAAATGTAACCGGTGGAAAGCAGCACTGGGTGTGGTTGGTTTTGCTCTGCTGTTGGTCAGAGGAGGTGGATAATAACAAGTAATTTTATTGTGTCAATGTTTTCCCTCCCACAGGGAAGATGGAGAGCTGGAAGATGGTGAAATAGATGATGCAGCATATGAAGATGTGAAAGAACATGGTACAAAAGGTGATGACAAACAGAAAAATGAAAAAGGACACAGAAAATCACGGAAGAAACGCAAAAAAGAGAAGGAAAAGAAAAAGTCCAAAAGGAGAAGACGGGATAAGCACAAGGTCAGGAAATGCAGGGCAGAATACTGGAGGTGTTTGGTTTAACTCCAGACAAAGATCTGGGCAATCAGAGAAGAAGTCTAAGATGGTTTTAGTGTGGTTTAGGCAGTTTTGGTCTCCTGAGGGTAGGTTTTGGTATCCTTGTCTTACCAATGCACTCCAGTGTGAAATAGTTTGAAATCCCTGTGGAAGTGCATATTCACACACTCCAGTGGCAGCTGTTGTGGGCAGGGAGACATGTCATTAGGTAAGGAAACACTGGCCACTATCACATGGAATGGTGGCTGAACCATAGAGGTTTGAGAGATTTTGAGGATATGAGGCAAAATGTAAATGTAGCCTTTTAAAATTGAATTGATCCAACTCTTCTAGTGATACCATTTCATAATATAAAATCACTGCTTTTCTGGAAATAAAATACTCTAAGCTAGTTGAGTGAATTCTTCATTAAGTTCTTTAAGCTGTGTATGTTAATCAGCTTAAATGCAAGAGATTAACAAATTTTTAACCTAGAAAATGAAACCTGATGGTAATTCTCTCAGAATAACAGAAATGGAATACTCTTGTATGGGTCCCCTCAGAATTGTCTGCAAAACAATTCACTGAAATAAAGCACCTGTAATGCAGCAGTGGTGAGTTTTCTCCCAGCAGAAAATGACAGGATGCTAATCGTTTCTATAGCCATCTCCCAGGTTTGGTGGCTTCTCAGCAGCATCCCTGTGATGTTGCAAAGAAGCAGGGCTGCGAGACTGACAGGAAGCTGATAGAACCCAGGGAACCCTCAGTGTTTACATTTGGAATCCTTGCTGGGTCTGATCTCTGATGAAAAAATGGGTCATCAAAGGCTGTGCTTTCCTTAGCTTGCTCCAGAGGCAAGTGTGAGAGTTAAGAAAGTGTTTTATTAGGCTAATACTTCCAAATTCATGTAGAGCAGGCAGGTTACACAGAGAATTATGTAACAATGTTTGAGAGTTAACTTTCCCCTTTTTTTCAGCATAACTCTCCTTCCAGTGATGACAGTTCAGACTACAGCCATGACTCTGATATTGAGCGTACAGAAAGACCACATAAAAAGAGTAGCAGCTCTTCATACAGAGATTATGATTCTTCCTTCAGTCAGGTAGTATATTTCTAAAGCTGGTTTCTCATGTCTTTATTTACATGTGATGTGAAATGCAGATGTCAATGATGCAGGTTGTGAAGGCTGACTTGTTCACAGTGCCCATACTCTCAGAGTTCAGGAAGCACATTGAGTTCTCTTTTCCAAACGTAAAGGATTATCTGTGTCATGTAGGTAGGTGGCTTAAGCAAGCCTGATATTACCTCCATCAGGCAACGGCTTGCTTTAACAGTATCTTTATTATTGCCTGAGAGGAAACACCTCTTGAAAAGCCACCTTTAAATATCTGGAATTGATGGAACTGGTACTTCAGAGGAGAGGAGACTTACCTTTTAGGTTGAAACCATTACAGAAACCTCTAAGCCAGATGAATTTATTAAAGACCTGAAGGTCTTGTGTGCAGAAACGGGAGAAGACACAGTGCTGGCTTAGAGGTGGGCATAAGCAGTATTTCATCTTGACAGAGAGAGACTGGATGGGTTGTTTCACCTGTGTTTTTGCATCTGAGATCATGAATGGAAAAGAATTCTTTTAATCACAGTTCATCTAAGTGAACTGATTATGTTAAAACACATCATCAACCCCACTGAGAAGTTTTGTGGAGTATTGATGCTAATGCTGCTCTTTTGATGCATCCACAATATCTTTACTGAGTAACTGATTGTCACTGTTACTGTCTGTTTGTGGAAATCTGGTAGATGGCATGACAAAAAGCAGGGAGAAAAGAATTGGTTTTAGAGAAGTTTGGAAGGGTGGTTTTTGAAGTACTGAGTTTGCAATCTCATTTGTGCAGCATGGGCACCTATCAGGAAATTACATGAGTTCACAGAAGATGCAACACAAAAAGAATGTCAAAAGTAAGGAGTACGATGACTATAGTCATTACAGCGATGAGAACTTTGGGAATTACAATGAAGAAGAAAAGGATGAAGATTTTGCTGATCAGCTCAAACAGTACAGACAAGCTAAAGAGACCTCTGGCACTGATTTAGGACCTCCATTCCCAAAAGAACCAGTGAAAAAACAGGGGATGAAAGGGATACAGAAAGGTAAGATCATTTGAATTATTAATGCTAGTAATGGGTGGTAGCAGTCGTTTTGTGCATCATTTCTGGATGTTTGTCTGGAGAACTGGTGGCTTACAGATCACCTTCTTGCTCTCCTCTCTGAAAAGAGGTTGTATCAAAATGGCCGTCAGTCTCTTCTCTCAAATGACAAGTGATAGGACAGGAGGAAATGGCCTCAAATTCTGCCAAGGTTTATTTTAGGTTGGACACAAGGAACAATTTTCTCCCTGGAAGGATTGTCAAGGCTTGGAACAGGCTGCCCAGGGAACTGATGCAGTCCCCATCCCTGCAGGCATTGAAAAGTTGTGTAGATGTAGTGTTGAGGAATGTGGTTTGGTGGTGACTTGGCAGTGCTGAGTTCAGGGTTGGACTTGATATCTTACAAGCTTTTTCTAACCTACAAGATTCTGTGAGAGCTGAATGAAGAAAGCTGCCAGTCGTGACTTTCTTTTGAGTTGGCAGTCTCTTGTCAGTAAGTGTTGATGCTGCCCTTCAGGAAGGAAGAGTATCATAGGGTCATACTGATGCACATATTGAAGCAAAAGGTCAAATGTTGGGCAATGTGTATGTAGTAATGAAACCTTATTAAAAAGCCAAGATCTTTGTTGTGTAACTGTTTGAATGAGAAATCATGGTGCTATACAGTGACTTTCTGCTGTTAGTTCATCAAAGTCTGAAATAGGACTTGTCAGGGGGAGAAATGTAAATCTGTCCATTCCAAAACTTAATTTAGGCAAAATAAAAAGTAGTTAAATAGTTAAAAATTATGACAGGTATCTGAACACTTCTATGCCCACAACTGGAAGCACCTTAGGAAGGGATTTCTGATGCCCCAATCAGTTTTGTGTTAGTGCATGTTACTGTCTGCCATTTACTACTGCAGTGAAGGTTTGTCCCATTCCTTGTTTGGCTCACAATAAAACCAATTGGCAAAAGACTGGCAGGATCTTTTCAACTGAAGCAAAAAAGGCTTTTCATGTGCTGCTCAGCAATGATGCTTCAAAATCTCTGCAAGTCATCTGAGGTGAGATCAAGGTGTTTTCACTGGGAGTCGCTTTGCTGTTGCAAGGTGGCAGCTGCCTGAAGCAGGTGTGATGTCTGCAGGTCTAACAGGTTTTCTTCGGTTTTCAATTGATGAGAGAGCCAATGTTGTGTCTCAATGGTTTCAGTTTAGAATAAGACTCCCAACATGCTGCTGGCTGGTTAATTACTGTCTTGAGGCTTCCAAAGAGTTACTTGATCATTTTTATTTTCAAAGCTGTTTTGTCATATTTCTTAGGTTCTGTTCTCAGTTTTCTTGCACATACTTGGGAGCCATTTGCAGTTCAGAAAGTGACCAAAGGGCACAAAATGCTTCAACTATTTTGGCTGGTTGGACATAACCTGTCTGCACTTTGAAGGAGATTAGCCATATATTCAGTTTGCTGGCCTGCCATTGGGTTTTTTGAGCTGTGCAGTGCAGGCAGCCACCCAGAACTACAGTGGGCTGATGTGGTTCTGCTTGCCGACTCATCATTCAAGATAGTATTAAGGAATGCAGACTGCAGGAAGGGATATTTAGAATGGTCTGTATTTGGTGCCATGAGACAGCCATTTTTCTTTGCTTTCTGAGATCATTTAAAGAGACTGTTGCTGTTTTCCAGGCATTTCTCAAAGAGGTAATAATTACAATATTGGTCGAGGGCGTGGAATGCAAAAGAAATTGAAGCGTAAAGATCGTGGAAGGGGAAGAGGAGGCAATAAAGGCTCTGATGGCTTTCATGAGGTACGTGGAATGGAAGCTGAGTTCCTGATGGAGTTGTTGCAAGTGACTGGATCTTTTGATTTAATAAGAGTATTTAAAAATGCATCTGTTCTAACTTTTTTCTCGCATCTAAAAAATAGCTGAACTTCAACACTTGCTGTACACAGTTCAGTTGGGAACTTCAGCTTGTGTGTAATGTTCTTGTTTTCCTTGGAAATGTGAAAAATTGGCAGAAGGTGGTTAGTGAGCTCTGCTTTTGAATTGTGCATGAGTTTCAATGTTGACTGTATCTGAAATAAGTTACTGCTACTGGGAGATTTTTCAACAAAGAAAATGAACATTTTCAGAGCTTTTGCCAATTCTTACCTGAATTATGAAGAATTTTCCTTCTCTTCCCATAGCTGTGACTGTGGAAATGGAAATACAGATGAGCTTGGTTTGCATTCAGTAATTCTTTGCATAGGAATTAGAGAAAGTAGTGCTAAGTATTGCCACAGTATTGCTACATGTTCATCTAAATGAAAACCAATACAAACTTGATAAGCTAATCAAAACCATCCATGGCTGAAGAGCTTTATTTAAGCTAAATCATGCTTAATTCTATATAGTGTAACTGGAGTGTCTGTTGTTCTCCTCCCTCCTGCATTCAGGAATGCACATGACTGGCTCCTTGCTAATGCAGTGATGCATGATTCAGTCATGTTAATTTTAGCCTGCATTCTCCAGACTCTCTGCAGCTTCTGGGTGATCCTGATGAGGTGTTCCTTTCCCTGCCCAGCGTGTGGTAGGGAAAAGGGCAGCTGTTTGATGTGCTGGGAGGATACCTCTTTTGTAAGATTAGTCCTTCTTGTTGCTGTAGAGCATGCCCTGTCCTCCAGCGGTGTCTCCCAAGCCATAGAGAAGGGGGGAGGTGAGGAGGCAGCTGCAGATAGGTCCCAGCAGGCAGAAAACAAAAAGCCAGGCTCCTGGCTACAGTGAAATGATGAATTTCGTGGTGCTCCCGAGCTGCACAGTGATGTCCTTGGGATTATCAGGGGCGTGGTGGGAGAATTTCAACTTCCCTCAGGCCGTTGTTTCAAGCACAGTTTGCAGTGCTCCCAGAGATGCTTAGAGCATTTGAGTGATATTTGCATTAACCTCAAAGAAGATCAGTTAATAGATTGAAAGCTGCTTTGTCTGAAGCAGCTGAGAATTGTCTGGGTTCAGTGTGTTCATAGCAGAAAACTGATCTTGACTGATGAGATCTCCTATGAGGAGAGGCTGAGGGAACTGGGGTTGTTCAGCCTGGAGAAGACTCTGGGGAGACCTAGTAATGGCCTTTAAGTACCTGAAAGGGGCCTACAAGAAAGCTGGAAAGGGACTGTTTACAAAGGTCTGCAGTGATAGGATGAGGTGCAATAGTTTTAAATTAGAAGAGTAGATAGATGTGGGTTGGATGTTAGCAGGAAACTCTTTACCATGAGGTAGTGGAACACTGGAACAGGTTGCCTAGGGAGGTAGTTAAGGCCCCGTCCTTAGAGATAATCAAGGTCAGGCGCCACAGGGCTCTGGGCAACCTGATCTAGTGGAGGATTACTGCAGGGAGTTGGACTAGATGACTTTTGTTATGTCCCTTTCAACTCAAACCATTCTATGATTCTGTGGTCCAGGAGTGGTATTTCTAGTGTGAAGATTTCTGCTTCTCATTCTTAAAGTGTTGTGACTTTCCTTACCTGCTGAGCAAAATGGAGACCGGACTCACACGCTGGTGCTTCTGTGTGCTCGTGATGCAGTGTGATACCTGCAGATGATAAAGGCCATCTGCTTCCGTGACTTCACTCAGTATCTGTCTCAGACTTTCTAGTTAGATCTCCAGTGCATATGCCACATGAGAATCAAATCATAAGAGGGAGCAATTAGTTGCCTCAGCGGGTACATTATTTGTACACATTAGATCACAATTGAATTGTGCTTCCTCGCTCTGCTTTGCCTCACGGTATAAAGCAAACAGGTTTGGTGGGGTTTTTCTGGTTGGGTTTTTTTGTGGGTTTGTTTGGTTTTTTTTCTAATGGGAATAAAAAGGGAGAAAAACAAATCTGGGTGTAACAGATCTGTTGTGTCTGTGGTCTGTGTTGTAACAAGTTTCTGCTTTGGTTGCTTTTATTAAAGCATCTAAGTATTTGTATTTACATTTACTCTGAGCTGTGGTATAAAATACTTGTAAGAATCATGGTGTAGTTCGTAATTTTTTTTGACAACTGGTGCACCAAGTGTGCTCTAATGTTTTTGTAGCCGTAATCATCAGGATGTTAATTTTTCTTACAGGATGGCAAGCCAGTGAAGAAGTGGGTTAATATGAGTCAGGAGTTCATCAATCAGCATACAGTGGAGCACAAAGGCAAACAGATTTGTAAATATTTCCTTGAAGGGAGGTGTATCAAGGTAATTGTGGGCTGTGTCTGTCGGCCTGAGAAAGGGGAGAATATGTTCTCTTCTTTTTTTTATGTAAGCTGCTCCAGAGAGAATTGGTATGTTGAAACTCAGTGTTTTGATTTCTGATGTTTTGAGTATTAAGAGAGGAATGCTAATAGAAGTACTTGGTGGGAAAATACTCCTTTCTGTTCCATGTTTTGAATGATAAGAAATGGTGTTTTTAAATTACTGTATATAGAAGCTTTGTGTGATGAACATGCTCTGGCAGTGTATCATGGGCAAGATTTGATGTATATTTACAAGCATGGAATCTGTAGGCAGGCAGTGGTTTCTGAATATATTAGATTATTTCTCTTCTATGTGCTGCTGATTTTCAAACATCAAAGGAATTGCTCAATTATGCTCAGTTGCTTCTCTCTTTGAATTAAAAAGTGGGGTTGTGGTAATAGTTTCACTACTAAATAACCAGCAAGTGGAAAGCAGCAGAAAGAAGAGAATGGTGTTCAGAGCAGCCCTCTGTCCAGCAGCAGCCCTACCAAGACAGTCTCGTACTAGATACAAAAACATTGCTACTGCTTCACTTTGAGGCTCATGCTGCTGTGAAGTTGCATCCTCTGATGTCAGACTATTTCAGTCATTTACAAAACACACTTAGCAACTGACACGTTTCTCCAGTGAGTGAGTGCCTGGTATTTGTGGCCTCTGTATATTTAGAGGTAAAGCATTTTCTCTTTCTTTCAAAGTCAAGGTGAAAATTAGTATGCTTTTTCCCAAACCAGGCAGGAATTGGATATGTTTGGTGCTGCTTTGATCTATTTTAGTGTGCTACCCTCAGCAAGATGAGTATTTGCTGCCACCTTCAGATTTAAAACAAGTAGCTGAAAGAGCACTTGGTCTATTTGTCATGAAAACCAATACAAAAAATACACCCTCCCCCTCTCCAGAAAAATAATCCTACTGCACACCATGATATGGTTGATAGAAATTTGGTAGTGTAATTGGACTTGTTTCATCTAGTACCTCTGTCTGAGTTGCTAGGTGGAGGCAGTGAAGAGAGCAAGGACTCGAAGACCAGCCTGTTGGCTGCAAGTGCCGCACGTACTTTGTCCCCTGGCTCAGGAGTTGTTTCTCTTTGTCCAGCTCCCCTGCTCTTCACAGTTTCTAGGAACATCTTCCTAATGCAGTTGTGTGTTAGTTAAGATGAGGACAGACTGAGTTGGGGTTGTTCAGTCTGGAGAAGAGAAGGCTCTGAGGAGACCTAATTGTGGCCTTCCTATCTGAAGGGGGCTACAAGAAAGCTGGGGAGGGGCTTTTTAGGGTCTCGGGTAGTGACAGGACTAGGGAGGATGGATCTTGGCTAGACGAGGGGAGATCCAGATTGGATGTTAGGAAGTGGAGTCACCATCACTACATGTGTCTTAAAAGGAGCCTGGGCAAGGTACTCAGTGCCATGGTTTAGTTGATTAGATGGTTTTGGGTGATAGGTTGGACTTGATCTCAAAGGTCTTTTCCAACCTGGTTAATTCTGTATAGCTGAATCTTCTGTATAAAATGTTTAAATTCAGCTAAGGAGGATGGTTTTATTTAAATATTTAATATTTCATTAGAAATGGAATTGCTTGGCATATGAGGCTACTAATATTTCCCCTTGCTTTCTTCTAGGGAGAGCAGTGTAAATTTGATCATGATGCAGAGATTGAGAAAAAGAAGGAAATCTGCAAGTTTTACATACAGGGTTACTGCACCAAAGGAGAGAACTGCATTTATTTGCACAATATCCTTTAAAAAACACCAAACAAAATAAATTGAAAGTATCTGTTTACCCTGAGTTGATGTAAGTGATTTTTAAGGCTAGCCATTTCTTTTAAGAGACTATAACAAAGACTATGTAGATCTGCTACAAGAATACTATTTTTTCCTGCTAAGATAGGAGGAGAAAGGGTGAAATTGCTACTTTGTTTTCAGTTTCAAGGATTTTTAATGTTTTAAAGGATAAACCCCTTGAAGTCACATGCATTTGTCCACATATATATAAAACCTGGATCTGTTCTTATTTGGGGTTTGATCTGGAGCTGGGATTTTCATCTTTTAATCACAGCTGTAGAATCATGTCAAAAGTATTGTTAAGGCCACAGTAATGTAAAGAATGTGAAATGGGATTAGGAGGTAAGTTGGTTACTAGCTTTCAAAATTCTTTACATGCTGCTTTGAAAGATTAAGTACTGGTGAAGAATTGAAAGGTAGTTGACAGCTGAATTCACACACTTGTCAAAGTAGCAATCAGCCTTTATTAGAAATCCTTAATTTGTTGCTTACATGAATTCCCTTGCAAGTTCTACCACACAGGAGCAAAGTGCTATCAAGGAGATAAGTGCAAATTTTCTCACGCTCCACTGACTGCAGAAACAAAAGAGCTGTTAGATAAGGTGAGCAATTCATGGTCTTTAAACACAAGTTTGTTGATACAAAGAATAGAGAGGGAGGTTGCTAGAATTTCCTTTGGGATTCTTGGGGAGTGGGATTTTAAAGTTCTCTGTTGCTCTTCAGCACAGTTAAGTCTGTGACTGGGTTCAGTACCAGGAATTCCCCTTGGCATCATTTGTTCCAGTAGTTCTGTGGGATCTATTTTATTTTATACTTCCTTTTACATCTCTTACTGTGGAAATCTTCCTGTGTTTTGTAACGAGAAGTGTGGCTTTTCTGCTGCCTGCCTTTAACTGCGTAGATGTTAGATACCTGACTTTGCACTCAGAGCTGAGGAAGCAATGAGGTGGCTTACCTTAATGATTCATAAAACCTTGACCTTTGTGCAAAGTAGGATATCCCTGTTCCCCTCCAGTTACAACACAACAGGCCTTAGCAGAAAAGTGATGTGAGTTTAACACTCAGAATGTTATGAAGCTTAGAATAAGTCTTTCAACTTCTGTTGCTTAAAATGACCATGTAAAGGAGGTGGACTTGTATGAAATTGTCCCTTCCTGATTGCAGAAACAGTTTTCTCCCTGGCTGTGAACTGGGGTCCTGCAAAACAGGAAGTAATAAATGTGGAATTCATTTGGGTTTGGTGTCAATATGTAGTAGTATTGTAGCAGGTAATTGTATTTCAAAGGAGGGTGCAAGACTAAATTCAATTGCACATAACTGCAGAACGTAGGAAATGTTTGCTACCTGTCTGTTCCAGGTTTTGAATAATGAGGAGGAGCCACAAAATGAAGATGAGAAAGAATTGGAGGAACTCAGAAAGCGTGGCATAGTTCCTCTCCCTAAGCCACCACCAGGCGTTGGACTTCTGCCAACCCCACCAGAGCAATATCCCTTCTCTGAGTCTGACATAGAGAATTATCAAGATCCTTCAGGAGATTATAAGAAGATCCCATCTCTCTTTGAAATAGTGGTGAAGCCTACTGTGGATTTAGCACACAAAATTGGGAAGAAGTAGGTTTCAGAATTTTGTGTAGAATCCTCCTTAAACCATGGCTGCATAAATATTTAAGCAATTCTCTGTTTCTGTCAGAAATAGACACTACCTACTGTCTTTCCAGATTAATGATCTCTCAAATACTGTCATAACTGTTTACTTATTTAATGCTTTCCATAGAAGAGAAATTATTAAGCCTTTATACTTCCAGAAGGACACTCCACTGGCATTTCATGTGTTGGCTCTGCCTTGCCTGTCTCCATTTGCAGGCTGAGCAAAGTTCCTTCTCCTCAGGAGTCTTTTGACTGTTTATCTTTACTTGACCAAAGCCAATGGGCATTTCTGGTGGGGGCTGTTGCCTTGGGATGTTTAAAACTCTCAGCTGCAGCAAATACCCAGTTCTGCATGTGCTCCTAGTAGAAGAATGTTCTACTTCCAGACAAGCTCTCTCATATCTAATATATATAGTCACTGTCCTTGAAAATTATTTGGCTTATTTCAGATTTGTGTCCAACTTAAGATCAAGTGAGACTGAACAGACATCTCTAAGAGTGAGGAGCATAGGAGACACCTAATAGACTGTAGGTGCAAAGTTTGGTAACTAATTTTCTTCTGCCTACAGGCCACCAACCTTCTACAACAGCGCGTCACCACCGAGACCACCGTTCCAGGGAAATGACCCACACTCTCAACATATGTATAACCCAGGTTCCAGTCCAGGGCCAGGGCCTGGCATGTCACAGGGACATAACGGGCCACCAATGCACCCAGGTTCTCCTGGCCATCATCCATGCGGAGGGCCTCAAGGCCCTGGAATGCCACAGAGTCCTCCTATGCAGGGTGTTCCGCCAGGCTACCTGGGCCCTCAGAATCAGACTGGTATGCCTATGCAAGGGCAGCAGGGTGGCCCGCCTCTCACACCACCAGGTCTTGGGGGATCTTATAACGCCCCAGGAGTTCAAGGACATATGGTGAACATGCCAAGAGAAAATCATTGCCCTCCAGGGCCGCAATACCAGCAGATGCCTGGTGATCGGCAGCCCAACATGAATTACGAGCCCATTCAGAACCCAGCTGATTTCTACGACAATTACTATTCTCATCAAGCTGTACATAACTTCCAGCCTGCTAATAACTCTGGTGGTAAGGACGTTCAACAATCATTACTCCTTGATAGGGTGCTTTGCAGTTGTGTAGTATCAAAGATGAGCAGCTGATACAATTTGTTAAATTGCAAATTTGCAGTTGGGCATCTGAAAGAATTCATCTAAAGAGGCTGCCAAGGCCAATGGGATGTGGTTGCACAAGGCCAAGTGCTCAGTCCTGCAGCTGGGTCACAGCAACCTCATGGATGCTCCAGGCCTGGGGAAGAGTGGTTGGAAACTGTCCAGCCTGGGGTGCTGGTCAACAGCTCGCTGAATATGAGCCAGCAATTTGCTCTGGTGACCAAGAAGTCCAATGGCAGCCTGGCTTGCATCAGGAATAAAGTGGCCAGAACGAGTAGGGAAGTGATCATGCCCCTGTACTCTGCATTAGTGAGATCACACCTAAAATACTGGGTTCAGTTCTAGGCCTCTCACTTCAAGAAGGATATTGAGTTGCTGGAGCATGTCCAGAGAGGGGCAATGAAGCTGGTGAAGCATGAGTCTTGTGAGGAATGGCTGGGAGACCTGGGATTTAGTCTGGAGAAAAGGAGGCTAAGGGGAAACCTTGCTCTCTACAACACCCAGAAACGGAGGTTGTACCGCAGTGGGGATTGGTCTGTTCTCCCAAGTAGCAAATGGGTGTTCTGTTCTGTTAGTATTCTATTCTATGTGACAGGAGGAGAGGTAACAGCCTTGCATTAGGAATAATTTTGTCCCTGAAACAGGCTGGCCAGGGAAGTAGTGGAATTGCCATCCTTGGAGCAGTTTAAAGATGTGGTGCCAAGGGATATAGTTTAGTGGTGGACATGGCAGTTCAGTGTTAATGTTTGAACTCGCTGTCCTTAAAGGTCTTTTCCAACCCAAATGATTCTGTGATTTTGGACAGAAAAGCAAACCTCCTGGAGTAGCCAGTGTATAGCCTTTCACCTGATGCTTTCCACATGTTCTGCTTGATTGTGCTTTATGGTTATCTCCTTGGGTGTAAAAGCATGTATAGATTAACTCCTAACTGTCGCCTTTTCTGGTACTGCAGATGGAACGTGGCATGGAGAATTTACAGATCATCAAGCTCACCTCATGGCTCAAGAATCGCATCAAGGCGGCAATGAGCCGGACTGCATGGGCAGCCACATGGGCCATAAAGCAGCCATGAACGTGCCGGATTTTCTGCCGGCCATGCAGAAAGCCCTTTATGCAAGGCTTAGTCAAAAGCATCAAAGAGATGGGGACTCCATCAGCAGCCAGGGTCAGAGGGCAATGAGCAAAGATGAAGGTAAAAATAATTTTGTTAGAGGTCTAAGCATACTTATTGATCGTGTCTTAGCCCAGAACAAACCTGCTGGCTTGAATTTCCAGCGTGTTGCCATCCAGTGACTGTGCCTTGATCTCAAATACTATTTTCAGCTGAATATTGTTGCTTTCCTTCCCAGTTTGATCAGGATTTTAGTGTTTGCTTAGTTGCTGCATTTCAGTTCCAAGTAGAAAAATCTGTGGGTGATTTTTGGGTGTAGTTCATACCTCTGGGTGATTGTATTGTTTATTGAATTACTTCTCAAAATCCCTGATCTTAAAATCCATGGTGGTTATTTCTAACTGCTAATAATTCATCTTCACTTCTGTTTAATCAGTTGCACCTCTTCATCTTTTCTGCATGTTCCATTTCTCCAGAGGATTATTTCTTCCTCTGTGATACCTGAAACATCCAGTGTTTAATCTGAGTGTGTCTTATGCAACCTTCTGTGACCAAATCTCATGCTCTAAAACCTGATTTGCTGAGTTCAGATTAGGCCAGCAAATTGCACCTGTTTAGCTGGTTTGAAGACTACCATGAGGTGCTATGTTACTTTTCCTTCTACAGTCCCACACGGAATATCTTTTTCATCAAGACTCAGATTTTAAGTGGTTGGTTTTTGTTGGGGTTTTGTGTGTGTGTGTGTGTTGGGTTTTTTTGTGTAATTAACTGATAGATATTTTTTTATGTCAGTTCTTTATTGAAACTCATTTGTGTCATTTTGGGTTACAGTTGCTAAATAAATGGAGTGATGCCTTAGTATCTGGCCCTTTCGGTTTGATTTTACTGAGAAGTTAGCCTTTATCTGAGTGAATGTGTTGCATTCCATGGTGATTGTTTGCTTCAGTAATGTTCTGTTCTTTGTTTAGATGACAACGTCAACTGGTATTCCAGTAGTGAAGAGGAAGAGGGGAACAGTGTTAAATCCATACTAAAAACCTTAAAGAAACAGAGTGAAAACTTCAGGAATCGGCAGCAACATTCCTCAGAGCAGCACATGCTTGGTATTCCTACTGACCCGAGGCTGGCCAAGGAGAAAGGCTCAGGGTCTCAGGCTGCTGACCCAAGACTTCGGGCCTCCCCAAGGTCCAACTCCAGAAAGCCCTCAGAATCAGTGTCCTTGGACCCACGGCTGGTACGAGATCCCAGGATGCACAAGGTCAACGAGGGTGGCCATGCCAGCTCGTCCCTTGGTGGGGCAAAGCTTGATGTACACCACAGTCATGCTGGGGTTAAAGTCAAGCAAAAAGGGATAGACGATGACGAAGAGGACTCTGAAAGAGAGCTGAGAGAACGAGCTTTCCTCATACCCTTGGAACCTTTGCCTGGCGTCACATTGAGGGATCCCCGATCTCAGCTCAGGCAGTTCAGCCACATTAAGATGGATGTTACCCTGATGAAGCCAAACTTTGCAAAGCACATTGTGTGGGCACCTGAAGACTTGCTCCCAATCCCTTTGCCTAAACCTGACCCTGTCTCTTCAATCAATTTACCTCTTCCTCCACTCATTGCCGACCAGAGACTTAACAAACTGCGGGGTTTGAAGAGTGAGACTCATCCAAACACAATGCCAGCTGACCCACGACTTGCTGCCAAGGCAAAAAACAGCCTTACAGGCAGGAGCAGCTATTTGGATCCCTCTGTGGATTCACATCCCACTAGCTCAAGCAAACTGGGAGATCCTCGCTTACAAAAAAATGTGGATCCCAGGCTTCACAGACTGTCGAGTGCAGAAACTCATCATGGAGCCACCAAGGATTCCCACCCTCCTAAGTTTGACCCTCGCCTCGCCAGGTCTGCTGCTGCCTCGTCCCAGGCTTCGGAAGCGGCAGCTGCCAAATCCGATCCGGATGCTCTGCCTCCCTATGCGCCCAAGTTATCCTCGAGTGGTGTTAGGCTGGGAACGCCCAGCTCCATACTCAGTGGGATTAGTTTGTACGATCCCAGGGATCACAGCTCGTCCTCGGACACAGCTCCAGGTAGTTCAGGAGAGAATGGAGAGAACCAGAAAAAAAGCATTTTGAAAAACTCTGGTAAAAATGAGCCTAGCCTCTCGGAAGATACATCGCTGCAAAAGGCTGCTTCGAACGTGGAGAAAACTCCAGAGGGATCAGCAGAAACTGCTTTGGATAAAGCAAACAGCAGCAGTAAATCTCAGGCTAAACACTCCAGCGCCGCACCTGCGGTGCATAATCTCCCCATCCAAGCCTTGTCGGGGTTAATCAGGCCGCAGTACAGCGACCCTCGGCAGGCCAGGCAGCCTGGACAGGTGGCTCAGACGCAGGAGAGCGATCCCAATGGGGAGTCGGATGATAAGTCCTTAAAAGATGTTTTCAAGACTTTTGATCCCACCGCTTCACCGTTTTGTTAGCAATAGATTTGAAACCTTTTTACTGTTGTGAATATTGCAGTTTTGTAACTGGTTTACCTCTTTGCTTTTATTTATTTTTAAATTATGATTATCAACACTTTTCAGCTGCTAATCCCAGAACCACACGCCGGTCTACAGTACGCTCTAGTGTTTGCAAAGCTATGGTATTTTCTATAGGATACTTTTTCCAATTTCAGGGAGACTAATAATTGACATGTAGGGAAAGAACCCAACACACCAACCCCCCCCACGTATCGTGTTAGAGCTGATAAAAGCACTTTCATTGTAAATAAGTCATTAAGGAAGTCCGAAGACCTGTACATGTGTGAGCTGTCTCTTTCATAAGCCGCATTTAGGTATGATTGACATTTGTATGATTGTATAGAACCAAGCAATATTATGTACATTACTGTGAGGGACGCTGACGAGAATTGTCCGACACATCAAGCCAAACTGATTTCAAACCCCACGGAAACGATTGAAAAGGAGAACGCTGCTCCTTCCTTTCAGATCAGTTGATGGAAGACATTGACAGTTTTTCTTCATGCAGTCGATATTCTTAGTGTAAAAGAGACTTATATCACTTATGGAGGATTAAAAATGTCATATCTTTTAAAAGTATTTTATTCTATGCTGTATATAGAAGAAATTGTGAAGTACATAATTAGAGGGAAGTCACTGTTCAAAGTGGAGAATACTTTAGTTGTCTGATACAAGGAGAGATTTTTATTTAATTTTTTTCACCCATACCCAATTCTGAGTAGTGCTCTGAGTTACCTTGTGGTGTTCTGTATTTCAATGTATTTTTGTATCCAGCCGCTTAATTTGTATTGCTTTTTTTGTATCGCTGTAACTGCAGTCCTTGTATTCATGGTGTCTCTACCACATTTTTAACAAAACAATTAAAAAGGGTACAGATAAAGTCTGGTAACGACTGTGATGTTGGCACAATGGCAGCTAGGTCAGTGCTGGGGACAGAGCAGCAGGCGAGCCTGCAGGGTGGAGGCGACTAAAACTGGGTTTGGTGCAGTCGGGTGTTTGAACCTCGCCTTGTACTGGATCTGAACGGTGTTGGATGACGTGCAGAGAGTCATCCTTGTTCTTTTGCTACAGTTATCAACATCCCTGTGAGAAATGTCATGCATGTTCTTTAATTTCTGAAGATGTTGCATGCTGAGAGTGCAACTGTCCTCAAAGCCTCTTCCTGTTTTGCTTTTTGGGTTGCTTTTTCTCCAGAGGAATTGTAGTCCTACCCTGCTAGCTGCATTCACAATAAAAATTTGCCGCCTGCTCAGTTGCCATCTGGTTCCTGCCCACTTGGAATGTTTCTTTGCATTAAGTCTCTCCCTTGGTGGACCTTTTCCCCTCTTTATTTCAGTTTGTTGACCCAAGTAACCCTTGCAGCTGGGACAGTGTAGTGTTCTGTCACAGACTCTAAGGTTTTGGATTCTTGTGTCTCTGAGACGGGAATACAAGTGTGTTTGTGTTGATGAACAGCACTCAGAAGCAGCAAGGGAAGCTGCTGATTTCTGCAGCTGCAAAACACATCAGTGATGGTTAGAATTTGCCTTCCGAATGTCCCAGAGTACAAACTGAATTCATTTTTACAGTACATTGAATCACACTTGGCTCAAAGTAATTGAAAACTGGATACCAGGTGCGAATCTTGGTGGTTGCTCTGGTGTAAACAGTCCTGCAAAATTTCTTCTTTGCCTGGTGACAGGTTTGGTTGTTCAAGAGCTTCATAAAAAAGCCAAGCTGGCAGAATTGTACCAATAGAAATCCTGTTCTGCTGGAAACGTAGAAATCATTTGGAAATAGGGGGGCAAAGGGAGAAAGGGAGAGTGTTGAGGTCAAATCCACAGAGTTTCATGTCTAGACTAGGAAGGCACTTGCAGGCCACCTAGCGCTAACCTGAAGTGAACAGCTTCTCGTAGGGTGGTGATGGCTTGATTGGGTTCTCTCTGCATTTTTCTTTGAAGTACTGGAAAAATAAAGAATCAGAGGGAAAGTGCTGATACCAAGGGCAAAGTGACATGCTTTACAGTTAACTGGGGGATGGATCTCAGGTGGTTTGCTTTCGGTCTGGTCATGGACCAGGCATTGCAGGGTGTGTTGCAGTAGGGGAACACAAAGTGCTAGCATCTAACCTTGGAGATCCACTGTCCTCTTGGTATCTTTAATACAATGTTTAGAAAAAGAAAGGGTACAGGGTAAAAAGGAAATGTAATTTGAAAGGGCCCAGCTAGTCCTTGTAGCCTGTTGTATCCATGTGTAACCATCTCCTTCCTTCTTCCTAGATCCAGCTGTGCCCAGCCAGCAAGTCCCTGTGCATCTCCCCAGCCCTCCCAAGCTTCTCCTTGGCTCCTCTGCCTGTGTTCACTGATGTATTTATTGGAAATTCCTTTCCTGAGTCTACACTCACTCTGGTGTGGCCATTGCTCCATGTGGTGTCTTGAAACATGGAGGAGATTTGTTGCTACAAGGCAAGTACTAAACCAGCCTGATACAGGGAAGGTGCTGGGGTGGCAGAGTGGGTAGGTGGGAACACTCTTGCCACACCAAAGTGAGCTGGAGCAGGCTGTAGCCACCAGCAAGTCAAGTCTGATCTGCTGTGTGAGTTCATTGAGTCTGTCAGCTGTTTGTCTCTTCCACCAGTTGAGAATGCTGGCATGGAGCAGCATTTCTATGGGACAATTGCAACTCCCGTCCCCCTGGAGAGCAGTACTGGGGGCAGCCGGTATCATTGCTACTGGATGCTGTGAAAGCCTGAAGCTGAGGTGGAGGGTGGTCATTAGCATTGAGTGGGGAGAAGAGAGTCTTAGGGCTGAAAGGGATTTGGAGAGAAAAGACCCATTTCTCTGCATGATCTGTTGAGTGAAGTGCTAGCTCTGGAGATGGGAAAGAGTAAAACGTTTGTCTCTGACATTTGTGCTGCAGAAATACTTGAGCATTGCTAGATCACCACCTGGTATTTGCTGCCCCATGGTAAAAAGACTTGTAGAGAGAATGATAGCCTTTAATATCCTTCTACCATGATGGTAAGACTCTTGACACAAATCCTTGTATTGCAAATTGAATCAATTTGTCCTTGCAAAGCAGAGAATACTTCATTACACTCCTGTTTTGCATTTCAAAGGCAGTGATCTAACCCTTCGTCTCCTCCTCACACAGTTCTTCCTCCAGTTTTCGTAGTGCATGTTGTTCTCTACATTTGCATTTTGCATGTGAACTCTGCTCTGTGCCATATCTCTTCTGCAGGATTAGATACTTCTGACTGCCCTTCTGTGGGAGTTACCATTGCTGCTCCTAGGAAAGAAGGGGATGGTTGCTACGAAGTTTGATAGTATGCTGAAGATGAGGGCCAAGAAAGATCCAGCTCTGAAACTTTGTTGTGCAGCAGATGAACAGTTGTTTATAGCACCTCCTGATCCTTCCCTCCAGCCAGATTTGCTGCTTCTGCCACAAGGGCATTCCTGTATCCTCCTGTTCATATCTTGGGTGCTGAAGACGATGTGGTTTGCTGAAGGAATATAATGAAGGTAGCTCATTAGATGCTGTTTTCCTTATATTGATGTGTGCCAAAGAAAAGGAAAACAAGTCTGGTTGAGCCAGAGGTGACTTGCAGCTGGATTGGGGCATGTAGGATATGAATAATAAAAGAACTGTAGCCCCATTTCATAGCCATTGGTTCATGGTTTGAGTGACTCATGCACCAGGTAACTGGCTGGTGTTTCACTGAATAGGAAACCCTCTGTTTTCCCTTTGGGTCTTAAAGCTGCTTCCTATCTCCCATGTTGTCTGCAGCTTGGTATTGCATCTCATTACTCAACTCCAAATGCTATCTGGAACAGAGGCCTCCTAGGAAGTACCCTGGCATGTGACACCATTTTATTCTTTGTTCAGCCTCTGCAGGATGGAATCTGCTGGTGCACAAAAGCCTTTACAGGCCTTGTGCTGTGGGTCCTTTGCAAGAGCAGCTTTAGAAGGGGGATGAAAAGTGTGAAGAGCCGTGTTACTTCTGCTGAGGCCAGATACAGGTCCTCTCCAGCCAAAGCCCCCCCTGCTTTTACAGGTGGTTCTCCATAATTGTATGTCCTTTAGTAAGTTTTGGATGCTTGGATGGTGGTATTCTTGGTCTGAGGTGATTGCTCTTGAACCATAGCCATCAGGGTGGGCTCAGCCCTTGTCTGCGTTTTGCGGAGCCCTAATTCATCCCTGTCTGAGTTGAGAGACTCCTTGGCTCTATGCCACAACAGGTTCCTTCTCCACTGCAAGCAGAAGGCAGCTACTTCTTCTTCCTCAGAGTCAGGCGGGGGCTGCTGCAAACCCTAGCAGACAGAAAATGTGCATGCTTGAATACATGGCTGTATGTGAGCTCACTGAGAACAACTGATGTACAAGTCTTAGTGTATTGATGTGTGTGATCAGCGCGACAGCTCTACCTCTTAGCGGTTAAGAAAAGGCTTCAAAGTGCTTAAAAACTTGCTTAGTGAGAGAGAAAATGAATATAGTTAGCTTATTGCTAAGCAGGAAAGTGTCCCAAGGGGAAAAGCCAGGTTATAAAGCAGCCAGACAAGATAAAAGAATGTCTAATTACTGCATGTAGTCATCAGCAAAGGAGAGAGTGTGTATGTACAGAAAATTAACTTCAGGAGGAGCTTTTTGATCCCTGTGGCTGATTCTTCATTGAATAGGATATGAATCAACCCTGTGTCTCTTTTGAAAGGACATGCTGAAGCTCAGCAGAAGTTGTGGGGCTATGTAGGAGGCTGGGGCACATGATGAAACACAGAGTCTGGTTGGTTGTATTTGCACTTGTATTCCACGTGTCGTCAGATAAAGTCTGCTCTCACAAACTGTTCAGTCAGATCAATCCACCATCACCAGCAGCTCTAAGAAAAGCTCTTGGGTGGTATGATCAAAGCACATCGTGAGAAAACAGAACAGCTAATACTGACAGGGACTGTTTCCAAATAAAGGCTCCAAAAGATGCTGCTTTCCTGTCCAAAAATGGAATGGGAACCAGCCAAAGATGACTTCAGAGTTGGGAGCACTGACAGAGCAGACTCAGTGCCTAGAAGGATGTGTGGCAGGCTTCAGGAACAAGGCAGAAAGACATAAAGCCATCACAGTAAGAATGCTTATCCCCAGCCAGAGCCACAGAGGTCTCAACTTGGCTGGGCTGCAGGGGCTCTCCACAGCATGGACTCACCTTGCAAGGCCTGTTTGATGCCATCACAATTAACTTACTTTGATACATGCTGCCTCGGCTGCCTTCAGAACATGCAGAACCGCTTGGATTAGGTTCTGTGTGTTGCTCACCAGCAGCTCCAAAGAGGACTTGCTCTCTGCAGTAACTGCTTTTACCCTTCAAAGACAAAAAG
The DNA here is from genome assembly GCF_026170545.1 of Melanerpes formicivorus. Taxonomy (NCBI): domain Eukaryota; kingdom Metazoa; phylum Chordata; class Aves; order Piciformes; family Picidae; genus Melanerpes; species Melanerpes formicivorus. The sequence continues at coordinate 11,573,677 of NW_027142377.1, forward strand.
GCTTTTACTGGAAGGACATCAGACAGTGTGGGCAGAACTGACACACCAAAACCAGAAGGCAAATCAGAGGAGGAAGGGGCTGTTTACAGCAACTTAAAGAGGAGCAACAGGAAGAGCTCTCTACAACCACCTGAAGGGAGGGTGTAGCACGGTGGGTGTTGGTCCCTTCTCCCAAGTAACAAATGACAGGACAAGAGGAAATGGTCTCAGGTTACACTAGTGGATGTTTTGGGTATTAGGAAAACTATGTCACTGAAAGGGTTGTTAAACTCTGGAACCAGCTTCCTAGAGAGGTGGTTGAATCACCATCCCTGGAAGTGTTCAGAGGACACACAGATGTGGTGCTAAGGGATGTGGTTTAGCACCAGACTTGGTAGAGATGGGTAAGAGTTGCACTCTGATCTTAAAGCTCTTTTCCAACCGACGTGATTCTGTGAGGTGGGGCCCCCTGAACTGTAGCAGAACTCAGGGCTACACACAGCTCTGTGAAGGACCTCTGGAGACCAGCATGCACATGTCCCGAAGAACACCACTGGCCATGGGAAAGCACTAGAACAGGCTGCCCAGACTGATGGTGGAGTCTCCTTCTCTGGAGAGATTCTAAATCCACCTCAACCCAATTCTGGGCAACCTGCTCTAGGTGATCCATTTTTAGCAGGGGAGTTGGACCCTTCCAGCCCCCTTCATGCTGTGATTCTGCAGGAGTTTGCCCTTGTCCCCAGCAGCTCACCTGGCCACCATGCCAAGCTGGCTGCTGATGGTGTGGGTCTGCTCAGTGGCGCACAGCAGCTCTGTGGAGCACCTCGGGTCAGGGCAGTTCTTCGCCACGATGCGGCCAAACCTGACGAACGCCTGCCCGTGGGAAGCCATCTGCCTCGCGCAGGAGACAAGCTGTTCCTTGCTCTAGACCAAGAGAGAAACGTGTCTGGGGAGAGGAGGAGGAAAAAAGACCACTGTTCCTGCAAAAGGGAGGTGCCAGGAAACCTAGAGATGCTCTGAAATGGGGCAAGGCCTGGATGTCACCTCCACATCTAATCGGGAGGAAGTCACTGAGGTGCTTTGTATAGATACAGCTGGTGCCACTGATGAGCAGGCTGTCAGCAGACCTTCGACTGCCCTTCAGGAGAAAGTGCTGGGGTGGAGGGGGTGAAACATTCCATACCGTGATAGGGCCCTTCTTCCTCAGGAACTGAGTCATGTGAAACATCCTTGTTGCCATGTATTTGGTGACCTGGCACATCTTGGTGGAGCCACCCTGCCATGTGTCACTAGCTTTTCTCTCATGCTTTGCAGGGCCACTGGTAAAGGAGGTGCTGGGAGGACCATTCTGGTGCTGTCAAAACAAGAGTTGGAGAGATTGTGGAAAACTCATGAAGTCCAGAGCATATAGACACCAATGCTGAGAAACCTACAGCCACACATTTCTCAAGCAGTTTCTGGTGAGTAAAGGAGATGGGAGAACTCCCCTCTGCTCTTCCTTCCCACCTAGCCCTGCTGTCCCCTGCCTTCAACCACAGTGGCACTATCAAATTCCAGTGCCTCATGCCATCATCTGCTGGAGCTATCTCCTAATGGGTAGTAAGTGTCATGTGAGCTGACAGTGCCTGCAGTTGAGAAGCATGATTAATTGCATGATTAAGATCAGATATCCAGAACTTAGCTGCACTGGGCAGCCAGCAACCTGATCAGACTTGAAGGTGGCCATGAGGTTGGACTATTGACCTCCAGAGGTTCCTGCCAACAGCACTTACTTAATGCTCCACAGTGTGAGTACCAGGACTGACAGCCCTGACCATCACCCTGCAGTAAGTGTTGATGAGGGACAAAACTACTTCTCTGAAAGGGCTGTCAAGGCCTGGAACAGGCTGCTCAGGGCAGTGGCAGAGCCACCAGCTCTAGAGGGGTTTAAAAGCCGTGCAGATGTGGTGCTGAGGGTCATGGCTTACTGGTAGATTTGGCAGTGCTGGCTTAATGGTTGGACTTGATGATCACAAAGGTCTCTTCCAACCAAAGTAATTGTATGACTCTGTGGTTCTATACTGTACCGTTCCGTCAGCCTCCCTGGCAGCTCCACCTCCTTGTCCACTCCCCAGGCAGATCTCTGTTGTCCTGATGTGGCTCAGAGCATCGGGCTCCTTGGCTGAGAAGGGCTTTGCTGTGCTGCTGTGTTGTCTGGGAGAGCACTGGTCTCCTGCATTCTGCAAGTGCTGTCCAATGAGCTGCAGGACATGGCTGCTGATGCCCTGGACAGCTTGAAGCTGTGTAATGAGGTAGTGCACCATTGCTGACCAGTACCAGACAATACTGTCTAGGTGGAGATACCCTTTGTCCCCATGGCTCTGGAAGAGCTGTCTGGTGCTGGCCATTGCCTCTGATGTGAGGACCAGAAGGTGGTCTGCAACAGATAGCAGGTTGGCCTCAGAACTGGTCTCCAGAACATCTTGGAGGGTGGTTTTGACCCACTGAATGTTTGCCATTAACCCACTTGCCTTCTCCTCAAATGCCTGTTTGCCTTTCTCATTGTCTTCTTGAGAGGGGGGACACACAGCTGGTTTGATAACATCTCGAATGACCTGCAGGTGTTCAGTATTGACCTTCTCTAGGTGGAGCAATAATGCCTTGGCCCTCAGGGCCAGGTCTCTCTGCAGGAGCTCAAAGCGAATGTCCAAGCTGGCAGTAGACAGTGGTGAGACTGAGAGGGTGCTGGAGGCCTCCAGCAGTGCTTCCATTAGCACCTTTATCTCCTCCCTGAGTGTTAGGATTTCACTGCAACCACGTTGTTCTGGGCAGGACAAGTAAGAGAGCCGGGCGGTCTCCTGCAGCCTCAGGGAGTTCTCAGACACAGCAGCCAAGAGGCTCCAGGAGCAGACCTTGTGCTTCACAGCACTCCTCAGCTCCCTAAGGTGCAGGACATCCCTGCCAACGAAATGATCCACAGCTCCCAGCAGGACATGCATGCCAACAGCCCACTGGACAAAATGCAGCTCCAGACTGGCCTTTCCCACTCTGCAGGAGCTCTGAAAGCTTGCTGCTTTCTCCAGTAACATTTTGGTGTTCATCTGAGCACGTGAAAACTTGGTTTGGACCTGGAGAAAGCTCTCTTGGACATGAGGGGGAATGGGATTTCCCTTGCTACAGACCATGCTTGTAATATCTCCTGCTAACTGAACCTCTTCTGCTAAACTCATCATGGTGTCATCCAAAGCCTGTTTGCCTCTCAGAAAGTCATCAGACAAGATAAAGCCAAATACTTGCTGAGACAGACTATACCAAGAGCCTGCCACAGCTTCCAGGCACTCTTTGACCTCACAAATCATTCTGGAGAGCATGAGTGCCATTGGGAGAAGTCTGCTTGGATGACTGAGCTGCCTTGGGGCTGTTTCCCTGGACAGGGTAATAATGCATGGTGTCAGTAACACAATCTTCTGGTACTGCCTCAACGTTGTCTCCATCTGGGGAGACTCAGCAAGGGGCAGCACTTCCTTTGCAGCATCCACACAACAGTTGGAGACTTCAAGCAAGGTGGAGCAAGAGGCATTGACAGCTGCCATGTCATGGGCTCTTGTTGCTGCCAGCAGAGCCATAATGACAGGGTGAGCATCTCCTTTCCTTGGGTGTAAGTTTCCTGGTTGTGAAGGTGGAGAGCTTAAGATGTCTTCTTGCTGTGCAGCTTCATCTGTCATGGTTTTTAGGTCAGCACGTGATGGGCTGGGGTCGAGTGCTTTGCCAACGTCTGTGCTTCGCACCCGTTCCCAGAGCGGGCTGAGGGGATCGGGGTGGTTGGGCCCATCCAGCCCATCTTGGATGTGGTGAGCAGCATCCATCAGGCAGCTGGCTGCCTTTGAGAAGATGTCCCTGCTTGGGAAGCAGGAGAGTCTTTCCAGGTGAAGGGCTATGACTGCTTTCAGCTTGAGGCGGGAGTTGGCTAGGTGCTCAACCCAAGCTAGCAAGCCACTCTTGAGAGCGGGGTCTGTGGCTCTGTCTATGTACCTGTTGGTGGCTTCACCCACCCACTGAGCCCAGCTGGTGAGCTGAGTTGCATGCAGAGAGAACCTCTCGGGGTCCTGACTCTCCAGGGCTTTTTCACACCAGTCCCTGTGCTTGGCCATGTCCTGGATGGACAGCTTAAGGAATTCTCGCATGCTGACAGTCTCCTCAAAGCACTGCAGGAGGCTTTCTGTTGCTTCAGCCCACATGTGGTACAAGGACTGCAGCTGCTCAGCAGCACTCATCTGGGTTGTGTTTCTGCTCATCTCTGTGAGCAATGGAGGGAGACTGGCAAGGAGTTGCTTCAAATACTCCACCTGCTCTCCAATTTCTCTGGCAGTTTGAGTTTGGGTGCACCTGGCCAGAACAAAGTCTGCCACTTGTAGCATCTGCTGGGCATGTGTGAAGAAGGTGGCAATGAGGGGCTGAAGCTTCCTCAAAAATCCACCCTGTCCTGCTGGAAAACACCTTATACCAGCAAGGCTAAGGGCATCTTCAACCAACTGGCCCAGGGGCTCCTTACCTTCAAAGAAGGTGTTGAGGATTTGGCACAGATTAGTGGTGAGTACTGCCTGGTCAAGAGACTCCACTTTCCCTCTCATGGTGTGACATTCCTCCTCCAAGCTGCTCTCTTCCCAGCCTTGCCCTTGTGGTTCCCCCAGCTGGTTTATGTGGCTGCAGATGTTCTTCCTCAGCTGCAGCAGAACCCAGCAATGTTTTACGAGGTCCAGCTTCAGATCTGGTCTGGATGATTCTGCTAGAAGCATGCAGTAGAAAACGATGGCCTCCACATGAGCACTGAACTTGCTGCTGGAAAGGTGTGCTGGGTCTGGGTGGGAGAGGAGAGCCAGCAGTCTGCTCACATGATGGGTGAAGGTCCCACTTCTGTCCTGTGGTCTGTTGATGCCTGTATTGTTGACAAGCAGGGAAGTGAGCTCTTTGATGGTCCTCTGTGTCAGCTGGAAAGCATAGTCTTTGGAGAGATTGACTTGCTGACCCCAGGAGTGTTCAAGGTCGCTGTGCTTGGCTGCATGGAGCAGTGGAACACACTTCTGGAGGAGCTGCAAGCTTTGGGCCAAGCTCTTCTGCCGAGGGCATTCTTGGAGTTCCTCAAGGTGCCTTGCTGTCAGATTGCTCAGCAGAAGCAAGGCCTCAGAAAATTCTTGGAAAGCAGCCAGCAGTCCTGGCATGTCCCTTGCATCCCACAGAGTGCTCAGGCACTCCAAAAGCCAGCTGGCAGCTTCAGTTACCCTTCTTGCCCCAGCAGCATCGTTGAGATGAAGGATCTAACCAGAACAGAAAAAGGAAAAAAGAGTAGAGAAGTTGGTCAGAGTGGATGAGGCTTTAGAATCCTTGTTTGCTGTTTCATCCCTGCATGGTCAACATGACCCTGCAGCCTGAGGGGAAGAGAGGACTGACCTGAGCACATGCTGAAGAAACAACCAATGCTTCAGCCAGGACTTCAGCTCAGCCCCTGTCCTGGTGGAGGGCAGCTCCAGTCCCTCCTACAGCTGTGCTCTTACCCAGTGCTGTGTCCCAGCCTGCCCTGGCGCTGTCCTGTTTGGCAGTTACCTTCACTGTCTCTGTTAAGATCCTCTTTGTTGCTGCAGCCAGCTCCTCCCTGTGGCTCAGGTTCTCTGGCTGTACTTGTAGCCTGTGGGCTGCCAGTAGCATGCACCTCCCTGCCAGGAGGAGGGACTCGGCTACAGGCCGCATTTCTTCCTTGAACACCTCATCACTGGACTCCTCGGCCAACCTGGAACAGAAGTCGCTGGGCTCAGCTGGTCAGAGTCCCACCCTTGGTGGGTAGCATGTGTTCATCTCAGGCTTCATCCCAGTTACCCACCCTAGACTCGGACTGGGCTGGAATGAAATGCAGCTGTATTTTCAAGCCTGTCAGCACCTTTTCAGTGGCTGCAGTTCACTGAAGCATTGTCAGTTGTCTGACTATTACTCTAAGATGTATTCAGGTTCAAGGTGGCTTACTGAGGTTTTGCTGACTTTGCATGTCCCTTCCAAGCATGTATTCCTGCTTTCTCTCTTCTCTCCTTTTCCCAGTCTTATTCCCACACTCATGTTCCCACCTCTTCAGCAAGGTGCAGGCAGGAGAGGCAGGCTCCCTGTTGGTTTCTGTCCATACCTTCCTCCTCCCTCCCAGCCCCCATAACTCTCCGGGAGACACCCAGCAAACTTACCTTCTTGCAACAGAAGCAAGTTCTTCTGTGGCTTTGGCTAATTTTTCTGCTTCCTCCCTTAAATTGGGAGAGACCTGACAAATCCCATCTTCCCATTCCAGGGTGAGGATTAGATGGCAGAGCTGTGCAGCCATGGGGCAGAGGATCCTTTGAATAGCTTTGTTTTCTGAGAGGAATGCAAGGTTGTAGAGATAAAAAGACTCCATTGCATCCTGCCTGGAAGAGGGGAAACAAAACCCTGGGATTATTTTTTGCCGTGTTGCAGACTGTTACCAGTTGTACCAGCAACCTTCACTTTGTATGCCAGCTTTGATCCTTCCATCCTGCAAGCATGTGGAAAATGCTGTGGGGTTTTTCTCTCCCAGTGAGGGTTTGGTTTCCTTGCAGCGAGGTTGGCAAGATGCTGGTCCCTTAGTTTTGCTGCTGTGGATCCCTGGCTCTGTAGTTCTGCAGGCAAAGGCTCCTCGGCACTGCTCGGCGCTGGGGCACGGCTGTGTCTGAGATGCCCATCAGCCTCTCCCAAGTTTCCATGCGTGTAGCGAGGTGAGCCGCGGGACGGCAGGCACAGTATTTCCTTACCTGGCCAGGCGCTGGGGTCACAGGCTCTTCCCGGGGCCAGGGCCCTGGGATGGCGATACGACACCAGCCCGGGGGCACAGGGGGGTGCCCAGACCACCACACGACAACAGCAGGCTGGGAGGGGGATTAGTGACGCCTTGATTGCCGAAATTACACTTTGATTATTGTGGACAAGGTGGAAAGCAAGGGCTATGTGTGGGTACGGTTAGGGCGGCTGGGAACGGTGACAGCTGGCAGCCCCGTGGGCCTCCCCCCGGCTCTCTGGAGCCCAGGCACATGGCTGTAGTGCTGCCCCGGCCCCCGGCTCGCTGGAGGCCCCTGGAGGGGAGGGGTGTTCCTGTAGGAGTGCTGCGGTGCAGCGGCGTCGCCAAGGAGACGGCGGGACAGGACGGCGGCGCCATGGACCGCAGGGCACGCCGGGAGCTGTAGTTCATGGCGTTGTGCGGGAGAGCCCCGCAGCCCGGCTGGCGTCCCGGAGCCCGGCTGGCGTCCCGGAGCCCGGCTGGCGTCCCGGAGCCCGGCTGGCGTCCCGGAGCCCGGCTGGCGTCCCGGAGCCCGGCTGGCGCCCCGGAGCCCGGCTGCCTCCCCGGGGCCCGGCTGCCTCCCCGGGGCCCGGCTGCCTCCCCGGGGCCCGGCTGGCGCCCCCGCCCGTCCCCTCCTCAGAGCCAGTCGCGGGTTCGAACGCTGCGGGCTTTAGTCGGCCTAATCCGGTGGCCGGCTGTCAGCACGGCTTAGCTCCTGGCCCTGCCAGCCCTTTAATCCTCACACTCTTGGGTGATGGGATGCGTTTCCCGCCTCCCACTGCCATCCTGCCTGGGTTCGTGGGCCTCTGTGTGTGTGTGTACACTACTATTACCTAAAGCCTGAGGAAGTGAGGAGCTCTCTGGGTAGGGAATGCATGCAGAGGGCTCCTTCCCTGCCTGCCTGAGACCTGGGCTCCTGCCCTCCCAGGGACTTGGCCTTTTAGCCTTCAGTAAAGGAACAAGGCTGGTGCAGCTTTACAGGGTATAGGGGAGATTTCTACCATCCCCTCTTCTCCTGTCAGCTGGTGAAGTTTGTAAGCCCTGTGCTGGACTGCTTGGCCAAGTCTGGGGGGACTCAGATAACCGGGGTGAAACACAACTGCACGTGCAATAGAAAACGGGTGTGTTTTCTCCTGTTCCCCTGATTTCTATTGTATCCTTAACGCAGAATATCCTCTGGAAATCAGAGTCCTTCTCCCAGGAAACTGAGCTTCAGCTTTGCCTCCTGCACTGAATAGTTCTGTGGAGACCCAGAGAGTAACAAATAAAAGTAGGAGGAAAAAAATCAGAAAGGCCTTCAGATGGGAATGAATTCTCTTTTCTTTATGATGTGGGTAAGTGCCTTGGAGGTGGACGTGTAAGGACTGATCCTGACCAAGAACTGGTGTTAGCAGTATGCTGCTCCTGGATGTCTAATGAAGTGCTAGACCTGGCTGCTGCTCGGCTTTCCTCCTGTGTTGCGTGTGCCCACCCTGTCAATAGCTGATTTCCTCGTGGGGATGTGCGTTTTTCACAAGACCATACATGAGTCTACCTTTCAAAGTAACTTCTGTAACTCTGAGGGTTCCAGGTGCCTTCGTGGTGGCACAGCTGCACAAGTTCCACTCTCTCGCATGCTATCCCCTTGTGAAGGTGCAAAAGCCAACTCACTCAGCTCTGTTTAAGGAAGCTGCAGACGAGTCACTGTAGCACACCAAACGTGGATCGTAGGTTTTGCTTCCACAATGCTCTACAGCTTGAGGAAAACTGCAACAGGCTCGCTCCATTCCTCCCTTTTGGGGTGGGGAGCTGAGGTGGTGAAGGCTGTGGGCTACGTGCAAGGTGGAAGCCTCAGTGTGTGTCATGCTGCATGCCTTGTGCAACAGTGTGTGTTGTTAACATGTGCAATGCCCTGTGCATGATGCAAGATCCTGCACTGTGCAAAACAGAGCCATGCCTTGTGATGCACATCATGCAATGTGCAACGTCTGCCGTCTTGTGAAATGCTTCGTGCCATCACTCATGCAACGGGCATTGCCTAACAGCGACGTGCACCGCACATGGGGCATTGTGCACTGTACTGCGACGTGCATCGTGCAGCGACAGGCCTCGCGCAACGTGGCACACACGTCCTGTGACTTGCAGCACCCAGCGCCGTGCGGCATGCACCGGTGCACACCGTGCCTCACCCAGCAGCGTGTGGCAGGCACCGTGCGCTGCTGTGCCTTGTGCGGCATCGCGCAGCGCGCAACATGCAGCAGACACGGCGCAACGTGACACGCATTGCGCAGCGCCGTGTGACGACCCTCACGCAACATGCAACCCCCCACACGCACCAGACGCCCCGCGGCGCGCTGCCGTGATGCGCGGGCCCCGCCCCCGCCGCGCGCGCTCCCGCCGCTGCCGCCCTCGGTGTGCGCGCGCCCGGCGGTGCAGCGGAGGAGGCCGTGCCGCGATGGACAGCACGGGCAAGGAGCGGGAGGCCGTGCAGCTGATGGCAGAGGCCGAGAAGCGGGTCAAGGGCTCACACTCCTTCCTGCGGGGGCTCTTCGGGTGAGCGGGGCGGCAGGAAAGGGAGAACCTGGGGGCTGGGACTGCAAAGGGGGGGCCCGGATTAAAAGGGGGGGGGGGGGTGAGAAGGAGGAGGGTGCAAAGACTGGGGGGGCTGTGTGTGTGTACGGGGGTGGGGATGGCGTTGCAAAAAATGGGGACAGGGGTTGCCAAAAGGAGGGAGCACGGCAAAATGGGCTTGCAAGGAGTCCAAGTGGAGGAATTCTACCGAGGGGGGCTTGCGAGGTGTGCAGCGAGAGGGGTTGTAAAAGGGGGGAGCACAGTGTGCAAAATGTGGGGCTTGAAAGGTGTGCGGAAGGAGGGGCTGCAAAAACAGCGAGGCTCATCTGTTCAGAGAGAGCTGGGCCCTGCTCTCTGGGTTCCTACAGGGGAGCAGCCCCAGCTCCTGCTCCTCTCCCTAGGTGATGTGGCCCCCTCCGTCGTGGGTGTAGGTCCCCCACAGTCTCTGTAGCGGCTGGGTTGTGGTAGGTCATGAGAGGGGAGAAGGAAACAATCTCCCTGTATCTGTCAGGCGTGCTCCAGCAGCCCCCTTCCTGCTCCTGCAGCATGATCCCGGTGGGACTCGCGGCTGATAATCCTCTGCAGGGGGTCATGGGCTTCGCATCCACGGGAGCACCTGCAGCCCGCTAGGCACCCAAGGACAATGCTGGGGGCTTGGCTCAAACCCCCACCATCCACCCCTCTTATTTTTGCAGCTCCGGTGGGGGTTTGGACCACATTTGTGCGTTTTACAGTGATTTTCCATCCCCTTGCAGCACTGAACCCATGCCGGGGGGCAGGGAGACCCTATGGAGTGATGAGGTTTTGGGGGGGGTGGGGGGAACAATACTCTCTGAAAAAGCAGATAAATCCATTTTTCTGGATGTTTTTGTTCAGAAGTAGATATTCCTAGGGGTTCCTGGAAGGGTTTTGAAAAACTGGCAGTTTGGGTCACCGCAGTCTTGGTTTTCTTTAATTCTAAGCAAAGAGCATTTATGGAGTGATGCTCCTGCAGAGGCCTTGATGTTTCTAAACAACAGCCTGGAAAAATCCAGTGCCCACAGCCCTGAGACGAGAAGTTGTTAAAATAAATTCCTCCCCCAGCCTCCAGCAGATTAATTGGGCAGGGCTTGCTCCAGGGGCCTAATCCAGGCAGCACACTGCCCAAAATCCTTGGAATGAATTGACAGAGGTTTTGAGAGGCAAACGTTTCGTTTTCTCAAGCTAAAAATAGATGCAAGAAAAATGGCTTTTAAAATGGAAGAAAACAGTGGTGTTTGACTCTGCTGCGGCTGTCCTCCTGGGGAAAGGGGATGCCCAGACCCCTGAGCGCCCAGCCACACGCACTGCTGACAGCCGGGTCCTTTCCTGGAGAGCTCCATTAGCTCCCACAAGAGCTTTCCTTTTCATTTGAGACTGAAAAAGGCTGAAAACCATCCAGGCTTTGGATGCCTTGCAGGGTGTAGTGTTCCCTTGCGCCACCTCCTTTGGCTTTAGTTCATGCAAAAGGTGTTTTTCAAGGGCAAAAAGTGGTCCAAAAAGCCCTGCCTGTGCTTAGAAGTGAAATCCCTCTGCCAGGAGGAATAGTAAGTGTTGTCTCCAGTGCTGCAGCCCTTTGGTGGGGTCACAGGAGCATGTATGCAGAAGGCAGCACTGAGCTTGTAAATTTCTGAAGGAGTCTGCATTTCCTTTGCCAAAATGCTAATACTCTTCCTCAGGATATGCTAATCATTAATCACCTGGCTTGGGGAGCTGAGTTGTGCTGCTCAACCCCATCAGTTTGGCTTTTTGGAGTTGTTCTTTCACAGTAGGTTGTCCAGCATTTCTTAATACTTGCTTTGCAGTGTGTTCTCTAAAGGACAGCTTGTTGCCTGCTCGGGTTTGCTGTTTCCAGGTGTTTGTGTTGAATGTCTCCTATAAACCAGTTGTTCCTGCCCAAAACAGGAGCCAAGAAACAAATGGGGGCTTGCTCCAGGCTCTAAACTCTTTAGGAGCACACAAACCCCCTGAGCTTCTGTTTCAGGAGTGGCTATTGTGTCTTGCTGCCTTTCAGGGGCAACACCAGAGTGGAGGAAGCATGTGAGATGTACACCAGGGCTGCCAACATGTTCAAGATTGCCAAAAACTGGAGCGGTGAGTACTGTTCCTCTAGGGTCTGCATAAGGGGTGGCTGATGCTGGGGTGACCTTGTGAATGTCTTCTTACAAAGAGTTTCACTTTCTAGGCTGTTTCTGTGGGATTGTCCCCATGGCAGCACAACTCCTGGCCTCGCAATGATTTCAGTACGGGGAGGGCAGGGAAAGAGGGGCAACCACAATGTTGCTGGTGTTAAATGAGACAGGAATAGTGCTGAAGGGGCGCTGCCCTTGGCTTGCTCATCAACCCCCAGCAGATAAGCAGCACCAAGGCTCAAACAAATTTGGTTTCTTCCGTCTCAGCTTCTCTTTTTTGGCTATCCTGATTGTTACCAGGCCAGTGAGATTCATGGGCTCGGTGTGTGCTTCTCTCCCAGCCGCAGGAAATGCGTTCTGTCAGGCAGCCAAGCTGCACATGCAGCTGCAGAGCAAACATGACTCGGCCACCAGCTTCGTGGATGCTGGGAATGCCTACAAAAAAGCAGACCCACAAGGTAAGGGGAGTAAAATCTGGGGTTGTGTCTTACCAAGATAGAAGAAGGTGGCCAAGAGGATGTGGTTTGGTGAGGCTTTCATAAGCTGCCAGCTCTGTGGGACTGCAGGTCCTTGCTGCAGGTGCCTTCAGAGCTCTAATACCTCCTTGCACTTTTCTCCAGAACAGGCTTTCAGATGGTGTGAGCTAGTCAGTATTGTCTGGGTTTGCCACACGCAGGAGTATCATCTTTAGGTGATCTTTGGTATTGATGTGAAGCTCTACTCCTTGGTAGCTTCCTTCTCGGTTTAGCTTGGCTTTGGAGAAGTACTTCCCTCTAAGGCGTACTGAAGGCAGCGGGTCTTTGGGTCTGGATCGCTGGGGGATTCTGCCGTTAGTCCCAGCCTCCTTCTCAGAGGTTTCCCAGAGAAGAAGTGGGAGGAAACTGGACTGACATTTGAGTTAGTGGGATGAGGATCAAGGGTCTGGATTCTTTAAAGCTGATTGTAAAGAGTGTTCTGGAAGACCTCAGATTTTCCGTATCCTAGCCAAGCGCTTGGGAACACATCACTGTCACCCCTGCTTTCTTGGGTCATGGGGATGCTGACGCTATCTCAGGGCTGATAATACTATTTTGTAGTCCTAGAACACTGGAACTCCCTAGAGAAAGGCAGCCTCTGCGTGTTTGGGAGTATCAGTACTTGGAATTTGGCTGTGTTGGAGGGTGCACCCTGACAAACTTGGGGTACAAGTCATTTGTGCTTTGCCCAACCGAATTTTTACTGTTACCCTTCTGTGTTGCAATTCTGTGCCGTGTTGGACCACTGGGATGGGGGTGTTCGGGCTGGGTGCTTTGGGATTAGATCTATGGGTGCAAAAATGAGGGGCCTGTAGGTTTAAGAGTTGAAAATGCCATGTTTGCCATTCCAGCTGTACATAAGTGTGTGCTTAGATATTTATTTGGGAAGCTGTGGCAGGCTGGTCTGGTGAGAAGGAACATTACCAAGATAGGAGTTTTGGAGGGAGGAGGTCTTGGGCTGGGAATTCCAGGCACTAACTCTGTTGTTTCTCCTGAAAACTCATGCTGCAGAGGCCATCAACTGCTTAAATGCAGCTATTGATATCTACACTGACATGGTAAGAAGCTGTGCGGGGGGCTCGTGGAGCGAGGTGCTTCGTGAGAGCTGCAGCTTGGGAAGTGCCATCCGTGTGCTGGGCGGAGGGGCAGCCCCCCTCTGACACACAGCCTCTGCCTTCTCTAGGGGCGATTCACCATCGCTGCCAAGCACCACATCACCATCGCGGAGATCTACGAGGCTGAGCTGGTGGACATTGAGAAGGTGAGGATGCTGCAGGTGCTGCGTTTCCTTCCCCAGCCAGAGCAGTACCCAGCTGCACTCTACTGAGAAAACCTGCTTTATGGAGGTCCTGAGTCACCCCTCATTTGAGGTTAATGATGATTTTCCCAGCATGGGAAATCATGGGAAATCTCTTGTGGGGTAATCCTGGCTGCTTTGTGTGCCCCTTTGCTGAGCAATGACGTGGCAGGACCGGTTGGAATGCCCCACTGAGAAGCCTCTCCTGATTTATAGAATGGTTTTGATTGGAAGAGGCCTATAGGATCATCAAGTCCAAACATTTATCTGTCATTTCAGGTCATGACTAAACCATGCCCCTCAGCACCACATCTACACAGCTTTTCAATTCCTCAAGGGACAGCGTCTCCACCGATGCCCTGGGCAGCCTCTTCCAGGGCTTGACAACCCTTTTGGGGAAGGAATTGTGTCTTATGGCCAATCTAAACCTCTCCTGGTGCAACCAGAAGCCTTTTCCTCTTGCCCTATCGCTTTCTTTGGACACCACCCCCCACCTCACTACAACCTCTTTTCAGGGAAATGTAGAGAATGAGAAGGTCTCCCTGAGCCTCCTTTTCTTCAGTCTAAACAACCCCAGCTCCCTCAGCTGCTCTTGGAAGACTAGTGCTTAAGATCCTGTGGTGGTTTAAGCCTTAACTGGAGTTTAATCTACCAAAAAATAATCTGGAGTCAGTTTGGAAGTAGGAGAAGTAAATTTTTTGACTATATATAAATGTATAGCAATAAGAGAGGATTTACAAGGGTAAAGAGTAAGGATGAATAGGAGAGTATACACAACCATATTTGGATGGCCTTGGAGCTCCCTTGATGTATGGATTTCAGTCCTTTAGAGAAGCATGGATGCAGCAGGGAGAAGATCAGGCCTGACCACATGGCAGAACCAGGAGGCTAGCAGCAGCGGTGGGTCCTTCTGAACAGGCGAGGCAGGAGCAAAGAGCGAAGATGGCCACCACGGTCTCCCCTTTATAGTCTTGCTGGACAGGAAGGGGGAGCGGAACAGACCAATTTAGGCCTGGGGGACCCCTCCTCCCAGGAGGGAGAAACCACGTTCACCTGGATCAGGCTTCTTTTGTCCCCTGGGGGAGGCAGGGCTCTTGCAACCCAACCCCAGGATGGTGTCACCCAGCACAGACCCTTCACCAGCTTTGTGGCGTTTCACAGCTCTTTCAGTTTGGGAAAGTTTTAGAACTTGATTTGCTCTGTTTCATTCTCTGATGGAGCCAAAGAAAGCTGCTGGTATTTGCAGTTCACACTTCTCCACCACCCTCTCATTCCCATAAGCCCTGATCAGGAATCCTACAGCAGCTCAACTGGCTGCAAATCTTTGGGCCGCTTTGCAAGTCCATGGTCTGATCTCCAAGGGCAGCCTCATGTTTTGAGCACACAGGGAATGTGTGCCTCGCTCCACCTGAAACCCCACATGGAACGGACAGGCTTTCGTGACTGGGCACTGTGCACTGCTCTGGTGGTAACCTGTCCCTGTGCCACAGCATTCAAGCACGATGTTTCTGTCCCCAGGCAATCGCGCACTACGAGCAGGCTGCAGACTATTACAAAGGAGAGGAATCCAACAGGCAAGTGTCTTGTAAAAGAGTTGCCCCAGAGCAGGACTGGGGATAGGGGTTTTATCTCTGGCTTGCATGCTTTGCCTGCCAGGCTCTTCTAAAATGTGGGATGCCCCAGGTCTACTTAGATCTCAGTTCAGGGGTCTCATCCTCCACTCAGGCTTATCTGCTTTGGGGTGCAGAGAAAGCACAGAGGGGTTGACCACACTGTGGTGCTAGGTCTGTGCTGACCTTTGGGCTGTTAAAAAAGCTCCCTTGATTCACAGCATTTGGGCTCAGCTTTATCTGTGCCAAGTAGTACAGGTAGTGCTTGGAGATAGCGGGGCATGGGTTCTCTTTCTTCTCCCCAGGACACAATTAATTACTTTAATGCTATAATTGATTGTAGTTCAGCCAACAAGTGTCTGCTGAAGGTGGCTGCCTATGCCGCGCAGCTGGAGCAGTACCAGAAGGCGATAGAAATCTATGAGCAGGTGAGGAGTCTGCTTCATCTGACAGGCAAGAGCTGTCTGGAGATGAAAACTGTGGTGGTGTGTCTGTGTCATAGAAGTGCCATGGCCTGGAAGCTCCTCATTGTACTTTGGGGTGGATTCTGCTTTTCATGAGACGTGGCTCGCTCTTTGGCTTTGGAGGCTTGGGTTAATTTACCAGAGGCATTTCTTCCCCCTGGTTTTTGTGGATCCTACAGAGAGGCTGGGGGCAGGAAGTCTAAAATTACACTTTTCATCATATTTACAAACACCTTTGGCAGAAGAATTTCCTGCAAAAGTAGTAAACCTAATTCTTCTGCTTTTCTGCCAGATACCTACCTGGGAATACCAGGTAGAAATGACTGTAGTGCTTCCGGAGGGGTAATACTGCGGCAGGTTTGGCTTCTCAACGATGTGCTTTGCTTCTCCAAGTCTTACTTACCTTTTTATTAACTCTTTGGATCTGCTGGTGTTGTTCCTAGGTCGGGACAAACACAATGGACAATCCTTTGCTCAAGTACAGCGCCAAAGAGTATTTCTTCAAAGCTGCTCTGTGCCACTTCATTGTGGATGAGCTGAACGCGAAGGTCAGTCAGTGGGCCCGGGGTCCTTACCCTAGGCTTCCCCTGTCCCTCTTAATCAGCCCTGCCTGGGTGAAATACCTTCGTGTGTGCACAGGGTTTGTGTGGGTGTTGGGTGGACTGAAGTTGAGTTGGATTTATGATGAACCATGCCTTTAGGTTTACTGGGAATAACTTTCCCAAGCTCTCTGTGCAGTTTTAAGGCTGGAAGGAAAAACTGAGTTGAAAAGTGAGCAGTTCTGTGTGGAAAGCTTCTGAAGAGCTTTCTTCTCTTTCAGCTTGCACTTGAGAAGTATGAAGAAATGTTCCCAGCTTTCACAGACTCCCGGGAGTGCAAGTTATTGAAAGTGAGCAAAGCTGCATGAAAGTAATCACATACTGCCCTTTAATTTGTGCTCCTCACTTGGCTGTAGGTGTGGTTACCTACTCAAATGTTTTAGAGGACATCAGAGCTACTTTGCATTGAATTTATACTCGAAGCAGCTGCTGTAGAGCAATAATCATTGTTCAGCTGACTTAACCCCCTGCAAATTGTTTCTGCATTCGTGGTGGGTGGTTGGAATCAGTTGCTGGAGATGTGGGTGCCCCACAAGGTGGGTGCAGGGGTCTCCTTTCTCCTGGGGGTGAGGTGCCCTGTGGGAACACACAGTAATGGAGTGTTTTCTGACTTAACTGTGTATAGAAACTGCTGGAAGCCCACGAGGAGCAGAACAGTGAGGCATACACTGAAGCAGTAAGTAGCCACGTGGATGATGGGTTGTTACATTTTCATATCTTTTTGGGGAGGGTGCTGTTAAATCCTTGAGCTTGAGTACTGCCACTCGAGTGCAGTGGGGCAAACCGCTGGCATGTCGCTGCTTAATGCTAAAGAGCCCTTAGGACAGCTGGGCCAGAGTGGAGCTGCTCCAGCCTGTGCTCTGGCAGGTCTCACACTTGGTGCTTTTTAGTACTAAGCCTGCTAGTTTAGCAGCAAGAGTTGAGTAAAGATACTGGCTGGGTCTGCTCCTGGTGCTTTCAGTTTTTGGCAGGGGCTTGAAGTGCACTGGTTGGTTTTGGGTAGATCTGGTTTATTCTGTTCACTTCGAATCTAGTCTGGTTTTATTCTCTTCCATTCCATTCTCCTCACTTCTCTCATCTTTTCTCCCTCGCCTCTCCTCTGCTCCTCCTTTCTAATTCTGTTCTATTTCATTCTATGCTATTTTGATCTAATCCATTTTATTTTCCCTTTCTTTTACTGTTGGATAGGTTAAGGAATTTGACTCGATATCGCGGCTGGACCAGTGGCTCACAACCATGTTGCTTCGCATCAAGAAGTCAATCCAGGGTGAAGGGGATGGGGACCTGAAGTGAGGCATGGGTGGTGTTCATGGCATGCAGCCCAAGTAACCCGTTCTGTGTCACAGCCAAGGACCACTGTGGGATACCCCAGCCAATAGCTCGCTTTAGTTTGTTGCTTACACACCCGGTGACTTGTGCGTTCCTTTAGTGCCCTGCTCTTTGTCGTGACAGTGTGGGTAGCTGAGCCGCGATGCTCTGGGTAGCACTGGCAGGTCTTTCTGAGGTGAAAGCAGCACAGCTGGCAGAAACCTTGGTTTCCTTTGCTGATGAGCCCGAAGGCTACACTTGCAGCTGCTGGTTTCCCGCCATCCTCCCAGTCAGATTGGTTTCAGCTGTGGTGAGTAGCCCTCAGCACTGCTGTTGTCTGTTTGATCTAAATACAAACCACAAGGCTCTTCTCTCTTTCCTCACATCTACTTTTCCACTTTCTTTTCTGGTGCATCCTACTGCCCCTGACCCAAGCAACAATCTGTTTTTCTGCTGTGTCATTGCCACAAGCTCCTGCTGGTGTCACTACGGTGGGGTTTTTGTCTGCACCAGGCAATATCCCTGCAGTTTCCGACCTCTCTGTGAAGCCACCTCATGCCTGTGGTGTGCAGAGGGGCTGACTGAGACTTGTGGTAGCTGTCTGGGTGGCAGGTGAAGCGAGCTTTCTTTGAGACAGGGTAGAAACATTTAACAATGCCTGCAGTAATGTTAGGAGTGCATTCTAAAACACCTGAAGCCAAGGGTTGTGCACAGGGGGCTTTGTTTAGAAGCGATTAAGCTACCACTATTCCATGTGCACATGGCAGGGAGCACTGGAGCGCCCGTGCGAGCTGTCACTCAGTATTTCTCTGCATCGAGGATGCTTTCAGCAGTGCCATGGCCCTGCAAAGAATGAATGAATCATTAGTTGCTTGATCTGGCAGAGCTGGTGTGTGGGTCCTCTTCCATGCTGCAGCTTTGGTGGGCTCTGCCTGGAGCTTATCTTGATGAAATGACAAGCCTCTGGTGACCAAAATGCTGCTTCTTTTGCACGTCCTTTTGGTTGGTTTCTCATCTAAAGTCAGTTACTTAAACTATTTCTGTACAAAACCATGCAGTGATAGGACGAGGAGTAACGTAATGGCTTCAGACTGGAAGCAGCTAGGTTTAGGTTAGATATTAGGAGGAAATTCACTGTGAGGGTGGTGAGGCACTGGTGCAGGTTGCACAGAGAAGTTGTGTAGGCTCTGGCCCTGACAGTATTCAAAGCCAGGTTGGATGTGGCCCTGAGCAGCCTGGTCTGGTAGGTGTCCCTGCCCATGGCAGAAGAAAGGGAGCTAGATGCCCTTTTAGGTCCCTTCCAAGCTAAACCATTTTATGGCTCTGTGATTTGAGTGTAAGACATCTTACCTCACTGGTCTGAAGGGTTCTTTTAAAGCACTCCTTTACCACTGCCTTGTGGAACAAACCAAAGTCCCTCCTGGTGCATCCCAAATTGTTTTGTTTTCACAACTGACCTGTCTGGTCACTTCCTTTCCATAGACTGTTCAGGACATCCCAGTGTGCTAGCAAAGCCCTAGGAGCCAAGACTGGCCAGGTGAATGTATCAAAAAAGCATGGGTGAGGCTTGTTCTTACACACTCCAGTTTCTTCCCATCTTGGTGGCATTTTTAAGGCTGCTGCTCACGACCAGCAGAGCCATTGCTGTAACTCGGAGCGCTGCGTGCCAGACCTGTCCTTCCCCCCAGCCTGGCAAATCCAGACTCCAAATCCCGCCTGGTGCATGGTCCTGCTCTGTCTCCACCCAAGATGGGCGCGCCCCTCTGCTCATCAAACGAGGACCAGTTGAGATGTTCCAAGTGTGTCCCATTCCTGTACCAGAATCCTTCCTTTGTGCCACCTCCTCTAGGCAGAGAGAGTGCCAGGCTCAGGCTGCAGTTAGTGTGGAAGGTGGGTGATGTTACTGCTAAAGCTGGAATACCTGCAGCTCTGATCTTGGACCAGATGCACCCGCTGCCAAACGCACCTGTGCTGGAAGGACAGGGCTGGAACTGCTGCGGTTTCATTTACCTGTCTCCTTAGCAAGCAGGGACCCTCCTAGTGATGGTTTATTTGTGTCCAGCACCTTTGGAGCCTCGGGGTTCCTTTACCTGGTGTCAGGCAGCCCCAGAGCAAGGCTTTGCTGCCTTTGTTTGTTCCCTTTTGCAGTTGTGAGAAGCTGCCTGTGGAGCAAAAGACCATACCCATGGGGCTGTGGGGTCTGGTACTGTGCTCTGGAGTAACACCATTAGTTCTGTGTCAGTAGGCTGCAGCATGGCCTCCAGTGTTACCAGTGGTCAGTTGGGACAGTTTGACAATGATGATCTGCCACTCTGCTGTGTTTTCCCCCCAGTACACAGTGCTGTACTGTGAAAACTTACTCATGAAATGGCCTTAGCAAGAATACAATGTTTTGTGTCAACCTCTATATTAATAAAGTGGAAAACTACAAATGATTTCATTTGTGATGTTCTTTTCCTGGGCAGTACAAAAGCCTTTGAGGAACGCTGTGGGTGTGACAAAAGCTTGTCTGTGTAGCACTTCTTCCTAGTTACTGTAAGGACCTTCTAAGGTCCCACCTAAGAGTAGTTATCATTTCACACCACTTAAGTGCATTGTACAGTGCAGAGCTGCGTTAGGACTTGACCCCAGAGAGACAGGGCTCTTAACAGAGCCAGGTGATAACCAGTATCAAGGCACTGGAGGGATTGGTTATGAGATTTCAGTGTTTTAGGAAGAGCGCATAGGAGTATCTGTCTTCCAGGCATCAGAGGGTACAAAAGTTTCCCTTGCTGCAGGTGCTAATGCTCAGTTTAAATCTCTCTACACACTCTTTATGTTGGGCATGGGGAATCCTGAGCTTTGGCAGGCACAATGGGCTTGAATCCACACCTCAAATATAACCACTTGGAAATGCTCTTTCTCTACAGAACAGTAATGCATCAGGCGTCCCTTTTAGGCTCAGAAGTAGCTCTGTGCTGCAGCTTGGGTTATTTTTACTGCTTTCCCAACCCCTCAAAAGCCTTGGGAGGGGCCCTAACAAGGGCTTGGTTGTACTTACCTTTATACTGAGCTTTTCTCACTGCTTCAGCTGAGAAGGTTTCTGTGGAAGTATGACACTAACAGACACAGAAAGCTAAACAGGGATATGAAATAGAAAAGCTTCCATTTTTAAGTCAAAGCAACTTTCTCATCCCAACCTTGCTTTGCTATCAACAAAGGAAGCACAGAAAAGATGTTCCCTGGGCAGGTGTCCCTCTGCAACAGCTTTCCAACTACCAGAGATGACTGGGGAGAAGCAGGGACTGCAGTCCCTGGGGCAGTGGCAGGGGTATTGAGGAAATCTGTTGGAAATGCCCAAATGGAAGCATGGCTTCCCAAGGGCCTGGTGGTGCTGGGGTCCAGAACCAGGGAGGGAGCAGGGTGGGTTGAAGCTGCGGGTTTGGAGCATGGGCTGAATGCAAGTTGTACCCTCAGCTGCCCTGCTCCCTTTGTCAGATTGCCTCACTGAAACCAAAAAAGTGCTGCTCAGATGTCACCACAGTCCTAGAGAGAAAGCATTCATGACTGGGGAAAGAAGCCCAGTACATTTGCCACTTGCCTCCTTTGATGCCACTTGCCTCCTTTGATGCCACTAGCCATCTGAGGGGGGTGGGGGGGCACCTTTGGAGACTCTTGCCCTGATGGAATTAGCTGTAGCAACTCAATAGCAAAGTGGCAGTTAATTGAAATCAAATCCCTTCAGAGTTAACAGGAGGTCTGCAGCTCTCTTTAAGCACTGGCCTCAGCCAGCAAACCCCAACTTTGTCAGACACAAGTGAAGAGCAAAATGCCGAGAAGCTGTTGTGTGTGAGCTGTTCCAGTCAGAAGATGAAGACAGCGCTGTTCAACTAACTCCATTCCCTGGCTGGAGACAGCACTTGGCTCCCACTGGGCCATTTTGCTACTAAACTCCTGGGATGAACCTCCTGGGCTTTCCCAGTCCTGCTCCCACTCCTATTCCTGGCTTACTGCTGGGACCTTTGGCAAAAGCAGAGAGAAGACAATTTCTGAAGGCAACTTTGCAAAACTTATTTTCTGTATAAATTCCTACAAGGGGAAAAAAAAAAAGGTCACTATGATACATGATACTAGGCTGAGAAACATCATTGCTCCTGCTTGTGCATGTGTTAAATCATCCAGACATCAACTAAACCTTTAGAGCCTCTCTGAGTCAAGGTGCACCACAGAGCAAAGTGAACAACACAGTGTTATTCCTAGGGAATAAACTTCCTACAGCTGCTCCATACAGGCTGGGTGCCACGTGCAACACTGATTTCTGCTTCCAGCAAAGGTTTCCTTCTATGGGAGTCAGCAGGGTAAAAGAAATGATGTAGGGCTTGTTCATTGCCAGTCCTTCCATGACTTCTTGCCCAGCTCCTTGCAGAGGTAAGCATCAGAAGTGCAGGCTTTGCTCCTAGCAGGACAGCTAGAGACTTCACACACCAGCCTTGGTCCCCTTGGCCAGATGGTGACACAGGGACCGTTGCAGCCAATGCACAGGGCTCTGACAATACAAATAATTTCCAAGAGCTGCAAGAATATGTTCTGAAGAGCACAGTAACTGGGGGACACAAATGTGGTTTTGGTTTTCCATTGCCTTTATTTTTCATCTTAGATTTTAATAGAAATTGAGGCTGCTTAAATGCTGTACAGATGAAGGCAATCTTTACAAACATGGAGTGACTTCCAGCAGTACTGTCACCTGAAAAACCTCCCTACCTCCTCAGAAGGCCTCTTTTCATGTTTCTGAGGAAAGCAAACATTCAAAACCTGGATGAAAAACAAAGTTAAACTTCAGCACACACCTGAGGGAGCTCCAGGTACCTGTAACTCAGGTTTGGACCAGGTTAGTATCGCTAAAATGATTTGACAACAGAATGTTAGAGATTTAAAGGGATCCTGAAGATTGCTATGCAGGCAGGAACTAATAATGCCAGTCAAAAGGCACTGCTCTAAGCACACAAATTGCTCCACACTGGAATTGTTAGCTCCCTGCAAATTCTGTCTTTGACGTCTTAGAACCATACTCACATTATTGAACAGATCTCAACATGCAGTGGGAAGAACACCTAACCTACCTGCCTTTATTAGGAAGAAAGTAAAGCAATCAAAGGATTTATCCTATGAGGACAGACTGAAGGAGTTGGGGCTGTTCAGTCTGGAGAAGAGAAGGCTCTGAGGTGACCTCATTGTGGCCTTCCAGTATCTGAAGGGGGCTACAGGAAGGCTGGAGAGGGACTGCTCAGGATCTCAGGGAGTGACAGGACTAGGGGGAATGGAATGAAGCTGGAGGTGGGGAGATTCAGGCTGGATATGAGGAGGAAGTTCTTCCCCATGAGAGTGGTGAAGCCCTGGAATGGGTTGTCCAGGGAGGTGGTTGGGGCCCCAGCCCTGGAGGTGTTTAAGCCCAGGCTGGCTGAGGCTGTGGCCAGGCTGATCTAGTGTGGGGTGTCCCTGCCCATGGCAGGGGGGTTGGAACTAGGTGATCCTTGTGGTCCCTCCCAACCCTGGCTGATACTATGATACTATGATCTGGGACCTGAAACAGTTCATGTGCTGAATCTGTCCTCAACTACAGAATGTAGAACCCCAGAACTTTACTTTTAGTCAACCTCACACACCCATCTGCAGGGAGTCCCTTTCAGCACTAAAAGACAAGAACTTTGTCATCCTTCAACACTAAGTTTACTGAAGTGCCTCCTTGCCATACATCTGTGAACATACACATCAGTTTAATAAAGAAACATTACAACATTGGAAGGACTCCAGATTTGTTGGTTTGGTTTGGCCAAAAGAAAAACCAAAAGAAAAAGAGCTGTAATATCTTCTCACCCTAAAAATGTACAGCAGTATGTGCACTCATTAACTGGAGCACAGAGAACATGTGCCTTGCTGGTGAAACACCCCTGTAGCACTACCAGTAATTAACATCTCTAGTAACAAAATTTGCTAAGATAAAAGAGTATCAAGAATCTACTTCTTCAGAAATGATAATTCTAACAGCTAGAGGCCAAACCCTGCCCTTCCTTAGCGCCATGCAAGTGCATTTGAGGGTAGAATTTGGCCTCAAACCACATTTTTATCTAAGTACAAATATTTCCTAATAGAAAAACCCAAGCTGCATCTCCTCCCTGCTCTTCCCTTCTAAAGGGTAAATACTGATATTTGAAATACCTGAACTGTATTTACAGCTGTACAGCTCTGCTGCCACGTACCTGCACTCTGCAGACACGGTGGAGATTGGCCTGGGAAACTTTTCTCAGGACAGACTAGGCAGGCTTAGACATTTTCCTTGTCAAACTCGCACACAAAATACATGGTAATGTGACAGGCAACATCATTCCAGCCTCCGGACGCCACCATCTCCACGCAGTCCTCCTCGTCGTAAGCGTTGTTGGGCTCCCCGCTGCGCCATTTGTTGAAGGTCTGCATGGGCGAGCGGTCGGAGTAGACGAAGTTCCCTTCCTTCTCTAGGTCGTTAATCCCGATGAACACTCTGGTGAGCCCGGCTTGGCTGATGTACGAGGCAATCAGGTTGTTAGCAGTCTCATCCTTGGGCATGCTCAGCGTTCCTCCTCTCCCGTGGCAGTAGAGCTGGGCTTCCTTGTACCTCTTCTCCTCCTTCACCAGCAGGTAGATCTTGCTGTCTGTCTCACGCACGCCGGCGACAGCTGCGGGGGAGGGCAGTGCTGAAAAGTGAGCACTCGTATTTCTATAAACCAACTCACTGCACACCCTACACAGCTTCACAAGTCAGCACAGCGCAGCTACAGCGGTGAAGAGGCAGCAAGGGCAGACAGCACTCATCTAAAGGTCACCTACCATTTTTGATGAATTTGAGCTCGGTTGTCATCTGGGCCACCTGCAGATCCATTTCCCCAATCGCCTTCCTCAGCTGGCTGCACTCACAGGGGATGCCTAAGAAACCACACGGAGACACCCCAGTCAGAACGCTCTCGAACTGCAAGAGTTGCTTAATCCATTCCACAGAATCGTGGAACAGCTGAGGTTGGAAAAGACTTCTAAGAGCATTGAGTCCAGCTGCCAACCTAAGACCACCATGCCCCTTAAACCACGTCCTGAAGTGCCATGTTCATGTGCTTGCTGAACGCCTCCGGGGACGGCGACTCCACCGCCCCCCCGGGCAGCCTGCTCCAGTGCCTGACCACTAGTTCAGTAAATAACTCTTTCCTAGTATCTGATCTAAACCTCCCTTAGCACAATTTCAGGCCATTGCACCTGATTCTAGGGAGGAGAGACTGACTCCCACCTCACTACAGCCTCCTTTGAGAGAATCCTAAGCAGCAATGAGGTCTCTCCTCAGCCTCTTTCTCCAGCCCAAACAATCCCGGTTCCCTCCGGTGCTCCTCGCACGACCTGTTCTGCAGACCCTTCACCAGCTTCGTTGCTGTCCTGGTTTGAGGCCACAGCTGCCCTTCGCTGGACACACTCCAGCACCTCAATGTCTTTGGGGCAGTGAGGGCCCCAAGACTGAGCGCGTTATTCGAGGCGCGGCCTCGCCAGCGCCGAGTACAGGGCACAATCACTTCCCTGCTTGTGCCAGCAGGTGGCGCTATCCCTGGTGCAGGCCAGGCTGCTGTTGGCCACCTTGGCCACCAGAGCACGCTCTCGGCTCGCGTTAAGCTTGCTGCCAACCAGGACCTCCAGGTCCTTGTCTGTGAGCAGCTTTCCTGAACACAGCCAGGCGGGCAGCCCCGGGCAGAAGCCCAGAGCCTTTGCAGCACTGCCCCATCACATGGTTTTCATGGGTGCCTGGACCTTTCCAGAACAGCTCATTTCAGATGCCATGAAACTTCAGGCCTGCATAATTAGACCTAACCTGAAGACAGATTCCCTGCAAAAACCACAACCATAAACTATTTTTTTACACTTCAAAATTCATCAAAATTCCCTTTTTTGAGTAAAATTACTGCCTTTAGTCTTCTCCAAACTGTGCTTTTTCCACAGGAAAAAAACCTGCACAGCACATTGTTCTCCTGTTCCTTCTGAGGAACAGAACACTGCAGATAAAAATGGCTAATGTTCCAACCACGTAGTGCACATCATTGCCTGCAAAATGTTACTCTGTACTTAAGCAAGTAGAGAATTTAGAATATAGAAGACCATTGGTTAAGCTAATTGATAATGGCTTCACCAAGGTGATCTGAGCTAAGAGGTGTAGCCTCTCCATAGCAGGATGAATTCCACTCCAGGTCTCTGTGTAAATACTCAAGCTTGCACTTGACTACACAGTTAGGGCAGGCTTAGGTGTCTACAGCATCAAGTGCTCACACTGCAAGAGTGTGCTTGAGGCCTTGGCAGTCTGGCTCAAGAACTCCAGTGACAAACCATGCTCTCCAGAGACAGCTAATTGGTGCACCTCTAGTGCACCCTGCCAGGAAGGGGCAAATTAGCTGAAATCTGCATCTGCTGCTTTCGTAGGGCTTACACTTCTAGTGGCAGGCTTTGGCCATTTTCCTCTGGAAGATCTGTGTTCCAGGTAATCTCCTGCTCCTATAACAATAACCAATGGAGCAGGAAGAGCTTCCTTTGTGTTGGCTGGGAGCCAGAGTGGAATATGGCAGAGATGTCTCTTTGCACTGATGATGAATGACACGGACAGTTCACTTCAGTTCCCACTGCTCTTCTGGGGTGATCACACCTGCGATGAGCTCCGAGACAAATACACAAGTCCAGCAACTACTACATCCTAAATGATTGTAAGTAATTGGAACATAGCCACAGTGGAACATTACAGTGCCCACACAAACACTTCCCTTTTCCCTCTCTCCCCCACTGCAGACAGACACGTGTTTCGGTGAGGACGCTCGCATCCACTCGACCCCTTCACGTGCACACGGTGTGTCGTGAGTTACCTGGGTCGCCATTCGGACCTGGTGGTCCCATGTCACCGTGATCTCCTTTTTCACCTAAAGGCATGAAAAAGAAGATGAATTTAAAGCAGCTTTTTTGGGTCAACTTGTTTACTTTTACTTCAGTAACGTTCACCTGCGGAAAGTAGAAAGATGCCCAAGAAAAAACCCGAGGCTTTTCTGTGCTAGCTGTTCCACACCACAGGCCAGCCAAAGCTAAGAAACTTCATGACTATGAACATGAAGAATATGTACCCATAGATTTTTTCTGACATGTATGAACCTCACTTTGAGGGTGACAGAGCTCTGAAACAAGCTGCCCAGAGAGGTCGTGGGGTTCTCCATCTCTGGAGGCATTCAAAACCCACCTGGATGCCATCCTGTGCAACCTACCCCAGGGATCCTGCTCTAAGCAGGGGGGATGGACTAGATGATCTTCAGAGGTTCCTTCCAGCCCCTACCCTTCTGTGATTCACAGAACCAGTAAGTTCAGATGCTGTAGAGAGAAAAGGGTTGGATATGCTACACTGGTGCCTACATTAAGATTCACAAGCTAGACACTTCAATGAATACTGGTCCTTAACTACACTCACTTAGAAAGCCTACAGTGGAAGATTCAGCAAGTGGAAGATTCAAGGTTTTTGGCTCTTAGGAGTCTGCCAAAACACAGTTCATCTTCCCATCTGCTTCTGTTACTGCCCACACTCGTGTGATGGTGCACAAAGTTCTTCATGTAGCCTTAACTAGGATTCTCAGGCTGCTTTAAAGCTAAACACACACAAAAGTAACTGCCAAGGGTAACTGTCTGAGAGGTCTCAGTCATCTGGGTAAACTCAGTATGAGAAACTCTGCTGAGGGAACCTTTGATACTTGGTAAGTATTTTGCAAGCCCCTAAACTTTGTTCAAAGGTAAATGGTCACAGACTTTTCATACAGAACAAATGGAGAAGCAGCTGAACCTTGCATACCTTTTGAACCAATAGGACCAATTTTTCCGTGTCGTCCCATGCTGCCTTTCTGTCCTTTGTCTCCCATTTCTCCTGTATGGAACAGAAAGAGGAAAGACACTTGGCAGCAATGTAATGCTTGCCAGATCAGTTTTTACAGGGAGCAAACCCATGCTATATGCCCAATATTCATTGAGGTCCACCTCACTCCCTGTGAAGAAGTTACATGTACATAAATCACCTAGCCAGTGATTGAATCTTTGCAAAGCAATGCACATTAGCAAGGCACACAGCTGTAAATGGAAACAGATCTTGCCTGACAGCCACAGGAATCATAGAATACTTTAATAGAATCATTAAGGCTGGAAAATATGTTAGACCATCAAGTCTGCCTATCAGCCCAACACTACCATAACCACTGAACCATATGTCAGAGTGACAAGTCGACACAGTTTTGAACACCTCCAGGGATTGTGACTCCCCCATCTTCCCAGGCAGCCTGATCCAATGCCTGATCAGGCTTTCAGTAAAGGAATTTTTCCTAATATCCAATCTAAACCTCTCTTGGTGCAACCTGAGGCCATCTCCTCTCCTCCTATCACTTTCACAACAGCTTCATGGCCTACCTTAAGGATGGAATCTGTTGGGCTGTGCAGGCTACAAAGCTACTGATGGTACCATTGCTCATTTGTCCAATCTATGTATCCTTGAGATTATCTAAAGTATCAGCTTGTAATGCATTTATCAATTTGTCTGAAAGTAACCTTCCTTGCTTTGGATATGCATGAATTAGGATTACTGTAACAGAGTGTCAGATCATACAACCATAGAACTGCTGAAGTTGGAAGAGACCTTTGACGTCATCAAGTCCAGCTGCTCACGTAGAGCTTGCAGTCCCACCGCTGCTGCTGAGCTACTACCACTGACCTATGCCCCTCAGCACCACGTCCATGTCTTTTTAATCCCTTCAGGGATGGTGACTCCACCACCTACCTGGGCAGCCTGTTCCAATACCTGATAATGCTTTCTAACCAGAAACCTAACCAGAACCTCCCTTGGCACAACTTGAGCTTGCTTCCTCTTCTCCTGTCACTTGTTGTACGTGAGATGAGACCAACCCCCACCTCCCTCCAGCCTCCTTGCAGGGAGTTGAAGAGGGCAATAAGACCTCCCCCTCTTCTGAAGACTAAACCACCCCAGATGTTGGAGTGCTCTCTCTGTTCAGTCTCCTACACCTGAAATTAAATAAACACATAGATCTGATGCATAAATAAAATGCAATACATGGAATGGCTTCACTTTCTTCCTCATAAATACTGCCCAGGATATGCACTGCTTCTCAGTAATAGTCAGCAAAACCAACATGATCTGCTCAGAAGTAAAAGTGTGTTACCTCAAACAATGAAGGCATACATTAAGTCTCCTGTGCTCATTAAAAGAACTGTTTGGATTAGGTTTTCCCTTGCAGTGACTAACCCCTGCCTCTACTCCAGGGGCTTGCTTATTCTGCTTCTTCGGCAGAATAAATCACAAGGTTTCAAGAGAGACCCTTCTGCCTGGAGGGTATCAAAAGTTTTAATACCTTTTGTGAAGTCCTTTGTAGTGGCCTTGTGATTGCCAAAAATGCAGTCTAAAAAGTCTTAATGAAATCAGGAAGAGAAAGCTGGAAAGAAATGAGGACAACGAAAGAAATTAAGTCTCCGTAGACCAAAAGTAGAAAAGCTAACAGAAAGTTTGACTCAAGAATATGAAGTCAGTCATCTGCCATCTCTCAGATGAAGGTGGTATACACTGGAACCAATTATAAGAGACTTGAAGGATTTTGGAAGGAGCTGGAGAGGAAAACTTTTCAGGCCTACAAACAAGGGCCATGGGACATGGGTGTGGTGGTGTTGGGTTAGCAGTTGAGCTTGATGATCTTAGAGGTCTCTTTCAACCTCAAATGAGTCTATGATTCTGTTAATTGGCTCTAATCCCCTCTGGTGGGCAACAGAAGAATAAAGACTTCTCAGCAGTGAGCCATCCTACTCGTTCTAGATGTGTCCTACTAACAAAGAGAAACCTGAAAAGCTTTGCACAACAAACAGGAAAAATGAAAGAGGAAACTACTGTCAGTCCATACTGACCAGGAAGGCTGGGAAATTTGCAAAGGAAACCACAGATGATATGAAAAAAAAGCCAATCTAGGAGAGCAGCAGCAAAGTGTAAATGATTTTAAAGTAGATTCAAAAGAAATGGAAATCCTATGGTGTCCATTCCCAGAGAGGGAAGTTTATGTTCAGATGTTCAAATAACAGCCCTCACAAAACTTGTGTCTCACCAAAATTCTGTTACCAACACCAAGCTTGTTCAGACCAGTGGTCCCTCTAGCCCAGGACTTTGATTCCCACTGTGGCAGAAGACACAATGCAGCGAGGCCACACAGCTCCACCCCCTGTCTGCAGTCTGCAGATCTGCTGAATCAGTCCCTCAGCAACTTCAGTGAGTGCCTCCTAGCTCAGGTCTGATGGTACCTGGTGACTCTGCAACCTCAATCATAACCTCCTCAGGCTGCTCTGTACCGATGAAACAGTCTCAACCTGTCCAGTTTCACCTTGTGAGGCAGCTCCTCCACCTCCTTCACATCTCTGGTGCTCCTCTCTAGCCTCTTGTCCCTTTTGAGAGACAGAGGTCAGTGTCTCTGTCATAGAATCAGAGAGGCCAGTGCATGTCATAGAACCACAGAATTGTTTTGGTTGGAAAAGACCTCTGAGATCATCAAGTCCAACCCCTGACCTGACAGCATGTCCATGATCAGTTGTTGCTGTGGAGGTCAGGCTTTTAGGCACAGCAAAATCAGCTGCAAACATGAGCTCCCACTGCTGTCCTTGGCATCTGCTCTAATCATGGGCAGTTTTGTTGGCATTGGGGCTCTGCTAGTAACTTTAGAGCAGCTCTTGAGTTTGAAGTGACAGTTCTGCTTTTTCATCATCATGGGAAAATGGACTAAATGATGTATCCCTCGTGTCACATGGCAATACCTTCATTTATACTGAGGCCAATCTGCCATCTTGTTGCCCACTCAGATTAGCATGGATTTCCTCAAGACCTTATTTGAATCCAGGTGGAACTGAAAGACAGCTTTAAACCAGATACTCCCTTTGTGAATCCACAACTGTCAATGTCAGGACTTCCACATGGAATCCTGCCTGCAGCACTGCTTAGTGAGCAATAAATCCAGGTAAAAGTTGACACAGAAATGTAAAGGATTGATTGATTACATATTAATGAGCAACCAGTAATACTAAAATAGAAATTAAGATATTATTACCTCTCTTTAGAATTTGATTACACAAATGACTGAACACTCTGGCTCCAATCCAGTTAAATTAATGACTCTTCTCTCATACTTAAGATGCTTTGCCTGTGCTAGTCAACTGAATGCCTGGGACTGTTCCCTGGCAGTGTGAGCCAGGTGGCTGAGAATGCTGCACCCCATGATACTATATTGTCTTACCCTTCAAGCCAGGATAATCACCTGCAAGCTGCTCATTGTATGAGCTCCCAAAATGTGCCCAAGAACTGCCTGTGAAAGTTAGCTGGGAAAGCCAAAATCACTGTGTTAGCACTGCAAAGGGAGAGAGTTGAGTTCCAGGCCTAAGAATAGCAGGTGAGTACTCCACATAGCACTGCAATTAAGTATAAATGAACTATGATGTGGAAAGAGCAAAATTAAGATACTAAAAGAACATATTTTCAAATGCTTATGGCTTCAAGAAAAGTAAAATCTCTTCAAAAACGCATTTTAAATGAACTCTTCCTTTGAATAAGGATTCCAACAGTAATTTCACCCTCTTCTTATTTTGACTGAGTGTCCAGAGAAGGGCAACAAAGTTGGTGAAGGGTCCAGAGAACAGGTCTTCTGAGGAGCACCTGAGAAAACTGGGTTTGGTTTAGGTGGGAAAAAACAAGGCTGTGGGAAGGTCTTCTCAGTCTCTACAACTCCCTGAAAGGAGGCTGGAGTGAGGTGGGTGTTGGTCTTTTCTCCCTCTTAACAATTGACTAAAGGAAAGGAAATGGCCTCAAGTT
Organism: Melanerpes formicivorus; assembly: GCF_026170545.1. Lineage (NCBI taxonomy): Eukaryota > Metazoa > Chordata > Aves > Piciformes > Picidae > Melanerpes > Melanerpes formicivorus. The sequence goes on from NW_027142377.1 coordinate 11,604,863, forward strand.
GCACCAGGGGAAGTTTAGGTTGGATACTCAGAAATGTTTCTTCACTGGAAGAGTAGTCAGGCACTGGAACAGGTTGCCCAGGGAGATGGTGGAGTCACCATCCCTGGAGGGGTTCAAAATGTGTGTAGACATGGAACTTTGGGACATGCTTTGGTGGTCATGGCGGTGTTGGCTCGACAACTGGTCTACATGATCTTACATGTCTTGTCCAACCAAAGCAATTCTATGATTGCCACAAGCAGAACCCATTCTACCCTGGGAATATTCACAGTATTGCATTGGTCTTGAAATACCTGTGTGGAATCCCTATACATGGAAGGTGTGGTCTCACAGATTGGATCATGACTCAGTGATGGGTGTGTGCAGTACAGCAGTCAGTCCAAGTGGGGAAAGTTACATCCATGGACTTCACACCCCAAAACTTGCACTGGAGTACACACCACTTTCATCTGAATCAGCCCCTGGGCTTGATCCAGCGTTCTATGCTTCACAGAGACCAACAGTTTTATGTTCTGCTGACATGCTATGCATCATAATTGACCTATACAATTAATTAAAAGCAATGGAGAAAGTAAGTGGAATTTAACCTTAATCAGTGCCCAAAGGCATCAAGATGTCTGGTGTCACCCTGAAACACCAGGATGCTCAGAACCAGATTTATTTCAGGCCACCACCAGAAAGCTTTAATGTGCACCAGCTTCTGAAAGACCAAAATCTGAAAACACCCTGAAGAGAGGATAAGGTAAAAGCATTTGCAACACTTTCTAACCTGAAGGTGTCCATTTCAGGTCCAATATACCATAAGAGAAGCATTTCTTTCATGAATTAGTTATTCACTGATTATTAGATACCTAAGGAGCTCAAAGAAACTAAGTACATTTCCTTAGGATCAACTTGCTTGAGAAGTAAAGAAAGGGCAGAGAAAAGGAAAGAAGGGGTGGTTCTAATAGTGTAAATTAACTCCAAAAGTAGAAAACTCTACAAATGTTGCAGAGTAACCTGATGTGAATTTGAAGCCTGGCCTGTTTTAAGCAGGAGATTGGACTACAGGAGGTCTTTATGACCATTCAGTCTAAATGATTCTGTGGTACTTTAACTTCTCTACATGCTGCATTACCTTGCAAGAGTTGAAATTTTAGTTTCCTGTATCTTTAATAAGAATTCTCCTTGAAGGGTACACCTCCATGAGGGAAATGCATGGACTGAACACCCACATCCCTCATGGGAGTTGTAAAATGTTCAGTGCACTGCAAGGGGGCAGAGCTCCAGTTCTCTCCCCCATCCAAGGAGGGAGAGTGAGCAAGCAGCTGCGTGGGGCTCAGCCACCACAGGGGTTAAAAAACAACTGTGCATGGTTTAGTCACCCAGCAAAGAGAGGGAAGATATCCATCACCATTGCTTTGCTACAAAAGGAAGCACTTGGTTACAAATGACTTCCAAAGTACCTTTTTCCACAGTTACCTTTTTCTCCTGGAGGCCCAACTCTGCCTGGACGACCTGGAGCACCTTTCTCCCCCTTGACTCCAGCCTCCCCTGTTGACACAAAAGAAAAGGAGGAATCATTAAACCAGGACTATTTTTGCTGGTGGCAGTGACAAGAGTGTCATTCTCCCCAGTGAAAATCAAAACCTACTATAACAAGAGGGAGAAAAACCACAAGCAAATGTGGCCTGACTTCGCAGCTTTGCTTGATGCATGAGGAACACAGGCTCCTTCAGCTGACATAAACACTGACAAAACCACAGCCAATACCACTACTGAAGCCTCATACAATGGGTCTAGTTGTGTGGACATCACTCAAATGATTAACCTGCAAAAATCCCAACAGCACAAATCACTGAAGCAAAAGCTTCAGAATGAGGCTCCAGCTTGGCACAGAAAGTTCCGAGCTTGTGCTCGCTGAGCACAGGGTCTCTGCTAAGGAGATGCTTAAGCCTCAAGTGAAAATGGCTTAATTATATCCTCAACTTGAAAAAGCAAAGAAGAATGTCTAACCCATGTAAGCAGGCCTGGAGGGTGCCATTGATACAGCCACCACTTTGGAGGATCATTTTTAAGCACCAAAGAGTACCTTCTTAATCCATATTCTCAGTCATATGTTGGGTCTTTTCATCTCTGTGGTAAAACCCACCATGTATTGTGCTTACCTGCACATGGCTCATGGCACATTATTATATGCAGCATCAGTTATTATCATATTTAAACATCCATTTCTACAAATGTTTGCCTCCCTGGTGCTTTTCATTGGAAATGTGGAGCTGCTTGGCTTGCTTTACCACTACTATTATATTACTCTTGTAGGTTAGTTTGCCACTGACATAAAACTAAAATATCTTAAACACAAGTTTAAAGAATTGTTTAAGTAACTATCCTGAAGAAAAAACTAGATTTATATCAAAAAGAAGAGAGTTTTTTTGCTTCCACAGAAAAGGAATTGCCAGGATCTAAAAGCTAGAGCTAGCACAGCACACCTGACCCCCAGTGCTGTGAGGAGTGAGCATTACCTGCTCCCCAGGAAGCTGAAGGGAGCACCATCTCAGGAATGGTTATTATGCACCCTTCAGGCTCTGTTCTCTGACAGAGCTGGCATCTGTGGCTCAAAGAGGAACCATAAAGGTCACATGTGAAAACAAGCCACAACACAGCACATTTCAAATAGGCAGCCTCCAGCTCTCCTTCTCCTTATTGTGGTGTACCTACATACTGTGGCTGTGAGCTGAAACCAAGCCTCCATCTGTTATAGTTCCTTCTTCAGGCTGCCAGCAGGCTTCAGACCATCCTCCCTGCCTTCAGACATGCAAAAATAGGCCATTCTTTGACCTTAATGAGGACAAACTTCACATCATCCCTAGTGAATAATACTGCTAGTATGAAACAGGCTATTACTTGGCACATTTGGGAACACCACTTTTTTTTATTATCAGGTAACCAACGGGCTTTGTATGATTGCCTTTCCCCTCTCAGGGCTGGTTATGAGTTCTTTGCTTCCCAAAGATAAATCCTGACAATGACTTTCCCCTGCTCTCAGGAGGCTGAGAGCAGGCTATTACAGGCTATTGCTCTACACGTTCTTTAGAGTGAGAGCTGTGCATTAGGGATCAATAAAATAGATCACTCTTGCTCCAGGCCATTACACTTGCCTGCATTTATTCCTGTAATAAGATGACACTGCATTCCTTAGACTGGGTGTTTGAGAAACTTTCCCTGGGAGAAGATTACCCCATTACAGGCTCAGGCACAGAGCACTTGGAATTTTTTGTTATCAGCTGTTTAAAGAAGCAAGACCTTGGACAAGAGGGACTGATTAGTCGTCCAGCTCAGCCTTGCTGTTTTTAAGTTCCTATTACTGCTGCATGTACCCTGAGCACTCTGCAGGCTGAGGAAGCAAAGCCTGTGCAGGTGTGGAGGGCAACAAAAGAGTTTTCTGCCAAGAAATCACAGAAACATAAAGGTTAGATAAGACCTCTAAGATCATCAAGTTCAACTGTCAACCAAGCCCCACCATGCCCACTAAGCCATGCCCAAAGTGCGGTGTCTACGCGTTTTTGAACACCGTGAGGAAGAGGACTCCACCACCTCCCTGGGCAGCCTGTGTCAATGCCTGACCACTCTTTCAGTAAGTCAATTTTTCTTCATGTCCCATGTAAACCACCCCTGGTGCAGCCTGAGGCCTGCTCTTGTCCCAGCTTCAATTTAACTCATCACCAACTAACACTAACTTTCAACTTTTGGCTCCTGAACTAAAGTGAAAAACCAACCAAACAACAAAACCAACCCAAATTAATGCAGACAGAGAAAGCTCTGCGCCTCGTCAGCCCCGTGCCACACATTACACCCGGTCTTCTTGGCACAGAAGATTAAGACTGGCTCCTCCACCAGCCACAGTTCTTTTGCAATTGTACCTCCTGCTCAATCTTCTCACCCATCCCTTTCCAAACTGCTCTGTGCTCCTGCCTTCTGGCATGGAAGAGTACTTTCTTCCTCAGGGCAGTGCAGCTCTGGACCATGCAGCTGAGATAGGGGGAGGTGTACTCAGAAGTGTTCCACAGTGTTTTCATGCCCCACACTTCCAAAACAAATCTAGCACTTTTGGAGATCAGCTCATCCAACTCTGCTGCCAGAGCAGGTTGCACAGGATGGTGCCCAGGTAGAGTTGAATGACTCTGCAACCTCTCTGGGCAGCCTGTGCCAGTGCACTGTTACCCTTACAGTAAAGAAGTTTCTTCTCATGTTGGGATAGAACTTCCTGTGTTCCAGTTTGTGCCTGTCACCTCCTGTCCTGTCACTGAGCATCTGCTGCGATGAAAAGAGCACACCAAACATTAAATACATGAGCGATTAAGCATTCCTTGTCTGGATACAACTTTCTTCAATGACTCACATTCCTTGTGTGAGTAGACACATCAGGTGTGTGGGTAAAAAAACTGGTGGTATTTTATTTATGTAGCACCAGTTTTTTAATGTGTGGTATGGCACTCAGCCTATTAAGAGAAGTCCTGCTTTATAGAGGGGAGACAAAAGGAGGCAAACGGAGCATTTGAAGCATTAAGCTTTGGAGCATGGTTTCATGTTATTATTTTCACCACATTAGTATGAACTTCAATCTCATAGGCCTGTAAAAAGGCACTGGACTTCAGGAAAAACAGGAGTGAGCAATACAGAAAGGCTTCATCATCCATCCCTTCCTCACACACAACGCACTGTCTGTATGATTAATGTTGTTAGCTTTCTAAACCAGGGATCAGTCTGCTGGCTGAATTCTCAGAACCACGGTGTGTTTCCCCTTCTGCATTTAATCTTACTCCTTCACCCTGTTAAGGTTATAAAATTAAAAAAAGATCAGTCCCTAAGACCTAAGCTGCTGACCTTAAACTTCCTTGTGCCTTTCTCTCTTCTCGGTGTCTCTAATGGCTTTCTTCATCTTCCATTTCCACCTCCAGTCTCGTCTCATCCTCCTTCCGACTCCTCCTCCCCTTTTATGCTGTGGGCTCTTAATTAGCTTTCTGTACATCTTTTTTTGAAGTTGCCACTCTCCCCACTCAGACTCACTCTCTGTACCCTTCTTCTCCCCTTGTCTCTTCCTGTTCTAAAACTTCTCCCTTACTTTTGGATAGTTTTCTTAGCTCACATCTCATTCACCACCCCATTTACGGTCAACTTTCTGTACCGCCTCTTTGACTTAACCCTCTCCTCCTGTTTTCTCCTCTTCATCCACCCCATGATCTTCCTCATTTCTTCCCTATACCTGTTTTTCCCAAATCCCCAAAGGCTCATTCCCAGCAGTGGTGTGGGGCTCTGTTCACAGCTGGAGATGTTGCCATCAGAGAAGATAGAGCAGATCTAAACGCTGCAGGGAGCAAATCCCACTGGGTGGGAGCAGAAATTTGGGCACCCAACCACATAGATGCTCAGTTCAAAGGAAGCCTTGGCTGCTGAAATGGGTTGGAGGTGTGCCAGCAGAGGACAGCAGTATCTCATTACCAATTCTCTGAGCTAGTCCCCCTGACAGCACAGCTAGAGTACTGAGACCTTTTAGGGCTCTCACATTAACTAGGGCTGAATTGGGTCATTTTTTGCTTGGCTGAATTTGTCCATCAGTCTCTCTCACTTTTGCAAGGCTTACATCTCGTGAAGCAGGTGAAATCATCAGCACATGATGGCAAGCAAATCCCACTTTGGCAAGGCTCACCTCTCCTGAAGCAGAGTGAAATAATGAACACATGATGGCTTTCAGGCCTCTCTCTTGCTTCCAGGGCTCAGGACTGCCTTCTGACAAAGGGTCAGGGTCCTACACTCTCTGTATTTTTGAAGCAGCTTTGCTGCATATAGCAAAAAGTAATAATGATCCCCAAATAAAAATGCTCATCATAGATATTTGTGTAATCAGTCAAAATTAGCAAAGAATCTGAAGGCAAGGAAGTTACAAAAGCTGGCAAAACCTGTCAGCTTCTCAGAAGTGAAAAACTGCCTCAAAGCTTCAGATCCCAGTGCTCTGTAGTCAGACCATTTGACTGATCTTCTGTGTAGCTCTGGACAACAGAGATTTAAATGGATCAGAATCTTCTCTGCGAGTTACAGGGACAGCACCAACTTAAGCCTACTTTACAGCAAATATAGCAAACAAATAGAACAACCTTACTCAACTGAAAGGAGGTGTAGTAGAGAGGGAGTCGGTCTCTTCTCCCAGGAAACTGATGACAGGATGAGAAGAAATGGCCTCAAGTTGCACCAGAGAAGGTTTACTTTGGATACCAGGAAAAATTTCTTTACTGAATGAGTGGTCAGGCATTGGAACAGGATGCCCAAGGAGGTGGTGGGGTCAGCATCCCTGGAGGTGCTCACAAATGTGTAGACATGTCACTCTGGAACACGGTTTAGTGGGCATGGTGTTGCTCTGTTGTCAGTTGGACTTGATGATCTTAGAGGTCTTTTCTAACCTGAAGGATTCTAAGGCTTACTCAAACCTCAGGAGATGTGGATATAGCCTTGCTTTTCCTAACTGGAACATTTGCAGGTGGTGTAAAGATTATTAAGGCTTCAACAGCCACTTATTGAAGTAAAATTCTAAAATACAGATTTGGATTGTGCTTAGGCATCCAAAGCTGCACCTACAATACAAATAAAACACTACCACAGTATCACTAAGGTTGGAAGAGACCTCGAGGATCATCGAGTCCAACCTGTCACCACAGACCTCATGACCAGACCATGGCACCAAGTGCCACGTCCAATCTGGTCCTGAAGCCAACTAGCCAGGCACAACTTATAGCCCAACAGTCTTGCTTCCAGCACAGGAGAGCCACATCCCAACTGGGCAACGATGAAGGCAGTTTACACCACAGTCAAACCTGTGGCCAGGCTGTGCTCACAACTTAACTGTGTAAACACCTGCAGGGCAGAACCGAGCCTTGTCCTCACCAATCAGTTCACCAGCACAGACAGTGCCTGTAGTGCATATTGTGGTGAAGCCACATTTGTAGTAGGTAAGAGCATTGTTAGCTGAGCTTTGTGATACTACAGTGCATACCTGTCAGCAAAAGTCAAAGGTTAGGCACAGGATGCTTGTACAATTTTATTGTTCCTGAGAAAACGGTGGGGGTTGGTTTGTTTGGGTTTTGTGTGTGTGTGTCCTTAACAGGCATGTCCTCCTGCTCACAGGCCTTACACTCTAATAAAAACACCACAGCCCCACAAACTGGGAATTACTGTTAGTGACTAAAGAGGGCTGGGATCTCACACCATAGTGAATGCTGGTTGTTTAAAATACTAATTCTTGCCAGTCGTTTGCTTCCTACCTGAAGTACACTCTTCTTGCTATGGAAAACATCAATAACTTAGCATGCTGACTTTTTCTGGGCAATAATTTGTGGGCATATGTTGTCAAAATATCCACAGAAACTATATAAATGCTGAAAAAAACCCCAAATAATTTTTAATTTCTTCCACAAGGCACTTCAGTATTTAAAAACAAAAAGGAAGACAAATAAGGGAAAATCAGAATTCTACACTAAGGGAAGACTAGAAAACCCAAAATACTTCTCCTTACACTGCTAAATGTCAATGAAAACCTCTCTAGGTATAAAGTAGGAACTGACTTGACAGTCTATGGGTGTGTGTAGCACACCTGAACACCAACACAGGGAATGTGTAGCAAAGCAACAAGCCCTGCTGATGGGGAGCAGGTCTGGGAAGCTTTGGCATGCATCCTTGGAACCGTGTTTATTTTAGCAGACTTAAGTTCATCTTGTCAGACGTCAAAGCTCCATTTTTAAGGAGGCTACAAACAGGACAAGAGTGCAACTGACAGGAATCTCCTTTGTCTCTGCTAAAAGCTATCTAAGTGGTGTAAATGAGCCTGTCAGAAAAGAAAGGGTTAGTGTTTGAATGATGGAGGAGGCTTCCACATTACCTTTGAGGCCTGGGACAAGAATCTGAACAGAACAGGACTCCTCTGCAATATGTTGAGCATATCCAGACCTTAGCAGCAACAGGAAGGCAAGGCTAATTAGAGTCACCAAGAAAACCAGATCTTTCTTCATAATGAGCATTTACAGGTCACTGACTCCTAAACAAAAGAATGAATAAACAGTTATAAGAATTCCAAAAGCTCTCGACAGTTTCTGTGCATGTGCAGCATCCTGCGACAAATGCAGTGTGGTTTTGCATGTCATAACCCACACAGCATGAGGACATCACCTGCAAGTCATAGAACCACAGAATGGTAGGGGTTGGAAGGGACCTCTGGAAACCATCCAGTCCAACTCCCCTGCAACAGCAGGGTCACCTTGAGCAGGCTGCACAGGAACATGTCCATGTGGGTTTGAAAGTCTCCACTCAACAGCCTCTCTGGACAGCCTGGTTCAGTGCTACACCCTCACAAGAAAAAAGTTTGCTTCAAGTTCAAGTGAACTCTCCTGTCTTCTAGTTTGTACTCATTGCCCCTTGTCCTAGCACTGAGCACCACTGGAAAGAGCCCAGCCCCATCCTCATGCTCTCCACCTTTTAGCATCACAGAATGGTTTGAGTTGGAAAGGACCTCAAAGTTCATTTCATTCCCACCCCGCTGCCATGGGTAGGACACCTTCCATCAGCCCAAGCTGCTCAAGGCCTCATCTGACCTGGCCTTGAGCACGTCCAGGGAGGGGGCAACCATGACCTCCCTGGGTTGCCTGCTCCAGTGTCTCACCACCCTTACTAGCAAGAATTTTTTTCTAAAATCCAGTCTAAATCTACCCTCCTCAAGCTTCAACCCTTCCTGCTAGCCCTGTCACTGAACACCTTGTAAGGAATCCCTTCATGGCTTCCTTGTAGGCCTCATTCAGATACTGGAAGGTCTCCCCAAAGCCTTCTTTTCTCCAGGCTGAACAGCCCCAGCTCTTGCAGTCTGTCTCCATAGGAGAGGTACTCCAGCCCTTTGATCATCTTCATGGCCCTGGACCTGCTCCAGCAGTTCAATGTCCTTCTTATGGAGGTGTCCCAGATCCAGATACAGTACTTCAGGTGAGGTCTCACGAGAGCAGAGTAGAGGGGGAGAATCACCTCCCTTGTCCTGCTGGTCACATTTCTTTTGCTGCAGCCCAGGATACAGGCTGCAGATATTGATGAGCATTGAGAAGATCCCTTCTCAGATTGCTCTTCTCCAGGCTAAATAGCCTCAGGTTTCAGCCACTCCTTATAAGAGATATTCCAGTCCCCTCAGCATCCTCATTGCCCTTTGTTGGATCCTCTCCAGTAGTTTGCTGCCCTCTTGAACTGGGAGCCCAGAACTGGACACACCATTCCAGATGAGACCTCACCAGGGCAGAGTAGAGGGCAGGAGGACCTCACTTGACCTGCTGACCACACTCTTAATGAGCCCCAGGAGACCATTTGCCTTCTTGGTCATGAGGGCACATTGCTGGCTCACTGTGAACTTGTCCACCAGCATTCCCAGGTCCTTCTCTGAGCAGCTTGTGGAAAAAACACGAAGCATGCAGAAGTGCATTCAGCAGCTTGTTTTGGTGTTAGACTGGCTGAAACAAAGCTCAGAAGAAATTTGGTTAAGAAGCAATGACAGGCAATTCTGTGCTCACAAATTCTTGTTAGAGGCAGGGAGCTCAAAAGGTCAAATGAGAAGATATAGTACAGGGGCTTGCACTGAAAGATTTTAGCACTGTTACCACTTTGAGTGCATGGTGCTCTACAGAGGCAATTCAGGAGACAAGGAGACCTGACTAAAAACCTGAAATTTCACTTCCCATCTACCTGAGCACTGAAATTGTGCTCAGCAAATTGCCTGATACGATAGCCCTCACATAACTCATCCAGGGTAGAAGGCAGAGAATATATCACTAAATCATACAATGAAGTTTCATCAGTGTCTTCCATAAATCCTGAAGAGATTCACCTCTGGAACATACTCTTGTTTAAGCCTACAAGTGAAATGACTCACCCATGAAGAGATCTCTCAGAAAATAACAGTACAGAAAGAGAGTTTGTGTGAGAGGACCATTAAAAGCCCATAATTAGGAGGTCTATAAAAATACTCTTTGATAAAAGTGTTATTTATGTACTTCTGATATGTTTCCCCAGCCCTTTTTTCACCAAAGCTCTGCATCACACAAACAATCAGGGTTTCAAGAGAAAGCAGCTGTATATCATTTTTTACAGCCACCATAGAGATGTGTGCATTTTACATCCTAGACCAAGCTTGGGCTATATCTTATCCTCCACTCCCTCATTCCCTTCAGAAAGAAGGTACAGGTGTGGGGTCAGTACTTGGGTCTGTGTGTCTCAATATTCTGGGTCTGATATTTTGGGGGTGGCCTGAGGCTAGCAATAGTGGTGGGATTGTGGCCTCTAGGCAGGTGATCAGACCTGATCTCAAAGGTCTCTTCCAACCTCAATAGTTCTATGGTCCTATAACTGCCCTTCAGCGGCGACAGGGTAAGTAAGAAGCTTCATGAGCCGATGAAGCAGACAGCAAAACACAGGTATGGAGCAGAAGGAAAGCAGACTGTCCTTCAAGTGAAGCAAAATTCATCATGCCTCTCCTATTAAAAAGCCTTGTTCTCATTTTAAATCCCACCATCAACTCTGATATGTTTAATAGGCGTTTTAGCAGCAAGACTAAGTGGATGCCTTGGGAGTTGGGGGAATAAATTATCCCTCTGAATTGCTGTCCATTTTGTGCTTCCATTATCCTCCAGGAGATAAAATGAGCAGACTGCAGCAGGGGGGTCAGAGAGGAGCAGATTTTGCCTCCCTCCTTATGTGGGGAGGGGTGTCTTGAGTTAAAGGAGAGGTTTCTGTGACTCACAACACCCACACCGCAGAGTGGGCACGCTCCACACTACACCCCCATTTCCCACTGATCGTCTAGACTTGGGGCACAGACTGGTGTGGAAGGAATGTTAAAGACCATCTAGTTCCAACACCCCTGACATGGGCAGGGACACCTCCCACTGGGACCAGGTTGCTCAAAGAGGACCATGAAGCCAAGCACAGTCTATGCTTGTACCTGGGAAGAGGTCCTGGGTCAAGGGATCTCAATACAGTCATAAACTGATGGGCTACAGTAGAGCAGGAAACCCTAGGGGAAAACACTGGTGCTTGGTAACCCTCCCATGGAGCAAGGGAGGAACAGGGACTGTCTGAAAATGTCCACAGACACAACATGCCACATTCCTGTAATGGGACAGGCATGAACTACCTCACAGACCAGCTTTTCCTACAGTGAGAAGACCCAGGGGAGCGTGGGCCAAAAGAAAGGAAGTTTCCACTAAGCTGTAACACAACAATTTTATTTTCAAGACCTCTGTTGCAGCTTCCTGTTACCTTTTAGTCTAGCAGATGACAACATAGACTACCTTACTAGAGATGCATTTTGTACCCTCACAATCACTCCTGTCAGACTACCACAGAGACAAGGCACAGACAGGACTCACTCGCATACAGATGCTTACAGGATTCACCCCCCCCCCCCCCCCCCCGCCTTTTAAGAGTGCTCAGTTCCCAACATTTGCTTACATCACTACAACTAAGATGACTGCAGCTCATGGATGTGTCTGGATCAGCTATAAAATACCTAGCTTGGGCATTACTAGGGGCACAGAAACCCACAGAAGAACAGACCTTGGCTGCTCAACTATTTAAACTACATTTGTCACAGCTGCAGCAATATCACTCAAGGCTTCTCAAGGACGCAGGCAAAATTGAATCTTGCGACCCAAAGATGATGAACCCAGAGCTGGAGAAGGAGGAACATCATAAAGGGAATAGAATAGAATAGAATAGAATAGAATAGAATAGAATAGAATAGAATAGAATAAAATAGAATAGAATAGAATAGAATAGACCAGACCAGAATTAACCAGGTTGGAAAAGACCTTTGAGATCATTGAGTCCAACGTATCACCCAACACCATCTAATCAACTAAACCATGGCACCAAGCACCTCATCCAGTCTCTTCCTAAACACCTCCAGTGCTGGTGACTCCACCACCGCCCTGGGCAGCACATTCCAATGGCTAATCACTCCTTCTGTGAAGAACTTCTTCCTAACATCCAGCCTAAACCTCCCCTGGCACAGCTTGAGACTGTGTCCTCTTGTTCTGGTGCTGGTTGTGTGGGAGAAGAGACCAGCCCCCACCTGGCTACAACCTCTCTTCAGGGAGTTGCACAGAGCAAGAAGGTCTGCCCTGAGCCTCCTCTTCTCCAGGCTAAGCAACCCCAGCTCCCTCAGCCTCTCCTCACAGGGCTGTGCTCCAGACCCTTCACCAGCTTTGTTGCCCTTCTCTGGACATGAGTAACAGTTCTGTGAGGGTGCTGGAGCACTGGACCAGGCTGCCCAGAGAGGTTGTGGAGTCTCCTTCTGTGAAGACTTTCAAAATCCAGCTAGACACATTCATTTACAACCTGGCCTAGATGAACCTTCTCTAGCAGAGGGGTTGGACTAGATGATCTCCAGAGGTCCTTTCCAACCTCCTACCATTCCATGACTCTGTGTGGGGACACGGAAAGATTGGTGAAAATTTGGATTTAAGGCTTCTACTACCACGAAAAAGCAGCAACCATCACAGCTTCCCAGGGCCCTGACAGGAAAATGTAAACGTTTGCTGTGTTGCTGTCCTCTGTCTTGGACTACTGCCTCCTTTGCCTACACACAGAGCCAGTCCCAACTAGTAATCAGGTGAAGCAACTGGCCACATCACAACTATTTCCTAAGGTTATACCAACAATTTAACAACAACATTGCTATAGTTCTGAAGTATCACAAATCTCTGTGACAGCACTGTCCTCATGAAGGAAATGATGTCAGATTCAAGCTTAATGTATATGGCCCTACATGCCCAAAAATGAGGTTCCTAGCCCCAGGGTACAAGGTATTACATCGTGGTATACTTTGTGGCCTAGAAGATCTTACTATATCCCCAGTGGATGGTCCTGCCTCCTTTTGCAAAACTATGCTTCACACCAGCCAGCAAACAAAACAGAATGATGGAATCATTTTGGTCGGACAAGACCTCTAAGCTGTCAAGCCAACACCATCATGCCCATGAAACTGCAACCCAGAGCCCAATGTCTACATGGTTTTTGAACACCTCCAGGCATGGTGACTCCACCACCTCCCTCAGCAGCCTGTTCCAGTGCCTGACCACTCTTTCAGTAAAGAAATTTTCCTTAATATCCAATGAAATCCTCCTCTGGTGCAACTTGAGGCCATTTCCTCTCACCTTTTTGCCAGTTTCTTGAGAGAAGAGACAGACTTCCACCCCACTTCACCCCCTTCTCAGGGAGTTTCAAGCCAAGTGGTTCAGACACAGCTGAAAGTATGGAAATGAGGCAGTTTCAGCATGAACACCCAGCAGGCTCTGATACAGACTCTTGACAGATGAGGCAGAGAGGCGAATGAAATAGCCTGAGATGGAAGGAGGAATTGAAATTGGGAGGGTGTTCCTGTCTTTGCATTAGTGAATAAAAAGGCAGTAACATCTCCTCTAGTTGCATATTATGAGGTTTTTAGATGTACCCAGACTACAACTGAAAGATCAAAGCCTACAGGTGTGTTAAATATTAATAGGCCTTTGCAAACTCATACAGAGCTCTGAGATGAGGCAGGCAGAGAAGTCTCAGGGCTGCTTGGTGGATCTGTTCAGCAGCCAGATAAAGGAGTTTCTGGGGGAAACAAAACCTCCAACAAAGCTTCATCACATTCCCACTGGTCTGCTCTTGCTGCAGGGCTTACAAGTCTCACAGACACAGTGGCTGCACCTCACCCCACCTCATGATCACAGAACTGTTTCAGTTGGGAGGAACCTTTAAGATCATTGAGTTAAACCTCAGCCCAACACTGCCATGTCCTGAAGTGCCATGTCTACATGTTATTGCAAACACCTCCAGGGATGGTGGCCCCACCACCTCCCTAGGCAGCCTGTTCCAATGCCTGACCATTTTTTAGTAAAGACCTCTTCCCTAATATCCAGCAGTATGTTGGCTCAGCTTGCAGAGGAAAAGGGCTTGCTGGGGAGAACTGAGCATCTCAGTGTCAGTCAGGTCACCACACCCAGACTTGTGTGAATACTCAGGAAATTACTTTGGTTTGAGAAGAGCCACCAGCAGAGGAAATCTCTGAAGAGGCTGCAGATTATATAGAATCCACAGCTGCAGCAAAGGGACACATTAGTGTAAGAAATCAACCCAAAACCTCTCTGGAAATCACTTACTGCATCTTTTCCTGCTTTAAAAATAACCCTTCTCCTCTGCAGCTAAAATTGCCTCATGTGATTGAAACAAGGGTTTGCTCTCCAGGTACACACTACAGCAGTGCCTTTCATTTTAAAACCTTGGTAAATTCCTTGCCTTCCTGACCTACCTTCAAGTCTGTTCAGAGCCAGGTCCATAAAGGCATTTAGAAAGTTAAATTCCACTGAAACTGGTCCCCAGGAGAAGGTGTCAGACTGGCTTTTCCCAAGAGCATTTTAACCCTGATATTTGGGGTATCTTCAGTGCTGGCAAAACCAATGCCAAAAAGAAACCTAGAGATGGTCACCCTTTGCAAATGTATGGCTATTTTCTGCCTACACTAATGTGTAGAGTTCACTTAAACCCTTCACTTAAAGGGTAAGATAAAAGCCTTGGAAATAAAAAATGGAGGAGGAGGAAACAGCTGCATTTAAGTAACTTTTCCTTTAATACTGAAGTAGCAAATGGCCTGTGTTCCCATCAGGAATAGGAATGTAGCAATGCAACTGGCACATTAGCTTCATAAGAAATGTTGAGATCTGTCAGCTTTAGGGAACCTACCTCAGCTGCCAAGAGAAGAGAGGTTTATTAAGCCAAGCTTCGAGTGACAAATCCTTGAGAGGTCATCAGAGAATCCCCAAGGAACCACAGGCCTGCTCAAAACCACTCTGGGACAAGCCAGGCCAGCTGGCATTCAGCACTCCCTGAGCTCCCCAACTACCCCCTCACCAGCTGTGGCTGGAAAGCTTGCAGATCACTTCAGCTAGCAAATGCTTCGTGCATGAAGAGCCTGCATCTGCCGGCGGCGGCTCCGCAGGGCTCCGTGGCTTGCTGCACGCCATTGTTCTGGCGCTAGGCGCAACAGCAGAAATGATCTGCCTAGCTGGATCCAAATGGCTGAGAAGGAAATGAGGAAGGAAAGGCACAGGAGGAAAATGAGGCTGGCTGGCGTTAATGCTCAGCCAGGCAATAGTTACAGCACGCCTGTAATCCCAGAATCATTATGGTTGGAAAAGACCTCTAAGATCATTGAGGTCCAGCCACTGAGCCAACATGACCATGTCCACTCAACTATGTCCCAAAGTGCTATGTCTACACATTTTCTGAATGTCTCCAGGGATGGAGACTCCACCACCTTCCAAGGCAACCTGTTCCCATACCTGACCACTCTTGCAGTGAGAAATTTTTCCTAACATCCAATGTAAATCTCCCCTGGTGCAGCCTGAGGTCATTCAGTCTCATCCTATTGCCAGTTTCCTGGGAGAAGAGACCCATACTCATCTGGTTCCAATTTCCTTTCAGGAAATGTGAAGAGTGAGAAGGTCTCTCTTCAGCCTTGTTTTCTCCAGACTAAAGCATCCCAGTTCCCTCAGCCCCTCCTCACAAGCCCTGTTCTCCAGACTCTTCAGCTTCGTTGCCCTTCCATCCTCTGTGTAATCCTCTGGGACTCCTATTTGAGCTGATGGTATTCCACTATTGCTGAGTGGTTTTCACTCTTACAATTTTAAATTGTTATGTTTTTAAACTATAGCTCATTGCCAGAGATCTGAGCTGCATCATCTGTACTCTGGACTGTGCATGCCCCTGTTACAGACACGCACATGAGTCTGCAGCCACATTTGTTGGGGGATTTTCCCGAGCAGGTTTCAATCAACGCTACAGACACATCAACAACTTTCAACCATTTTCAGTCCTCTGACTTTTCATGTCCTTGCCATCCACATCCTGACACCTCCCACAACTTATCTGGCAGCCTGTGTCTCCCCAAACACCCTGGCAGACTCCAAGCCGTGTGCTTATGCATGCAGCACATGCGCACAAAACCATGTCAGTGAAATGCAGGCTGTGGCACACACCTCACACTATTTCAAACAAATAAAAGCCAAAACCCCCCACCTCCAAAACATTTAAATCCTAGGGCTTCAAGGGTAACACCAGGCCCAGTGTGGATCAGGGGTATGTTTCATAGAATCATAGAGTCCTTTTGGTTAGAAAAGATCACTGAGTCCAATCATTTTCTAGTTCTGGTGCTAAACCATGTCCCTCTGCACCACATCTCCACAGCTTTGGGGATTCAACCACCTTCTTGGGCCACCTGTTCCACTCTTTGACAACCCTTTCAGTCAAGAAGTTTCTTCTCATATCCAACCTAAACCTTCCCTGGTGCAACTTAGAGCCATTTCCTCTCATCCTCTCACTTGTTACTAGGGAGAAGAGACCAACACCCAGCTACAATCTCCTTTCACGGAGCAGGCAAGGCCACAGCTACATCTGCCCTTCTCTGGACCTGCTCTAGCATGTCAATGTCTTTCTTGTAGTGAGGGCCTCAACATGAAGCAAGGAGAGGTAGACAGGACAATCCTCCAGCACTGTGCATCCAAGCTGCTTTTCAGCCCTTGCCCCAAGGGCTGTTGATCATTCCCTGGAGAACATATCTTACACAGTGGAGATGAAACCTGTGTCACTGACCTCTGCTTTCTCTTCTATAGTCTTGCTGATCCTCCTAACCTACAGATGTCTTGTGCAGCCATGCTTTTACTGCATCTAAGCATTGTCTCATCTGTTCTCTGAGCTTTGTCATGCTTTACTTTGAGTAATCAACAGTTCATGTGTTAGGTGGAATGCAAAAGCCAGACTCAAGGATGAAGCTGCTTAAACAGCAGGTGGCCATTTTCATAACACTGAAGGCTCTGAAGCTAAATTCTACCTGTTGATTTAAAGGTTAAAGCAACAGGCCTGAAACAAACAAACAAACAAACAAAAATCCTGCATGTTATCATCATAGAACTGCAGAACTAAGGACCATAACCGCTGCAGCAAAGAGCCTCTGTGGAGCATGGAGTAGCACAAAGCAGAGACGTGTAACACATTTCAGGTCCCCATCGTTCTGAAGAACAGTGATGTTTGCTGCAGAGGACAAAAGACTGACATAACTTAAAAAAAATGATAGGAAGTCCTTGATTACTCCCCAATGTACCCTTAATTCTGGCTCAACAGAACTATTTCCTCAGCTGATGTTTGTGAGGTGTAAGGGACTCTTATTTCTGACTGTACAACGTAGGTGCCCTTGTCTTATGTAAGAGTAGTAGCCTCACTTTTCATCAAGAAGGATCTTTCTAGAGATGGAGACACATTTCTGTCTGAGGTAGCTCTGCTGAAGTCAATGAGTTTATATCAGAATTAACTAACTGTCATCTCTGCTGAAAATATAAAATCAGGAGTGAGATGAAAATAGTGACAGAAAGGGGCAAGTATGCTTTCAAACCCTATGGCTAAAGGGTAATGGGACTCAAGTGCCAAATCTCTCACATAGCACTCCATGGCTTTTTACATGGTACAGGATTAACTCCAACAGAATTTCATCTTTGTGTAAAATGTTGGTCAGATAAACTAAAAACTCTCCTGTAATGTTTCAATGAAGTCCCCATTAAAGGGCAAGAATCTTTCATGGTCTCGTTTGCAGCTGTGCTTGTGGGTGCCTTCCTTGATGTACCATAGAACAGCAGAGTGCAGAAGCTTGGAAGGGATCCTCAAAGGCCATCTTGTCCCATCCTCTGCAGTGATCAAGGACATCTCCAACTGGATTAGGCTGCTCAGTGTCACATCAAGCTTGACCTTGAGGTTCTCCAGGGATGGGGCCTCCACCACATCTCTGGGCAACCTGCTCCATTATTTCACTACCCTCATTGTGAAGAGCTTACTCCTTATGTCTAACCTAAATCTACCCTGCTCTAGTTCAAAACCATTGCCCCTTGTCTTAATGCTACATGCCCTTGTAAACAGTCCCTCCCAAACTCTCCTGTAGACCCCTTCCAAATATTAGAAGGCTGGTACAAGGTGTCCCCTTGCTTTTCCTCTCCAGGCTGAACCCCCAAACAAATAAAGAATATGGGGTTGAAATATAGGTGTCAGCTCTTCTAAAACTTGTTACTGTTATCTCAGCGCAGCCCTGCTCCTAGAAAACACCCATATGAGAACCTGACACTATCCTCACACACCTGTCTGCAGCACCTACACCACCAAGGACTCACCAAGAATCAGCAAATGATGAGGAGAATGCTGCAGGTTATGCTGCTTCACATAAACACAGATTACTTACACACACTCTTGTCACCGTACTTATGAAGCTTCACAGCATCACCTTCCAGCCTTCCACTTCTGCCTGCAGAAGTTGAGATGTCTGTGCAATGTTTCTTACTGGTCATTCAACCAGGTTATGCTTTCCAACATGCTCTTGCCTTCCAGGTGCTTAGAAGTGGGCCTGACAGTTATTTTTTTGAGTTCACTAGACAGGCTCAAATGGCAAACTTAACTGAGGGGCCTGCTCCTAGTCCTGCAGCTCTCTTCCTGGAGCTAGAAGAGGCAGAAGGGTCTAGCAAGCCTCAGCCAGTCACACTGGACATGCCAGCAGTGACATGTGCCTTTTGCACGACAGAAAGGCCACTCAAGTATTGATCTAAAAGGCGAGGTATCCCAGCTGTGGAACCTCCTTAAAAGGATTTGAACCCACAGCTCCAGTTCCCCAGGGGCATAACTGCTCCCAAGGGATGGCCACTCTAGGTGAGTTGACTCATGTAAAACACATGGGCACGTTAGAAATGCTCAGACAAAAGACAAAGTCTAAGCAAAGCTGTTTGCAAGGCTAGAAGAGTAAAGAGAAGAGACGTGGGATGTAGACTGCTAGTGGGAAAGACAAAACGCAGAAGAAAGACCCAGAAAGGTCTGACCAGGATAGAACAGCAGAGAAAGGACAGTGGGAAAGATGGGCAAGGAGGGCAAGGAGATGAGAAAGAGGTTTGCTTCTGGTTGCCCTAGCATCCTGCTCCTCACTGAGAAGAATGAATCCAGATTCAATACAGCTTCCTCCTCCTTTTTTTCCCCACATATTAGATACAAAACATCTCAATTTAAAGAAGGTTCTAAGAGCAAAGGATTGCTTCTCAGCACTGCAAGTGACTTCCCAAAAAGTGAGCCACAAAAGAGAGTATGGGTGGCCTTAAGAGATGGCAATTTATCAGGAGAACGTTCCTCAGACCCAGATCACGAGCTAGCAGAAGGTGTAAGCAGACTCAGATGAGATTTAACCTTTCTGGCTTAGGTGCTCAGTCTGAGAAAAATCACCCTGAGCTTCCTGAACAACCAAGCTGGAGAAAGAGACTTCACCATGGAAAGTCATTCCATCTTAAAACAGGACAAGTAGTAACTCTGGAGGTACCTATTCATTGCCCAAATATAGATTTATGTAGAGATGTTTTGGTTGGAAAAGTCCTCTAAGATCATCAAGTCTAATCATTATTTAACTCCAAGACTGCTGCTCAACCAGTCCTTCAGCACCTTCACTTTAACAGATGGGGATTCAACCACCTTCCAGGGGAGCCTGGCTTTGTATGCATGCAAAGTGAGGAGAGAGGAGTCACCAATTAGCTAAACCAGTCTGTGGGAGGGCTACCAGCAGCCTGGCTTCCCTAATGCAGTTACACATCACCCTAACCTTCTCTGTACTGTTGCCAACCACCAGCAGATCCCATCATGAGCTAGCAGAGGCTGCTAGGCCAGCAGAGAGCTGTTCTTTTTGTTGTGTTATTTTGTGGTTGATTGAGTTCCTTGGCTCCTGGCAAGGATAAAATGGCCATCACTCCTGTGAAAAATGTTGCCAGCCAGGGAAAGAAGTGCCCTTGGTAGCAGCTGAAACGGGCTTCAATGTGTTGCAAAACTGTGCCCTCCCATGGCAGCAGCATGCAGAAAGCAGAAAGGTGTATAAAGTGAAGGAACTGAGGGGACTAAAGTCACCTGGGGGGGGATGAAATCCACCAAACCACAAAGAACAAGCCCAATAAAACAACAAACAAAAAAGGGCACAGAATTAGAGTGGGAACATGTTGAAAGGAGGAAAGATATGTCAAAATACCAGGCTGCAATGGCAAACAGTATCCAGCAAGAGATAGAAAGCACAGGCCATGCAACAATGGAAAGCATTTTGCAATGGCATGCAAGTGTCCAAGAGTCATGGAAATGATCCAAGAGTGTTATCCTCAAATGACAAGGAAATGCTTCTTGGAATGATATCCTTAGTATAACAAAACATTGTGATACATAAGCAGGCATGATCATGGTCTTGCATTTGAACTGGGGCAGTGCCAACGCAATTTCAACCAAAAAACCTCCAACCCCAAGCCCAGAAAAAACCAACCCCAAAAGAGCTGGGTTTTATTCTCAGGCTGGGGATCTGCAAATAATGTTCTGCATGTGGTCCTCTGCTAAACTTCCACATTGGCTCCCAGCATGCTGAGCAAAGGAGGGAAGCAAGTTGTACTGGTGAAACAGAGACCAGAAATAACTTTAGTAAATCAGCCAAGCCTCAATGTAGGAGAAAAATACAAAGCCTAAGAGTGAAAAAGTAAAGCCTCACAGGAAATACAGCCACATAGCTTCACTGGACAAGTGAAGTGTGAACCTGAACAATGGTGTTACACAATGTCCTTTCACTCTTTGAGTCCTGAAACATCTTTCCTCCTGCAGATAAGGCAAAAGAGACAAAAGGAGGGTGAAACTACCAAAGTGGCTCCCTGCATTAAGAGAAGATAGTGGTTGGTACATAGAAATGGTTGCAGAAGCAAAATGCACCAGAAGAGAAACATGTTGCTATGGGGTTGATGTGAGTAAAAAGCACATGCAAAGATATAGAGACTGCTTAGCTTGGAGAAGACCAAGCAATGATGGGCATCAGGAGCACAGCTATGCACACTGCTTCATTCTTTGAAGTCCCCACTCAAAAACCAGCCCCAGAGGAAGCAGTTTCTCTTCCCACTCTCCATCTTTTGCACACTCCCCTCCAGTCTTCAACCCTCAAGCCTGCTTAAGTAAACACTGGCAACACTACTATTGAATCTGCAACTGTATCCTCATGCAAGTCACAAGAAAGCATCCAAACCCATCTTTCAACACCTCAGCCACCTTCAGAGGCAGGAGGTGCCTGTGGTTTTGTTGGAAAACTTGGGTGTCTAAGCTTTTCCTACTGCACAGACCAGAGATGGCCAACATCTTGCCTGAGCAGAGCAGCAAAATGCTACTCTCCCACCTCTCCAGTTTATGGCTAGCAAGAATCCAAACTCCTTCAGCCTCCTCCAAGTACACTGTAAGAATTATGGTTAGTAGGAAAGACTGCCATTCCTTCCCTCCCTTGCCGAGCAGCTCCTCATGGGAGCGCTCAGCCCAGTGGAACAGACTCTCCTGCACTGGTTAGGCTTCCTCTGTTGGAAACTACACATCAAGGCAGAAATTGGCTTGGGAGAAGTGGACACAATCTTGGATGGTCAGTGGTCTAACTTCCAAAAGATAGTGTTGGTTCATGACAAAGGCACCTTTCCAGCAGGTGGGAGGAGGGGGTTTTCATGCAGAATTGCTTCCCAGGCCAGGAGATGGTTACATGGCAGCTGGGTAGCAGTGGTCCATTTTGCAAAGAGAACTGCAGAAAACTGCTTTTATTTTCAGAGCTAGCTCTCAAAGTCTCAAAGTTTTAAGGGAGGTCAGGCACTGGAATAGTTTTCCCAGGGAAGTGGTGGAGTCATTACCCCTGGGGGTGTTAAAACCCCCCATGTAGACATGGCACTTCAGGGCATGGTTTAACAGCCATGGCAGTCTTGGGTTAACAGTTGGGCTCAATGGTCTCTGTGGCCTTTGCCAGCTGCAATAGCTCTACGATTCTGTGGCTCACGGTGGGGCTCCAGCTTCTGGAACTCAAGTTTCAGAAGGCACTTGGCATTAAAGGTGGGGAATTTATCCACTCCTGCATTCCTGCAGGAATGGGAATCCCAAAGCACCTTCCTCACAAGCATGTTCCAGGTGGCTTCTGTAGCCATCAAACACTTTGCTGGCTGTAGTGAGTCACTTTTTTCAGCACTGAGCTCTCTTCCATTTTCTCCATACAGCACATAAACATCAGGAATTCTTGGTCTGAAGCCAGGTGTCTGACTTGTAGCAGTGTGAAATTATTTACTCATGTCCTTGTTTCATTCACATGCTTCATTGTTAGACTAAATGATCTTTAAAGGTCCCTTCCAACCTAAATCATTCTATGATTCAGTGTAGAGGGAAAACAATGTAAACCTTAAAACTCCTCACCATCTGTCTTGCTGCTCTGGGCTGGCCTCCAGGACACCTTATGGATCTCCTAACCAATCTTCTGACACTATTTGAGGAAGCAGCATTCAAATAATCATAGGTCATTACCAGGATTTGAATAAACAGGTAAGAGACTTGCTGAGTAATGAAGAACTAGAGTAGAGGAACTTCCACTCTCTTCTTGCCTGCAGACATCTTGTACAACTGCAGGCAAATCACTCAGAACTGGAACTTGCTGGGGAGCACTCAGATGGGCAAGATGAGGCCTTGCTGGATTTTCAAAACCACCTCTTTCAAAATCTTCTGGCTCTTAGCACTTTGCTTTCCTCTGGACTTAAGAGTTTACCTAGCCACAGCCCCTTACAGCTCTCAGCTCCAAACACCGGAGCACTTTTAGCTTGAAAGCTGGCAGAAGCACCAACAAAGCTGCAGAACTATTTTCATATGTTCTCTGCTTTGCATAGGTGCTTGCAGAGTTAAACCCCCCAAAAGGCCTTAAGCCTTCTGCTGACATACTGAGCCTTCTTGAAGGGTCCTACTCTCCCAGCACACAAACAGGATGGTCTGTGGCTCCCGTGTAAACCAGAAAGAATTGCTGGTGCTAGGAAGCTGCCAGCTAGTTATTGACCAGGAGTCAGAAGGGCTCTGATGCTTTATGAGCCCAGCCTGCGACTCTCTCACTAGACCACCTCTCCCAAAATACATCCCAATAAATCAAGGGATATGAAAATAGTGAGACCTTGACTACATGGTTATGGGAAACATGGTTCAGCTGTGAAGTTCAGCCAGCAACGAGATGTAATGCAAAGCACAAACTACACTTCCCAGGAGAAACCATGAGAATGTTTTTTTGCTAAACTCTTCTGGTTTTCAGCCAAAATATTTTGACAAAAAAAAACCCCAAACCCTAAACTACCCCGGGGAACCAGACACTTCTCTTTAAAAAGCTACTCTGCCAAGAGATTTCCTACTTCAGAAGGATTCTGCTTCCAGAGTCTCTGGACAGCCCTGAAGATGACTAAGTAAGAGCTTTAGAAATAGTGTAAAAATCACTCAGAAGCAAGCAGCAAAAAGGGCCCTCCACATCATTTACAACGTGTAAGCTACACAGGCTGCTGCTGCTTCCACACTGCAGTTCTCTGCCGGCTGTAGCACTACATGGTGTTTAAATGCCCTTTCGACTATTCCCTTTCATGTGTTAATTAAAGCAGTACTTTCATTTGAACAGACACAGCTAAGGTTCTTCTGATAGTCCATTTCCAGAAGGAACACTCAGAAGTGCTCCTTCTTGTCTACAACACCTACATACCCCCTGACACTGCATGGGTAGCGTAATTTTAGAGCTGTATCTAACGAGGCACAGATCACTGTTACCAATGAGACCAGTGTCCTGTATTTTGTGATCAGCTACAAACCTTAAACCTTGAAGATCATGCAAGCAGTCATACAGACATGAAATGGGCAGTATCTCACCTACAGAGAGGGAAACAGGGCAGCAGTGTTTACATTTGTTACATTTTTCAGATCTCTCAGTACCCAGAGATCAAAGCTGCAGTAGTTGCCCTGCAGAGGCTCTCTCTGTTCTACTGTAGGGCATGCAAAGATTGCTTTATTCCTTCTCCCAGCGATTTGGTTTTGCTGACCACATGTTTGTATGCACAGAGGTCAGCATGGAAGCTCTGAAGTCCCTTTATGAGTGCTGTTGTTCATACCTCATGACTGAAATGAAAGCATGTTTCCTAGTCACTGAAGTACAGCTTGCTCTCACACTCCAGATCACTGAGAGCAAGGTTCTTTTAATCTTTAGACACCCTTAACTAAAGACATGAATATGTACATCTTGTGTGCTACCACTCCTCACTACATTTGGTTTTCACTGAGTTTGCTCTCAGCTATCCAGCCGTGGGACTCCAGCCTGGATCTTCTCTCATCCGATTCACTTCTGCAGGGTCAGTCTTCAGACCCTGCTTTGCAGCTGTGTTAAAAACTCATTTGTAAAAGCAGAAAGCAGCCATTTAAAGAACAAAGCAGAGGAATGGGAAAAAAAACCACTTAGCATTTCCAGAACGAAACTGACAGTATCTGTTATGGGGAAATAGAAAACTTACTGCAGTTAATTAAGAGTTAATTGCTGGCAAAGTTAAAATCCATGTACTGCTTTGTCCTTCCTTACTCCAAGCGAGCTCTTCCAATGGCAGTCATGCTGTAAAGGCAAACTTGCCACTTCAATGATCTAACCCCCATGCCTGCTTATCAACCCAGAGGTCTATCGTTATCTGGTAGAACAGAGAGATCTCTTATTTCCTTTGCCTTCCCCCGCTGTTGGGGGCTCGTCACTTACAAGGCAGCCCCCCCCCCAAAAACATCCAGGCTTTTTCCTTCCCTTCTAAAGAGTGAAAGTACAAAAAGCCTCTTACCTTATGGCTGCTGAGAAAATGGGAACTGCAGGATGCTCTGTGCCTGCAGGGACACTGCACAGATGAACCTCATTGCTGCTGTTTACAGAAGTCTGACAGTTCTTAATTTGAGAAGAGCTTGTCTTTTGCTTTTCGACAGTTCAACAAATCAGACAAAACAGTTGCAAGTGTTATCTGTAAACAGCTTCCTGTTTGAAATAGATCAGCTGTCCTGCAGGACAATAATTAGGAAAGAAGTGTGGGAAAGCTGAGGAGGTCCATGATGTAAGCTTTTTATTTTGGGAATGTACTTTTTTGGGAATGCACTCTTACTCTCCCCTCCTCCCCCTCGCAGAGAACCCCTTTTTAACCATTTACATCTATCCAGCTCTAAGCCAGGCAGTCACACTGCCCCAGCACAGCACTCCTGCTTTGCTTCAGGGGATCAGAAACCACATGAAATGCAGCACAACTCTGAGCATCCCAGCTGGACAATCAACACACTCTCCCGGTACTGAATCTGTCCCCATTCTTGCAAGGGCTGTTGTATTCTTGACTAGAACATGCAACTATTTCAGAGCTAAGTCTCAACACTCCACAACATAAAGGCTAAACTAACCCCAGGGCAGGCTTCTGCACAGAACCTGCAGGGTTGTTTGGTCATAGAAGCATTTTGGTTGGAAAAGACCTTTAAGATCATTAAGTCCAACAATTATCTAACTCTACCAAGGCTGGTGCTAAACCATGTGCCTCAGCTCCACACTTCTGCACATGTGAAACACCTCGGGGGATGGGGATTCAACCACCTCCCTGTGGAGCCTGCTGCAGTCATTGAGAATCCTTTCAGCCAAGAAGTTTCTTCTAATATCCAACCTAAACTTCCCCTGGGGCAACCTGAGGCCATTTCCTTTCATACTGTGGCTTGTTCCTTTGGAGAAGAGACCAACACCTGCCTTGCTACAAACTCCTTTCAGGGAATTGAGGAAGGTGAGGCCTCCCCTCAGCCCCCTTCATTTCCAGACCAAATCACCCCAGTTCCCTCAGCCACTCCTAACAGGAGACCCTCCTTCTTCACTTGTTTGGGCTTTGTTACAACACTTCTGGACATCACTTTCTGTATCAATGGAAGGCAAAAAGAAAAGAAAATCACTTAACAAATCCTTCACTTCCAGATTAATGTACAATCCTGGATTCCTTTCTGAGTGTCTTGACTAGTTGGAACCCTGGGCAAACCACAGTACTCCATGTAAGTTTGGGCAGGAAAATAATCATCTTTATGGAACAGGTCATCCTGAGTGCAAGCACACAGCACTTACAGGATGGCCAAGGGCTCAGGCCCAGCCAGCATGGTTTCAGGAAGGGCAGGTCCTGCCTCACCAACCTCATCTCCTTCTATGATCAGGGGACTGCTTGGTGGATGTGGGGCAGGCTGTGGATGTAGTCTGCCTGGACTGCAGCAAGGCCTTTGACACTGTCCCCCACAGCAAACTCCTGGCCAAGCTGTCAGCCCCTGGCTTGGACAGCAGCTCTCTGAGCTGGGTTAGGAACTGGCTGGAGGCTGAGCCCAGAGAGTGGTGGTGAATGGGGCCACATCCAGCTGGCAGCCAGGCACCAGTGGTGTGCCCCAGGGATCAGTGCTGGGCCCCATCCTGTTCAATATCTTTACTGATGATCTGGATGAGGGGATTGAGTCCATCATCAGTAAGTTTGCAGATGACACCAAGCTGGGGGCAGGAGTTGATCTGCTGGAGGGTAAGAGATCTCTGCAGAGAGACCTCGACAGGCTGGACAGATGGGCAGAGTCCAAGGGCAGGAGATTGAACACATCCAAGTGCCAGGTTCTGCACTTTGGCCACAACAACCCCATGCAGTGCTACAGGCTGGGGTCAGAGTGGCTGGAGAGCAGCCAGGCAGAAGGGGACCTAGGGGTACTGGTTGATAGTAGGCTGAACATGAGCCAGCAGTGTGCCCAGGCAGCCAAGAAGGCCAATGGCATCCTGGCCTGCATCAGGAAGAGTGTGGCCAGCAGGAGCAGGGAGGTCATTCTGCCCCTGTACACTGCACTGGTTAGGCCACACCTCGAGTACTGTGCCCAGTTCTGGGCTCCTCAGGTTAGGAAGGAGGTTGAGTTGCTGGAATGTGTCCAGAGAAGGGCAACAAAGCTGGGGAGGGGTTTGGAGCACAGCCCTGTGAGGAGAGGCTGAGGGAGCTGGGGTTGCTTAGCCTGGAGAAGAGGAGGCTCAGGGGAGACCTTACTACTGTCTACAACTACCTGAAGGGAGGCTGTAGCCAGGTGGGGTTTGGTCTCTTCTCCCAGGCAACCAGCACCAGAACAAGAGGACTACAGTCCCAAGAGGAGGTAGTATTGGAACACCAAAAAGGCTTTAGACTGAGGCAGTAGAGAAAGGTGTAATAGGAGTGTGTTGTTATTTCTTTACTACTCTTCTGATTCCCTTATAGGAGGGATAGGTCCAACCCATTAATGACTTCATGCTGCAGTGGGGGTTGCAATTAGAAGCTGATGATAATTAACTCTTTTCTGCCTTGCTCACATGTTGTACCCTCTTCCACAGCAAACCTCCTTCCCCACCAACAGCTCCTGCTTTGCCTACCAACAGCTCCTGCTTTGCCTGCCCACTCCATCAAACAAGCTGATCAGCTTTGCTGGCAAAGCTGACAAAAATGGGTGCTGCAGGTATGGCAGCACTGCACAGGCAGTGGTGCCTCACACTCAGGACTCACTGTGGGCTACCTTCAGAAAGGAGGATCTCTCCTAAACCACCCTGTTGCCATGTTGGGATGGAATCCAGCTACCCTCTTGCATTGCTATAAATTCCTTCATTACACACCCAATGGTCATGAAGAGTTAGGAATGGGTGATCACTTCCAGATCACACCAGGAAGGAGAGGATAAAACGGTAGCACACAAACACAACTGGCTAAGGAGCACACACCTCTCATTTGAAAGAAGACTTCCATGCATACAAGCCCTGTTAGCTCCGTGGGAGCAGAAGACAGCTAGCAGGATCTAGCCCTTGCAGCACTCTTGGCAGCAACTTGCCAAGAGAAACGTTTGATGTAAAGAATGCAGGAACGTGACTGCAGCCCAAGCCTTTGAAGATCGTATTACAGCGGCAGAGGCAACCTTCATTTACATACAGATCTACTCCCCCTGTAAAGGCAGGCAAGTAGCTTTGAGGCCAGGAAAAGAATTCAAGGGGGAAATAGAGCCTGAGTCTGAGGAACTGTAACGCTCCAAAAGCTGACTCACAAGGCTTTTCAGCCACCCTTGCTGGATGGAGAGGGACAACCCTCACAGGCTAGGGGATCCAGCAAGACACACCAGTCGGGCCAGCTAGCTCAGCTTGACCACAGAGCAGCATTCACTCACCCTGTAATGTTTGTGTCTACAAGAGGATTCAAGATAATGCCTGTTGAAAAACACAGGGGCTGTTTTCAGCTGTTCTGGAGAAGATCACAGAATCATTTTGGTTGGAAAGGGCCTTTAAGATCATCAAGTCCACAATCTAACCTAACTCTACCAAGCCTGGTGCTAAACCATGTCCCTCAGCACTACATGCATGATGACAAGGCCCTAATTCTCCTCTTGCTTTGACAAAACATCCAGCAGCATCAGCAACATTCCCAATCAGATATTTCCCATGAGAATAAAACTGCCAATACTAAAATTCCTTCTTTGCTGCTCTAGATATAGATCAAAGCTGGGCCAGACATGCCAGACCACTATCCAGTGATGACAAACATCAGCTACTCATCATTTAGCAACACCTATCAGCAACTGCTTGCTCCTAAGGGGAAAACAAAGAAAGAGTATAAAGTAACTGGAGGGTAGAGAAGGGCATATCTGAATTTGCAGACTGACAAACCCAGCTTTCTCCTCTCGACCACAGGACACATAATATCCTTTACAGGTAGCTCTGCATGAAACAGGGCACCAGTACAAAGAGCTGCTCGTGTCACCCATCCTGCTCTCTGTTAGCAGAGGCAGGGATTCACACAGGCTTCTCAGGCAGCAAGGGGCACAGCAAAGCCTCTTTGTTACACAGAGTCAGCCACCGGCACTGCTCAGTGCTGCAGTTACACCCATGTGGCAGGCAGGCAAACTCGCACTCCCGCAGCCCAACCACAAGACTTTCCAGGAGACCTCAGGGCTTTCTGTAATCAGTATCCTTTTCCCCCTACCATTCTGATACACCTTCAACGACCTTGAAAGCACATCCCACAAAGAGGAAAATGCTTAGCTTTCTGGCATTGCTCTGGCTTTCAGATACAGCAGGGGATTAACCTCTGGCATTCCACTTAGACAATGCAGGAAAAACAAAGGCACAGGAAATAGATTGCTCCATTCCACAGTGCAGGAGTGACAGGATTTCCTTTTAACACTGCTTGATGTAAGGACCACTGCATTAAAACTTAGCAGGTGCTCCCAGGTGCATTCAATAAGGGCTAAAGTCAGACATGGTATTACCCTGCCTCAAATTTTATTAATACAAGACAGGTCAAGCACTTAGCACCCAAAGCTCCAAGTTCTGCCACACTGGAATTGTGACACAAAAAAATGTATCAGCAGGGAACAACCCTCCTCACAGACAAAATTATCTGAAGATGTGTGGAAGGATTCCCATGGAATAAACAATGAAAGTTCTACTGTGAGGTGCAAGTCTCAGCAGCACAGTAACAGATGTGAAGGCCTTCTTATTTTGGGTTATTCCCAGAAAGAATTAAGTCTTTTTACACTCTTCACTACATGACTGTCTCTTCACAGTGCCACTATGCACATACTACTGCTAGCAGAGGGTGTGGGTACAGGATGCCCCACTGCTTTGTGACAGTTCAACCGTGAGCCATCACGAGTTCAGAGTTCAGCTGTGCCAGCACATGAAAGGCACAGGAAAAGCCTAGCATCATCTCCTATGGAGTCTCTTTAGGTTAAGGTAACATTTGACACCAGTATTCCAGCAGCCTCATTAGCACTTGACCAGATGGCATCAACTGACTTTCCAGATTGCAGGCATTCACTTGATATGCTTGTCAAGGGACAGAGGGAGTTGTCTGACTGCAGTGCTGACACCAACACACAAGGGAGTCTGCCAATAAACTAGGACTAAAGTCTCCTGCAAAGCACACAGCCTGGTATTTTTATGCCATAAAAATCCACCTCTACTTGCAGCTTAGTTAATGTAAACGCTATAAATGGCTTTCACAGCATTCTCCTTTCACTCAAAGAATGTGCTCATGGGGCCATCGTGGGCTTTTGCATTTCATACAGTTCAAAAGGCTTGCAACCAGAGCCAAGAAACATCAATTGCCAGCTGGCAACGCCTGGGAACATTTGCAATCTTTACACTTAGCTTACTAGAGCTCTCCTCTTCCACTTACCCTTCCCAGTGCTCCAAAACTACTGACATTTTTATTAGCATGAAGAGATCAAACCTGAGTTACCTTTCACCATGAAAAAGGAAACGCAGCCTACTGAAGCCTCCTGTGAGCATCAGCCTCTTCTTGCAGATGTTACACAGCCCCAGCAGATTCATCAACCTCTAACTAAAGGTAGTTAACATCTGATAAATCTCCAAGTGCTCCCAAGTCCATTTCTTCCAACCCACACATCTATTTGCACAGGCTAATGTGTGATTGCTGCAGCAGGAAGCTTAGTAACATGTCAGACTTGAGACTGGACTAGCCTGGGGGGAGCAGGGAGGTGGTTTCCAGCCTGGGCAGCACCCATTTTGAAATGAAAAAATGCATGCTGAAGTTCTGGCACTCCTGATGGATCTTTTGTGATCAGGTTCCACACAAGCAGCCAGGAACTAGAGTTACTATATACCTACAACTCCCCTTATCTAATTTCTAAAGGAAGTTGATGAATTCACTGCTGCTGAATCATCCAAGGTGAGCAATGGTTGAGGAAAAAGGAATAAAGTTATGCTCCAGGGACAGAAGTCTAAAAAAAGGAGACAAAAGCCCCTTAGGCAAGCCAACTTCTCCAGAGGTGTTTTTGTGCAAACATTCAAGCTTTGTCCCTAAGTGGCATAACATTAACTACTAATTGCAGCAGGGCACAAGTGTTTACTTAGTCCTCTTTGCATTGCCTGCACCAGCATTAACAGCACAGGGCTCTCTGTTCTGCCCTACTGAACAGAACTCATGGCATGTGAGTTTCCTCCATGGAAAAGTAACTCAGAATTTGCTTTAACCTTTTTTTCCCTGCACAGCTGGAGAAGAGAGGTATCAAATAGGAAGCAATTAAACCCACAGGAAATAAGAAAGCAAACCTACAGAGCCCTACAGTAAGTGGCACTTGTCCTGCATCTCCTCTTAGGTAGGAAGATGCAAGTTAAGAGCTCCTGGTACACAGGCTGTTACCTACATTGCTCTTCAGCTAATAGGTGGTCTCCATAATTAGATGCTTCTTACTGGATTAAGCAGAGAGTACAACAAAGGACTAAATCCATATGAATTGCTGAGAACTACATTCTTCCCCTGAGCTGGAACAAAAGAGGGCACTTGCTGAAAATGTTTCCAACCACAGACCTAAGTCAACAGCTTTAGGACCCTGTCTTGCAGCCTTTGGCTGCTGTGACACAAGCTAGTCCTTCCCCCCTCTCCCTGTATTGACAAGTGTGCACTGAACTAGTAAACCACCACATAAAAACCAACCCCAAAACCCAGAATCACAGAATTGGTTTGGTTGAAAAAGCCTTTTAAAATCATCAAGCCCAACCATTATCTAACTCCACCAAGGCTGGTACTAAACCATGGGCCTCAGCACTGCATCTCTGCATGTTGAAACACCCCCCAGGGATGGGGATTCAACCACCTCCCTGAGGAGCCCTGTTCCAGTCTTTGAAAACCCTCAGTCAAGGAATTTCTTCTCATATCTAATCTAAACCTCCCCTGGGGCAGCTGGAGGCCATATTCTCTCATCATATCACTTGTTCCTTTGGAGAGGACACCAACACCTGCCTTGCTCCAACCTCTTTTCAGCTAATTGTAAAGAGCAAGGTCTCCCCCAAAGCTCCTTTTCTCCAGCCTGAGGCACCCCAGCTCCCTTCACTGAAAGAAAACCTGCTCTTCAGACCCTTCCATGACATTTCAGCAGTCTGCTCTTCACCCCAGCATACCTATTCCTGCCTTCAGCTATTAGCCATGGAGGTTACCCCAACAATGCTATACAGACATACACACTGCTAATACATGGGAGACAGATCAATACAATTTCTGAAAGCACAAGCAGTATCTAAAGCTTCTGCATTTACTGTCCAACAAGTCAAACACTCGAAACTGCCAACACCTCCCCACTTCAACAAGGGTGAGAAGTTCAGAACCTGCACCTTAGGCAAGAAGCAGTATGTAACTCTGACCCTTTTTAAAGGGCAAGGAAGTTACCTCAAGCTATACCTCCCCACACGTATGTCCCAAAATTTCCAGCTCCTTATTCAGATGTCATTGCTTCATGTTTCAGAGCTTCCACCACCTGCTATGTAGGGTTCCAGTGTCAGGAACACGGAGGTCTCCCAACTGATATGTGCAAAACTTGGGGAGTTCCACTGCTCTCAGGAATTCTCCATATTCTCCCCAAAAGGTGAATCTCAACATACTTCAGTTTATTTCTCAACACCAACTCTTAGGAGACTCAGGACTTTCTTGTCCAGAGTTCTGTTGTGACAGAACCAACAGCCACCGTTCTAATGCCGGTGTGACTTCACACTTCACTGGACAAACGCCACTCCTCCGGCCCGTCGAGCCAGCCCCTGCACCAGTTAATCCCCACTTCTGCTTATGGAATTCACAATTTACATGAAATGACTCTCTTATAGGAACAGTTTTTTATTCAGCCATTTTTTTCCCTTTACAGCTGGAATTCTGGAAATTCAAACACCACATCTTTGCCCGTCAGCTTCTTGTAGACACCAGAAAATGTTTCCACCTGCGAAGACAAACAATGTTGTTTATACATGCTGTGTAAGAAAGTCAGGTATTATCACCCTTCCAACTGCATCTTCACTTTGAAGTGAACTCTTGAGGTTGGTTAACCCAATTAAGGTAGCCTATTTTCTGTCGAAATGCACAGCTGTATGAAGATTATCTGGAACCTCTTTGATGTGCAACTACAGGAGACTCAAAGAGGTGAGTAGGCCTGAACACATCCCCTCAGGAAGAAAACCTAAGCAAAGTGATGGGGCACTGGAATTTAGGATTCCCAAAGTGAAATAAGGACACCAAGACCATCTGTTCAAAGGCCAAAAGTAAGTGCTTCACTTAGAAGATAAACCAAATAAACCCACCCCCAAACAAACTCCAAAAACCTCCCATTGGCTTGCATGAAGGAACAGATACAGAAGCACAGAACGGCTGGAGTTGGAAGGGAGCTTAAAGATCACCCATTGGCAGGGACACCTCCTGCTAGATCAGGCTGCTCTGCTAGGTGTCACACACAGCTGCTTTGTCTTTTGGCAAGGTAAGCTAGACCATTGGTTCAAAACTGTCTCGCCTCATCTTGGGCATTTTACTCCAACTGCAAACAGAAGCACCTCGCGCCACAAGCCAAAGGGCAGCCCTTCTGCTCCCATCACCTTAGCAGCCCCTTAGCCCTTGTCAGAATGCCACCCCAGCCTGCAGGAGAAAGCAAAGCTGTTTTATTTACCTTATGTTCAACATTGTTCTGCTGTGCTTTGTCCAAATGGACTTTGATGAGCCTGCTGCCATCCAGCTTGACGCGGATTCTCTTGCCCACGATTTCACTGGGGAAGACCAGGTCCTCGAGGATGGCGTCGTGCACTGCGGTGAGCGTGCGGCTGAAAGCCCGCATGTGCATCGTTAACACACACCCCTCTGCCCAGGGCTCAGCCTTCCACAGCCTGCTTCAGCTGACAGTTCACTGCTCTCTGCTTGGTTGGGTTTTTTTAACTGTTACTATGTGACAATACTGTGTTTTGACACGGGACATGCAAAAATGCAAGCTAAATTCCACACTGAAAACCTCAGTAAGTGCATGAGGGCAAAGGGGCAGCACCCAGGCTTCTGAGCTTTCAGATCACATGCTACTCTGCAACAACATCCCCACAGCTTGCTTTTATTTCTACACATTTAAGGAAGGTTTTATTTAAATTAGAACAAAGTTGTCCCGCCTGCAATATTGCCAACCACTCTCTGGAAGAGTGTAAAGGTGCAAATACCTCCAGCTACACAGAGTATGTTCCAAGGAGACCAGCTGAGAAAGATTGGTTTCTTCATCTGCCTAAACCCAGGCAGTTTATAACACTAGTAGATTAAAAGGAAAATAGTGGGTATCTCTGTTCCATGCTTCACAGCCTGTCTGATGTCTGCATTTGTGTTCATGAGCCATCCAGAAGTGAGCCAAAATTAATCCAGGTTATTTTGTGTACGAGTCTAGAGACTAGTTAAGAGTTCCAGCTTCAGTTTCAAGGCAGTATGACTAGGCTCTCTGACCTCTACAGCAGCATTTCAAACTTGCAATCACTGGGACAGCTAAGGGAGACAATCAATCACATTCCTGTGATTACACCACCACTAGACTGAAAAAATGGCCAGCCCTGCACAATTCTCCTTCCTTCATGTGTTAAGTGGCAACTTTGACCACACACACAGATGCCAACTTCCCTGGCTACTGTGCAATGCTAGTTTTAATCATAGAACCAGGAAGGCTGGAGAAGACCCGAGAGATCATCCAGTCCAACCTGTCACCCAACACCTCAACTAAACCATGGCTTCAAGTGCCACATCCAATCCTCTTTTGAACACCTCCAGTGATGGTGACACCACCACCACCCTGGGCAGCACATTCCAATGGCCAATCACTTTCTGTGAAGAACTTCTTCCTAACATCCAGCCTAAACCTCCCCTGGCACAACTTGAGACTGTGTCCTCTTATTCTGGTGCTGGTTGCTAGGAAGAAGAGACCAACCCCCACCTGTCCACAGCCTTCTTTCAGTTAGTTGTAGACGGCAGTAAGGTCTCCCCTGAGCCTCCTCTTCTCCAGGCTAAACAACCCCAGCTCCCTCAGCCTCTCCTCACAGGGCTGTGCTCAGGGCCTCTCCCCAGCCTTGTTGCCCTTCTCTGGACACCTTCAAGTGTCTCAATGTCCTTCTTAAATCGAGGGGCCGGAACTGGACACAGGACTCAAGGTGTGGCCTAACCAGTGCTGAGTACAGGGGCAGAATGACTTCCCTGCTCCTGCTGGCCACACTATTTCTGATGCAGGCCAGGATGCCATAGTAGTCTTGTTTCATGTCACAGAAGCATAGCATCACTAAGGCTGGAAGAGACCTTTAAGATCACAAAATAGTCTGGGTTGGAAGAGACCTCTGAAGGTCATCTAGTCCAACCCCCTCAGCAGTAAGCCAGGGCATCCTCAACTGGATCAGGATGCCCAGGGCCATACCAATAAAGGGCAACAAAGAAACTAGATGAGAGCAGAGAGGCCATTTAACCCACATGACTACACTGCTGCTGTTAAATTCACATCCAGGGGGACTACACATAGCCACATCCCTCCTCAGACATGGCCTCTCACTAAACCCCTTCAGGGTGTGCGCCTTGCTTTCTGTACAGTCTGAAATCTCAGCTGGATGTGTCTCTTGCTACAGCTTAGAAAACAAGTAATTGTCAGCAAGCTGCAGTGACAGAGGCAGGGGGCTGGAGTTTCTCACACCAGCTATTGCTGGCTGAAATTTGGCTACAGCCAGTTACCAGAAATAGCTGTGTCAAGCAGAGTTTATTATTTACTCACCTCCTGGGACGCTTCTGCTTGTTTTTTGTGCGGCTTTTTCTTGTTGGCTTGGGCAAAATCCTCCTCTGTAAGGCAATTGAAAAAGCCAGGCAAAGGCATGTCAGCATGCAGTGTTTGCAACCAACTGAAACCCCCCTCCACCACAAAACATCTAGACTTTTTTCTGCTAGAGACAGATGAATGGAACACTGACAAGGATACTTGAAGTATGTCCAAGCACAGCATCAGAGCCCGGTATTACGTGCAGAAGGCAAGTTACAGGTACTGCTGCAGACTTACAGCACCATTCCAGTTGGAAAAGACCTTTAAAGTCATTAAGCCCAACCATCTTCTAACTCTACAAAGTCTCTACTAAGCCAGGTCTCTCAGCACTGCATCTCTGAGTCTTTGAAACACTTACAGGTATAGGGATTTAACCACCTCCCTAGGAGAGCCTCTTCCAGTCTTTGAGAACCCTTCCAGTCAAGAAGTTTCCTTTGATCTTAGCTCTTCCTTCCCAATCAGTACACAGAATCGCAGCAGGGTAAGGGTTGGAAGGGACCTCTGAAGATCATCTGTTCCAGCCCCGCTGCTAAAGCAGCATCACCTTAAGTAAACCACCCAGAACATGCCCAGAAGGGTTTTGAAAGTCTCCAGAGAAGACAACTCCAGCACCTCTCTGGGCAGCTTGTTCCAGTGCTGTCACCAATACAACCAACCTGGTCTACTGTGTCTTGTTAGCAATCTGAGCACACTTCTTTGGGAACAGAAATCTCAAAGGACTTAGCAGCTTCTGTTAGACTGAGCCTCTGCTGTGAAGCAGTGAAGTACCTCAGTCCCACAGACAGCTAGGTGAGATGTAAAATGAAATGCTACTTCACACCATGAGAAATATTACACAATCCAGACTAAAATCTGCTTTAAATGGAACCTGTTCCAAAAGCTGCATCTGAAGGTGTATGCACAACAGCCTGGATCTGTACAACAGATTTCCTACTTCCCTACCTACCAGGGTAGATCTTTTAAACCCAAGTTTTAGCTGCATTTGTAGCCACATGGCTGTGTTCACAAAGGGGTTATTGCAATCCAAACTGGGATGCACCATGTTCAAAAGTAACATTTCACTTACAGCAGGAAAACTGCACCCACTGCCCTCTGAAATGTGATTAAGCTATGGGAGAATTGTCAACCACTTAGCTTAGGGAAGCCTGAGGCACTTCAGAAGAAGCAGTCTTCTTCCACAAAGATTATGGGTAAGGTGCTTTGATTCTTAACATTTTACAGAGTTTTCCATAACAAGAGCTTCAGTCTAGCACACTGCTCTCCAGACAGATCTCTACTGCTGTCCAGAGAGCCACCCATCACCTTTTTATGGCTTAGCTCCTTCCATTAATTCAGAACTTCAGAGTTTACTTTCTCTCCTATTGAACTTTAGGTGCTTAGATTATTTGAGTGCAGCAAGGCTTCTATTAATATGGGTCTGGATCAGTACTGGATCCAGTCTTGTTCAGTATCTTCACCAACAACCTGGATGCAGGGACAGTGGTCCACCAGCAAGTTTGCTGACATAAAACCAGGAGGAGTGGCTGACACCCCATCAGGCTGTGCTGCCATTCAGGCAGACCTGGACAGAGCGGAGAGTTGGGCAGAGGGAAACCTCAAACTTCAGCAAGGGCAAGTGTAGAGTCTTGCCCCTGGGGAGGAACAACCCCAACACCACTACAGGCAAGGGGTGCACCTGCTGGAAAGCAGCTCTGCAGAGGACCTTGAAGTACTGGTGGACAAGTTCACCATGAGCCAGCAATGTGCCCTTGGGGCCAAGGCAGCCAATGGTCTCCTGGGATGCATCAAGAGAAGTGCGGTCAGCAGGTCACAGGAGCTGCTCCTTGCCCTCTGCTGTGCCCTTTACCAGGCCACACTTGGAGTACTGTGTCCAATTCTGAGCCCCCCCCGATTCAAAGCCAAGGAACTACTAGAAAGAGCCCACCAGAGAGTCACAAGGATGACAGAGAGACTGGAACACCTCTCTGATGAGGAAAGACAGAGAACTGGGACTCTCTAGACTGCAAAAGGAGAAGACTGAGAGGGGATCTCCTCAATGCTTCTCAATACATAAAGGGTGGAGGTCAAGAGGATACAGCTGGGCTCTTTTCAGTGGTGCCCAGTGACAGGACAAGGGTCAATGAGCACAAGCTGTAATACAGGAGGTTTTGCTGAGACATAAGGAGAAACTTTCCTGTGAGGAAAGCACTGGAACAGGCTGCACAGAGAGGTTGTGGAGTCTCCTTCTCTGGAGGCATTCAAAACCCACCTGGACATGTTCCTATATGATTGACTCTAGGTGATCCTGCTCTAGCAGGGAGGCTGGACAAGATGATCTTCGCAGGTCCCTTTTAACCACTACCACTCTGTGTTTCTGTATGATCTGCTCCCTACTGCTTTCAAGCTTTGCTTTTCAGACTTCTAAGGGATTAAGAAAGGACACAACACAAAAGCAATATCCTCCAAGAACAACTTTCACATCTCCAAGTTTACATAGCCTTGTTTGACATCCAAATGATTTTAGCTCCCATCTGCAGGAAATTCATTACACGTCCTCTTAGTACAAATACAATGCATTGTATCAATGCTACCTTGAAGGGCAAAGACAAGAAAAGCACTGCAGCATCAGAACATGCTATCCAGAGAGGCTGTGGAATCTTCGTCCTTCCATGTTCAAAACAAGACCAAATCACAACTGACCTGATGTAATACTTGCAAGAGTGCCAATTCATGCATGGGGATGGACTTAAGGACTTCCAGGGATCCCCTCAAGCCAGAATTTGACTGACTCTAAGGGTTTTTACCTGAGCAATGAACACCACATGCTTTCCACTGAATTTCTTCTCCAGCTCACGAACTAGCCGCACCTGAATCTTCTGGAAGGATTTCAGCTGAGGAACTGGCACGAAGATAATGATGGCTTTTCTGCCACCACCCACTTCAATTTCCTGAAACAGAAGGTAAGCATCATTCAAGGAGTTAAAGGTTTGGTCATGAATCCTCTGAACACAGATATTTGACTGCCTTCTCACAACTTTGGGGAAAAAGGCACCAGGGAGCAGTACCTGTTTTAGTGCATTTAAGAGCAAGCATTACATAGAAAAACCTCTGTCAGAGAACTTATTTGCTGTGAAGCAGTGATTGCTGAAAGGAGTGGTGGGATTTATTGCCCAGTCCATCCTCTAAACACTAAAGCTCATTCTTTCCTCAAGACTGGACTCAGAATGCTGGAATGCCAGTTACACTGAGCCTTTATGACCAGAGCAGCAGGGGCAAGCACACGCCAATACAAAGTTTCAAGCCTTCCTTGGTCTGTTACAGACTCTCCACGAACTTCACACAAATCTCTCTCTTGTGTTTCAGATACTTCACGGAAATCATAGACACATTTGGTTTGGAAAAGACCTTTAGGATCATTGAGTCCAACCATTATCTAACACTATCAAGTCTAAACCACGTCCCTCAGCACCACATCTCTAACAAACCTCCAGGGATGAGGATTCAGCTACCTCTCTGGGCAGCCTTTGACAACCTCTTCAGTCAGTAAGTTTCTTCTACTATCAAATCTAAACCTCCCTTGGTGCAACTGGAGGCCATTTCCTCCCATCCTATCCCTCGTTACCAGGGAGAAGAGACCAACACCTACCTGACTCCCACCTCCTTTCAGGGAGTTCTAGATAGTAAGGTCTGCCCTCAGTCTCCTCCAGACTAACCAACCCCACTTCCTTCAGCCACTCCCCATGTGAGCTGCTCTCCAGACCCTTTACCAGCTTCATTACCCTCTTCTGGACCCACTTCCAGCAGCTCAGTGATCTTTCTCGCACTGAGGGCCCCAAACACTAACATTAGTTTTCTTTCTCCTTTTACACTCATTTTGTTCTTCCTTCAAGCTTGTTGCCTTTGTAAATTACAACTACAACTGAAGCCAGGCTGACACGTGACCAGGTCAGTCTAACACCTTGATTACTTGCATTTTCCCCACTTGATACAGAAGAGGATTTACAGCAAACACTCTTTTACAGAGAGTATTACAGTTCATGCCCCTGACAAAAACTCTGCAGTGCCTGCTTCGCCAGCCCACATGCTCACACAAAATGTCACGTTTCAGACCTCAAGCCCAGTTTGCAGGAACAGAAAACAAAGCTGTTACTTTTAAACACGGTTCCTTAAAACATCAGACTGCTGTTAGAGTTTTTACAGCAACTTTCCAGATCAGCTGCCCAACAAACCCCTCTATTGCAAAGCCCTACACATTAAGAGCAAATACCAGAAGATGAACCACAACAGTAAGTGGTAAAACAATCAGAGAGTGCAAGACACAGCTAAAGCCACCGTTTACCTGTAGGTTAGTGTTTTCAAGACTACACACACAGCAAGTCACCACACAACTCTGTGGAGAAGGTCCAGCTCACCTTAGCTGCTGTGATGTTCAACTCCCGCAGCTGAGCCTTTAAATCAGAGTTCATTTCCAGCTCTAGCAGAGCCTAGAGAAGTGAAAGGGCAGAATAATCTGTTAATTTGTAAGAACCCTTGAAACCAAACCCAGTCCACAGCACCAGAATGCAGCTACAGATTTACTAGTCAATGTGAAAGATTTCCTAGAATCACAGCATTGCTCTGTTTGGGAAAGGCTGTAAAGACCATTGAGTCCAACCATTTCTTAGCTGTATCTAGGCTGGTCCTAAATCCTGTCCCTCAGCACCACACCTGTGTCTCTCTGAAATACCTCCAGGGATGGGGATTCAACCACCACCCCGGGGGAGCCTCTTCCAGCCTTCTGTGAAGAAGTCTCCCCTCCCCTCAGCCTCCTTTTCTCCTGGCTGAACAACCTCACCTCCCCCAGATGCTCCTCAGAAAACCCGCGTTCCAGACGCTTTATTTAACTTTCTCTAAGTCACTTCGACAGATGCAACAAGTTCAACTGGTGGGAGCAGAGGCTGACTGCTCCAGTTCCGCGTTTGAACAGCACTATCCTCGGAGTTTAACTGCTGTAACACCATCTCTGTAACCTGCACTCGGCTACCAAACAGCAAGGCAAACGACACGTACCTGAGATATACCAGACTCGAACTCATCTGGCTTCTCGCCATTAGGCTTCACAATCTTTGCACTAGAGCTGAACATGGCCTTTCTGCAAGACAAAAGAGCCCAGCTGTGACCAGGAGCACATCTTCTACTACAAACAGCGAGACTCCTCCACCCGGCTCCGCAGCCCCACAATTCAAAGAGAAGCCAGAGAGAACCCCGGGGACCACGCAAGTCCCAACACGTCGCTCCAGGAGCTACCGACCACAACGCGGGAGAACTCCCATGAGGAAGGTAGGGCCCCGTCCGTCCCGGTCTCCCGCGTGTGCGCTAATACGCCGCAGATAGGAAGCTCAGTTAAACCAGAGAGGCTGCCCGGCCGCTCACAGAGTCCCACGTACCGCCGGGTGGCCAGGACGCACAGTCCTCCCCGGTCCCGGGGCTCCGCACCCGGCTCTGGCCCCCTCCTCCCGCTTCGCGGCCTCCCTGGGGGCGCCGTTGGAGGCACACTCCCGCCAGCTCCCCTCCTCCGGCACCGGGCGGCCATCGGGCCTCCGGCTGGTGGTAATCGGGGACATCCCCAACCGGAGGCTACCGCAGGAAAAGTTGCTTGTCACCCGGCTCCGTATTGCCGCGGCGGTGTGGGAAAAAACTTCGGCACCACCGAGGCCCGCACAGGACACAGACACCCACCTCGGTCAGCGCCGGCCTAGGAAAAGGGAGAGCTCTCGCGAGAGCGCCCCAGATCGCGGCCTGGGAAGGCGCTCGCCCCGCCCCGGCAGTAGTGAAGCCGAAGGCGGAAAAAGGGCAAAACACAAACCCTCCTGCGCCACCAATCTCCCGTTACTTACAGCAAAGTGAAGCCCGAATGGGCAGTTAAAGTCCTGGCACGGCGCCGGCGGATGACGTTGGTGCCAGCCTCTTGGCGCTGCGGGGAGGGGACGGCGTCGAGCATCACATGCGCAGTGCTGCTGGCGCCGGGGCAGGTAGGAGGTGTCTACTTGGTGCTCTAGTACAGGACTCTCATGAGTGTAAGACGTCTTCTGAGCCTTATCTGACTCTACCAAGGGTGGTGCAAAACTATGTCCCTCTTTGAAACACTTCCAGGCGTGGAGATTTAACCGACTCCCTGGGGAGCCTTTTTCAATCTTTTGAGAATCCTTTCAATGAAGAAGTTTCTTCAAATACACAACCTAAAGCTCTCCAGGTGCAACTTAGGACATTCCCTCTTGTCTTACCACTTGTTACTAAGAAAAAGAGACCAAGATCCACCTGGCTTCAACCTTTCAGGTAGTTGCAGAGAGCACGTTACTTGGGCTGGTAGAGGAGAACTCAGCTGAGGGCACCTGTGAGATTTTATTTCTCTTTTAATAACAGGCTGTCGGGTGAGGATTTTGCGTAAAGTGCTATAATTTCATACATTCCGTGTCCCACTCACCCATACAGAAGCTGATTTGGATATATTTTAAAGTACTGCTGTTGAGGGGGGAACGACAAACCCCCAACAACAAAACAGAAACCCCATGAACCCCGAGGCCTTTCCAGTAATTTTGGCCTGTGTGACGGCTCGTAGGGAAGGCCTCGGTGCGCCCTCGCCGCCGCCCCCTCACGGCCCTCGCGCATGCGCAGGCCAGCGGCCGCGGCGGGCTCGGGCGCTGGAAATGGCGGCGCGGCTACGCCATGTTACGGTGGCTGGTGTCTGTGCTCAGTCACTCCTGTTTTATCTCCAAGAGTGACAGCATGTTCTATGCTGTGCGCAAGGGTCGGCGGACGGGAGTCTACCGCACCTGGTAAGGGCTGCGGCAGAGGTACTGCAGGGAGCCGCCCCCCGGGCCGGTCCTGGGCCACCCTCAGCCCTCCCCTTGTCTCTCTATTGCAGGGCAGAATGTCAGGAGCAGGTGAACAAGTTCCCCTCCGCCAGCTTCAAGAAGTTCGCTACGGAAAAGGACGCCTGGGCCTTTGTGCGGGGTGCTGCGCTGGGGCCGGAGCAGCAGCCCGAGCCCGCAGGTAGCTTCGTGTTCGCCTCAGCCCCGGCGGGGAAGGGAGAGCGCCCCGGCGGCGCTGGGGAGGAGAGAGGGAGGCTGCAGCGCTCCCTGGTACCGCCCGCCTGGCTCCTGCCTGGCGCCTCTGTAAACACTGCGGTGCCGGGCTAACGCGGGCAGCGGCTGCCGCGTGGGTGTCTTGTACTGACGGAGTGCTGTGGGAGGAAGTGCAGTGCTGGCTCTGCCCGTGGGCGCGGCGGTAGCGGTGTCTGTGCAACTGGGGTGTTTCTGTAGGGGTTTGCAGAACGCCGCTTCTCGTAGCTCTGTTTTAAGGACCGTTATGTGTGTGTCTTCAGTTTCATCCACAATCAAGAATGACTGTTCTTTGCTAGAATATTACTTGCATAACCACTTAGGGCTGGTGTCAGTTAACAGACTAGAGTTGCTAATTGCAGAATGGTTTGAGTTGGAAGAGATCTTAATCTAGTTTCAGCCACCTCCATGGGCAGGGACACCTCCTGTTATAGCAGGTTTCTCAAAGTCCCATCTAGTCTGGCTTAGAATACTGCCAGGCTTGGAACTTCCACAGTTTCTCTGGGAAACCTGTTCCCAGTGTTTTACCACTCTCCTGGAGAAGAATTTCTACCTAATGTTAAGTCTAAATCTAATGTCTTTCAGTTTGAAGCCGTTAAGCCTTGTCCAATCACTACATTTCAATCAGTCAGCTCTTAATCAATCTAGCAGGATCCCAGCCATGAGCCCTGCTCCTTTAGTGGGTGAAGGATCTTGCAGTTC
This sequence comes from Melanerpes formicivorus, assembly GCF_026170545.1. NCBI lineage: Eukaryota > Metazoa > Chordata > Aves > Piciformes > Picidae > Melanerpes > Melanerpes formicivorus. Next base: position 11,648,200 of record NW_027142377.1, read on the forward strand.
ACTGCAACCCTAACCAAGCCTGGGAGCAACCTCCTGGCTGAAGGAAGAGCTCGAATCTATTCTTTGCAGGGCTTTATCCTAGTCCTGAGTCAACTGCTGTCTTTGGAATCACTTGTTCCAAATAATATTGGATCTTTAAAAATGTTTTTCTCCCCTTTTGGAAGTGGCATGTGGTCCTGGAGCTGTAACACAGGAAAAGGGTGACAAGAGAGAGGAGCCAGAGGGGAGCGTGTTGTGCTGCAGCACATGCAAAAGGCCCTATGAAGAGCCTGCAGGTGAAGAACACGCTGCAAAGCGTGTGAAACAGGAGGAGGTGGCCTCAGCACCCACAGCCAGTGAGGAGAAGTTTTCATATATGGGTGAGCTCTTTCATTAGTCCTAAACTCTTTGCAGTTCTTTGCAGTCCTGTATAAGTAACAAATTAATTATTGGGAAGTTTTTAGTAAGGAGGTTTGTGTATGGCAGCATCAGGTTCAGCTTAATGTTGTTTCTGTTCTAAATGGAAATGAGAGCAATGATCTCTTTGCTCGCATTGTCTTCCAGTGTGATTTTAACTGCTTTTGACTGGTACAGTGCAACCTGGTTGTTACAGATGACATTTTATGTGTGTCTGGATTACTGGCTGTATTTAAATACACAGATGTGGCTGGGAAGCTTTAAGGTTGAGTGAAGAAAAGATCTGCAGTGGGAGTATGGAGCTTGGGGCAGAGGTGCTTCTTGAGGCTGGCTGATTTGACAGGAGGGAGGGTACGAAGCTGCAGTGGGGCTTGTGGTGTTTTGCTTTACTAACTGACATCTCTTCTGTGGTTAACTTTTTGAAGAGCTCTCTGAAGAGGGAAGTTTTTGGGGATTAATCTCCTGACAGACATTTCATTCTGCTTAAAGAGCCTACGTCCTTGAAGGGCTGGTTGAATTTCTGCTGTGGGTCCTTTCCTAGGTGACTTTGCAGTTGTTTATACAGATGGCTGTTGCTCGGGTAATGGACGCAACAGGGCACGTGCTGGAATAGGGGTCTACTGGGGACCAGGTCACCCTTTGTAAGTAGCTGGAGGGATTCTTTACTTTTAAGAACTATGTTATTGTTTGTTTTGTTAGTGATTTACAGTACCAGTCTCCTTTTGCATACAGAACGGTGCTGTTGAGACTCGCAGTGACAGTGCTGTGAGACTATTGAGTTACTGAGGGAAAAGGAGGAAGCAGCTTCTCTGGGAGGTTACAACATGGGGACAGTCAACCACAAGTCATATTTTTAGGGAATGAAGCTACCATTCAGGTGATGCAGGAAGTCTTTAAGATAGATGTAAGTGTGCCCCGAAGACAGCAAATGTAATTGAATGTGATGACAAGTCCATGTAGGCAGGGTGCAGTGTGTGGGTTGAGGCTGCAGCTAGAGTGTGTATTTGTAGAATTGTTTTGGTGACCAATCATTATCTAATCTCACCAAGTCTGTTGCTAAACCATGTCCCCCAGCACCACATCTCTGTCTCTTTAAAGACCTTCAGGGATGGGGATCCAACCACCTCCCTGGGGAGCCTGTTGCAGTGTTTAAGAACCCTCTCAGTCCAGAAGTTCCTTCTAATCTCCAACCTGAAACTCCTCTGGTGCAACTTGAGGATGTTTCCATGTGCCTCTTGTTACTAGGAAGACTCCTTTATTAAAAAAGAAAAAAAAAAGTAGCTGCCTTGTGTTGATTGTTCTAATGTGTAGCTGTTAGACCCCATTCTGAATATTTGGGCTGACTAATCTCCTGTTCATTCCTTGGAGACAGAAATATCAGTGAAAGGCTTCCTGGACGGCAGACTAATCAAAGAGCAGAAATACATGTAAGTAGTAAATGGCATGAAATGATTTTGCCTCTTAGTCTGCACTACTGCACTCAGGAGTATTTAAACTTTGGCCTTCAGAAACTAGTTACAGAGCTGTGAGGGGAGTGTACAAAACATAGAGTCATAGCATCTTTGTAGCTGGAAAAGACTAAAGATCATTGAGTCCAGTTGTATCTAACTCTACCAAGGCTGGTGCTAAACCATATCCCTCAGCATCACACCTTTGTGTCTTTGAAACACTTTCAGGGATGAGGATTCAACCACCTTACTGGGGTTATCAGAAACCCTTTCAGTGAGTAAGTTACTTCTGATATCCAATGGATATCAGGAGTTACAACTTGAAACAAATTATTCTCAGGGTGATCTTTATTGGCTTTGAACAAGGAAGGTAATTCACCTTGAGAATTCCCAAACATCATCCTCCCAAGCACAGATACTTAAAACAGCTTGGTTCTCAAGTCTGCATATTATCTTTTGCATTTTTAACGTGGATATCTCAGACTTTGGGGTGAGGGCTGCTGAGTAGTGGTTAAGAAGAGAATCAGCTTTTTATTGTGATAGTATTAGAATAGAATAGAATAGACCAGGTTGGAAGAGACCTTCAAGATCATCGTGTCCAACCCATCAACCAATCCAACCCACCCAAACAGCTAACCCATGGCACCAAGCACCCCATCAAGTCTCCTCCTGAACACCTCCAGTGATGGTGACTCCACCACCTCCCCAGGCAGCCCATTCCAATGGGCAATCACTCTCTCTGTATAGAACTTCTTCCTAACATCCAGCCTAAACCTCCCCTGGCACAGCCTGAGACTGTGTCCTCTTGTTCTGGTGCTGGCTGCCTGGGAGAAGAGACCAACCTCTGCCTGTCTACAACCTCCCTTCAGGTAGTTGTAGACAGCAAGAAGGTCTCCCCTGAGTCTCCTCCAGGCTAAGCAACCCCAGCTCCCTCAGCCTCTCCTCACAGGACTGTGTTCCAAACCCCTCACCAAGTTCATTGCCCTTCTCTGGACTCGTTCCAGCAGCTCAACCTCCTTCCTAAACTGAGGGGCCCAGAACTGGACACAGGACTCCAGGTGTGGCCTAACCAGTGCAGTGTACAGGGGCAGAATGAGCTCCCTGCTCCTGCTGGCCACACTGTTCCTGATGCAGGCCATTATAGTGTCATATGCTGTAGATATATATAACAAACAATTCCAAGCTTTGAGAAGTGCTCTCTGTTACTCCTGAAATGAGCTTGTGTTGGCACCAACAGATTCAGTCTTCCCTCTCACCTTGTCTTCATTTTAGTACCGCTGCTGTCCTGCCCTGTGTGTTTGGGATTGAGTGAAATGAGGGATTCATAGCATTAGAAAATTGTTTTGCTTGGAGAAGACCTCTTAAGGCCATCAAGGTCAGCTTTTGACTTAACACCACCATGGCCATTACAACACTGATCTGATGAAAAGCTACAGGAATTTGATTTTAGAGAGGGACAAGCAGAGGTGGTGCTGCTGTGCCAAAGATCAAACTTGTCACTGGAGAAGTTTTCAGCCCTACAGCCAAACCCATCTACTTTGCCCTCTTACTCAATTTTTATTGGGTTGTTGGTTGGTTGGTTGGTTTTTATAGTACTATAAAATAATCTCTTTTAGGGATTCTAGAGTGTTGGAATTGGTGGCACAAATCCTTCCTCCTCAAAATTAGGGAGAAAATGCCTGGATGCTTGGGGTGCAGTTGATGGAAGCTTAGATGAAAATTGGTTAGGGAGCTTGCTCCTTCAGTACGAAGCTGAATAGCACAGTGGTTTGGGCTTTTCTTGCCAGTGAAGCTTAAGTGGTTTCTTGTTTGCCTGATTCATGAAGTGGCCATCTGCATGTGTCATTGTGGGAGCCTCTACTCCAAAGCATGGTGATTCTCATTGATAGATGGCTGCAATACCCTGTGTAGCCCTGTTAGTTTCAGGTACCTTGCTGGTATTTTAATCACTTCTGTGCAAAATCCTGTTCTGAACTGTGATTCTTTTGAAATGTCCTTAAGGCAGCCTGCAAAGCTATAGAGCAAGCAAAGAGTCAAAACATCAAGAAACTAATTATCTACACTGATAGCAAGTTCACTATTAATGGTAAGTTAATGATTCTCATTTTCCAGATTCTTAAAGACACACTGCATGCTTTTTCATGGCACAAGGCTGTGCCAGAGCATGCTGGGTCCTGGGGAGAGGGATGGAAGGAAGAGAATGCATACCTTATTTCAATACTCATGGCTGCTTGGGTGGAAGAACTTGAGAATGTTACAGGGGTCACCTGCTAACTGCATGAAATGCAAGGAGAGACCAAGTGCCTGTTACAGGAAAGGCTGACAAGTAATGACAGCATTTTTATTTGAAAGCATGTAGTATCAATCAGCTGAGAGACAAGGCTGCCTGTGTATACTCTTAACAATGTACTCAGGAAAGTACTCTGAAGTTGGTGCAGGTCCCACTCTGGTTTGATAAACATTACTTTGTGAAGTGTCAAGAATGTATTTCTGAAATGAGAGAGAGAGACCAGTGCTTAAGTAGAAATGAGTGGGGTTTGGTTTGCTTTGCAGGAGAGTTTTGTGTGCTAGATTGGTGACTCTGTCATGAGAGCAGTAAGGGTGTCTTGCATTGTTGAAACCACCATAGGTATTTTAAAACATAAATAAATCTTTCTTTAAGCAGCAGTACAGTAAATTTGCTGGCCAGAATGTTAACTCTTGTTCTGTGGAAACCTGCTTAGGTGGCCCTTCTGTGAAGGATTCTGTCCAGTGTGCAGAAACTTTCTTCTGTGCCTGTGTTTCCCCTTAGTTTCTCCAACAAAGCCATATTAGCTTATTCTTAGCTTCATTTTGCTGAAGTTCATGTTGTCATTTTATGTGTAATGCTTATATGAGATTGTAGTCCTTATCTGTTCAGGAAAACATGGTTGGGTAATTCAGGTACTAATGGGAAAACACAAGTTTGAAATCAGTAGAGAACCAGACAAGAATATCTTCTATCTCCAGGGGCTTTGCTTGGGACTGTACAGAGTTAATGCCTTGCTGAAAGGCCATTTGCTCCATCTTGATCCTTGCTGGCCTCTTTAACAGCATCTTTATGGTGATGCTCCTTCTGTGTAGGTATTACAAGCTGGGTCGACAACTGGAAAACAAATGGCTGGAGAACAAGTTCGGGAGGAAGTGTAATAAATAAAGAAGATTTTGAAAGACTTGATAATCTATCAAAAGACATAGAAATCCAGTGGGTGAGCACCTCAGTTCTTATTTTATGGGTATCTTCAACCTGCTTTCTTGTAAATACTTACAAGTGTGACCATAACTAACTATCTTAGAGTGTAATAGTGTGCATTGCTAAGTAAAATATCAATGCAGAAAAGCTCTTGTCTTTAAAGCAAATAAGCAACATGATCTAGGCTCTTGGAACCAGTATTTTATTCATTAAAATGTATGCTAATGTCTGTCTTCTCTCTTGCTCCTACTTAGAAAGTGCTTGCAATAATTATCTTTAGGTTGTTAGTACGACTAGTGGATGAAATTTGTGTTCCTGGAAAGCTAAGCTTAAAACATAACAGTGTCTTTAAGTCACAGCTGAAATAGGGGCTTGTTTCTCAGAACTCTTAAGAGGGTGGTTTGTTGTGTGACTCAATTAGGAGTGTCTTTAAACTGGGAAAAGAAGAGAGCATATCCACCAATAAACTAATTCTATTTTTCTGACCCTTAACTGTGTTTTTTTCCAAGAAAGCTGGGCACAGAAAGTCTTGAGAATACCCATTTCTCAGTTGTCAGTTGTTCAGGGAGGAAGCAAACCCACCTTCTATACACGTGTTACAGGAGAACACATTCCACCAGGAACTGCTAACATCAGTGCCAAACATTGTGGGGACTGCAGTGTTTATTGCATCTCCTCCCTCTACATTCTACTCTGTGCTATGAGCCTACTGATCCTAGAAATGAATGTCTGTAACATTGACTTTGTGGCTGGTAATAGCATTTTTATTGGGCTTCTCTCTTTGCTCTGTAGCAAACAGGATGAGGTAGCTCTGTGCTGTGTGCTGCTTCTATGTGAAATCTGTTGCAGATACCACTCCATCCATGTTGCTCTGTGTTTCAGAGTGTGAGACTCCAATTTAAAGGCTGACTAGATCTTATGTAACTACTGCTGTTGTCTGTTGATGGGAACAACTTGATGGGAAAAACTTTAAGACTAAGGTCAAGGCTTAGCCGTCCTTAGGATATTTTGGCATGTCCACCTTTACAGAGCTAAGCTAGTACCAAACCCTTGCCCTGTAAACCTAACACCATGGTGCACAGGCTTTATCTTTGTTCCCTCTCAGATCTTGTAAATGTCAGGCTTCCTTTTCTTTCTCATCTTCCTTGCCCACCCTCCTCCACCCTTCCTTCTGAGAAGGATGGGCTTTGGGTTAAAAGTGTTTTAATTTCCAAACTGAAGGATGGATTTTAAGACATCTGAAAAGGGAGAGACTCCTCCCATGGCCTTTTTCTGTAGCAAGTTAGTGCTGTATCCATCGAGGCTGGCTGTCCCTCTGGGAAAAGACTAGCTTGCTTTGAGCACTCAAGTCAGGTAGGTTTTTATTTCTTCTCTTAAAGTAGGAGTTTTGAGCTGGAGCTGTTGTCTGCATTTCTTGAAAGCTAAGTGGCCCTTACCCAGTTCACTACTTCCCATAAAAATGATTGTCAGCATTTGACAAGAATTTCTTGGAGGAAGGGAGATGATGAATGTTATTGGTACTAAATGTGATAGGAGGCCCTCTAAGGAGACACTACTGGAGTGTGAATGAAAGCATGCTGTGTGCTCAGATCTCATGTATCTACTCTTTTCTTGATCTCTTGCACACCTAATGCTTCTCTACTTTTGTCCTAACAGATGCATGTCCCTGGTCACGCTGGCTTCCGAGGGAATGAAGAAGCTGATAGGCTAGCAAGAGAAGGAGCTAGTAAACAAACATCCTGACACAGGGGGACTACAGGCTGCTGTAGTGAGAGCAAGAGGATTAACATCCCAGGAACAACTGGACTGCTGTAAATGTTTCAGAGTTGAACATTGAACTGTACATATTTATCAGCTTCTGGGTTGGAAGAGCCCACATTTGCTTCTGTGCTGTTACAATCCAGTTAATATTTAATTGATAACACAGAGTGCTTGCTTCATTGCCATCTTTCTGAAGGGCTGCAGTCAGTGTTTTTAGCTGCTTTGAAGACTTCAGAATTCACTGGTAAAGGCAGGCTTCTGAAGTAATGTTAAGCCTCAAGAAGTAATATTCAGTCTTTATCCTAAATGTTGTGCATTTTCTTCTTAATGAAATAAATGAGGGGTTTGGTTTTGTTTTGTTTTGTTTTGCAGTGATATATATTAACAGCCCCAAATAGGTGGGAGTGGGGTGACTTTGGTGTGTGTTGGTTTGGTAAGAAGTCAGGTCTCACACAAATGTCCATGAATATGCTTTGGCATTCTGGTGCTAGCACAACTACTCTACAGATGGGCTTGCAGCACTTGCCTGTGCTTTACAGCATCACCACTTGCACAGAAATCTGCAGACTCTTGTATGTTACTTTGCAAGGTAGCAGGAACAAGCTGAAAAGCCAGGTCACAGGTAAACTTGAGCAACACATTTTTGCTGTTCTTCTTGGTTAATGTCCAAGTTCTTTGTTTCTGGCTTCCTGTTCCCATTAAGTAATTTATCATTTTTTTATGCTTATTGGTTCTCATTAGCATTGTTAGTTCCTCTGCAGTGTTGTCCCAAAGGTAATAATTGGCCATTTTATCTGAAATGGAGCTAAAGATGATCAGCTCTTCCGGTTGTCAAGTGGTTGAATGATTTTTTTTTCCCAGCCAATGATGAGATTAATGGGATGGCTAATGTGCACTTGAATTAGAGAGCAATTACCAGTAATCAACATAGTCTTATTTTCTGTGCATGCATATGGGAAAAGCAAATGGATTTGTTGTGCTGTCTTTGCCAACTTCTTTCTAAGGTACCTTCTTCATAGCATTGAACAGTACAGCTGAAGCCAGAAGTCACTAATTATTTAATTCATCGATTAATAGAATGGTTTGGGTTGGAAGGGAGCCTAAAGATCATCTGGTCCAAGCCCCACTGGCATTGGCAGGGGTACCTTCCACTAGACCAGGTTGCTGAAGGCCTCGTCCAACCTTGAACAACCTCCCTGGGCAGCCTGTTCCTTTGTCTTACCACCCCTGCTGTAAAGAATGCCTTCCTAACATCCAGTCTAAATCTGCTCTCCTCAAGCTTCATCCCCTCTTGTCCTGTCACTACAGGACTTTGAGTCCCTTTTTGGTTTTCTTGTAGGCCCCCTTCAAGCCCTGGAAGACCACTATAGTGTTTCCCTGGGGCCTTCTCCAGGCTGACCAGCCCCAGCTCCCTCAGCCTGTCACCAGAGGGGAGGTGCTCCAGCCCTCTGATCATCTTTGTGGCCCTCCTCTGGATCTGCTCCAGGAGTTTGATGTGTTTCTTACAGTGGATGCTGTACTCTGGATGGGGTCTTGGGAGTGCAGAGGAGAGGGTGTGACCAGCAGGATGATGGAGGTGATTCTTCCATCTTGATGCAGCTCAGGATATGGTTTGTCTTCTGGGCTGCAGATGCACACTACCAGCTGATGTTTGTGTGTTTTTTGTTGTGGTTTGGTGGTTTTTTTTTTTGGTCAACTGAATCCCCAAGTCCTTCTCAACAGTGCTCTTGAGTCACTCCTGGCCCAGTCTGTAGTTGTGCTTGGGATTGCTCTGACTTGGGTGCAAGACCGTGCACTTGGCCTTGTTGAACTTGATGAGGCTGGCTTGGGCCCCCCTTTCCAGCCTGGCTAAGTCTCCCTGGATGGCATTCCTTCCCTCTAGCATGTCAGCTGGGCCACACAGCTTAGTGTCATCTGCAGACTTGGTGAGGGTGCACTCGGTGCCACTGTCTATATTGCTGACAAATACACTAAACAACACTGGTTGCAGTCCTGACCCCTGAGGGACACTGCTTGTCACTGGCTCCATTTAGACATTGAGCCATGGACTGCAATTCTCTGAGTGGGGCAATCAGCCAATTCCTTATCCAGAAAGTGGTCCACCCCTCAAGGCCATACTTTTCCTGTTTGGTGGTGACCAGGAGGTCATGTGGGACAGTGTCAAATGCTTACACAAGTCCATGCAGATGACTCAAGTTGCTCTTTCCTTATCCACTGGTGCTGTAACTCCTTTATAGAGAGCCACCAAGTTTGTCAGGCATGATTTGCCTTTGGTGAAGCCATGTTGGTTAATTGCTATATGGAAATGAGAGTGCTGCTCAAGCTTCATTTCTTTGTACTTCTCATGCAGTGTAGTATCTTCTCTGTGGCAAAGTGTGAGCTCGTCTATTTAGTCACATGAAGCAGCCCAGGTCAGCTGTGTCCTTGGCTGCATCAAAAGGAGTGTGGCCAGCTGCTCAAGGGAGGTCATTCTGTCCCTCTGAGTGTGAAATAACACAAATGCCTGTGTTCAGCTCTGGAGACCTCAGCACCAGAAGGATGTGGACCTGTTGCAGCCAGTCCAGAGGAGGGCCACAAGAAAGAGCAGGGGCTGGAGCACTTCCTCTTGAGAAGTGGGGTTCTTAGCCCAGAGCAGGCTCCAAGGAGATCTTGTTACAGCCTTTCAGTAATTAAAGGGGGCCAGTAAGAAAGATGGGGGGGAATCTTTTCAGCAGGGCCTGTTGTGACAGGACAAGGGGTAATGGTTTGAAACCAAAAAAAGGGAGATTTAGACTAGATGTAAAGGAAGAAAGTTTGAGGTTTTTTAATAATGAGGGTGGTGGAAAACTGGCACAAGCTGCCCAGAGGTGGTAGAAGCCCCATCCCTGAAAATACTTAAGGTCAGGTTGGACAGGGCTCAGAGCAACCTGCTCTCGTTGAAGATAACCCAGCTCATTGGCTGGACTGGGTGACCATTAAAGGTGCATTCCAAGCCAGAGCATTCTCTGAACTGACAGAAGGAGGAAAGTGGCTCTCTGGTGGGTGATAGGTGACTGAGGAGTCTTTGCTTTTTCTCACTGCGCAGTAAAACTGATCTTGGGTGATGTAGTGGACGGATTGGACTTTGCCCTCTGCTTCTTTTGCGTGTATGCACACGACTATCCAGTGGTTCATGGACTTTAGAAGTTTGGCCAGAAGAACACCCTGCCTTCCCTGATCAGATGTCTGGTTGAGGCAGGAGAATGTCACAACCGTACCGAAGAGGTGGCATCTAATAATCTACCTGTCCTAGGATCTGCATGGGTTTTGAACACCCCTAGGGATGGTGATTCGAGCACTTCCCTGGGCAGCCTGTTGCAATGCCTGACTGCTCTTCAGCAGACGTTTTTCCTAATATCCAATCTAAACCTTCCCTGCCTCTCCCAAGCAACCCTGGAGTCTCCAGAGGAGACGCCGACACCGCTCTGGGCAGCTCGGTCCAGGGCTGCGGCACCCCGCAGGAAGGTTTTTCCTTACGTTTGAGTGAAGCCTCCTGTATTCCAGTTTGTGCCGTTGCGGCGCGTTGCGGATGGCGCCTCTCCAACACCCCGGGCAGGCTGAGGCGGGGACAGCCCCGCTCCGTGCCCCGGCCCTTCCCTTCCAGCCCGGCGCTTCCAGCCCCGCCCGCCCGGGGCCGCTGCGGCGCGGCAGAGCCTGGCTCCCGGCGGCGCGATGGTGGAGGCCTGGTACATGGACGAGTCCCAGGAAGACCAGAGGGCTCCTCACCGCCTGCAGCCCAACTGCGCCGTCAGCCTGGAGCAGCTGCGCAGCCTCGGCGTCGTCTACCGCAAAGTAAGGGCGGGGGGGGCCGGCCCGTGACGCGCTGCTGGGCCTGGGGGCGGCGGCGGCGGCGCCCCGGGGCTGGCCGGGACGGGACGGCGCTCGCCCTCGCTGCGCGGCAGCCAGTGGCAGCCGGTAGCAGCCATTTCGCTGCCTGCCGGCGCCTGCCAGCGCCTGCCGAGCCTGGGAGGGGTGGTGATTGGTCGGGGTGACTCAGCGCTAGCAGGGGGCTTGGAGTGGATGATCTCCGAAGGCCCCCTGCAGCCCGCAGCGTGCTGGGGGTGCGTGAGGAGGGCGGGCTGACCGCTGCGCTTCCGTGCGCCTGCGGGCACCCAGGCTCCCTGCAGCTCCGCTCTTTCCCCCTTGGTGACCCGAGCTGCCTCCTGAGCTAAGCAATCCTGTCTGAATGCTTCTAAAATGATTTGTTTTGTTCCCTACCATTTGTTTTTAGTTGGATGCTGATAATTATGAGACTGATCCATGTCTGAAAGAGATTCGGAGAGCAGAAAATTATTCTTGGATGGATATAATAACAATACAGAAAGACAAGCTTCCAAATTACGAGGAGAAGGTATGAGAGTCTTTGTTTCCGCTGAGGATTTTGAAGCCTACCACTAGGGTGTGCAGCCTGCACACTCTGATACAGGGCTGCAGCGAGGAGGTTTCCGTGGCTCAAATACAGCCTGCGCTGAAGTCCTTCTGACGTTGTTCTGAAAGCAGTTGAGGCTTTTTGTGTCTGTAGATTGCTTTCAGAAGTTTCAAGGATATTGCCATTTCAAGCCACAGATGTTTTAAGCATAGTGGCATTTCATCACTAAGAGGATTTAAGGATGCTCTAATTTCAAAACTTAAGGTTCGTACCGGCATAGCCTTGCCAATGTTTGACCAGTCCTCAGCCTCCCTGGGATGAAGGCAGGTGGTTGCCACCTGGGCATGAGCTTTGAAGGCATCCTAATGGCTGCTTGCAAAATAAGTCTTTTCAAAGTGAGTATTAACCTCCTGGAGTCAGTAGGGTACATTCCCTGCACAGCATTTGCTGTCCTTTTTAGGAAGCTGCTACCCTGACCGTGTCACAGAATCACAGAAAGGTGAAGGTTGGAAGGGACTTCTGGAGATCATTTACTCCAAGCCTCCTGCTAAAGCAGGTTCACATAGATCAAGTTGTGCAGGAACACATCCAGGGTTTTGAAAGTCTCCAGAGAAGTCTCCAGGCTTCAGAGATTTCATAACAGCTGAATGTGAATGGTGCCAGGCTCTCAGATGAGCTCCTAGAAGGAGCTTTCCCGATTTCCAGGTGCTGGCATGCTACTCTGACCTGAGGACAGCAGCCCAATGACACTTCTGTATTCCCATCAAATTTTCATTTGCCAGCTGTGGTGGGTTGACCCTGACTAGACTCCAGGTGCCCACTGAAGTCCCTCTAACCACTCCTCAGCTGGACAGGGGGGAGAAAATACAATGTGTTGAGGTAAGGGTAGAGACAGGGAGATCACTCACCAATTACTGTTCTATGTGATGTAACTTATTACCAAGAAAATCAGAGCAGAGTAATGAAAAACATCCCAAACCCAACTAAATCTTAAAACACCTTCCCCCCACCCCTCCTTTCCAGGCCTGACTTTACTCACACTTCTCTGCCTCCTCTTCCCCAGCAGTACAGGGGGACAGGGAAGGGGGGTTTCATCACACCTTCTTTCTGTCACTCCTTTCTCTTTAGGGGGAGGACTCTTCACACTTTCCCTGCTCCAGTGTGGGGGTTCCTCCCATAAGAGACAGTCCTCCACAAACTTGTCCAGTGTGAGTGTTTCCCATGGGCTTCAGTTCTTCATGAACTGCTCTGGTGTGGGTGCAGGCTTTCAGGAACAGACCACTCCAGTGTGGGTCCCCCAGAGGATTACAAGGCCTGCTGGCAAACCAGCTCCAGTGTGGCCTCCTCTCTCTGCACAGGGCTACAGGTCCTGCCAGGAGCCTGCTCCAGCATGGGCTTCTCACAGGATCAGAGCCTCCTGTGGGTGCATGCAGCTGCTCCAGCATGTGTTGAGGATGTTTAAGAGATACTTGCTCTTCCTAGATAAAAACTTTCTATGAAGAGCACCTGCACCTAGACGATGAGATCCGCTACGTCTTGGATGGGTCTGGCTATTTCGACGTCCGAGACCAGGATGACAAGTGGATCCGTATTTCCATGGAGAAGGGAGACATGATCACCCTCCCTGCCGGCATCTACCACCGCTTCACGCTGGATGAGAAGGTACGTTGTTAGAGGGCACTGCACCTTCCGGTGTCAGGTCCCCGTGGGCCTGTGCCGCATCAGTGACTGCACGCGCTGAGGGCTGCAGTTCGTTAGCAAAACATATTAAATATGAAGTAGGAATATGGAAAATACTAAATAATTCACAGCCTCCGAACCTCTCATCTGCAGGTCACAAATGCAGCTTGCTCTCGGCAGCTGCAACTGCAAATCATCGCCACGGGATACCCCTGGCGTCCTTTCTGTGACAGCCAAGCCTTGCGGCTGGCCTCCCCACAGCTGCCCCTGCCGTGGGCTGAGGGGGAGGTGGATCCTTCTGTGGTGCCTTGTTGTGTGTCCTCGTGGGGATGGACAGAGCGTGTCTGTCCAGCAGTGGTGTTTGTCATGAGTGCTGAATTCACCTTCAGGGAGAGAAGGATTTCGGGGTCCAGAGCTGCTGCTTGCAGCTAGCGTGTGCTGGAGTGGCTGCTGGCTCCACAGGAGGTGACCTGATTTCAGGAGGTATTTCTGGCAGTGTGGCTGTCAGATTGGCACACGTGGTCCTGATCTGTGTGTCTGTCCTTTTGGGCTTTTATAACCATGTCTGCTACCTCAGTGGTATCCCAGGAAAAATGGGGCAATGTCTGCTCTCTCCTTTGTGGCAAAGTCCCAGTCTGGAGGACGGTGTAATTTTGGCTCGACTGCCCAGATAGCAGCTGCCAAATATGTCACCAAAAGCAGATGCTGCTTTGGTGAAACACACAACGTTCCACCCCTCCACGCTGAGCAGGCCACACTGCCCATTTGAAGGCCTTGCCTTTCCATAGACAAACCGTCGGCGGTCCGGGTTGTATCCACAAGAAGTCTTCAACCTTTGTCTGCTTCAGAAACTGTAGTCCGGCAGTGCCACCTTCAAAGTCAGTTCTTGAGGTGCTTTTAAACTCTTGTGTTTTGCAGCTAAATTCTTTAAGGGCCTAACTTTATTCTTGACAATCCTGAGCACTTGAGTGCAAGAGAAGCACTTAGTGTTTACAAAGCAGGTGAGGTCTAAAGCATAGTAGATCGAAGAGAGGAGAGTTCCTCAGGACCTCCATGGGATCCCATTTCCTGCTGCCACAGCTGTACCTCGCTCCTGGCTTACTTTTAGTGAGCTGCTGGCAGGGACTGTTGCTTCTCCTGTTGAAATCTGGAGCCCTTACACTTCCTGTAGCATTGAGGGTTTTTAGATATTTGACATCCTCCCCACTCAAGCTTTTATGGGTCTCACTTTGAAGCTTCTGGTATTCCTCCAGAACATCCTGTAGCCATCCTGGGTATTCTGGTTGCTGTTGTTTAACTAAGCAAGGAGGATTTAGGTGCTTCATTGCTCTAATATTGAGGATCCAGTGCAAAAGATTTGCACAAGACAGGACTTTTTTGGGGTTTCTTTCAAACAGGGAGAAAGTTTTGCCTCCTCCTGACCTGGAGGCACTGGGTGTGACACGAGGTGTCACAGCACAGGTGCTAAATCTCCCACTGCAGCAGCTGGGAGTAGGAATGGCAGTGCAGTTGTGTGACTTGCTGGAGCACTTGAAGCTTTCAGTCCATCCTGAGGTGATGTCAAAAAGCTGGGGAAGTGCAAGTGAAACATGAACTTCACACCGAAGATCCCCTGGAAAGGAGCTGTTAAATGGCTTGTCACTTCTTGCTCTTTGGCAGAATTACGTGAAGGCGATGCGGCTGTTCGTCGGAGAGCCTGTCTGGACAGCGTACAACAGGCCTGCCGATGATCTTCCCGCTCGGAAGCAGTACGTGAAGCTCTTGGCTGGAGGAGCACAGTGATGGTCTCTGAGACGTGACAGGTGGAACAGCCCGGAGCCCTTGTCAGAGTCAGCGTGACTTGTGGCTTCTCACTGGTCAGACTTCTGCTTACATACACAGCTGGGATCACAGAATCATAGAAAAGAATCAGGCTGAGAGGTCCTTTGGAGGTCATCGAGTCCAACTCCCTGAAAAATACCAGGCCAGCTTTAAAGCTCAAGTTGCTCAAGTTGAGGTTTGGAAACCTTCAGTGGTGGAGGCTCCACAGTGTGTCTGGGCAGCTGTTTGGGCACTTAGCTGTTGCTGTGAGGAAGCTTTTGTTCTTTACTGCCATCTCCCTGGTCACAGCTTGTTGTCTCTTGCCCTTCTGGGGAATGCCTGAGAAGAGTCTGGCTCTATCTTCTCTGCAGCCCATTCTCTAGTGGAAAACTGTAGTTAGGGCTTCTTTCAGCCTTCTCTTCTCCAGCCTAGACAAACTGGGCTGTCTTCTGTTAAGGGAGATGTTCAGCACATTTTGGCCCAGTGTTGACTGCTGAGGAATGTCACTCGTAGTCACCCAGCAGTTAGACTTGAACTGCTCACTGACCCATTCCAACCTGGTGGTCCAGAAGTTTTTCACCTAGCTTGTAGTTCACATCCTTAGTGGCTACAAGCTCCTGGGGACACACTGTCAAAGGCCTTGCTGTGTTCAAGGTGAAAGACATCTACTGTTTCTCCTCCTCCACAGAGCCAGTCATGGCAACTTGGATGGCAGTGAGGATGGCCATGCAGAACATGCCCTTGCTAAATTGGCCTTAAGTGGTTGTTGCCCATCACTTGGTACTTCATATGCCTGGGATGACTTCCGTAGTGTTACTCTCTAATGCTCCTGGGGACTGAAGTGAGGCTGACCAGCCTGTAGCTCCCCAGATCTTTTTTCTTGCCTTGTTGAAGATGGCAGTGTCATTTTGGCAGTGTCATTTGCCTTTCTTCAGTCCAAGAGGGTTTCTGGATCTCTGTGACCTCCCCAGGATGCCGCAGCCTTGCAGTGACGTTAGGCAGTTGCACTTCTCGTTGCTCAGGAATCCATTTTCTAGCCTCTTTTTAACTTTTCCTTGATATTTCTGGCAGGTAAAATTGGGAGAGGTGGGCTACATTAATATTCATTCTGCTCTGGATCCATGCTAATGAACTATGTAGGATTCTGGTTTTAATTAAAGAAAAGAAACCCTGCTTCATTCTGCTCTAAAAATGTGCATCAGAGGAATTTGCATAATCGGCATTTTTGCAGGCAGCTTCCCAAGCTCTGCCCTGGCTACCTAAAGCTGTGGTTTTCTCTCAGCAAAATGTAGCAATTTACTTTGTGGAGTTACTAATAAAATTACTTGGGCTTGGGGATGCTGTCTGTTTGTTTCTGTGCCGAAGAGCGGAGTTCCTGTCCTTGTTGATCCGCAGCTCTTCCTCCTGCTGCGGCTGCCGCTCGCTCCTCTCTAGCACGGGAGAAAGCGTTAGCTGTGTGTGTTCGGCTTGGAGATGGGGAAGAGCAGAGGCAGACAACATAGATCCCATTTTCAGTAAATGCCTTGCAGTGTTTAGATGAGACATGAGGAGGAAATGAATTATCATCAGGGTGGTGAGGCACTGGAGCAGATTGTGCCGGGAAGTTGTGGAGGCTCCCACGCCTGGAACTGTTGAAAGCCAGGTTGGATGGGGCTTTGAGCAGCCTGGGCTAGTAGGAGGTGACCCTGCCCACAGCCAAGGGTTTTGGAACCCATACCATGATCCCATGCAGCTCCTCAGCAATGGGCACTGAAGCATTTTGGTATTGGTCATTGCTCTTTACAATGACAGCTGGTCAGATGTATTGCTTGCATCGTCTCTCCAGATGTGCTGACTGTGATTATCATGCCAATTACTACCTGAGAGGAGGCTGGAGTGAGGTGGGTCTCGGTCTCTTCTCCCTAGTAACAAGTGATTGGATGAGAGAAAATGTCCTTAGATGCACCAGGGGAGGTTTAGGTTGGGTATTAGAGGACACTTCTTGGCAGTTCTGTTTAGCAGCAGCCTCAGAGAGTTAGGTAATGGGTAGATTCGATGGTCTTGGAAGTCTTTTCCAACCAAAGTGTTTCTGTGATTCTGTGATTTCAGCCAGGTGCAGTACAAGCTCTTGCCTTGCAGTCCTGAATAAGCATCAACCCAGAAAGAAGCTGCAGCTTTTGCTCCTGTGAGTTTCCCTAGTGTAGCAGGCAGTAGGTAGCTGAACTTTCCCATCCTTCCCTATGGGTGTGCACAGACCGTCAGGAGGTGGCAACACTTGCCTCACTGCGGAGCTGTGTTACTTTTAACCATTTTGATGTCCTTTATGTCATAGAATCATGGAAGTGTTTTGGTTGGAAAATGCCTTTAAGATCATTGAGTCCAACCATTCCCTCGCTCTACCAGGTCTGGTGTGAAACCATGTAGTGCAGCGCCCCAGGGCTGCGTCTTTGGAACGCCTCTGGGGGTTGGGCTTCAATCAGCTCCCTGGGGAGCATGGGAGGCTTCATTTCTTTGTGTTTCTGCAAAGAGAGTTGCAATCTTGAAGTGTTTATCTTAAATTGGATGGTGTAACCAGAAAGGGCACATTTCCTGCACTAAGGTCTTGGGTTACAAGCTAGGTGAGATGCAGGGCCACAGCTGGCCCTCCCTTCTGCCCACGGGGGAGTTTGTGGGAGGGAGGTGCAGGCACAACCCATGCTTGCAAAATGCAAGCCTGCCCAGTGCTCCTGCCCAGTGCTGTTGGCTGTTGTGCAGGGGGTCACAAGCCTGGGTGAAAAACCAGTGTCACCAGCAGAGTTGAGCTCTGGTCAGACACCCACCAAGTCAGCTTGCAGGGACATTGTGCCATGTCATCTGCCTCATCACTTCAGGGAGTTTAGTGCCACTTGTCTGGAAGGAGCAGTTGAGTGTCCTCTTGTACAGCAAGTGTCCTCTTGTACACTTGTGCAGGAGTGAACTCTGTGGAGTTCTGAAGGTACAGCTACAGGAATAAACGAGGTACTGCCAGCAGCAAGTTTTATTTCTGTGATTTGTACACCACAGACAATTGTGTTTCTGAATGTGAAGTGGAACGACTTTCTCCTGGTGCTGGTGTCAGTCCCTGCTGTCCAGTCTAACTCGCCCTTCTTCTGCTTTTGTTTGGGAGGTTTTAACAAGAGTCAACATGAATTTTTTTGTTCCTCCTATGGGCCTTTCTATTTTGATCTCTCTGCAGCAGGAGAAGTGGAGGAGGCAGCAGCAGGAGCTGTCAGCACAGCCACAGCAGACTAGGAGAGGGACTGGGAAGCAGGTAACGCCCTCTCCTGGGGAGGGATTTGCAGTTGGAGGCTGTGATGGGGGATGAGCAGCGAAGCAGCTGCCCACAGCAATTGGTTTCAGCAGCTTGCTGATTACATTTCTTTAGGTGGGCTTAGAATTGTTTTGGTTGGAAAAGACCTTTAAGATCATCAAATCAAACCATCCTCTAACTCTGCTGAGGCTGGTGCTAAATCATGTCCCTCAGCACCTAATCTCAGTGACTTTTCAATGCCTTCAGGGGTAAGGATTCAACCATCTCCCTGGGGAGCTATTTCAAGTCTTCAGGAGCCCTTTCAGTCAAGAAATTTCCCCTGATACCCAGCCTAAACCTCTTCTGCTGCAACTTGAGTCCATTTCCTCATGTCCTATCACTTGTTACTAGGGAGAAGAGACCAACACCCAAATAATAGAGCAAGTGACCTGGGAAGCAGGACTGAGCCACCTTGTTTTGTCATGTCTCTGGAGCAATATATATACACCCAGTGCAGCTCCCATCTCCTGCCTGCCAGGAATAACACACGGTCGCCCCGCTGGGGACCGTCCGTCATTTTCATGGCACAATGCATTCTGCTGCTGGGAGCTGCTGGGGGCTGGGGGGGCTGGGGGGGCTTGCTGTCAACGCTTCCTGAGCCCATGCCCTTTAGTGCTCTAAGTGTCTTTGAAAGGGTGATGAAAGCTTTGCTCTCTGAGAATGGTTTTGTGTCAGCCAGGACAAAAAGCAATTTGGGGCTGGGTGTAAAGATTCCACACCTGTGTAGATATTACGTGGGAGGTTACACTGGGAGGAAACAGCTGGACAGAGACAAAATTGCTAATATTCAGAGAAATCATTCCAGAGGGAGGAGGGAGGAAGGGAGAACACACTGCTCCTTCAGATGAAAACCATGGGTGATTTCCAGGGCAAATTTCCCACACTGTCCCCCCCTTTCCCCTCCCCCCCCCCCCCCCTTCCCCAAACACCATGTGTCTACAAGTGCAAATGAAATCGATTTTTGGTCCAAAAATATGAGTCTGTTGTACTGCAGCTAGTGGAAAGTCTCAGTGCATTGATGTAGTATGAAAATGTGTGTGAGTGGTTCCTGCAGCATCTTGCTGGCAGTGTCAGCTCAGGCAGGGGGAATATTTCAGCTCCTCCAGGACTAGAGGTTAAAAACAGAAAAGAGGTGAGGTAGGAGAAGTGGTATTGAGTGGAGGGGTTTGAAGTTAGCTGTAGCAATATGATTGTGGTGTTTGATCACCCTAGGGCCACTGCAAGCACAGCTTCCAGGCCAAGATGTCAGCAGGCGAAGCCGTTCAGTACGTTACACAGCAGTTATGGACTCTGTCAGAAGGCACAGGTGTCACATCTTCATCTGCTGGGGTGTGTGTAACTAAGGCATGCAGTAGGTTAACATAAAACAATATTCACATCCAACTAAATTCTGCCAAGTTTCTCCCTTCAGTTACAAGATGTTTACATTCTGTTCTAAATCAGAGATCAAACACAACCTTCTGCAGCTGAACAAAGGCAAATCTTCCCCTACATTTCCCTCCTTCTTTCTCTCAGTTACTGATGAGGTGTGCATTCCTAACTCAAGGGCAAAACAGAGCTGTTCCAAAGCTGTCCAAACCCAACCCTTCTCCTACACTTAGCTTTTTTGGTACCTTTGTGTTAGTTTCTGCTTGAATCCAAAATGTTCCAAAGTGGCATTCCTCTCAGTTTCTCAAGACCAGCTTGAGAGATCAGTGGTCTTGCTTTCTGCAAGAGGACTCAAAACAAATTGTTGATGGTCAGTAATAGGCTTTAGAATAAATTAGGTGGGCAACCAAATGGCTGCAAGAGTGGGACAGGGTGTCTAGAAAGCTGTCCAGCAGAGAAAGACCTGGGGGTGTCGGTCGGCAGCTGGCTGAACCTGGCCTCCTGAGTACCAGCTGGCTCAAGAAGGCCAACAGCACCCTGGTGTGTGTCAGGAATAGTGTGACCAGCAGGATTAGGGAAGTGATTGTGCCCCTGCACTCAGCATGGGTAAGGCCACATCTTGAGTCCTGGGTTCAGTTTTGGGGCCCTCATTACAAGGACATTAAAGATCCTGGAGCAGGTCCACAAAAGAGCAACAAACCTGGTGAAGGGTCTGGGCAACAGGTCTTGTGAGGAGTGGCGGAGAGAACTGGGGTTGTTTGGTCTTGAGAAAAGGAACTCTGAGGGGAGACCTTCGGTGTCTCTATACAACTACCTGAGGGGAGGTTGGGGCCAGGTGGGTGTTGGTCTCTTCTCCTTAGTAACAAGTGATAGGATGAGAGGAAATGGTCTCAGGTTGCTGCATGGGAGGTTTAGGTTGGATATGATTCTCCCTCTCTACTCAGCTCTGGTGAGACCCCACCTGGAGTACTGCCTCCAGTTCTGGAGCCCCTAGGACAAGAGGGATCTGGAGGTGCTGGAAGGTGTCCAGAGCAGGGCCATGAGGATGAGCAGAGGGCTGGAGCTGCTCTGCTGTGAGGACAGACTGAAGGAGTTGGGGCTGTTCAGTCTGGAGAAGAGAAGGCTCCCAGGTGACCTCATTGTGGCCTTCCAGGATCTGAAGGGGGCTACAAGAAGGCTGGGGAGGGACTGCTCAGGATCTCAGGTAGTGATAGGACTAGGGGGAATGGAATGAAGCTAGAGGTGGGGAGATTCAGGCTGGAGGTGAGGAGGAAGTTCTTCCATAAAAGTGGAAATTTAAATGCAAGACTTCTGCTAAGGCACATTAAGCTTTAGGACTGGGATACAGCAATCAGCTCCTTCAGGCTCCACTTTCCACAGCTCTTCTCACTTGGGCCAGCTGACACAGGCATGCTGTGTTTTGGAAGTGAGCTCTGCCCTTATTTACACCAGGAACCCTCATTAAATTCAGCCAGATTCATTGAACTGAGCAGGACTGCTTGGTGTAATTAATGTTTTGAGGACAAATAATTTTGTCCTTAGTTTTAATGCTTCAGCAGTGCACAGAGCACTCAGATGTGTAACTGGATGAGCATGGGGAATTCAAACACTGAACTCCTATGTATGTTGAATCCAAACCATAAAGTGACACTGACACTCCCTCTGGCACGTTATAAGCAGTTAGCAATTTGCATGCTTCCAGCAGTGATCACACCCCTTTGCATTTACATTTTCACTATTCTGCATGTCTACCAAGATGTCACTTCTTCAATGGCTCACTGAGCTTAGAGGTCACCCAGTCCCAGCCTCCTCTACTGGTGCTTTGATCTGGTAACAAGAAGGCAGCAAACACACTGCAGTGGTAACACAGCACTACATATAAACAGGACTTTAGGGGCACTTGGAAAACAGGGGATGATGATTTCAGGATGTTTCTTTTTTAGTGCTTATTTGACACTGGCTGGGATTAGGAATGCTTCTCTGCTGCTCAGATCACAGGCTGTTATTTACAGTGCAGTGAGGATAAGGTAAAGGAAGCATGGTACTCCTTGACTGTAAAAAGACAATGGCTTGAGCGTGCTGGGTGAATTGGAAAGGACAAATCAAGCTTCCTGAAAGCACAGGAGATAGTATAACAACACAGCATGACACCTGACCTCCAGCTACATGCATGAGAATCTCTGTTACAGAATGTTAATTGCTATATCACAGTCAGAATTATTCACTGGAACTGTAGACTCCCAGAACTGTTTGAGCTGAAAGGGATGTTCAACATCAGGGTTCCCAAAAGCTGCAACGGGCTCCCCGGAGAGGTGCTTGAATCCCTGTCCCTGGAGGTGTTTCAAAGATGCAGAGAGGTGCTGCTGAGGAACATGGTTTGACACCAGACTTTGTAGTTAGACTAGACTAGACTAGACTAGAATTAACCAGATTGGGAAAGACCTTTGAGATCAAGTCCAACCTATCACCCAGCACCATCCAATCAACTAAATCATGGCACTAAGTGCCTCATTCAGTCTCAAACACCTCCAGTGATGGTGACCCATCAAACCCACATCTCTCTCAATTTAGAGACAAGGATGTTGTGCAGGACAGCATCAAATGTCTTGTACAAGTGCAGTGGATGAAAGCAGTTGCTCTTCCCTTACTCACCAGCACTGTGGTGCTGTCATAGAAGGCCACCAGACTGGCCAGTCACGATTTGCCCTTAGTGAGCCGTGTTGGCTGCCACAAATCACCTCATTATTTTCTGTGTGCCCTGGCAGTTTCCAGGAGGATCTGCTCACAGAGGTGAGATGGTTTCCCTTTTTAAAAGTGAGGGTTATGTTTGCTTTTCCTGGCCCAGTGGAGTTCCCACTGACTACCATAGCATCTCAAATACAATGGGAAGTAGTGGCTTAGGCACCTCATCTGCCAGTTGCCTCAGGACCTGTGGCTGCATCTCATCAATGGGTCTTGAGGGACCCATGCATAGTATACAGTCCACTGTAATGAGGAATAACTGAGCAGCAGTAGCCTTGTAGGGACTGGTGGTAGGTCAGCCCAAAGTCTTCACAGTGGCAAGGCTGTTAGAGACAACAGACTCTGTAGCAATGCTACAGTCATAGCACTGTCTAGTACACTCATAGAACAGTCACAGCTGAATGGGTTTTATTTCACATTTACACATTAGCAGGAGTATATACAATTAAAAACCCCTAGCCTTGCTGGAGAAAATGAGTTGGAAATGAACTACCCTAACTTGAGACACTGAGTATTGAAGCTGTCACCCTCTTTGATAGCTACAGCTTCTAACAGTGCCTGCTTCTTCTGCATGCTGCGAGAGGACTCCAGTTCGTACATGGTTGTCAGGTTGAAGAGCACACTCTCGTGCAGGTAGTGTTTTGGGTCCTGCTGGACCATTCCTTCCAGCTGCCGGAGGGAGTCCTTCAGTTTTCCCAGGTAAAGAAGACAAACTGCAGCGTTGTTATTAGCCTAGAGAAGAAGACATTATCAATACACAGCTACGTATGCATTCCCATCTGTGGGTACTGACAAGTGATGAGAGAGGACAAAAGAGACGCCTGGCATCTGGAGTTAGAGCAGATTTACTGGGTGCGAGAGCTGCTGCTCTGTGTGTGTGCAAGGAACGGGAATACATCGTCCAGTCCTGTTCCTTTGCTGTGCTCAAGATTTATATCCTGTGCCATTAGGACTTGCTGACTTCCCAGAGCTGAAACTCTTAAAGTCTAACTGAAAATGCAAATAGCACAGGACATGAGTTAATTTTCAGAGTCAGCTGAAACAGAAATTCTACGCTCTCATTTCCACAGGTTTCTCTTCATGACTTCACTCTCTCTGCAGAAGGATTTCTCTGCCTGGCTGACACATAGGCGACAGGAAGGAATTACCTTCTCACAAAGGCACCTGCAACTGACTCCAAGTAAATTCAGCAGATACAGTCTAAATACATCATAAAGGATCAAGTCAGGTTCCATTTTCTTCTCCACACAAAACAGGTTTTATGAGTTACCAAAAGATTGCCTCAGTACAGAGCCATAGAACATGCTTAGCAGCAGAAACCTTCCCACTGTCTGAAAGTTGCAGCCAGAGGAAGAACACAGCCTTTTCAGAACAAGTTCATTTCTCTCCCTTCAGGAAACCTTACTGCTCTCCCACAATTCAGAATTCCCCTTCGTTACAGCCTGCAAAATGGTGTGATTCGTGTGCTGCTTCAGCTCAGGCCCTCAGGCTCTAGAGGCCTTGGATCAGGCTGCAGGGGGCACGTGCTGCGGCTCTTGGGCGCACTCTGCTAGGACCATGCACCGAAAGCTGCCAAGTAAGAAACAGGAGGGCAGCAAAGCTAATGCAGGGACCAGAGAGCAGGTCTGATGAGAAAGTGGCTGAGAACACGGAGATTGTTTAGTCTGGAGAAGAGGAGGCTGAGAGGACACCTCAGTGCTCTCTACAACTCCCTGCAAGGAGGCTGGAGTGAGGTGGGGATCAGTCTCTTCTCCCCAGCATCAGGTGAAAGGAAATTGTGAAATTGTGCCAGGTTTAGGTTGGGTATTGGGAAAAACCTCTTCAGGGCAAGAGTGGTCAGGCACTGGAGCAGGCTGCCCAGGGAGGCAGGGGAGTCACCGTCCCTGGAAGCGTTCAAGAGGTGTGTGGCCGTGGCATTTTGGCACAGGGTCATGGTGACTGATGGCTGCACTGGATGATCTTAAGAGGTCTTTTCCAGCTGAGGCAATTCTATGAACCCTCCCAAATAACAAACAGCTGTTCTCTCATCACTTCTTGAGATGGGGATCCAAGGCTCTGATGTCTTAAAAATGTCATCCCCTCAGTGCTGTGTGAAGTGAAGTTAATGTTCTAGACCTTGGCAGCTGCCATTTCCTTTTCTGACACAAGTGTCTACGCTACAAACTGTGAGTGAAATCAAAGTGCTTGTGAGAAGATGCTGTAACACAAAATGTTGTGGAATTTCTGTATGCATGCCTAAGCACCCACCCCCTTCATACAGAGGAGCTTTGCATTTCCCACCCCCTTCTCTAGCTTACCCTTGCGTATACTAAACCCCCTTGGCACACATCCCACACCCAACGCTCCTATAAAGCTCCAAGCATATTCTGGGTACTAATTAAGTCCAGGCACGCACATGGGGAGGATAATTTAGATGTTCATTACAAATGTAGCAGTTTGGAGATTTACCACAGCATTTGATGAGTCGATCCTTAAAATCTCTGTGAAAAATCGATGAGCTTCTGCAAAATTATTCTGACCAAGGTGGAGAAATGCTCTAGAAAGTAAGGGACACATGAGTGAGTTCTCCTCAAAACCCCCAAGGTGACAGCAGATCTAAAAAGAATGGAGAGCATTTGTTGTCTTTCGTGTTACAGCTGTGAGAGCTTCTGGCATTTGCTCTGCACGGCGTACCTGCAGCCAGGGACTGGCCACGGACGAACGGCACGGCTCCTCTGGCTGTTAGACAGTCTGCCTCCCAGAGCAGCAGGCTCCACTGTGCTTTTACTGATTCAAATGCAGACACCCTCTTCCAGAAATTGTTTCCCTTCATTAAATTAGCCACACCCTATAATTTTCACAGCACTTTTGAACAGTATTTCCTAACTGTACTAAGCCAAGGTGCCGACCATGACAAACTCAGCCCCCCATCCTGCAGCTCCATTCACCACAATGTGCTCCATCAGCCTTTGAAACTATCAGGTGGTGAGTTTACTATCAGGTCTGCTTGTAAGACATGGTCCCCAAAATAGCTTCTCCTCTCCTCAGAGTTACTTAGGCAAATGTACATTGAAAAAGCTGAGTGAAAGATGCACAGCCCCTGGAAGAAGGAGGAAAAGCTCTGTACAGTCAAGTGAAGGATCCCAATTTCAGTCCAGGTAACAAGCCTGTACTGGGTAACGCCCACCTGCAGGGTCTGTAAGCCATCCAGCCTTGTGACAAAAGAGAGAAGTAGAACAGGCTTGTGTCCAGGGCAGCTTGATGCTCACAATGCACACTTTGCAGACCCCTGCTTTAAAGTTCCATTCTGGTGTTGCATTACCTACCTGTTCATCAAAACCATGACCTGGCTCTGCAGTCCCTCCAGCTTGTGAGTCACTTTCTCGACATCTTGAAAATATTTCTCTGCAGTTTTGATGTCTCCAATCTAGAGAGCAAAGCCATAAGAAAGTTACCACGAGAAGCAGAAAGGAGATGCAGCTTACAAGGTGCAGGAGCATGGACACCTTGAGTGGAGTCCATCAGCTAGCCGTTTGGAACCAAGCTGACTGCCTAGAACCTGTTAGCAAAGAAGGTATTTGAGGAGCCACACCGAGCAAACACCAAAAGCACATGAGGTTTTAACTGAGGCAGTGTTTCTCAGCTGTGGGTTGTGGAACTCTCATGGGCTGTATGGCAGGAGTGTCCCACCTCCTCATTTGGCTTTTTTTTGTTATAAGCCCAGAGTTTATAGAGTTAAGTGAAAATGAGACAGGATTGGGATTACTTCCAGGGAGACTGCAGGAAGTGACAAGAGACATGGCCTACAGGGGAGAAGCTGTCAGTAGGAAGGAGAACTGGAAGACAGTTCTGAGGTCAGTGGGAGCTTTTGCCATCAGTTTTAGGGAAAGCAGAATGCTGCTCTTTGACTAAATTCTTAGCACAATTTCCTCCAGCACATTCACTCATGTCCATGTGTGCACTTTTAATATGATAGGTGCTTTATATTTCCCAATTTGATAGAATAGAATAGACCAGACCAGGTTGGAAGAGACCTTCAAGATCATCGTGTCCAACCCATCAACCAATCCAACCCACCCAAACAGCTAACCCATGGCACCAAGCACCCCATCAAGTCTCCTTCTGAACACCTCCAGTGATGGTGACTCCACCACCTCCCCAGGCAGCCCATTCCAGTGGCCAATCACTCTCTCTGTATAGAACTTCTTCCTAACATCCAACCTAAACCTCCCCTGGCGCAGCCTGAGACTGTGTCCTCTTGTTCTGGTGCTGGCTGCCTGGGAGAAGAGACCAACTCCCACCTGGCTACAACCTCCCTTCAGGTAGTTGTAGACAGCAATAAGGTCACCCCTGAGCCTCCTCTTCTCCAGGCTAAGCAACCCCAGCTCCCTCAGCCTCTCCTCATAGGGCTGTGTTCCAAGCCCCTCACCAACTTCGTTGCCCTTCTCCCTAACATCACATGGCAGGGTTTTTGTTTGTTTTGACCACAGCCTCTACAACTCTATATAAAAAGAGATGGGACTTTTAATGCAACAATTATTCACTACTTAACTGTTAACACCAACACCATCTAGAAGATGTAGAATACAATGCATACCTGGAGGAAAATCCTTCCAATTCCACTCAGCAGCTGAGGTTCTTGCTGTGGGTAACATCTGATGACAGTGTGATAAGCATCTACAGCAAGCACGTAGTCCTAAGGGGTGAAAAGCACATGAGCAGATGCTTAAGGTCAATATTCTGCAGTCTTTGGGTCACTTTCTTTGTGAAGTTTGCTCAAGTGGAGTTCAAGGCATTGCAAGTTGTGAGCAGGACAG
This sequence comes from Melanerpes formicivorus, assembly GCF_026170545.1. Classification (NCBI taxonomy): domain Eukaryota; kingdom Metazoa; phylum Chordata; class Aves; order Piciformes; family Picidae; genus Melanerpes; species Melanerpes formicivorus. The sequence continues at coordinate 11,675,096 of NW_027142377.1, forward strand.
CATTTCCAGCAGCAGACTAGACTGGTCTTTTCTCACACTACAACTGCACAGATAGGAAATTTCCCCCCCCTACCCCACCTGGATCATGTTCTGTTTGTAGCTAAATGCCAAGAATGAAGTCTGGACATCTGCTCTTCAGCTTAGATTATAATTGAGGATGGAAGTGAAAAGCTTTCTGTGTGACTGGGGTGTGCACACTTGAGAAGTGCCTCGGGTTTCACCTATGTGTAATTTACATGCTCTAACCAACTATGTTCCAGAGCTTTGGGAACTACTTGTGTGCATGCTCTTGACCTGGGAAAAACATCTTGTGGCAGAAGCTGCAATTCCTGCATGTTCTTGGGTGACAAACCAGCACTACTGCCAAGGGAAGCAAAACCTCTGTCTTTCCACCCAAACCCTTGTTCCTTTGTGCCACACCAGATAAAGGAAAATGAGCAGGTAATCTATTTAGAATGCTGATTTGTGCTAAAACTGAGTGAGGGGTGAAGTGGTCCTGAGCTCCAGACACTGGAGAAAAGCAGAGGAAAGCTGCCTTTGCTCATAAAAGCCAGGCATATGCAAAGGTAGGAGACTCTCTGCTGCACTAATTTGGTGCTTCCTGAAGCTTCAGACAAGTATTTGTAGTAGGTGTTGGAAGCAAAAGACATCCAAAAGCAATCTTTCAGAGTGCAGACATTGTGGGATGCTCTCTACCCTACCATTTTTCTTGGTCAAATTATAGCACTCATTTCATTTTTCCCTAATGTGATCACAGCTGCTGGGGAAGGCATTTTCTCTCCATCTCCTGCTTAATGTGAGGAGGCAGCATGCAGCATGCCCCATGTGTAATCAATTTCTTTTCCTGAGGTCCTGCTTAGAAGGGTTTAACACTGTCCAGCTCTGGAGTCTTCGCTACAGGGAAGACATGGACCTGCTGAAGTGAGTCCAGAGGAGGAAACACACAATCAGAAGGGTGGAACCACTCTGCTGTGAGGATAGGGTGAGAGAGCTGGGGTACTTCAGTCTGGCAAAAAGAAGGCTCCAGGGAGACCTTATGGTGTCTTTTCAATCCTTAAAGGAGCCTCTAAGAAAGATGAGGACAGACTTTTCAGCTGGACCTGTGGGTCAGGACAAGGAGTTATGGGTTTAAGCTAAAAGAGGGAGATTTAGATAGAAGATAGAAATATTTTGCACTGAGGGTGGTGAGACTCTGGAACACTTGTCCAGAGAGGCAGCAGAAGCCCCACCTCCAGGAACATGTCAGGTTGGATAGGGCTCAAAGCAACCCACTCTAGTTGAAGATGTCCCAGCTCATTGCAGGGAGGGTTGGCCTAGATGACTTTTAAACATTCCTTCTAGCTGAAACCATTGTATGGTTCTCCCAGGTCACTGTCCAAACATACTAACTGTTTCATACACACCAAAACTCAAGTCTTTGGAGTCTGATCTGTATATGAGAGAAAGTACAGTTCTGTAGTAGGAGAGTAGTGAAGAGCCCAGGAGGCACTCTGCAGGACCTTTGTTTGCCATCCTTGTTGGGAACAAGCAGTCCCGGAGGTGCACTCTGCGGGGGCTACGCAGGCTTGGCCTAGAGTCAATCAAACAGCCCTCTTCTCCTTTTGTGTGCCCTACCAAGTGACTCTACCTCCCCATATGCATTCTACCTGGGAGTATGTAAACATTCACACCTCCTAAAATCTGACAGCAAAGGTGAAGTACGATGACTCTGCACACTGTGGATATGGTGCCCTGTTTCCACGTGGCAGCACAGCTGTGCTGATTTACCCCGTGCCTGGCAGCACCTCTGTCAGGCACACAAGCCAGTTCTTCCAGGAGGGGAAAAGAGATTGCTGTGTGTTCACAGCTGCCCCGGAGCCCAGGCGAGGATGACCCCAGGATGACACTGTAGCAGGTTATCACAGTCTCACAGGCTCACTTCTAAAAACAACCTCATTTTGTAGATCCTCCAGGATCCCACAGCGAAGTCTGTCTGCTTTGCTCTTCCCCTCACACCCTCCTGTGATTCCTGGAGTATCCTACATGTGACACAGTGAGTTACAGAAGCATCTTACCTGACAGTTCCTTCTGAAGGAGCACATTTTACAATTGCTCTCATCTACTGAAGACTTTGTTTTCCTTCCCAGCCCCGCTAATATGACAGGGTGTGTGAAAAATTGTCTGTGACAATGATAAATGGACACCCTCCCAGAGGAGCCAGTCCTGGCTGATCCACGGTGTGGCTGTGAGAAGTAAGATGTACCAAAACCCAGTGACTATAGCTTGTGATCTTAAGAGTTAAAGCTAATAGCTTTTGATTTCTAAAGCCTGCCAGTCCTCAGATTTTCCACACCTCCACAAGAGATCCCAGAAGAAGGACTGAAATTCCCCAGCTCAGGGTACGAGTACGAGGTGGCCTATTACGCTTTAATGCAGAATCTTTTCTTATGACAATTCAGCGTTGACACGAAATATACTCCTCCAAAAGAGTTCTAGCGAGCCACTGGATTTCCTTTGCACACAAGTGGCAAGTGGGGTTTGTTTCTCCTTTGATGCACTGCAGTAGAAAAAGACTTTCCTTCGTGGACACTGCATGACACATGTTTCCCTCACCACCACCTGAAGTACTTAAACTATTACTTATGCTTAGAAATAAGCACAAAACTATGTGTAGGATGCTGAGAGTAGGTTCAATAAACCACAGACTAACAATCAGTTCTACAAAGTTTGTAAATCCTGTATTTTGGGAAGAGAGGAGAAGGACAACTTACCCTCCTCTCTAGCACACTTGTGGAAGGGTTACGAAAGCAGAGCGTTATGAATCCACAGTCAGGCAAAAGACATGATGATTCATGCAGCCTTCCTCCTTTACAGCATAGAGGAACCAAAGTCCTTAGGCATCAGTCCCTTGCATCATTAGTACAAGCTGTTACCTCCTTCTTAGTACAGATTTAATTGTATTAGACCCAAATGAAAATCAAGGTTCTGGTGGAGGAGAAGCTCACCAGGAGCTCTCAGTGAGCACTTGTAGCCCGCAAAGCCAATCAGATCCTGGGCTGCAGCAGGAGAAGTGTGGCCAGCAGGGCAAGGGAGGTGATCCTCCCCCTCTGCTCAGCTCTGGGGAGACCCCCCCTGGAGTACTGCCTCCAGCTCTGGAGCCCCTAGGACAAGAGGGATCTGGAGGTGCTGGAAGGTGTCCAGAGCAGGGCCAGGAGGATGATCAGAGGGCTGGAGCACCTCTCCTATGAGGACAGACTGAAGGAGTTGGGGCTGTTCAGTCTGGAGAAGAGAAGGCTCCGAGGTGACCTCATTGTGGCCTTCCAGTATCTGCAGGGGCCTACAGAAAGGCTGGGGAGGGACTGCTCAGGATCTCAGGGAGTGATAGGACTAGGGGGAATGGAGTGAAGCTGGAGGTGGGGAGGAAGTTCTTCCCCATGAGAGTGGTGAAGCCCTGGAATGGGTTGTCCAGGGAGGTGGTTTGGGCCCTGTCCCCGAAGGTGTTTAAGCCCAGGCTGGATGAGGCTCTGGGCAGCCTGATCTAGTGTGGGGTGTCCCTGCCCGTGGCAGGGGGGTTGGAACCAGATGATCCTTGTGGTCCCTTCCAACACTGGCTGACACTATGACACTACTGCAATATTGTAAGTGCTCACTAGATGGCAATAGATGGCACTGACTTGGGGAATAAAATCAATTTTGGTTCTTTTTTTCCCTCTTTAAAAAAATTACAGACACTTGAAATACCTGAATAACACCAAATGCAGTTAAAAAAGTGTATTACACAGGGAGAAAAGTACATTATGCAACAATAAATTAAAATAGGTGGAACCCTGTTCAGTTCATTGCACTGTGAAGTAACAGAACTATGCCGAAAGATTATCTGACTCGTTTCACACTGAATACTCTAGCAGGTGAAGAGGATTACAGCACTGCTGCATGTTAGAATGGTCCTAAAGAGATTATATTTATAAATAATCAATACAGTTCTCTCACAGAGGATCCATCACATACACAGGAACATGTAACTTCTTGCACTACTCTGACTTTAACTGCAGCAGGACGATACTTGGTTTGAAAAAGCTTCCTTAAAAACTCTTTACTGCTCCATGGTAGGGATATTTCTGAAAGCAGACTCACAACTACTCCATAGCTAATGCACTGATACACCAATTTTATGGGGAAGTTATTATAAGCATGCAGTTATGGGACCCAAAATACAATTAGTCTTAAGAAGCACCTGAGCTGCAGTACCATTCCCACAAGGTGATAATCAATATTCACAAATGTATTTCTGTGCAAGAAGAAAACAGCACTAACAGGACCAGAAGAGAAGAAAGGTGAGGACTGTGCATGCACGTGGATTTGTGTGCACACAAGAAGGAAAGGCACTGAAAGCATTACAAAGAAGTCCACAGACAAAAGCAGAGTGATATTCTAGCAAACACAGGATGCCAGCAGTGTCTCATCTACATATTCCACCTCATTTGGGACGGCAACTCCTGCTCTTCTCCACTCCCTTCCTGAAAAGCCAAGTTCCTCAAAATGTGCAACTGTGTTAAGTACCCACTTCAGAACACAAATGCTTACTAATTCTTAGTAACTGGATCTCATCTAAAAACTGCATGCTTGTGGTGGTATTGTAATACCAAGAAGGGATCTCTGTTTGGGAAGTAGCCCAGTAAACATCAGAGGGGCACGTCTGGCTTGACTATGGGCAATCAAAGAGCAGAGTGAACAGGGTGAGTCTTGGCCTGTGAAAATTATCCTGCTGACAGCTCTGCTCTGAGGCTGCTTCTGCTAATTGATTTGTGAAGTAGGTACCCTCAGGACAACACCAGTTTGCTGCAAGAATGGTGATGCCTGTTTCCCTGACCCTGAGGTGAATGGCAGAAGTTCCTTTTCTCTTTCCTGAATATAGGAAGAAGCCAAGAGTGTTGTGCCAAATGGAGCAGGCTTGGCTAAAAAAGCAAGGAGGTATCAAGGGATTTTTCAACTAGAATAGAATAGAATAGAACAGAACAGAATAGAATAGAATAGACCAGGTTGGAAGAGACCTTCAAGATCATCGTGTCCAACCCATCAACCAATCCAACACCACCTAAACAACTAACCCATGGCACCAAGCACCCCATCAAGTCTCCTCCTGAACACCTCCAGTGATGGTGACTCCACCACCTCCCCAGGCAGCCCATTCCAATGGGCAATCACTCTCTCTGTATTATAGAACTTCTTCCTAACATCCAATCTAAACCTCCCCTGGCACAGCTTGAGACTGTGTCCTCTTGTTCTGGTACTGGCTGCCTGGGAGAAGAGACCAACATCCACCTGTCTACAACCTCCCTTCAGGTAGTTGTAGAGAGCAAGAAGGTCACCCCTGAGCCTCCTCTTCTGCAGGCTAAGCAGCCCCAGCTCCCTCAGTCTCTCCTCATGGGGCTTGTGCTCCAAACCCCTCACCAACTTCATTGCCCTTCTCTGGACTCGTTCCAGCAAGTCAACATCTTTCCTAACCTGAGGGGCCCAGAACTGGACACAGGACTCAAGGTGTGGCCTAACCAGTTACTTTTGCTTTTATTACTTTCTCTTCCATCCCTACCCAATAGTGAGAGTTTAAACTTGAAAGAAGATTTATCTTCAGCTGACAGGCTGACAAGAGAGGATGTATTTAGATGTTCTGGATCTTCATCACACAGAAAGGCTACAGCATTATTAATCCTCACAAACAGAGCAAAATTCCTAGTGCCCAATTTGAAATAGACAGAGCACATAATTGCTTTTAATTACAGCATTTAGTTAAGTGTTTGAAAAATTCACTTTAAAAACTGCAGATCCTGTATTGCTCTGGCCTGTTCTCCAGGATGATTTGGGGATAAATAAGCAGAGATGCGTTCCCAAGAACGTTACTGCAAACAGCTATCTGTGAAATAAGACATTATTAAGTCTAATTAGTCCTTCACTAAGCAAAACCTTCACGTACAGTCAAGCAGCCTCCCTTTCTCTATGCCCCAGTAGTTCTCCTGCACTTCCTCTGACATTCTCTTCTGGAATATACGGTACCTCTGCAGTGGCTGCCACCCACGTACCTTCATCATTAGCAGACAGTTTGCCATGGAGTACATCACCCGGCCCAGACGTGACCTCCACAGCTGAACAGAGGCTGCAAAAGAAGAGCAGCGTGTGAATTTGCACAAATAAATTAGAGGTTCTTTCTTGCCATCAATTATTGGTCCTATGAATTATGATTTTGAAAGCTTCCCCTCGTTAACACCACTGGGGTTTCGCCTAGAATTTGTAATCCTCAGCCGTGCTGCACCAGCAGACAGGAAATGCTGCATCTCTCCCAGGCAAGTGCTCCAGCAGCTCTGGGGACCGTACACAATGCAACAACACAGAGCAAGAGACAGCAGCTGGGCTTGGAGCTCAGGCTCAATACTAACCACCAAAAGAAGCCACATGGTTTTCAGTATCAGAACAAAAGGTGCATAAAAAGATTGAAGTGACTATAAATACCAGTTTAAAAACATGTCACCTACAGCATTAAATGTGATAAATGAACCCCCCCCCGAAATCAAACACAGCTAAAATGTCATCTCAGAGCCAAAACATGCAGGGTGAGAGCGGAGTCTGGGACTGCTTGTGCTTGCCTCTGGCTTTGAGAGATGCTAGGGAAAAAAAATACATCTGCCAAGCCTGTCTGCTTTCCCTGGGATCCTGGAGTATGAAAAGCTGCAGCAGCAGATTTCTCTCTCTTGCTTTGCAGACTGACTCCTGATGCTGTGAGGGAATGGTTCACATGGATTCTTATTTTCTTCTGTGTTACAGTACCAGAGATCAATGCTAGAAATATTCTTCTGATCCTTAGAAATAAACACTAAGAGTATTAAGTCAGTACATTTGGAAAACACATGTATCTCAGTCAATCTGCTGCCAAGGTCACTGTAATGATTTGAGAGAGGGGGAGGAAAGGGAGAAGAAGCCATTTCAATGAGACTGTGATAACTGAGAGCACTCATTTGTATCAATAATGTAGTGCCTGATGAAAGCATGGCAGGTCACACAGATAATTCTTTCAGCACACATAAATGCCATTACAAATAAGAAAAGAGCTTGGTGAAATGTCTGCTCCCTTCCTAAGAGGACAAGCTCCTTCAGTCCTCTCAGAATGATCTTTTTCAGAAGAGGGGCAGAATGTGGGGCTCAAGGCTGCACCTTAAAGTCATTAATTACTCCCAGCTTCTGCTTTAGAAATTCCCCCTTGAGCACAGAGCCCCACTGCTCTTACTGGAGAAGATGCTGTAAACACTGAGCAATTACTTGATGGTCTATTTCTGGGTTTGTTTCCTTCTGGGTGTCTGTAAAAGCTGGGCACGATTAAATAACTTGCCTTTCTTGTTTCACTTATCTTAGTCTCTGGTTTTGGCATGTCCCCACAGTTTGGTAACCACCTGCAGCTTTTAGGATTTAGATGTCAACAAACCAGATATTGACTCCTGTTATTTGTCAAGGACTGTGTACTCTACACTGCCCTTCACTTCAATAGGAGCTTGAGCTCCTGAACACTGAGAAGGTGCACAACAGGCATCTCATGGAACCTGTTACCAGACAAGTGGTGCAATGCTAAATCCTTCTGCCTGGTGAAAACCTGGTATGTAAGGTGCTCTGGCTGCAGCCTAAGTCAATTGGTGAGGCACCTTCTAACTTCAGCAATAAGGAAATTACAGCCTAAGCATAATCCCCATAATGAATTAAGGCTGTCTTCACATAAAGTTAATAAGGTTTGCTTCAGCTAGTCTCAGATGAAAAAAAAATCAAAGCCATTATCAGCCTCCTGGAGCTCCAAATGCAGTGAAGAAGCAGACAGGGAGCAGACCTGGCTGACCTCCACAGACAACAGCAGTCAAGAGTCTCTGCAGAGGTCCCAGGGGTTTTTGGCAGTCTTAAACCTACAGGCAGCTGCACAGTAGACATATGAAGATCTCTCCAAATTTTTAGCAACCTTGTCCCTCGGTAACTACTAGTTGCTGCTTTTCTAACTATGCCTCCTCCTGAGCTCATCTCAGCTCTAAAGCAGCAGTGGAGAGGAAAAGCCAAGGAGCCAGAAACTCACCAGTGAGGCAGACAGCAGGACATAGGATTATGACACAGATAGGAGAGAGTCTTTGTACCTTAAAGGAGAATCAGTGCCTTGGTTTTAAAGTGGTAAAAAGGAAAAGAATATGGGATAATAAGAACAAAAATGACAGGAGAAAGGAGATAGCAGGGAAAAGTAGGAGAGCAGAGGCAAGAAGAACACAAGATGCACAGAGAGAACAGAAACTCCTGAAGTGCTGCAGACAAATCTTCAATATCAGATGAATTCTCTTTTTCCTAGTCCTTTGAGAAGGGCAGTGAAATGTATTCATGTGGCTGTGTCTGCAAATGCTGCTCAGGTGAGCGTTCACTTTTTCAGGACAGATCTAGATGCTGTCTCAAGTCAAATACAATAAATCATTAAAGCTGCTTTACATTGAGTCAATCTGAAGACCAGGCAGAAGAGTTCTGACAGGAAGGTCCTCACCTTCCCATACAGACACTGCTTTAGGGAATTGTTTGTAATGGCTCTTTAACTCTGCTACCAACTCTGCGTACAACTCTGCTTGGCTTCCTCCTATCTCAGAGGCAGACTTTTACTTCCCACAGGTGAATGCTATCCTAGCAAGAAGTTGGCAGGCCTGTTAGCTGAAGCTGAAAGGGTTTTGTTTTGTTGCTGTGATGATTTAACTCACTAGGCACTAGGAGTGCTTTCTATAAACCAGAATAATGTTTAAAACGACATCTCTTGTTGAACTCTTGAGCATGCTCAGATGATCTCACTGGTATAAATTCCACTAAAATCAAAGAAAAAAGGATGCTTGGACAACTCATTTGACCTGATGACCTTTCTTTGTGCAGTGATGTATCCTATACTATTGAAATTAAACAACTCAGATAAAAGGAGCAGGAAAAACCCCACACTTGTGTATCAAATAATGATGATGTAGGTTATCTTCATCTCAATCTTCGTCTAAAAACCAAGAGCTATTCCTGGAGTCTAAGTACCATGCAGCTACACAGAGCTTGGCCATCTAGGTAAGCAGCACCCCAGGCCAGTGTGGACTTTGAAGGATGGCACTTCAGTCTAAAGAACTGTTTAGATTTCAGACACAAGGGCCAAGAGAAACCAGTTAGCCAAGGCTTAGGATGAAACATACCCCTGTGACAGCAATACACTTACGTGTCTGTCAGTAAAGGACAGCAGCTGTGCTGTTTCTTCTAAGCAATAAAACCCAATTATTTAGTGCATTAGTTTGATCAAAGGTAAGACTGTGAAATTAATTCCAGCAAATAAGAGCACAAGGTGTGTAATTTCAAAGGCTGAGCAGGCTATGAGACTACAAAAATACTGTTTTAACAAGTCTGGGGCAGGCTTGTGAAAATGACTGGCATGTTTGGGCAAGTGATGAAACAGCCTGCCTGTGAGGAGAAATGGTTAAGGAATACCTACCTTGTCTGTTCTCCTGGGTAATGTTAGTCATGCTTCCATCTTCAGCTAAGCCTTGCTCCAAATTTTCTAGTATCTGCAGTAAATGTTGTTAAAGTCATCAGTGTGAGTTTAATCAGCACTACATGCTTAAGGCAAATACAACTCACAGTCTCTCTGTAAACCAGGTCAGGAAGGAATGCTTCACCGAGGCACAGTTCAAAATTCCTGACTGTAAGGACAGCTAGATCTACCCCACCAAGAGCGTCACTGCACGGCAGAGGGACGCTAGAGCTCAGCTACTCACAGAAGGTTGAATGGCAGCATGCTGAAGGGACATAGGCAGTGTCTTAAGCAGAACATGAAGCATGCTTCCCCAGAGAATGGACATTAATGACCTCCCCAGAGAATGGACATTAATGACCACCAAGAGAGTAAAAATGATTGTTCACAGAAAGCCACTGCCTCCTGCCTCTCACACAGGAAGCATGGGCTCTGGTTTCACCTCTTTTATCTTTTATGAAGTACTCCTCTGAGTTTCCTTCTCAAGGTTTGGCTTTTATTATTATTATATAAAATTTATTCTAGACTTTAAATGATGTGAATTGTTGTATTAATGAAGCATTCATTGGGAGAATGAAAATGTGTATGTAGTGAGGTTTGTGTCTCCAGCACTTCTAAAACACATAAGCAAGGTTCCATTTGAAATGCAAGTCACCTTCCCTTTGTCTAATCCCATTAGTGATCCTCCAAATCTGTTTTCTGCTGCCCACAGATCTTCCCAGTTTTTGTGCTACAGATTTACAGCTTTGGTTATAGAGCAATGCTTGAGATCTCCTTGTGAAAAAAACCCGTGCCACCTATTTTAGCCATCTTAGCAGGGAGGGAACTGCCCTATGAGACAGCAAGCTCTATTCACAGACTAGAGTGAAAGCCTGAAGTTAGGTGTCGTTTAGCTGCAAGGAACCTAAAAGCAAGGAGAGAGATGGTGAACTAACAGCAGAAAGCACAAGCCAGCTGAGGCAATTGTTAACCCATGACAAATACAAGGTAACAAGATTCACAGAATCACCAAGGTTGGAAGAGACCTCAGAGATCATCAAGTCAGTGTAAGCCTTGTTCACAGAGGGCTCACCTCAGATTTACACAGAATCAGAGAACAGTCTGTGTTGGAAGGGACCTTCAGGATCATCTAATACCAACTTTTGAGAGACTATAAGCATGTAGCAGTAGATACTGCAGCTTGGTTGGTAGGAGGCAGTTTAGGAGATCACAAACAGCATCTCAGGGTCACATCAAAAGCAGTGTAGCCCCTTAGAAATCACTTAGATGCCAAAGCATCTGAGTGTGTAATGAGGCATTTTGCCAGGGAAAAAGCCCTCTACCAGTTCTCTCCCACGAATCAAAATCAATTTATCATCTGTTTTCTGTCCAGTCTAAACCCCATGAGCTTTCTCTTCCCTTGGAAAGCACCTAGTGATGACTCCTCATTCTCACTCAGGCTGGAAGTTCTTCCTCTTCAAATCCTAAACATAACGAGGTGTGTTCATCAACAAGGTGTGCTGCCTTGTTCAAAAAGGCCAGGGATTTCTCTGACAATGTGCTAACATTATCAACAAAACCATGAAAAAAGGGAAAATTCAGCATACAATTGGAGTATTGCATTGACTGTTCTGTGACACTGCTTGGGAACACCTAGCTGGCACCTCAAGCTCAACGTAATCAAAACAGAACCTGGTGCTGCTTTGAGGCTAATTGTTTTATCCCCTAGGTTTCTCTCCTTTTGCCCTTCTGAAGCACAGAACAGCATGCAGAGCTTTGCAGTATTGGGGCATTTCCCCAGTTCTTTAGGACTTGTTTAACAGCAATGTTAATGACTCGGGAAGTTCCTCACTTAGTATTTCTAGGTCAGCTGGCACAAAATGTTTAGTTCTAGCACTTCATCCCACTTTTCTGTATAGAGTAAACTGTTCTAGTGCTACAGCATGGGGTAGTCCTAACCATCTTTGTTTCTGTTATAAATAGAAATATGATTGAGGACTTCTGCAATTCATTTTGAACACCAGTTTTACATATGACCCCTGTTTTTTCTTGGGGTTTTTTGGTGCTTCTGGAGCTGTAACTTTTTGGGTACTCAGATTGGTGCAGATCCATCATCATTTCCACAAACTCATCAAATAAAGCCTCAAGACAAATACTCCCTAGAGCAAAGGCTTAATATGAGACAGCAGCTTGCTTAGGAAGGCTGAGAAGGCCAACAGCATCCTTGCCTAGATCAGGAATAGTGTGACCAGCAGGGCCAGGTACCTGACTGTCCCCCTGCACTGGTGAGTACACACCATGAGTACTGCGTTCAGTTTTGGGGCCCTCACTCCAAGAAAGACATTGAGATGCTGGAGAATGTCCAGAGAAGGGCAATGGAACTGGTGAAGGGTCTGAAGAATAGGTCTTGTGAGGAGTGTCTGAGGGAAATGGGGTTGCTTAGTCTTGAGATATATGGAGGCTGAGTAGAGACCTTCTGGCTCTCTGCATGTCCCTGTGTGGAGGTCGTAGTGAGGGGGGAATTGGTCTCTCCCCCCTAGTAACATGTGATATGACAAGAGGAAACTGCCAGGGGAGGTTCAGGTTAGATATGAGAAACAAATTCTTGATGGAAAGGGTTTTCAAGCATGGGAATGGGCTCCCCAGGTTGGTGGTTGAATCCTCATTCCTACAGGTATTTCAGAGACACAGAGAAGTGGTGCTGGGGGACACGGCTTAGCGCCAACCTGGGTAGAGTTAGGGAACGGTCTCAGTGGTGTTAAAGGCCTTATCAAACCAAAACAATTCTCTGATTCTAATGGGAGAAAAACAGAATGCTAATGTGACCTTAGTAACTGAGCCAGGACTGGAAGTTGAATGAAAATGAAGTCCAAATCCAGTCAGTAGCTAAGAGACCAGCAGATGTGAAGAGTGTGTATGGAAGAGCTAGGGAAGAACATGAGGAGAATGGTATGCCAGATGGGGAGTGTCTGGGGGACACATGGCACGTTGCTTTTGAAAACTGTTGCAGAGATAACACCTGTAGAGGCTTTTTAATGAAGCAAAACTGTTAACCCACTTGCCACTGCAACTCCAACTTGGTTGAAGAGCCCAGGTACAGCTCTGCCACTTAAAGGATTAAGAGTTAAAATTGAGATATGCTGCACTATCTCCATCTATCAACTAGGAAGCTTAGGCACTAGGATGAAGGAGTTTAGATTAAGCCTGATGGTGGCTCTCACACTGTGGTCTCTGGGTAAGCATTATTAGCATGTCCTCAGCACTGCATATGTTTTCAAATGAATGCTTGGAAAGCAGTTTGTGATTTAGATTACTATTATTACTCTTCCTGCTTTGGCTGTCTGGAGACTATTTCAAAGTGGGCTTATATGGGCAACAAGTCATTGAGGCAATTCATGTTGTGAAGACAGCAATAACACAGAGATAGTAACAATTTCACTGCATTCCACTCCTAAGCTATGATAGGAATTTAGTAGTACAGAGTATTTCTTTCCCAAATGTTATACCCATAGATAGAGATGTAAAATACCCAGCTACAGACCTGCAGGAACACTGGAAAAGGCACAAGTGTTATTGCTTATGCAGGGAAAATGAAAAGGGTTTGGACTCCACCTCTAACTCTGCTTCAGGTACCAGAAATGTGTGAGTTGATGGGAGATGAAGAGACCAAGCCAAGATATGGTTAGAGCTTCAAGCTGAATGGCTCATCCTCAGCTGACACATGTCTGTAGAATCCATACAACCAAAATCAAGAGGGAATTTAGCAGGCTAAAAGGACATATCAGGCAGGAAAAAACTCCACAATTACATTAAGGATGAGAAACAAAATAGAGAGGAATTTCCTTATGATAGGAATGCATTAGCATTAGCCTGGAATAGCTTCCCAGGGGATGTGGCCTCAGCTCCATAGGCCAGCTCATTAAAAACCAGAAAACAACCTTGAGCTGCAGACAGACTAGGTGAGCACATAGGTCTTTTCTGGCTTTTATGATGCCAAGACCATCTCATTTACACAGTGACTATTCCTGTGCCCATGTGCAAATCTGGATGACCCAAGATTATTTTTCCACTTTTTAAAGTAGGGAAGTAAAACATGAGAGGCTTTTGGCTTCTGTTACAACCCAAATGGTTCCAAAGTGTCATATCTGACGATTAAGACTACTAAGCATACATCCTTTGTGGTATTTTCTTGCTTATGGTAAGGGGTTTTCATACTTATTCTGAACTTCATACTCGACCATTCCAGGTGAGACCAGGATTATAAGACTAATGGCATTTGTGCAACAATCAAAATACACATATAAGCAATGGCTCTTGCCAGCCAATCCTGATTATAGATGGTGAAGTGATCAGCAATTTACAGCTGTCTTTTCAAAACGCGTTTGTCTTTACAAGCTGTGCTTTTCCATGCTCTTGTTTCCACAGCTGTCTTTGAATTGCTCCAAAAGACAACTAATTGAAGGCAAACACATGAAGTAATCTGCAATGAGGTGCCTAGAGTAATTGATGAGCAATATTCCCTTGAGAAGGCTGGCATGGTTTTTTGGTCCATTTGTACCTTTCTGTATACTGTACTTCAAAAGGGGCATCCATCAGCAAAGACAGTGGCTTGTCCTGGCTACTGTATCCTGGCTCTAGTGGAAGAAAAGGGAGATGCAGGGGGGCTGGACTAGATCTCCAAAGGTCCCTTCCAGCCCCTACTATTCACTCATTCTGTGATCATCCTCTTTCTGACTCAACAGAACACACTGACCTGGGAGAAAGTTTGCAGACTCAGACAGAGTAAGGCAGAGAAAAAAAGAGAACTCAATCTGTGTGCAAAGAGCAAGAGCACAGAACAGAAGTCTCCTTGGAAGACCTAGTGGAAGTCATATAGCCAGCCCTGAAGAAGCTTTCCCCAAGGCCACAAGAGATCACACAGAACTTGCACTGACTTAGGCCACTAGCAGGTAATGGGATCAGGGAATAAGAATGTGAGTGAACAAAACTCTTCTTCAAGAACATACAGCAGAGAAATATGTATGTACTAATTTATGAATCTCCTTTATTTCATCTTCACATCCAGTCTCCTTTGCTTAAAGGAACAAGCTTAATAGACTTCACATTCAAACAAAATCTTGTATTACAGTACACTGGGTATGCTCCCAGGATATGCACTTCATGGAAAAGAGCACAGGCAGAGCTTCTTCAAGGTTGTATGTGACTTGAAAGTCTGCTACAGAAGGGAGAGCTCTGGGCAACCTGATCTAGTGGAAAGTTTCCCTGCCAATGACAGAGGGGTTGGAACTACATGATCCTTGAGGTCCCTTCCAACTCTGACAGACTCTGGCAGGAGTGCTTAGCTGCTTCTATTAGTGAGCTCCTTCTTTGTATCAAGATGGGAATAAAAACCAAGTCATTGTTGAAATTCAATTTTCTTTATAAGGAGAATAAAATACACTTCTGAACTATGAAGATGTGTTAGTGCATAGAGAAGCTGTTACCTTGGTGCAGATTATCTTCATACTATGCAGTCTGTCAAGTGATTCCTGAGGATTCCCTAGGTACTGTGGAAGCTCGGCATGGAGGATCCGCATAGAGAAGGGAACCATGGAACCTAGAAACACAATTCAATGCACTGAATGACTTTGCTGTAATGCTGAGTTTGTGATTGGCCTACAACACACACTAGTGTATATGACATAAAGCTCACTTTACCTTCACATCTTTTTCTTTTCCTGATCAAAGATGTAAAATAAGAGAGAAGAGCAAACCTTTTCTCAGCTGCAACATGTCACTTACTGCAAAATGTTTCAAAATACATATGTAACCTTCTTAGGTAGCCATGCTCAAGAAGGCAAGAAAAAAGTGCATCTAATTCAAATTTTCACACCCAAGTTGTGAAAGGAAGTACAATGTTCCATTAGAGATTTTTATAACTACTTAAAATGAATGATTAAAACCCACGGAAGTTCACTCAAGTTGCATCTGCAGTGCCAGTCCTCACATCTAGCAATTATGCAGGTTTTACAATCAATGAGTATGAAATAAGGTGGAATTATTTGCCTTGAAAACACGTTTGTGAGAAGGACTATATAATTAGGGCATGCACAACTCCTATGCAATACTTTTCTAAATGAAGCTGATATGAACAGTCTCCTATGACAGAAAAATGACAACAACAGAAATCCAACATGAGAAATAAAACCAGCATAATGAACAAAACCTCTACCATTCCAACAGACACAGTAAGCCTAAAAATGATCAAGTCTGGAAAATAAAATGTAGTAAAAAGTTTCTTTCTTTCTCCCCCCCCATTAATGTCCACAGAGTCCATCATGCTGAGGAGAGACCAGAACTACTTTTAGTCTGAGTTGTAGTTCCTTAATGTCAGCTCTTCCCAAATAATTCCTGACTGACCCTACGCTGTGAGGCTGACTCCTCACAAGATGCTGCATTTTGGGTACTTTCTGGTTTACTGAGAACAAAGAAGAGGGAAAGAATTTTAGGCAGCATTTGGGTAGAAAAAGAAATGTCTTCCTTTTCACAGCAGTTTACTTTATCATTACTATTATATTCAGCAAAGACCCTCTAAGTTTAAGAGCATCCTGGGTGAATTCAAGGGCAGTTTCGGGAGCTTTAGGGCATCTTAGTGCGTGCAACATCTTGCTTTCGGCTAACTGCAGATCTGGATACAAGGATAACTTACCTAAATGCTACTGTTAAAACCAACTGAGAGCTAGCATAATGGGGAAATAGGCTTTGCAAAATACCATGCTACAGTTCTAATACTTTATTATACTTGCCAACTTTAGACATATTCAAATGGGTGTTCCCTCTGGAGTCACCTCTCACCTCATCTTTTCTCAAAAACAGGGCTCAGGAGCTTTTCAGAAAGGTTTTTGCACCTGCTCTTTGTACAACAAAGAGTTAAGTGCTACATACAATCAGTCACTGCCTCTAGGCATTTCTTAAAGGTTGACAAAATTGCAATCACAAACCTCACTAATTATGACCTTCAGCCACCTACATCTATATAAATCCTCTTTCACCAGTACTAACTACTCCCCATGGCTTCTGTGACTGCTGTGTCCCAGTAACAGATGCACACACAACTTCCATGCATCATCTTATGTGGAGCAGAGATGAAGAAAACAAAGCTGCCTTGGAAACTCTATGAGAAAATTCTGTGTAAAAGGTTATCCAAGCAGTCACAAAAGCTGTTAAACATTTGATGTACGTACCCAGACTAGTACCTAGAATGGCACAAGTGAAGATACAGTCAGTGTGTAGGGTGAACAATAACAAAAAGGAAGGTAAAAACAATTTCAGTGGAAATTCTGTGCCAGAATACCACAGAGAAGTTGCTTTGTAGACATGTTGAAAACTTAGGAACCTGCACTGCAAACCTATGGCAGTAAATGTGGCCTGTGACTCCAACACTACCATCCCCCTGGTGATCAAGCTCTAGCTCCACCATCCAATGGCAATTCTGTGGAAAACAAAGCAGTGCCTCAAACCAGCTAGTCTGGTACTCTTGGAGAAAGCAGTCTTAACTAGTGCTAATACAAGAACCATGAACCTGCTTCTGGACTCAACAGAACTTGTGAGGCAAAGATGTTTATTAACAAGAAGAAGAAAAAGGTTTTGCACCTCAGAAAGCCTTTGGGAGACTCTGAGACACAAACAAAGCCTGAAGTATCAGCAATATTTCTGGTTAATGACAATGTTCTACAAGTACAATGCCTACAAGTAGGCATCACCTCATTCTCTTGTACAATGCAGTAAAGGTCAATTTCATACTCATACAGAAAATATGACTTGGTAACAGAAGAGCTCAGCAGACAGAGAAAGAGATATTTAATGGAGAGCAGATGAAATGTCTGACGTTATCCATTCTTACAACACGTACACAGTGTTTTGCAAAACACTTGGTGAGATTGCAGATTTTGTAAACTATCAATCTTACATCTTGCTGAATGAAGCCACACTATTAGGATCCACAGGAGGGGAAGGAACAACCCATTACCAATCTACATCATCAGAAGGATGTCAGAATGATGAATACAACTCCAGGCCAACAGAAGACTCCGTAAGAATCTGATTTATTTCCTATCATGACTAAGACCTCAGTTGTAATATGCATTCAGAACTATGTGGCTAGAAATACACCCAGCAGAGAAAGATCTGGGAGTGTAGATTGACAGCCAGCTGAACATCAGCCAGCATGTGCGGAGGTGGTCAAGAAGGCCAGCAGCATCCTGGCCTGGATCAGGAACAGTGTGACCAGCAGGACCACGGAAGTGACAGAATACTGGAACAGGCTGCCCAAGGGGGTTGTGGAGTCTCCTTTTCTGGAGGTATTCAAGACCCATCTGGACAAGTTCCTGTGTGAGATCCTGCTCTGGCAGGGAGTTTGGACTAGATGATCTTCCCCTTCCCATGGGAAGTTTAGGCTTGAGGTGAGGAGAAAGTTCTTCAGAGTTATTGGCCATTGGAATGGGCTGCCCAGGGAGGTGGTGGAGTCACCATCCTTAGAGGTGTTCAAAAAAGGACCGGACATGGCACTTGAAGCCATGGTTTAGTTAGTCATGAGATGTTGGGTGATAGGTTGGACTTGATGATCTTTGAGGTCTTTTCCAACCTTATTGATTCTCTGATCTCTCGAGGTCCCTTCTAACCCCTAACATTCTGGGATTCTGTACTCAGCACTGGTGAAGCCACAGCTTGACCACTGGGTTCAGTTTTGGGGTGGCCACTACAAGAAAGGCATTATGGTGCTGGAGGGAGTCCAGAGAAGGGCAACAAAGCTAGTGAAGGTTCTGAACAGATCTTCTGAGGAGTGGCTGAGGGAACTGGGATTGTTTAGTCTGGAGAGCATTGACAAGATTCCTCCTCACTCTTCTCTTTTCCACACTAAAAGACCCAATTCTCTCGGGCTTTCCTCATCAGAGAGATGTTCCTGTCCCCTAATCATCTTTGAGGCCCTTTGCTGTACCCTCTCCAGCAAGTCACAGTATCACAGTATCACTAAGGCTGGAAGAGACAGTCCCTGTCCTTCTTTGTATCCTCATCAATTGTAGGTGACACACACAACTGTTAAGTGTGCTCTCACAGCAGTGTGGTAAGCAAGAAACCAGGAGAGAGAAGAAACGAGCTTTTTCAACTGCTAAGGCTGTCTTACCTCTCCATGTAAACAGTCTTTTATAACTTCAAGTCAAATTAGATGAGGAAATTGCTCATAAAAAACAGGCAGCACTTATCCAAGCCACTCATCCAAAGATATACCTTAAATACTCTGTTTATAAAAAAGAAACTCTGAGATTCATGCTTAAATACATCCTCCCAGATATGTTCCTGTCTCCAAGTAAACTTCTGTTTAGTTAGATGATATGAAGTGTGGATAGTTTATCTACTCCAGGTCTGACATTAATAAACTGGTTAAAAGAAGAAAAAAAGAATTTCTGCTTAAAAAAATGACCATAAATTTACTTTAGATTTGGCAAAGCTTTCCATGAGTGCTACTTATATAAAGTGCTGCTACAATTTACATACATTTCTCAGGAAGAAATGCATGTCTGTAATAGAAGAACTCACGTGAAGAGACTTCTTCACCAAAATAGTCCTGTACCTCCTGGCTGACAGCTGGGAAAAACCCCTGAGCTCTTTCTTACTTATATTGTCACCAGCATCCAAAATCTGAATCTATAGTTTTCTCAAAGAAAATGGAAGAATCATCTCTGAACTCCTCTGAAACAAAAATGTCAAGAAAGAGTCAAAGAGAAGCAACAAGATACTAAGAATCTTTTCACAGGGTGGGTGGTGAGGAGTCTTTGATCTCACAGAACTCTGCACGGTTGCCTGTGCGCTTACCATGCTGGAAGGGAACATTGTGAGCATAAAGGATTGGAAATGAAGTCCAGTAGAGCTTCATGGGGTGAAAGGGAGATGAAAGAGGCAAAGGCAAACCATAACATGACTCTTGTAAATCTTCTCCAAATTCATCATTTCACTGCTAAAACATTTAAAACGCGAATTAGAGAATCACTCAAAGCGTTGACTTACAACAGTTAACCCTGAGCTCACCAAGTTTGGTCTTAACAACAGGGTGTGGATTTCTTGTTCTTTGTATCATGTTGCATCAGAGGCTTTTCTGCTGAAAGAATGAGAGTGTGGAGTCCATTCCCCATGATTAAATGTATAGAGGACAGAAAAAGAAAGTGCACACAAATCCACACACCACAGATTCCACTTTGTCTCCCACCAACCATACATTCAGCCTTGGGGTAAATATCCCTTAACATTTGAATATGAAGATAGTGACAGCTGAGAGAATTGGGATCTTACACAATCCTGATTTTCATTTTCCTTTGTCTATGTGAAAAGAAAACAATTAGGAAGAGGTAAAGGGTATCTGTTGATGACTCTAGTAAACCAATAGTAATAGTGTTCTGAGGATCTGAATGGCAGGTTGTAGATTTCAGGGCCCAAAATTTAATGAACAGCAGGGGCAAAAGCTGCCTACTTGCCTCAAACACACTGGCAGTGGGTAAGAATCAGAGTAAGACAGGCTACAGCAAGACTAAGCTGTAGCAGAAATGCATCTGTTTGTTAGATTAAGAATGACATTACACTGCCTGAAAGGTTTCACCTTGCTGCTGGGCCACCTATTTACGGCACACAGCGTAACACACATTTGTCTGTAAGGGGTGCATGTGGGCATACATACTCCTCTGATACCCCACTAGGAATCAAGAGAACTGTATAGAAAACACTGGGTTTTGGCATGTGCTGTGTTTTGCAAGTCTGTTTGGAATCAAACTCATGTCCTCTATTATATTTAACTCAGTCCTGAATTTAACAAGGCAACGTGTCAAGGAAATATTTAAACCAATCAGCATATCCTGTAATTAAAATGTTTACTTAGAGAGCAAAATCCATCCTCCCATGGTCTTACTTCATGTTTGGATTTCTAAAGCAGCAATGACCTCTTACCCAGCAAACCCATGTCAGCTAAGCTCAGACAATTGCAGCAAAAGGCAACCCTACAATTAGTGCTATGCCTGGAATTGTACTTTTCAGTCAAATAAGTCTTATTCTGGCCAGATGGTGTAGAGTTGACCTCTCTCTTTTGGGGTTTCACAATAATTTTGTCTATAAAACATTCATAATGGAAAAATGGTTTAAGAGAATTCTTTTCTCCACTATTACTTTTAAATACAAAGGAGAATGTTTAAAAAAACCAAAAGTGGTTCTTGACTGTCACTTTGGCCTGAATTAATCTCATTTCTATGGGTACACAAAACCAACACACAAAAGGCGACACTGAAACGATCAAAGTCAAACGGATCCCCCAAAAGCATGGGAACAGATGGAACAACCAGTAAGATCAGGTAGCATTTTTGAAGACCACAGATTTCAGTTCCTCTTCCTTTAGGATCAGCTGCACATTTTCATAACTGTCACAACAGAAACATCACCTCATGTCAATCACGTTCAAATTGCAGCCCCTTTAGAGCAGAAAGGAGAAAAAAGAGGATTGCAATGGCTAGCCATTTTATCTTGTTGAAAATCAGCAACCAGAAATGCTTTCTCCCTTCTTCAGTTTATTCATTAAACCTTCAATACCAAAGAGCAGCAGCAGGGCAAAATTTACTGAAATTCAGTATTCCTAAGGTTGGAAGAGACCTCAAAGATCATCGAGTCCAACCTGTCACCACAGACCTCATGACTAGAGTAGAGAGGACACTACTGCCCGCTGCAGGCTTGAACTCATGACCTTCCCATTAAGGGTCTGATGCGCTACCAACTGAGCCACCTGAAAATGGGATCTCATGACAGTCAAAAGACAAAACAAAACAGAGGAAAAACCCCTTTCTTCAGTGGATAGAAGAGAGATTCCTTGAGTTTTTATGCACACACACACTTTTACATCTGCAAGAGCTTATCTGTATAATCTGTAAGATTTTTAACAGTGATGATGTAGCATGTCTGAATCCTCGACTCACTGACTGCCAGTTAGAAGCACATTTAAATTCCAGATTCAGTGGACTAGTTTCCAAGCTTTTGCTGACTACTTTCAATCCAGAAAGCATGAGGAACAGAAAAGAGCCTGAAAGTTTGTTACCACTGAAAGAAAATACTCATTTTTTCCCCCTGAAATGTCCATACAGCTCACAGTTTAGTGGCACTTGGTTTTAAGAACACAGATATCCTGAATAAAGAGATGGGTTTGAAAGGTTGCACAAATACATTTTCATTACTCTGGAGTTCGTGCTGAAGCAAAGAAAGCCAAAGAAAATGAACACAGAAAGGCTCTGCAACAATGGCCCTGCCATAAAGAGAGCACCATAAAACTTAGCAGCTGAGAACTGCATCAAGGCAGGATTTAGAAACTAGTGACTATCAGTTTTAAGAACCACTGTATGAAGCTAGTCCTGTCTACAATGAGATGGTATAGCCTTGGGAAAGAAAGCACAATCGAACAGTTCAGTGATACTCTAACCCCTTAAAGTTATACATTGTATTATTTCTGAAAAATTGATTTGGAAGTCTGACTCCTCTGGTCTAGCACCAGTCTTGGTAGAGCTAGATTATGATGGACTCACACCCAAGGGTCTTTTCCAAACAAAGAGGACCCTACGATTCAATTTTATTCTGTGAGCAGCACCAAAAGCTTGTTTACAGCATGGGTTAGAGTGACAGTTCTAGACCATGGATGACAGGATCCCTTTAGGGGGATCTGCTTTTCAAAACTGAATACAAGAAACAAATCCAGAGCCCTGCTTGAGTAAACACAGACACATTAAAAATGAAATCTCACACAGCCAACTATTTGTTGTACCATTTTTAAATGGGTTTTGGCTAAAAAGTCTAACTCCAGTGGATATTAGCAAAGTAAAACAGACCTAGTGAAATATGCAAACCCAACAGTTGTGCATGTCCAGACTCACACTACTTTGACAGAAATATATGTATTTTATATGGAATACATAGAATCAGAGGTTATTACTTTTTTTGTGGTTGGAAAAGGCCTAGAAGATCATTAAGGTCATCTGTTATCTAACTCTACCAAGTCTGGGGCTAAAGCATGTCCCTCAGCACCACATTTCTGCATATTTGAAACACCTCTGGGCATGGGGATTCAACCACGTTCCTTGGGAGCCTCTTCCACTCTTTGAGAACCCTTTCAGTCAAGAAGTGTCTTCTCATATCAATCTAAACCTTCACTGATGCAACCTGAGGGCAGTTTCTCTCATCCTATCACTTGCTGCTAGGGAGAAGTGACCAACATCCACTTCCCTCCAACCTCCTCTCAGAGAGTTGTAGAGAGTGAGCCAGAAGGGCTCTCCTTAGCCTCCTTTTCTCCAGACTAAACAACCTCAATTCCCTCAGCCGCTCCTCACCTGTTCCACAGACCCTTCACCAGCTTCATTGTCCTTCTGTGGACATGCTCCACCACCATAATGCCTCCCTTGTTATAAGGGCTCCAAAACTGAACCCAGGAGTCAAGGTATGGCCTTCCTCAGTGTTGAGCACAGAGGCACAATCACTCTGGTCCTGCTGGTCACACTATTCCTGATACAAGCCAAAATGCCTTCTTGTCCATCTACACACACTGCTGGCTCCTGTTCAGCCACTCTGTTTAATTTTTTGGGTTTTGTGGTAAACTGCCACTCTCCATCTAAACCCTCCAGCCCACTGCAGCACACAATGCTGTTGTAGCTTTGGTTTGCTCTCCACCTCCTATCAAGCAGGAATGATCAAAGACAGACTTAAGTAATTGCACTGCTTGATACAAGAATCCTGAGAGATTTCACCTCCCTTGATGGTACACACCTACAGACAATGTAGATGACCAAAGAAGCATACCATAGGAACCAGGAAAGAAAGGTTTGAGAGAGAAAAGCTCTTGTAGCCATAACGAAAACAACGGTAGTGGGATCCCTGCACAGCAAGGCTGCAAAGGCTGGACAAAGTCTCAGGATAAACCTGCCATTGGTAGTGTTGCCAAAAGGGACAGAAACTCAGGAGAGCTTCAGAGGAAATGTAACATGACCATCTTGGCCATATTAAGATAAATGAATGGAAAAAAAAACCCCATCTTCAAGCCCTCAGTTATTTACTTGCATTTCAAATCTGTTGAGGTGTATTTCTTAAAGATTAATGGATGAGGAACTATCCTTGCTGCTGGAAGACTCTCAGGTACACAAACTTCCCTGACTTCAAGCATAGAAAAAAACATAAAACTTTCTCATTTATTACATTTCTTATTGTGAATATTTTGAATCCAAAGAACTGATGCAAAATATTATGTGTTACAGTGAATCTGTAGGTTATTTCTCTCTCTTCTTCGGGGTTTTAAGGGCTTACTCCATGTATATACAATCAATCAAAATGAAAATGTTGAAACAAAACTATGTCCTGATTGTTACACCAAAACATGACTTGTAGAATTGCCCAACACCAATGGGTTCATACTGATTCATTTCAAGCAAAACATAGGACTGATTTATAGCTATTTTTCAATCTCAATTAGCTGGTTAATAACGCAGATATAGGAAGTTTCTGCACCTATGATCCAGCACTGCGTAGTTCAATGCCAGCCAGAAGAGAATGGCTTGTTCTCTCCTACATCTCTGCCAACAGCAGCTCTCTCTCTCCATAGAGTGTCTAATGAAGGCTTGAGAGCTGTTCCCACATCTTAATCACATTGTATTTGCATGAGACACCTACAAGATCCGTTCCATACAACCTTGATCTTGTTTTCCTTACACAGTTACCAGATTATGCTCCCAGTTGGTGTGTTCAACTGCTAAGAAATTAACTGAGGCATACAAGAGTATTTTTCTTATGTTCATCTTTTTACCATAAATACCCTCAATGCCAGACAAACCACTTACAAATAATTCAGGCTGATGGAGTCTTTCTTCTTTGACAACATGATGCAAACTAAATGATTGAATTTGATTTATCTTCAATTGCTTAGCAAATAATATTACACTTAACCAGTTGCAGGTTTTCTTTTTACTATAGAAAACTATCTAATCAGCTCTAAATTTAAACACCTTTAAAAAATAACCCTAGAAACCAGATCACTGAAGAAAAGAGTACCTGAATTAGCATGTGTGCATGGGCAGGTGAGTGTTAAAAATAGCCTATTGATAGAAACTGGATGAATTTAAGAGGA
Source organism: Melanerpes formicivorus (assembly GCF_026170545.1). NCBI lineage: Eukaryota > Metazoa > Chordata > Aves > Piciformes > Picidae > Melanerpes > Melanerpes formicivorus. Next base: position 11,699,779 of record NW_027142377.1, read on the forward strand.
GAAGCTCAGATTCAGTTTCCACCACCTCTCTCATCCCCTGCCACAGCCTGTTTCTGGCTAGACAAAACTACTAAAGCTTGTATTTTTAAAATGTCAAACTTTTTCATTATACTTGTTAAAACCAGCCCTCTTTCAAATCAGTGCTGTGTCAGCTGTATTGTTATGGAAGAGTTTTGCCCCTTATTTTCTGACCATTATCATTACAGCTCCCCAGAAGGGGGCTAGAGGGAGGTAGGAGTTGGTCTCTTCTCCCTAGTAACAATTTATAGTATAAGAGAAAATGGCCTCAAGTTGCACCAGGGGAGGTTTAGGTTGGATATCAGAAGAAACATCTTCATGAAAGGGTTCTCAAATACTGTAATAGGCTCCCTGTGGAGGTGGCTGAATCCCTGTCCCTGGAGGTGTTTAAAAGATGTGCAATCTTTAGAGGTGTGCTGCTGAAGGACGTGGTTTAGCCCCAGACTTGGTAACCTTAGGTAATGGATGGACTCAGTGATCTTGAAGGACTGTTCCAACCAAAACAATTCTGTGATTCTATGTCACTGTTTTTCATCACCTCCACAATGTAAACAGTACTCTCACAAAGTAGTTAATCACGTTCTTCTGGGGAAAAATAACCCCAAAACTCAAAAAAAAACCAACCAAGCAACAAAAAAGCCCCCCCAACAATTAAAAAAACCTGGGAAGATATAACCCAAAGTTTACTAATGCTTTGGAATAAATAAAGCAGAATAAATGCTTTCTGTCACCATGACTGGGACAACCAAGAAGCACTGCATCAATCAAGCAGCTTACCTTTTCGCCCAGGGTACACATGAGGGTAATATTCATAATAAAGATCAGGCTGGTCTAAATTTCCAAATGGTTCAAATTCCATTTCTGCATTTTGGAACAGATTCAGCTTTACCAGCAATGCCAGTCTCACAAACCAGAGCTAAAAATGAACATACACATATATATATGTAAGAAAAAGGCACAAAAGGAAAAGTATGCTGTTAGCTTCAACCCCAAGCCACAAACACAATTTCAACTTCAGGTTTCTATGTCACTTGCTGATAAGAACAAGGATTTATATTTCCAAGCTCTTTCACAGAATACCTTTTATAAGATCATTCAAACAAACCACAGAGGCCTGATGGTTCAATTGTTTGTGAAGGTGCTGAGGTTTTGAAGACAAAGGTTAAAAACTAGCCTGCTTCAAAATGAGAACCTCTCTCCTTCAACTGAGTCAGCTGTGAGTGGTACCAATCTGGTTTTTAATTGGGTTTCCACTTTTAGGGCAGTTCTTTAAGTCTGTTATGTTTCTGGTGAAATTGCAGGAGCTTGTTGAGCTGCTAGGGCCAACCCCCTGTGCTGTCATCTGGTCACATGTTCTCCACTCCTCACGTTTCAAGAACCTTTATTAATTCAGGGCTTTCTTTTCTTATCATCGTGAAACACACGGCTAACATTTCAAACCTTACTCCGAAGTTCACCACCTAGACAGTCCCTATCAGCTTCAGAGCAGTCTTCCAAGATAGCAAAACACATTATTTGTTTTCACTAGGAGATCACTAGTATGATTACTTTGAAAACATACAATGAAGAGAGAATTTTGCTTTTTAACAAACATTTGGTTGTAAATGAAGGCCTGCTTCAGAAAAACAAAGAGAAAAAATGACTTGCTCCAAAACTTGCTCCAGCAATAAGTGGGAAAAGAAGATTGGTCATGTTAAAAGCCACAACAACCACTTCTTGGAAAGAAGTGACAAGGCTGTACTTGAGACATACCTGCAAAGAATCCGTTGTATGGCTGGTAGGCAGCCCGCTCTTCTTATAGCCTTGACCGTGTGCAGTTAGAAGCCGCCCACACAAGTCAACTGCTGCCCTCCAGTTTTTACTGCTCTGGGAAGGAGAAAAGAATAAGCAGCAAAATCATCAAGTCCCTAAAATGCACAACTGCTTATTTTGCCTGAAGCAGCTACACATACTCATCAGTAATAATGACAAGGTCAGTAGAGCTGGGCAGTGAGAAGCAGAATGTCGTTTGTCAAAGATGCAGGTCTAATCAAGCAGAAAGTGAGATCAAGTATTAGTATTATCAGATCACTAAACCAACAGAATAAACAACCACCATAGGAGAGTCTAGCTGTAAATCTTGTTTGCTTACATGTTTGCATATACTATAGTACTCACTCTTCTTCTGTAGAGACTTTCAAAGCCCACCTGGATGCATTCCTGTGTGGACTACCCTAAGTGGTCCTGCTTTGGCAGGGGGTTGGACCCGACGATCTCCTGAGGTCCCTTCCAGCCTCTGATGTAGGTGATACTGTGATAATTAAGTTTTCTTCCAAAAAGGAGAAAAACTGTGACCCATATGTCAATAACCATGTCCAAGTTATGTTGTTGTTACAAAGTATTTAGTGCCTACTTCTACCTCTCTGACTGCAGGCAGGTTAGAATCCCTAGTGCAGTTCCTCCAATGAAAACAGACTTTGCTATCATTGCCCAGAACACAGAATCCATGTCAATCATAGGCTCATAGAATGGTTTTGGTTGGAAAAGACCTTAAGATCATCAAGTCCAACCATTCTCTAACACTACCACAGATGATGCTAAACCATGCACCACTTCTCTGCATCTCTGAAATACCTCCAGGGATGAGGATTCAACCACTTCCCTGGGCAGCCTGTTCCGGTCTTTAACAACCCGTTCAGGCAGGAATTCTCTTCTCCTACCCAATCTAAACCCCCCTTAAGAAACTTGAGGCCATTTCCTCTTGTCATATCACTTGTTACTACGGAGAAGGGACCAACACCCACTTCATTATAACCTCCTTTCAGGGAGCTGTAGAGAGAGACAGATGGTCTTCCCTCAGCCTCCTCTTCTCCAAACTAAGCAACCCCAGTTCCCTCAGCTGTTCCTCACCAGACCTGTTCTCCAGACCCTTCCCCGGCTTCATTGCCCTTCTGTGCACACACTCCAACACCTCAATAATGTTCTTGAAGTCAGGGTCTCAAAACTGAACCCAATGCTCAAAGCATGGTCTCAACAGTACCAGGTAAGGAGGATCACTTTCCTGGTCATGTTGATCATACTGTTCCTGAGTTTTTGTACTCTCCAGCCCACATTTTCAAGCCATATAGTTAAAAGGTCTACTGCAAATATCTCCATACACTAACCACCTCATCCCTCTCCTCTGCAGTGTCAAAACCAGGATAAAAATTTTGAGCTCTACTGGAAATGCAAAAGTTGGCTGATAGCAAGCCCATGAAGTAACACAGCACCTTCTGAGACATCTACATGGAGGAGCAGGAATTGATAATGGCACTTTAACATCCTTCAACTTACATCTGTATCAACTTAGAGAAGCAGAAAGACACTGACACAGATTACCTGAAATTTATTCCTCTTCTGCAGAGACAAATTAATTCTTATTATCCCTAGAACAGAAGTGGACACAGACTCTAAATCTTATCAACTTTTCTCCTCTAGTGAGAGTCAGGATCCAAAGATAATAATGGAACATTTATGACAAACTTAGGTGCTAGCATGGACAAAAATTGCTTTACAGAACAAGACAGCTAGGAGAAGCAAGCCTGGAGATCACTGTAAAAACAAGTCTTTGCTGGAACACGAAACACAGTATTCGTCATGGTTTCAAAATCAGAGCTGCCTGGTGGTCGTGGAGCTTAATCCTCTGTGGAAGCTTAATAGCAGGCTGCTGGCTGCAGAAGTTAATTTGAAACTAGCAGGACTCATTGCTGTCCCTGGCAAAGGTACCAGACTTACAATTGCCAGTCCACCAGAAATCTTTCTGCCTTTGTTTCAAACACCCCTCAGTACCCTGCAGATCAGCAGTCACACCACAGGAAAGAGTGGTCTACAGTCTTGGTAATAACAGGCATGAGTTTTGTCTGTGAGTCACAAGTAAATGCTCAAAGCAAATATGGATACTACAGCTTCAATTATAGCATCAAAAGGATTCATTTTGGTTTGGGTATCAGGAAAACTTCTTCATTAAAAGAGTTGTCAAGCACTGGAACAGGGTCCCCAGGTATTTAAAAGCCCTGAAGACATGGTGCTAAGGGATATGGTTTAGAATCCAACTTGGTAGTGTTGGGTCAATGGTTGGAATCATCTTAAAGGTCTTTTCTAGCCTAAATGACTCTGTGATTCTATAATTTCCAACTAATTACAGAGAACATGAATGCCACACCAATGGATACAAGTTTGTTATATTGGAAAACATAAGTAAGAACACAAAATTAATCACATGCAAAAGTAACACTGTATGATTTTTTTCTAATAGACTCAAGGGGAGTCATTAACTCTACATGTTACACCATTAAAGTGATTAAAATGTCCTCCTCCACTAGCTATGACATTCTTCTCCCCTGTAAATTATGCTGGTAGAACACTTTCACATCAGTTAAGACAATCTAGCTAGTAACCCTTTCTTGGTCTAGTGGCTTGAAGAAGCGATTGCATACTTGGAGCAGAGACACAGCTTTTCCTTTTGTTCAGCTGTGCCAAGTACCAGAGACATAATTTTCCTATGGCTGCAAACAACTTGCGACCCAAACCATTGAAGGAGTCTCTATTACAAAATACTTGTGCTGTTTACTCAAATGAGGGCAAACAATCTGAAACAGGGACTAGCAGAAACAAACCTAATGGCAGCTCCCACCTTGCACGTGGCACTTTGATTTGCTGCTGTGAAACAAGGCAGTGCTGCGAGTGAAGACAAGACCCTGCTCCTTTGCCCCAGATGTAAATGCATGCTCCTACAGCAGATTACTGAAACTTTTCAGAAACTGAAAACTTGCATTTATCTCCTGTTCTCTGTTGAAAAATGTACACAATTAGCCTCTACAGATATGTAACTCTCTTTACAAGTAAAGACCTTACCGATAAGCACATAGCTTGCTGCACTGCTCCGGCTCTCCTCTATCTCTTAAAAGCCTCAACTTGTAAAATCAGTTCAAGCACTCAGCTGCTTCACCAGTGAAACCATTTCCAATTCACTGCTTCCCATTCCACAACAGAAATGTAAACTGTGGAAGCACAGGTGATCTATAAATGAACTATCCACCTTAGGGTTACTCCAATCAACTAGAGACCAAATTACAGAATCACAGAATCACAGAAGTAACCAGGTTGGAAAAGACCTTTGAGATCATCCAGTCCAACCTATCACCCAACACCATCTAATCAACTGAACCATGGCACCAAGTGCCCCATCCAGTCTCCCTTTAAACACTTCCAGGGATGGTGACCCCACCACCTCCCTGGGCAGCACATTCCAGTGGCAAATTACTCTTCCTGTGAAGAATTTCTTCCTAACATCCAGCCTGAACTGCAAAATTGTTTTAGAATCATACAATTGTTAGGGTTGGAAGGGATCTCAAGGATCATCCAGCTCCAAACCCCCTGCCATGGGCAGGGACACCTCACACTAGATCAGGTTGCCCAGAGCCACATCCAGCCTGGCCTTAAAAACTCCCAGGCATGAGGCTTCTACCACTTGCCCGGGCAACCCGTGCCAGTGTCTCACCACCCTCATGGGGGAGAACTTCTTCCTAACATCCAACCTGAATCTACCCATTTCTATTTTTCTTTCCATTCCCCCTAATGCTATCATTACCTGACACCCTGAAAGTCCCTCACTCACCCCATTTCCCCCCTTTTTCCTCTCAAATCCCAGAGCACCTGGGGTCTACTGGAGTCTCCTCCCATCCCAGGTGTGGCCACTTGGCCCTCCCCACCCACTCCCCTTTTTAATCCCCTCCAGGAAAGGCAGCACCCCTAAGCTGAGCCCCTGGGGGCTGGAGGATCCTCCTCTCATCACTGGTGAGTGCCCCTGGTGCACACTGGGTGATGGTGACTACAAAGGCTGGGGGGCCTGGTGGCCCCCCGGCTGTTAGGGCAATGATTGATGACTATTCCAATACCTCCCACAGGTGCTGGCTTGACCTTGTCACTGGGGCTGAGCTCCTCTGTGTGGTATCTTGGCTGGTGAGGGCCTTGCCCCTGGCTCTGGGATGGGTACAGGAATGGTGGTGGTGGAGCAGGTTGTGTTGTGCTGATATTAAAACAAAGTATTCCCAGGGCCCACTTCTCTGAGTTCATAGGATCCTAGGATGTTATGGGTTGGAAGGCACCTCTGAAGATCATCCAGTCCAACCCCTCTGCCAGAGCAGGACAGCAGAATCTAGCACAGGTTGCACAGGAACACAGCCAGATGGCAACCTGGGCAACCTGTTCCAGTTTCACCACCCTCACAGTGAAGAATTTCTTCCTAACATCCAATCTAAATCTACCTTCCTCTAGTTTAGCACCATTGCCCCTTGTCCTGGTGCTACAAGCCATTGTAAATAGTCCCTCCTCAGCTTTCTTGCAGGCCCCCTTCGGGTGCTGGAAGGCTGCTGTAAGGTCTCCCTAGGGCCTTCTCTTCTCTAGGCTGAACAACCTGAACTCTCTCAGCCTTACTTCATAAGAGAGGTGCTTGTCCTCACTCTTAGGACTGTTTGTGCAGCAGCAAATGACACCTTCAAATAATAGGAAGAGGAGCTGGCTCATTGCACCTGGAGAAGATGCAGCAGCAATTCATGTGGAACAAACCATTTGGACAGATGAGTTTAACAGTCTGACTTCAATTCCTGGGAAACACATTTTTGACTTAGAAATGACACTGCTGGTGGTGGTCTCATCAGACAAGGTGACCTTTGGAAGTCAAGATTACTACCTTCTTGATAGCATTTGTTTTCTGAAAGCTAACTGTACTTGAATAACCTTTGAAGTCTGTTTGCACTATGATGCCCCAAAAGGGACTTCAGTCTCCATCAGACTTTGCTGTGAGCAGGACCTTCACCTTACCCACAGAGCTGTCTTTCAGCTTGTACATGTAAGTGTTCTCTACTGGAAGGTGAGAAGTTACTCATCTTTTTTTTGTGAGCTGGGTGAACAGAGGTGGTAAGTGCATTTGTAAATGCCATCTAGGAAGTACTGTCAGTGCAGGTAGGGACAACATCACTAAACAGTGGTTGGATGACTTACAGCATCAGAATAACAGAGAGGGTAGAAGACCATCATTAACATAGAGAGACATGTAACTCACGAGTGTGCTCAGTTCTGTACAGTGAGACTAAGAAAGATGTTAGTTTCAACCAGAAGAAATGCTGAGAGGAGCTCCTGGGACAATTATGGAGGTATTAATAGAATTACAGAATCATTTTTGTTGGAAAACACCTTTAAGATCATTGAGTCCAACCATCATCTAACCCTACTAAAGCTGATGCTAAACCATGCCCCTCAGCCACACACTGCTGCATCTCTGAAACACCTTCAGGGATGTGGATTCCACCACCTCCCTGGGGAGCTTGTTCCAGTGTCTGAAAAACCCTTCAGTCAAGAAGTTTCCTCTCCTATGCAACCTAATCCTCCCCTGGTTCAACTTAAGGCAATTTCTTCTTGTCCTATCACTTGTTACTATGGAGAAGAGACTGAAATCCACACTTGTGATGGGATGATCAGAGAAGAGTTATTTTTGCCATTGAAAAGAAAAACTGAGAAGTGTAACTGTCACTACTGCTTACCCATTTGAAGTAGCAAGGGAGAGGAAGCAAATATTGAGACGAGAAAAATGACTTAAAAAGCAGCATGATATCAAAACAATCTGTTGTAAACAATTTCATCTTTGATTAGAGAGGGGAGTGATTAGAATTCCTTTGATTAATCACCAAAGGCATGAAGTTCTAGAATAGCCTTTGAAAGCAGTCCCAATGTATGTGTTTACTACAATGGCCATGTAAGCTAACAAGCAATTAGATGGTAGAATAACAAAGCTCTGAAGATGCAGCTGGCCACCTATGGGATGAAGAGTTGGGATACTGGGGAGGCATTTAGCAGGACTTTTCCATCCACACAGAATTAAAGCAGATACAAATGAAGCATTTACCTCTGCAGCAGATAGGGTTGGAATACTATTGTTGTGTGGCTTTCTTTTCTGTTCTTCTTTCCTTCCCCTAATGAGTTTACCCAAGGTCATCTGAGAATTTTAACCTCACAAATTTCCTCCTAATAGGACTTAGAATTCGCTTTTGATTTCAGCTGCCACTGGTGTCTTCCTACAGTGTGTGTGACAGTACTTAAAACTTCCAGAGGCAATCCCTGATTTACACATCTAACTTCAGACTCCTTTGACTTCAGAATTCAGACACCAGCTCACAGGTAGTGGTCAGAAAATGAAGCCTACCCTAGTTCTGCACATGTGTGCTGTGGGAACTGGGGTGGTTTGGTCTGGAGGAACAGAGGCTGAGGGTAGACCTTCTGGCTCTTTACAACTCCCTGAAAGGAGGTTAAAGCCAGGTGGGTGTTGGTCTCTTGTCCCTGCTAACAAGTGATAGGACAAGAGGAAAAGTCCTCAAGTTGTACCAGGGGAGGTTTAGGATTAGAAGAAACTTCTTGACCAAAAGGGTTCTCAAAGAGGGGAACAGGCTCCCAAGGAAGGTGGTTGAATCCCCATACCTGGAGGTGTTTCAGAGGCAGAGATGTGGTGCTGAGAGACAAGGTTTAGCACCAGAATTAGACAATGGTTGGACTTGACCTTATCTTTCCTGCACTAAAGTAACAGAATCCAAGTGGCATCAGCTTTGCTCACCACTTACAACACCAGGTATGTCTTACCTTTTGTACAACACTGAGGCAAACCCACAAATAATACATATGAAGATAAAGCAATCAAAATCTGTTTCACAACCATTTACAATACACAAATGTCACCGGTTGAGGTGACAGCTAATGAAATTCTCAGTAACTTAAAAGTACCTTTTTTTCTATCTCCTGCATATTAATAATAAAGTTCACTATCTCACTTCAAACCAAACACTTAAACCCTGGGGTCATTCTCTACTGTGCTTTGGCAAGATCAGGAGTAGGCTGATACTCAGAATGTTTTTAGTTTCTCCTCACAGACAGTAGCTCTCAATTATCTTGAGGGAAGCTCTGCATTTAATATATATGTATTGAATGATGAAGATTTGTTACTTACAATTAGCTGTTTCAAGCCTACAAATGACTGCTCTACAGAGTTGGCATTTAAAACTTGTCTCTTCGCTGCAGCTTGCTCCCCCAAGAAGCGAAGCATTAAGTCTTTTACTGCGTCTCCCTTGGTGGTCATGGAACAAAATAAGAAGAAACAGAACATGACACTTCTGAACATTATTTTAGCAAAATGAAATGTTGAATTAAAGCTTAACAAGACAGTTCTTTCCCCAGGAGAAATGTTTATTTTCCAGTACTTTCAGTGTGCAATGAATATAAATGCATATATGTTTATGGCATTTTAATGAAAACTTCTGGATTTACTCAACATCACTTGCTGTCATTTTTTTCCCCACTGTTTGGCTCTGCTGGCATAGAAACACTCAGACTTACTTGCCTTTCTTATTATCATCCTTATAAAATACTCCTCAAAGAGCTTCCAAAACACAGTCAGTTTTACATGTTTTCATGAAGGGCATTATTGAAAGATGAAATCTACTGATAAAGAAAGATGCACATGAGCAGTTAGCTTGAAGTAGCCACAGACAAGAAAGCGTGAGGGATCATAAACCCAAACAAAGAGCAACCTCTCAACAAATACTCTGAATGTCAAAAGAATTAACTGCAGGAATCAGTCAGAAAAATGGAGTGTTCCAAGCTCAGTAATTTGAAGACTTGAGAGTAGTTGAGACAGAGATTTGAAAAAGATTTCTAGTTAGACAAGATTAATTCTATATTTTCCAACATAGAGCAGCTAAGAGGCCAAATGCACCTTCTATTTCCAGCTTTTCCAGCAATAAACTGAGTCATTTGAGGTACCTTCCAACCTGGCTGATTCTGGGAGTATGGAGAAGGCAAAGCATGGTTCTACAGGCTGAGATGGTTGGGACTGCTCAGCCTGGAGAAGGAACCAGGGAGGGGAAGTTGTAGCCAGGTGGGAGTTGATCTCTTCTCCCAGGCAACCACCACCAGAGGAAGAATACACAGTCTCAGGCTGTGCCAGGGGAGGTTTAGGCTGGAGGTGAGGAGAAAGTTCTTCCCAGAAAGAGTAATTGGCCATTGGAATGTGCTGCCCAGGGAGGGGGTGGAGTCCCCATCCCTGGAGGTGCTCAAGAGGGGATTGGACATGGCACTTGAAGCCATGGTTTAGTAGTCATGAAGTCTTGGGTGTCAGGTTGGACTTGATGATCTTTGAGGTCTCTTCCAACCTTATTGATTCTATGAATTCTGTATATGGCATCTCTGTGCCTTGGTTTTACCTTCTAATATTTGTTCAGCTATTGATTTCTCTGCCCTCCCATCTGCATCCTTGTGGTTCTTTCTACTAGGGATATTACGCACACAATCAAGAAATTCAAGCTTAACATCAAACAGCTATTGAAAAACTGTGGGCCACACTGGCAGATGTTGAAACCTTTTCTATTTACTGTCTGCACACTCTTTAGGTACCATGTCTGCTACTACAGAGTGTAAGAGAGGGTGTGATGGGAGGGGGTGTGTGTATCCCATTCTTGCTGGGATTCTGTAAGTTACTGCATACAAGAGAGTCCCCTAAGGTTTTATTAGTCATCCTGTGCCAAAACCAGGTAACATAAATGGCTTGTGTAAGAATTCTGTCAATCTTATGTTTTGATGTGCTTTTAATCTAGAACAGAACTGTAGGAAATAATCAGCAATATATTGGCAATATACTTCTATAGATATTTTTGGTTTTTTTTAAACAGAAAACAATTTATAACCCCTCTTCAGCCTGAGCAAAGATTTGACTTGATCTCCATCCTCTTGGTGCAAAGGACATGTTCACAGAAGGGAGAAGAGAAGCTCATATTGGGTGTTCCCTACCTAAAGCAGCCAGAGCTTTATGGTCCCACCTGTGGCAGGGCACATATTTGCCTGCTAGTTTTCATCACCCATTGGTAGGCATACAACCCCTGACACCTGTCTTGCTCATTTGTGGTTGTTTTGTCTTAATAAAAGTAACAAATTCTGTGGCTTAAAAACAATTCCATAGGCTGCAGGACAATAACCCAGAAAATCATACAATAATTATGGTAAGCAGAAGATGAAGAAATTTAGATTCTTATTGCTCTGGGAAGTGAAATGTCCTCTCCTTTTAGCTACCCTTGTAGGAGTGAGCCTCTTCTCTCTCTAATTCATTTACATTCCACTATACCTTTTCACATCTGTGGTAACCAGAATGGCAAGAAGTAATTAAGATGGAAAAAGCACAAAGTGACTATGCAAAGATCTAAGCATTCCAGGGGATGTTTGCAATAAACCCTTTAAAGGAACACAAAAACATTCCCTTAAACAACTGAGGTACCAAGCTGTCAGCACAGAGTGCAGGAAGCAAACCACAAAGCCTTTTGCCTAAAAGGAAAACAAAAGGAGAGCTGCATAAAATGAAGAACAGCTCATAACAAATAGAACTGATATTTGCACCTTCCCCACAGACAGTGATGGGAAATACAGTTGCATTTTCTGACTAGACTGCAACTACTGTTTCACTGCACAGATAATTTTACCTTTACTGCTGTCACTTATCCTATGAATAAACAAGATTTCCATCTTTGGGACAGAAGAGTCTGAAGGATTAAGGAAAGACAGTGCATGCAAAATGACCTAAATACAAAGGCATTTTCAATCCTTCCCAACAGTACTTTGGAGGAGGAAACACTACAAATGAATGCCATGAAACAAAGGAAATGTGAAGAAAAACCAGAATGCAAAGAGCACAAAAAGCAGCATTCCAACTTATTCCTGAGGGCAATATACAGATAATCTGAACCATATACACACAAGCAAAACCACCTTAAACAAGAATGTTTCTTGAATGATCGGCAAAGTGTAGCACACAGCTGAAATTAAGCATATTTAGTGGGTTTTGATGTAAGTTATCCACTTAATGCTCAAGACAACACACTTGTCATAAGAACAAACACTTTCTGAGTGAGCAAGGACAGACAAAAAGGACTGAGCTCTTCAAAACACCTCATACAAACTTTCAGTTGCTTGCTTTTCAATGCCCTTTCCAGCTAACGTGGCAGCTGCATTTAGCATTAGCAAACCACTCACACCAGCGCTTTAATGACCATTGCTGGAAGCAGACTGAACGCTGGAAACATGCCTCTCACAATGTTCCAGTTGACATGTCAAGTACTCTACAATTATGGTTCCAACAAAATATGCAATTTGTAGTACTAGAAGTGTGTGAAACAATGACATTGAAGTAGGGGATGTCAGGTCAGTCAAGGCCTGTGCTCAGACCGGTGAAAAGCAGTAACTGGAAGCAGAGGAAAGTTGTGTAAATATAAAGCACTCCACAACCTGTCCCTGCTGACATGCCTGTGTGGCAGCTTATAAATTATAATCAATGCAGGAAGCAGTAGGAATGCCCTTTAATTCCACTGATGATTTTACATCAGGTCTTAACTGTGGAAATCCATCACATGGGCACTGCCACAACATCTTCTTTTCAAGTCTATCCTAAATGGTAGATCTGCATATAAGCATGTGCCCAGATTCCAAGCAAATAAGCCTTTAATCCTTGACTGGAATCACTGCAAAAAAGGAGGCCTGAAATGAGGAAGCTCTCCCTCACTTCTGGGGTCTGCAGTAGAGATCATTCCTTCTGTCCACCCCATTAACCATCAGAGAGAAATGCTACACACCCAAATTACTCATCAAGGTTTAAGGGATTTTTGGGGGAAGAGGGCAAGGACTCTCACACTATTTTTGGAAGGAGAGGAAAAAGAGTAGCTTCCTATTACAGTATTTTCTTTCACACTGATTACTTGGCTCTGTGATGACAAACCATGTTTTAAGCTAAAGCTAACTCAAGCAGTAGCAGCAGCATGGCAGATGTCTAGAACTGGTACTGTCTATTGCTTGTGACAGCAAACCAAAAATTAGTCAGATAATTCCTCTTGTTTTGTATGTGAGTACTGAGTGATCATCTTTGTTCTATTACAATTAAGGATTAAAGTATCCAAATCCTCAACAACATCTCTCTAGACAATAAGTCTATTATCCAGAGGCATATAGATGAAAGAGCAAGATTATTTCAAGACAAAAAAGACTCCATGATGATAGCCTTCTCTGAATAACCAGGATAAAACTCCTCCACAAGAAATACTGAACAGAGCCAGCTGAAATTCCTCACATTCCAGAAAAAACACCTCTTTATTCCTTCTCACCAGCTAGGAACTCTGAGAGGAGAAAAGCAAGGAGTTTCTACTCCTATGTTTTTTCCTTCATGATCTCATCTGGAGTTTTTAATTTTGGGGTTATCCCTTCCCTGTAGCTTGCTCTGGAACTCAGTCTGGGTCCAAGTGATGCAGTTTATTGACTGTAGTGTGAACAGCAGTGAGAAATGCTACTTCCCTCTTGGTTGCAACAGTGAATTCCACAAGCAAACAAAGCTGTCTGCTCTCAACCTTTACAGTACAGCACAGCAAGCTTGCATGCATTCCAAATGTGAGCATGTTCTTATCAACTAGAAGGACCAGAAACAAATGGATTCTATAGAAACTGGCAGCATTGGTTTTCAAACTGCCCAAGAAATCTCGTTATTAATAAATCAGATCTGGTTGCATCCCCTTCATGTATGAGTAGGGAATGAGATGAAATTGTCTACTGAGGACTGATATAATCCACACAAGGTGGTCATCAGCAACAACAGGAAGCACTATGGTATGCACATTACTGGACAGCTCTTATGTTGTATTTGTACAACAGAACCATACACTAAGATACAATAACAGACTCTTACCTGGAGGTTATCAAATTTTAATCCAGGCATGGTGAGATTCTCTTTATCAATGAACACAGTGCTGTATTGTTGTGTGGCAACTGAAATAAGCACATTTCTGGTTTCCTCACTGGGAAGCCAAGCATCATTCCTTCTGTCTAGTTCACTCATGTTTAAGGCTGTGGCAAACGGGTCATCGCTCCCGGCAAAAACAGCTTGGATCTGTGAGAAGGGCTTTGGGGACTGAGCTGCCTCTAGGCATGACGGAGGAGCACCCCCCTCAGGTCTCCCATTTTGCACGGAAAAAGTTGGTTTAGATGAAGAACAGGAACTGTCTCCACCATTAGAAAGAGAGGACACTTTTTCTGGAAGGGAAGAGCTTGCATTGGGATTACTAACAGAAATAAAATTGGATGTGGTAAACGAATCAAAAAAATCAGCAGCTAAAGTGTTGGTATTAACGGTGTCGCCGAAGAACTTGCTTAGGCTCGGACTTGGTTGAACCACCTGGGGATGAGACTTCACTGGAGTCTCAATTATACTACCAAAACTGGGAGATTTTACCATCTGAGGCTCAAAGCCATCAGGCAGGAACAGCTGTGGCTGGGTACTAGCATTGCTTCCTTGGCTGAAGATGGTACATACAGGAATAGGCTCAGCCTCGGAAGACGGCTTGCTAGCATTGGGTGCTGATATCTGCCCCTCAGGCTTACTTTCCTCCTTATGATTTGGTTTTGTTTCAACAGGAATATTGCTTCCCAACTTTGGTTCGTCCTTCAATGCCTCCTGAACTGATTCTTCCTTTAGAGATGCCTGATCATCTGTTCCAATCTCAGAAATATCTCTGGGTGTTTCTTCCTGTTCAGTTTCACTTTCATTACTTAAAAACTCTTCTTTATCCACTTCTGCCTGTGTTTTTTGGTTATCTTTAGCTTCCATTTGCTCTACAATCTCCTGTAGACAGCCGAGTTCACCTGTGTCATCTTCACTGTTGTTTGGAGAATCTGAAATGATGACACTCTCCATCATTTGTTCATTCAGTTTATCTACAAAATTATTTGACTCCTCTGACACAGTTTCATTCCCTTCAGATTCAAATTCATCTCCACCAAGATCAATGGTTTCCTCATGAAAGAGAATGTCTTCCTGAGTTTTCTGCTGAGCTATGTCTCCACTGTCATCCTCATCTGAGGTGCTCTTTGCCTCTTTCACATGACTTTCATTGTTCTCCATGGTAGCTGAAGAGGGAAAAGTCCCTATGAAAACAAGTATTAAATGTTATTACTCAGGTATTGTTCCTATGTGGCTTTGAACTAAGTCTCAAACAAACACTGAAATTCTTGCTTTAAAAACAGTCTCCTGACATCTTATATTTAATACCTACCCACGGAATTAAGTAAATCTGAAGGTGGTTTCCTCTCTGTCCTTTTCGCATGTAGGAAACACATTGTGATTGAAGAGCAAATACCTCCCCACTGAACACAGACAAAACAGTACCCACTCTTCTGCCCCCATGTAAAGAAAGGGCGAGCTCACGGCTGCCAGCAGCGCAGGATGCTGAGCCCGGGGCTGGGCTGAAGCAGGCGGTGATGGGAGCAGCTCGCGGGCTCCCATCCGCCCCACGGCGCCAGCCTCGGCCCCACGGGCATGGACGTGGCTTCCCCTAAAGCCGTAACCCAACCAGGTCAATCGGGCGCCCCAAGGCAGCCTCAGCACCCGCGCAGACACCCCTTAGCCAGCACAACTATCTCACAAGCCACTCTTCCCTCACCTCAGCGACCCGGCAATGACAGCACCGCTCCACCATCAGCCCCAGAGCCGCTTCCCTACCGCGCCTGCGCCCTGGGCCCGGCCGAGGGGCATTGCGCATGCGCGCACGCACCTCCCGGAAGCGGCGGGCGACGGGCAGCGGCGAGGGTCAAAAAGGCTGCGGGCAGCAGGGTGTGTGGTGCTGTGAGGTCGAGATGGAGGATGATGCGCCCGTGATTTACGGGCTGGAGTTTCAGGTGGGTGCGGGAGTGGGTTGGGAGGCGTCGCTTCTGCCCGTGGGAAGGTAGTGGCTTCGAGGCTGGGTGTGTGCAGCGGGGTAGCAGAGTGCTGGCGTGGGCTGTGTTGGGCTGGTTTGAGAGAGTCTCATCACCTTCCTGAGCCGGTACCAGGGGCTCCAGTGGCTTTTGGTACTTCTCGCACCTGCCTGTCATTTTGCGGGGTTTAAAGGTGGCTGAGCAGGGCATAAGTTGTTCCCTACGAGTGGTTCTGTTTGCAGGGCAGGTGTGCCGGTGTGGGTGCATGGGCTGAGGTTGTTTCCCTCATGGTCATGCCCAGCCTGGCTGGTGCGGCCGGGCCTGCCTCTGGCAGCAGCCTCTGGCAGCAGCCTCTGCTCCACCTTTAGCAAGTCTGTGCCTCTGGAGTGGTAGGAAAACACCGGCAATCTCCAGAAGATTCTTACAGCTGTTTCTTTCTTTTGAGCAATTAGTTTTTTTAAATGTGGGGTTTTTTTGTGTGTGTGTGAAGGTAGGCCAGGTCCACGTGCCACTTAAGCACCCCCAGGCATGGTGACTCCACCACTGCTCTGGGCAGATCACTGCTATGTTTGATAATCCTTTCAGAGAAGAAGTATTTCCTCATATGCAGCCAGTTGTTCCAGGAGGATGCTGTGGGGAACAGTGTCAAAGGCTTTATTAAAGGCCAAGCAAACAACATTCATGGCCTTGCCTTCAGGCACTGTGTGGGTCATCCTGCTGTAGAAGGTGGTCAGGTTTGTTAAGCAGGACCTGCCCTTCATCACCCCATGCTGGCTGGCCTGATCATTTGGTTGCTCTGCACATCCTAGATAATGGCACTCAGTTTGGCCTACGTTCCTGGCAGTGGGGTCAGACTGACAGGTCTGTAGTATCCTGGGTCCTCCTTCTGGCCCTTCTTTTAGATGGGTGTCATGTTTGCCAATCTCCATTCAGCTGGGATTCTATAACTTCTATTGGCAGTGATGTTCTCTTCCCTGGGAGAGCTTTTGTGGTCTTGTGGCGTAAAAGAATGGACTAAACAGAACTGAGATGATAATTTTGATACCGCTTTAGAGGTGTCTTTGGAGGATTCATCTTAAAATTGAGTTGGTCTAAGAAATTGTGCAATAATGCCTTGGTGAAATTCCTGCTTCTTGCCTCAGTCCTATTTCTTTTCTCAGGCTATTTTGCTTTGTGAGTGCCAGTCTCTTATTTCAGTTATTTTCCTATCTGCTTCTCTTATCAGGACCCTTCCTGAAGGCAGCATTTCAATTTGGAGGACCTCTCATGGCACTTCAATCTAGCATGTTAGGCTTAAACTTTTACTGGGAAGAGAATAAATAAGATGCAAAACTCTCTTAATACCCCCCCAAACATGTTCATAATGCATAAAGTGTAGGAAGTGCAAACTACTTATTTTAGGACCCACAATTAGCAGGATCTTGCTAATCTTGGGTATGATAAAGACTGTTGATGGGAACTTGAAGGACTATTGAAACACGATTGTTACTGTCACGGCTCAGGAGAAAGGAATGGGATTTCTAGGTGTGATTGTACTGTGCAAGGCTTTGTTTGAGGGTTGCCTCTGTTGCTGTGTTTACAGAATCTGTCAGCCTTTGGAATAGGGTCAGTGCACTAAATGCATCAGTGGTGGGAATTCTGGTAAAAGACTTGGAGAAAGCAGCTGTCTGAGAGCGCTGAAGGTCACCTGGGCATGTGTGCTGCCAGCCTTTTTGCTGATAGTCACCACAGCTGACGATAAAGGATCTCCTGCTGTGGTGGGAGAAGCAGGGCTGTCCTGCCTCAGTAAAATCAGTCTTCCTACTGGAAAATTGAAATCGTGCCAGAAGGCAAAAATAATATTCTTGACACTAGCAGTCTGGGGCTTCTCTGGGGAGGTGAGGAACTTGCATTTTTACCTCCAGACTTGAGGCATCAGCAAGGCCAGGCCTTCCCCACCCCCTGTGAGCAGCACTATGCTCTTTCTGGTTTTCAGCATAAACAGATGGTCAACTAACTTTGAATTCAGAGTTGGGGACTGGAAGACAAATGCCATGTCCTTTATATTTTGCATTGCAAGTTTGCTACTTGCAAGTACAGACTGACTGCAGAAGTTATTTCAGCTGTATGAAGTGTAATACACTGACCCAAACGTTTGAATACTTGTGTGTTCTCTTGTTTGCCGATTCCAAGCAAGCACAATGCATCAGCAAGACAAAACAGGTGTGGCAGTACAGATCCCTTTCTCTTTGACCTGTATTTGGGGCATTCACAGGCAATGACAAAAGTAACTTTGTGTAGTTGAAAAAAAAAACCAACGTGAAGAAGGGAAGGAAAACGTAACAGCAAAGTGTAGAGATTCAGTGGCAGTCTTGTCTGCGGGGTTAGTTCTGCTCTCTGTGGTGCTAGAACGTGGTTTGTGCAGAATTTGTGGTTCTGCCTCTAAAAGCATTGCAGCTCCAATCTCTTGAGATTATAGACTCATGGAATGATAGGCACTGGAATGGACCTCTGGAGATCAGTTAGTCTAAGCCACAAACTAGAGCAGGTTGCACAGGATGGTGTCCTCTCCTTTCTACCTCAGCCTTAACTTTGCTCCAGATTGATTTTGTCACTTTGAAAGACTCTGTGTGGCTAAGAGTGTCTAGCCCCATGATACACTGACTACTGGTCAGGACTGCCTTTGGAGCATGATGATGGAATTTCCTGTGTCTCTGCAGCAGTTCCACATCTGTTGTCACCCAGCAGAATGTGTTGCCCCTGGAACTGTAGGGATGGATTGATAATTGTGGTATTCCTTTTGGTTTTCTGTTCCGTGTTTGTCTGCAACCCCTAATTTGATGGAATAAACCAGGTCTGGGGATGCCACACACTGCTGTACAGAATAAATACACAGATTTTTGAAAGCCTCCGAGGAGGAGGAGCTTGTTCAGGCAGGGAGAAGTCTTCAGTGTTTGCTTTCCAAAGCGTTTCTGCTTTGACAGAAAATTCACACTGAACAATATTATTTGGGTCTCTATTGCATGGGGAAGTGGTAGACATTCCTCACGGTTTACTTACGATTTGTAGCAGTCTTTGTAGTCTTAATTTACTTCTCATTTACTGAAAATTAGCCACCATCTCCACCAGTGACTGGTGCAAGCTAGCAGTTGTAGGTTAGTTCAAACTATACTTAATGTCTCTGATGGTCCTTAACTGTCTTGATGCTTCTTCCAAGACTGTGGTTGGGGCAAGTTGCAGGAGCAAGGCACTCTGATATTCTCATTAACAACAGCAACTAAATGATGACAAAATGTTGTTAGATAATCTAACACCAGTTTCTGCTGTTACTCAGACAATTATTTTCTCTAGTGCTTGGAATGGGGGAAAAAAAGGAATTTGTTTTTTAACTTTCTTCAAAACTTGAGGGTTAATGGTGAGAAAATGTTGGTTTTCTGCTGGTATCTTCAGCCTCTGTGGTTAGAAAACTGTGAAGATTCTCTTCTGTGTTGTAGCTGATGTGTTTAGGAATTGACTGTTCTATAGTGTTTTCAGTTGAAAAAGGAGAATTGGTTTGGAAGAGCTGCTATAGTATTGGATATCATCACTGTTCTGTTGAAGGCTGGGTGATGTATTTAGCACCTGTAGGCTCCTTATAACTGTGAAGACTAAAATGCACCTCATAGCTATGAGAAACTACAACAAAGAGAGAGGCATTAACCAAACTAGACAGAAGGGGCAGGACAGTCTGTAGATTGTAAGAACTGAATGCTTCAGATGATATCTAATACACAATATTCAGCAATGTTGCTGCAATTCATGGGTTGTATCAACTGGAGTTTTCTCATGGTTTCTTCTTCCCTAGGCACGGGCTTTGACGCCTCAGACAGCAGAAACGGATGCAATAAGATTTTTGGTTGGAACACAGTCTCTCAGATATGATAATCAGGTAATTTCTCTGTCAAATCACTTGTAATTTTTGTGAGGTGCAAAGTATAAACAAAGCCTTTAAGCCTTGATTGCATCTGATTGGACTCCTGCTACCTGCACAGTTCCATTTCTGTGAAGCTTCATAAACTAGATTTTTTGGGTTTTGGTAATTGTCAGTCAGCTCTGTACTTTCTGATCATAAATTTATCAACTTAAACTAAAATTTGTGGCTTCCTTGGCTCAGTTTGCACAGTTGTTTTAATTGTGCTGTGTTCTTCAGATATTTGATTATAATGTGGTGATGATTTTTTTTTCTGCTGTGATTTCTATGTGAGGTTTTTTTCACTTGGTTCAACTACCTAAATCCTGATACAAAATAGTAGCTGGAGAATTAGTCCCACTTCATTCATATCCAGCAGATCTTCAGTAATTGTTTTGATTTCATTGAATTGATTTGGTGTATTTTAGAAATATTTACACATGTTGTCTTGAGTAGGCTCTTTATTCCCCATGAATAACGTTGATAACAGAAATGACTTCCTAGGGCATTAACAAATGTTTGGGGGTTATTGACCTTTAGCTGTGCCTCAGGCCAGCAGCTCTTCTCAGCTAGTTGCTAATCCCCAAGAATTGCCCTAGGCCTCAAGTCATTACTCCTTAATTCAGCACTAGGTTCTCTAGTTTATCTTTAGCTCCTTGACCTAGCTGAAGAGCTGGCTTGCAACCTTTAGTGCTTGACCAAGCACTGCACAGAGAGGTTTCTTACTTCAGTGCCATTAAGTGCAGAATATTTCTTCCCTTCTGGTCCTGGACAGATGTAGTGCAAATGAAAGAACAGGAGCTGTACAGCTGGCATGGTAACTTGTGCCTCATTGAGGTTTATTACTGTATGAAGCAATTCAGCCATTTGTAGGAGGTCTGATGAAAATGTTTTCCTGTTAACACTGTTATTTCAAAGCAGAGAAGAATATTTAGAAGGTTTTGTATTCTGCCAGTGTTGTAGATGCTAATGCTGTGTAGCACTTGGTGTTTTGTCCTTATGTTAGAAATTAGGTAGTGTCCCAGTTCCTGAGATGAATGGCCTCTTGATTCCTGGGTAGGTTTCTCTCTTAAGGGCAACACATGAAGGCTGAAAACACACCTTGCTAATCAACTGTAGAGATGCTAGTGCAAGCCTGGGATGACAGAATGAAAGACAATAGAGGTGATGCCCAGCGATGCAGTTGTAGGAGGAACTGCTGATGGCAGTGTTTGGCCAAGGGAAAAAAAGAAAGTGATGTGTAAGTTCATTTTTTTTCCTGTAATACTCTGTAGGTAAGATTTTTGCAATGATTCAGTAGTTACTTCAGTGGACTTAATTCAGTGATCATGACAGCATGGCTTTTTGTTTTCCCCCTCCTCATCGTTCATTCTTTGCTCATCCTCGTTTTTAATGAGGATACAGTTCTCTCAATATTGAATCTCTGAGAATGTTACTGTTGAGCTTAGCAGAATTATTCCCATGAGTAAAGTTAGTTGTGTATGTTGTGCCAGATTAGAATCTTTCTCAAGTTCTTCTATTTCTGAGGCAGTGACAGAAAAGCAGCTGAAAATGAGGAGGAAAAATGAGGGTGTAATGTGGAACTACTTAAAACCCACCACAAACAGAAATCGGGAACGCCCGAAGCAAACCTACTGTATGTCTTCAAACAATCTTATCTATATGTTTGAACATCATTTGTTTTGCTCATCTTTAAATGTAATGCCATATTTTTCTGAATAGTATAAAAAGTGTTAGATTTATATATTGGTACAGATCTGTGGTTTGATTATTGAACTCTCAAAAAGATTTTTGCTGGATTTATGTAACATGGTCACAACAGCCCCATGAGCACTCTAGGCGTGGAGCAGAGTGGTTAGAAAGCTGCCCAGTAGAGAAGCACCTGGGGGTGCTGATCAACAGCCAGCTGAATGTGAGCTAGAGTGTGCCTTGGTGGTCAAGAAGGCCAACAGTATCCTGGTCTGGATCAGGAATAGTGTGACCAGCAGGAACAGGGAACTGATCATTCCTTTGTACTCAGCGCTGGTGAGGCCGCACTGTGAGTGGTGACATCAGTTTTGGGGCCCTTACTACAGGAAGGACATGGAAGTGCTGGATCATGCCCAGAAAAGGGCAACAGAGCTGGTGAAGGATCTGGAGAACAGGTCTTGTGAGTGTCTGAGGGAATAGGGCTTGATCAGTCTGGAGAGGAGGGGGCTGAGGGGAGACCTTCTGGCTTGTTCTCTACAGCTCCCTGAAGTGAGGTTTGAGCCAGGTGGGCATTGGTGCCTTCTGCCTAGTATAGTGACAAGTGACAGGACAACAGGAGATGGGCTGAAGTTGCCCTAGGGGAGGTTTAGGTTGGATATCAGGTTGGGTATTAACTGGAAGAGGCTCCCCAGGGAGGTGATTTAAACACCTTCAGGGATGGTGATTCAAAGATGTAGGTGCTGAGGGACCTGGTTTAGCACTAGACTTGGTAGAGCTGGATAATGGTTGGACTTGGCAATCTTAAAGGTCTCTTCCAACTGAAATGATTCCATGATTCTACAGTATTTATTTCAAATGTGAGTCCTTTCCCTCTCTCCTTTCTTTGGAGGATATTTGAATCCAGTGATTCGGATACAGACTTGGTGCAGAGTTTCAGACTATGAATTGTATTGTTATTTTTGGTGGTTATATTAGAAGTGTGAATTGCAGTACCAGTGGCTTGCTTATTATTAGCTATGAAATGAAAAATTACCTTCAAGCAGTAAGTTACAAAGTACAGTGAAGTAAACAAGATAGTTCCTCAAAACCAAGGAAATTGCCTGTGTTTCTCTTGAAAAGTATATCCTGCATGAAATCAATGGTATATTAAATTGATATTCTAATAATTAAAGTAGATATTGGTTATAAAATTTTAGTTAAACTGTTCTGTGCAGTCATCATGTATAATTAAGAGCCACAGGAAAACATTTGAAACCCTAATGTTCTCTCTTATTGTATTTGCAGATTCACATCATAGACTTTGATGATGAAAATAACATTATAAACAAAAATGTTCTCCTTCATCAAGTGGGTGAAATTTGGCACATTAGTACCAGTCCTGCAGATAAAGGTGTACTAGCAACCTGCTACAATAAAAGTGAGTCTTTTCCAATCATGTTGAAGTTGTTTTAAGTGTGTTGCTTTCTCCAGCTACCTGAGAGGAGGTTGAAGTCAGGTGGGTGTTGGTCTCTTCTCCCTAGTAACAGGGGGAGAGGAAATGGCCTCAAGTTGCACCAGAGGATGTTTAGGTTGGATATTAGAAGAAACTTCTTCACTGAAAGGCTTCTCAAGATAGGAAGAGGCTTCCCAGGGAAGTGGTTGAATCCCCACCCTGGAGGTATTTCAGAGCTGCAGAGATGTGGTGCTGAGAGATCTGAAAGCCTTGGTAGAGTTAGATAATGGTTTTACTTGATGATCTTAAAGGTCTTTTCCAGCACAGGTATTTCACAACGATTCTGCTGTACCTTTACATGTACCTTATTTGTCTCACTTCTTTAGGTCACCTTACATTCCTGTCAAGGAAAGCAGCAGAATAGAAGCATTGCTTGCCTGATGAATGCAAAGCATGGCAAATAGAATCAATTCTGGATATTTTAGGCATCATTCTTTTTATTGGGTTTTATGTTTGCTTTTGGAAGTGGAAGTAAATGTCTTTCAAAACAGCATTGTGCCAGCACCAAGCTCTCTACAAACAAACTTCACCTGCAGCTTTAAAAGGCCATTATATAATGTTCTGTAAAATGTATGTATGCCCCCAGGGAACTGTGAATTCTTACCTAAATATCACCTCAGAAAAAGTAGGACTGCTCCTTGTGTAGCTGAACACTAGGTGCAGAGCTGGTGGCATTAAGGATGTCTGTGCATTTCCATGGCGAGGCAGGTGTGGTGATTCCATTGTGGGGCCTGAATAATCCACTTGCCTCATTTGGGGAAGGGAGTACTTTTTCTTTCTGACAAGCAAGGAATCTGTGCTGTCAATTGGAATAAATAATATTCCCTCTAGTAAATGAGAGTCCAGTCTCCTTTGGATTGTTTTTCCAAGGAAGAACGGGCCAGAACAAGGTGGTGATTTTCAGGCCTCATGAACTTGTGGGCAGCTGTAGACCTGGGAATTCCTGCTGCTCAACCATGTGGCTGATTTGCAGAGAAGATTCCGGAATTGTTTGGTTCTCCTGATTCCCTTGGATTGAAACAAAAGTGCTGAAATATTAAGTTCTTTCAGAAATCCCATGTGAATCTTTTAAAGACAATTAGAGAAGATAAGTAGAGTAATAAGGAGCTGTTTTCTGCTTCCTAAACTGAAAACTATTGTGGGCATTTTGACTAAGAGAGAGCATTGAAATGTTACTGGCCTGTATTTGATTGCTTGTTACTCTCTGGTTGGCTTACTGGATGTAACTCCCTCCCCTCACCAGTGATCTACAAAGAAAATGAGAAAGCAGCAATCAAGCCTGTAACTCTCAAGTTGTTTTAGTAACTTTCCAGTTAGTTTCAGAGTAGAATCTGAGAAAGCTGTCAAGAAAATCACAACAAGTCTCACACTTCTTTGTCTAGCTTTTCTGAGGTCATTTCATCCTTCTCTGTGTTTTTTCCATTTTTCTTAAAGTATTGTGCTGCACAGAATAGTTTGAAAGACTTCACAGAATTTCCATACCTCTTTTTCCCTGCATAACTGACCAGCAAGATGATACAAGTAGCTTATCAAGTGCATTATCTCGTGTATCTAAGGTACTATTTAATGCTAACCAGTCTTAATTTATTCCATTTGTATCTCTTCTTGAGCTCAAGTATTCTTCTAGAAAGTGTGGGGAGAGCAGTACTTAAATACAGGCCTTCTTGAGAAAAGTTGTAAAACTCTTTATAGCAATTCCTTCTAGCAATAGGAATTAATTGAAGGTCTTTGGGGAGAGCTTACTGCAATGGCTGGAACTCATCTTGTATGCAAATGGTGTAAATGTCTATCAGATTTCTGTTTTCTACTAGTGGACCTATTCATTCATGTGCATGTTTTGTATTCTAGCTTCTTTATGTTCTGGATTTTAGTTTACCTCGTATCACAGTGTTGCTAAGGTTGGAAGAGACCTCGAGGATCATAGAGTCCAAACTGCCACCACAGACCTCATGACTGGGGTGACAGGTTTCTGAACATTGAACATTACTGTTTGTACTTAATGCATCTTCATTGCAAATCATCAACCATAAACTTCCTACAGACAACAAGATCAGATTCTTAAATGATTATTGATGACTTTAAATAGCAATGCATAGAGCAGAAAGCACATAGCACTGGGCCTGAATAACAAGGAACACTGGGTTTAGCAGACAACTTAGTTGAAGCGGTAATGCAACCAAATGAAGCAGTTGGAACCTCCAAGGTGCTTTTATGTATTGTGTTTGCTTTTTTATCCTCACTGCAGTATCAGTTAAATGAGCTTATTCTGTCAGGAAGAGTCATAGGAGTTGTGACCATCTCTTGTGTCTGAGCCTAGAACTGGCAAATCTTGACTGTTGGTGAAACAGAGATTGAGGAAATGAGCTTTGATGCATGTCCATTATCAATAGCTGTTTTTTGAAGTTACATTGATTGGTGAAATGTGGCATTGAAGAAGAGGGGAATCACCTACCGTTTGCATTCTGTAAATCATGGAGGCAAGCTGATGGAATAGGAGGAAGCACTCACTTTCCCCAAACAGGAGTCTTGACATTTCCTCTAATACTGGGAGAGAGAGTGAGTTTTCTTTTATTTTCTGTCAATTATGTTTAGCATAACCAAGATATTGATAAGGTTTTATGTTGGTTGATGACAAAAAGATGTAGTGGGTGCAACTGGAGCACTTTGCTCGCTGCTCCCATGTCCTTTGTTTTTTGCCTGAGGAGAGGTATGTCTTTCATATGGGAAGCTTGGGGACTATAATAACGGTTGAACTGAAAGAGTAATACTGTGTACCCAGTTTGAAGAGGGATTTTGGTTCTTGATTAACTTTTAAAGCATTTTACAGCTGAAAAGTATTGATTCCTCCTTTCTGTGTCAGCCACCTGAACTTTCCGTTCTTCAGACGGCAGATTCTTTTCCTAGAGCAGCTCTGTGCAAGGGAAAAGGGTTCATGTTCCCCAGGTTTTAGCTATTCTATTAATCATAACATATTTTCAAAATGCCATGAAAAATATTTCCACAGTATCCAGCTACCATCCCCAGTAACATTATGATGACATTCAAAGTGTTTATTTAATTAGCTGCTTGACAGTTAATAGCACTGCCTCAAAGCCAAGTACCGGCAGTCTTGCTGTATGGTTTGAAATACTCTGGATCTGATGTGTTTTGCTTTGCTTTTCTCTGGGAGGGATAAAACTTACCAAATAATGCAATGGCAAGTTTGTTAATTTCTAGTGGATGCTAAGAATTGTATGAGGAAAACCAATACTTGTATCCAGCTGGTAAATAGGTTATTTATGGGGTCAATAATCAAATGGAAAGCTTTAAGCCCTCACTCTGTTTGAGAAGGATACTGATGGAGTAATTTTCTGAAGCTCTTATTGTTGTTACTGAAAGAGGGTTTGAATTGATGTGACAAGGCTCTTAATGAAAGTTGAAAGACCATAGAATGGCTTGAGTTGAAAGGGACCATAAAGATCATCTAGTTCAAACACCCCTCCCATTGGGCAGGGACATCTCCCACTACCCCAGGATTCTCAAAGCCTCATCCAGCCTGGTCTTAAACATTTCCAGGCTTGAGGCATCCACAACTTCTCTGGGCAACCTCTTACAGTTTTCCACCACCCTCATACTAAAGAACTTCTTCCTAATGTCTAATCTAAATCTGCCCTGCTCTACTTTAAAAACATTGCCCCTTGGCGTGTGCTGCGACACCCAAGACTCTCTTGGATGGGGAAGTCCACATTTGGATTTCTTCATTTTCTATTTCATCTTTACTACTTATGGCTTCAAAGTACTGTAGAAATTGGGGTGGGGGGTGGGCTGGGGGGGCAGGGAAGTGAATTTGGTAGTCTAGTTTTAGAAAGTAGATTGTTAAAGTTCAGGGTGAGTTGTTGAGAGAAGGGTACAGCATAAAGAGGGTTTTGAGTGATGACAGTAAAAGTGGCAATGAGCTAGTGTGCTACAGTTGCATTGTAGTTGGTTAATGCTTAATCTCTGAAAATTTACACATGCTTACTTGCATCTGGTATTTATTAGTATTTTAAAGGTAGGTTCAACAAAGCAGAGATCAAATCAGTTGCTTTGCAGCAGCTCTGAATTAAAATGGAGGATGCTGTGTTTAGTGGAGAATCCCTGTCAGAACAGATCTAGGAACTTTGCACCTTCCTCCTTTTTTTTGCTCTTCTAACTACCTGTAGTCAGTTGACTCTTCACTTTTAACCTTATTTAAATTAAAATAAGACAGGAGTGACAATTTTAAAGTGAGTAAGAAAGGTGGCAAAGTATTTAAGGTTATAGTATCTAACTAGAAATGCACTTTTAAATACCAGAAAAGAATAATGACAGGGTGGGATGAGGGTCAAGAGTTTACCCTTCAAATAATGCTATAAACCAATGAGAATAATGGTATGCTAAATCATAAGTTTAAAAAGGAAGAGAAGTTAGTCTTCAAACGTGTGAGGAGTTGGTATCCATCCAAGAGCTCTATTCACCTGTTAAGGAGAAAATAACTTCACTTGTGTATTACTTCTGAAAGTTTTAAAGAAGCCTGCTCAACAGAGATCCTAGCCTACACTAGGATACAATATTCACTGTGGTGAGGTGAAATGCTAAAACCCCATAGGTCACATTGGAGCAGACTCACTTGGGAGCTAGAACAGTGAAAACCTGACAAAGCCCTAGTTGGAATATTATGATCTATGTGTGGTCTTGGCATTGCTGAAGTTTCAGGCTACAGGAAGGGAAATGGGGAAAGCCATTTGAAGGGACTTTTAATTGTGTTCTGATTTGAAAGGGAGAAATACCAACAGACTGGAGTGTAATGTTTTTGTATATGATGATGGAAGCCTCTGCTGTAGGGTTGGCTGAAAATAGTGGGATCCATGGGTCAAGGTGAAGGTGGGGAATACTTGGAAATACCTCAGTTTGTGAATAGTGCTTCATTTGTCAGTACAGTTTATAACACAGAAATGGGGTGTTTGGAAAGCTGTGCTGGTTAGGTGGATGTGCAGTGGTTGGTACAGGGGCGGTGTGGTTGTTGACAGTTTGTCTTGCATGTGCTTTTCTTTCTGTGCTTAGACAGAGTATTTGGTAGAGAGGGTTAATGCTCATTATGTGTTTGGGAAAAATACTTTTTGTAGCTGAAAACCTGAAAATGAGAATGATGGAATGATGTCTGATGTTTGGAATTAGATACTTCGATGTCAAGCAGGGTGAGGGCAGATGTGGACAGTGTGTGAGTGTGTGAGCTGTATGAACATTGACCTAAGAAGAGGACATCCCTTACCTGTTAGCTTGTGAGGGATAGCACCTGCTGAGACCAAAAAAACCCTTTACCAAGGTTAATAACTGGGTTTTGGTATCAGACAAGCTGGTTGCTCTTGGATTCTTGCACCAGGATTGCTGCTGTAACTTTTGCTGGCAGTTGTAACCCCAAGAATAAAACGTCAGGACATTAGAGGAATAGCTAAAGGTCATATATGTATGCCAGTAACCTGAACAGTGCCATGATGTGAGGTGAGTCACCTAAAAATAAACCTCCTGTTGTACCATTGCAGGTTGTTATTAAGATACACAAGTGGTTTGGGTTGGAGAATGTGTTGCAGGGAAACATGCTTTTACTGCAGAATTTAGGGCGAAGCCATGATAAAGTTATAGATGAAGGCATGAAAGTAGGTCAAGAATTCATGTTCTGCTGATGTTGATGGTGTGATGGTTCTGTTGTACCACTTACTCCTCAACACTGAGAGAAATAATTTGAGAGATAATTTAGTCCTAGAGAAGAGATTATTTTGGAAGAGTTCTCCTTTTCATAAAGCATTTACACAGTGTCTAGTGCCATGGGGTGGTTGTGTTGTGATACAGGATTGCTTGGTATTGTGCAGGTAAGGCCTGGAGATGAATTCAAGATAAAGCTTCACACTTCTCCAGTTTGAAGGGAATGTTTAATTACTGGGTATTAGGTGCACACATCCATTGAGGCAAATGTGTGTTTAACAATGCTAATTGTATAATCCTAGCCTCTTGTTTCTGAAGAGGGCACTTTTTAATTTCTTTTCCAGCTGCTTTCAGATACTGAATTATGAATGAGATCATGGATGAGAGCTCTTTGCTAGGATCATCTTTTCTGAGTTCATATGGAAGTTCTGTGTAATCTGGGGTGTAAAAAATGCTCATGCCTTGGCTTATTAAAAGGGAATAAATCAAACTCTTAAATATTCTGTCAATAAATTATATGGAATATACTGAAGAATTCTTTTAGAGGTTGCCTGCGATTCTTCCACCCCTCCCTTTCCTCACTGAATGATCTTCAACAGAAATCCTTCCTTCACCTAGTTAAAAACAAAGCAAACCCACCTAACCAGCTGATATTTCTTCTTGTTCTTGATACCATGGAGGCTTCAGGCAGCTCTGAATCCACTGGTGTCACATGCTGTCTGGTACTTTTGTCATCCTTGAAATGGGTGAGTTTGGTCTCATGAAGTACAATCAGAAAATGATAGATGTCCTTTAGGGCAGTTTTTCCCCAGAATGCTTTACAGAATAGAATAAACCAGGATGGAAGAGACCTTCAAGATCATTGCGTCCAACCCACCAACCAATCCAGCCCACCCAATCCTGGGTAGATTGGAGAAGAACCTTTATCTATTATTTCTCAGAGTTCTCTTCTTAATTCTTAACCAAGCTCTTTACTAGGAGGATGGTGGAACACTAGAACAGATTGCCCACAGAGGTGGTGGAGACCCCATCCCTAGAGTTCAAGATCAGGCTTTGAGAACTGGGGATGTCTGTTCTTAGTGAAGTGGGGGGTTGAACTAGGTGACCTTTAAAGGTCCCCTCCAACCCAAAGCATTTTATCAATTCATTGAATCATTGCCAAGACCTCCAGGGATGGGATTCAACCAGCTTCCTGGGGAGGCTGTTTTAGTCTTTGAAAACTCTCAGTCAAGATGTTTCTTTTAATATCAACCTAAATCTTTTCCTGGTGCAACTCAAGGCTACTTCCTGTGGGAGCAGAGAATGAAAGATGTGTTAAGCAGAGCTACACTTGGAAGTGTAAGGCCAAAAAGGAAGATGTGTGGATGGTAAGCTGCCAGCAACTTCCTTAATTTTCCTAAAAGCATTAGGAGAAACACTTGTCTTGGTTTGTGGGTGTCATGTATAGTAGTTCTTGAAGGGAAGAATCATTGGAAAATGTATGAAGAATAGTATTAACAGGAAAGTTAGCCCCAGTACATTTAGATCCCAACTGGAAATGCACCATCAGCTGAAGGTAAAGTGAACATTTCAGTAGTTGAACTTCTATGCTTTAATCTTGTTGGTGTACTTAGAGACCATCTGGTGGCAGTGTACAGACACATCTTGCCAAGCATTTGACTTGGAACTGTAATAACAATTCTTGCACCTTATCACTGCATTTCTGTTTCTGTAAACTTAGGTCATGTTCTTCACAAGTTGTTTTCCTTCTGGATCAAATCATCCTAAGCTGTTGAACACCTCATAAGACAGCTGTTCTATCCTCCTTGTTTATGTTGCCCTTCTCCAGCCTGTGCTATGCCCTTCTCTGGATCTAGACACTAGTCTTGCACTCTCCGTTTGTGTGATAGGCATAACAAGTTCCAGTGGGGCAGTGAAATCATTTCTGTTCTGTTCCTGGTGCT
Organism: Melanerpes formicivorus; assembly: GCF_026170545.1. Lineage (NCBI taxonomy): Eukaryota > Metazoa > Chordata > Aves > Piciformes > Picidae > Melanerpes > Melanerpes formicivorus. The sequence goes on from NW_027142377.1 coordinate 11,730,329, forward strand.
CTTTGTGAGGATGTCCAGTGTTTTGCTGGCTCTCATAGAAGCTGCTGTACCTTAGGCTCAAAGATTAGTCTTGCTACAAAAAGCTGCTTTTATTTTTTGAGCTGTAACTAACAGTTCCCAGTGCAGAATGTCCTGAATGTCTTTTCTCTACCTGCATTAATTAATTTCTCCACATAGAGAAGTTCATCTGATGCACCAAGTGTTCTGGTCTCCTTTGCTGTTCTTGCCTTTGGCAGGAGCATAGCATGGAATTACCTGAAAATGCCAACTCCTGTGAGATTAGGAGCTGGCACCATCACACTAATGACACTTTGAGGCCCTCATGGTGAAATGTGTCTTCTGTTTTGAGCTTTAGCCTTTCAGATACATCCTTTCTTTAAATCCATGGGATAGAGCAAGATGGTTTCTTCTCAGTAGGAAGAATTAAACTAAAGCTTTATCTCTATTGAGTGCAACAATATTGAGGTGTTTGCATGTTGTTGTTTGATGTGGAGTTGTTACCACTGCAACAAAACCGATTCTATCTGTAAAGTGAGTGACTAACAAAAGCAGCTCTCTCAAAGTTGATTATAAACCTCTCCCAGATAGTTTTAAATACTTGGAAAATAATTTTCTATATTGCTGTCATCTTCTGTTTGCTCTTGCCTGTGCCTCTCAAGATTAAAGAGTCTTACTCTGATCCATTCAAATACATGGAAACAGGGGCATTTTCCCAGTGCAGATGTGTTTTTCAGTTCCTGGAAGAATAGGTTCTGCACTTCCATCACATGTAGGGACACACAAAGCCGCCAGAGGGCATGAAGTGTGAGAGGAGAAGGTTGTTTTCAGCTTCACCCCTGTGCAAACACACCCTTTGTGTTTCTGGTCTCTTCCCAAACAAGACAGATACCACTGTGCAGGGGTTGTGAAGATTCCATAGATAGCTTGGGTTTGTAGATCCCAGAACGTGGAGACATACAACCATTACACTGCTGGTGAATCCTGATGAAAAGTTTGCATTTCCAAGTCCATTAATGTAAAACATTAACTCTGCTGTGAGTTATGGCTGTCTGGTGCATTGCTGTTATTGCACAGCAAACTTAGGGATTAAAAATCCCCCACAACTTTCCTGCAGTGAAAATTCATCAGTGAGGGGATTGGAAAGAATGCTGCTGGTGATGCTTTCAGCTGCTTGGTATTGAAGACAGCAGGTGACACTGACTTCATTGGTTTCCCTTTCCTTAGCTGTAGTGAAAACACTCCATGCAGAGGACTCATTGGCACAACTATGTGAGATGCTACTGTCATTAAAAGGGGGAGGGAAGTTGGATGCATCCCCCTAAATATCCCCCAGTACTCTTGGCAATGGTAGTGGTGGGATATACAGAAGAGAGTTTATTCCTGTAGTTTGAAGAATAAAACCAAATGTGCTTGGTGTTCCTCTGTAAATTGGACCTGTTGGTTTTCTGGGAGTTGTAGTTGTCACATGTGATTTGTATCCTTGATTTACAAGTTCAGTTAACCCTCCTGCTGTGGACAGGGAATTCTTCTATTAGACCAGGTTCTCAAAGCCTCATCCAGCCTGGTCTTAAACACTTCCAGGGATGAGATGTTCACAACTTCCCTGTGCAGCTCAGCTAAAACCTTAATTGAAGCATCATGACTGACTGCCTGATCCATAGGATGGAAAATCGCTGTAGAAGTGGTGAATGTTAATTGCTGTATGAGTTTGAAAGCCTCTGTGCATAGATACCTGTTGGACTGTGTTCTCAACCTGTGGTGCTGAGAGACATGGTTTAGCACCAGACTTGGTAGAGTTAGATAATGGCTGGATTCTGTGATCATAGAGGTCTTTCCAATAGCAATGATTCTCCTGATGCCAAATCAGTGTTGGCAGACATGGACTAGAAGCTGTTCTGTGTAAGACTGCTGTAGGAGTCAAGCTCAGCAGTGTCTCAGCCAGTGTGTAAGAGAAGAGGCATAGGGAAAGTGTAAGAAGTAGAGGGGCATATATAGTATAATTAACTTGAAGCAGAGACTTGTTATCCCTTGATTTAGGATTTCATCTTTATTTGACAACCATTATCAGGATGTTCCAATTGCTGCCACCAGTCTTGCTGAAGTAAAGATGACCAACAGCAACTACTCTCCCCATGTTTACCAAGCAGAATGCAGTTGTGTTCTTCAGGCATGGTGTGCTCTTCCTGAATTTGTACTGAACACTCCCTCTATGCTTGGAAATATTTGTCATGTTCACCTAATCTCTCACCTTCCTAGGAAGGCTCATTAGATGCATCTTCTTAACCATCTTCAAGGTAGGATTGACCTTTACTTTCTTAAAGTCCTCAGGAACCTCTCCCCATCACCATGACCTTTCAAAGGCAATTGAAAGTAGCCTCCTAATTACATAGGGTAGCTTCTTCAGCTCTTGTGGATGTATCCACACAGGTCCCATTTGTTTGATTGTTCCTAACTTGATGCTCCTCTGTGGAGGGTGAATCTTTATTGCTCTAGACTTGGGCTTGTCTTGTCTTGGGGGGCCTGTGATTACAGAATCCTGAGGATAGTGAAAACTGGGGCATAGAAAACAGTAACTACTTTGGACTTCACTGTGTTCTCTGTCATCAAGCCTCCTGCCCCATTCAGAAGTGGGTGCACATTTTCTCCTGTCTGTCTTCTGCTGCTGCTATATCTGTAGAAGCTATATCTGTAGAAGTGTTACTTTCATCTCTTGCCTCATTCAACTCCAGCTGAGATTTGGTTTCCTTACCACATTCTTATGTGGCAGGGTATTTTTTCCTAAACTCCTTCCAAGTCACCAGTTGCTTCTTCCATTTCTTGTACATTTTCTTTTTAGGTCTGAATTTAGCCACATACTCCTTGTTCACCCCTGTGAGCCTCCTGCTATTTCTCTTCCACTTCCTGCTCTCTGGATGGACTGCTCTTGAATTTAGGTGGATGTAAACCTTGAAAATCAATTTGTTCTCCTCAATCCCCTTACTCCCAGGACTGTCTTCCATGGGATTCTTCAGAGCTGACCCCTGACCAGGCCAAAGTACGTTCTCTTCAATCCCAGGGTCCCCTAGGTTGATTTTAAGATAGGTTCACTACCCTGTATACAAACTGTTCATATTGGATGTTCATGTTTGAAGTAGACTTCCCTGAACTCTCAAATCATCATATTGTCTTTGGAATTACTATGGAGTAGAATGGGAGTATTAAAGGGTGTTTAGATAGACCCTTGAAAATACAACTGCCTGGTAAGGTGCCTGATTCAGTGGGGGGATAAGTCCTTTGCAGTTCCCATTAACCTGCTAAGTAGTAATAGGTATTAAGCATTTTAATACCTATTAGAACATCAAGTGGGACACTTAGTTCATTGCTGTCATCTAACCCTGCTTAATTGACACCTGCCATGGCTTTGTGGTTGGTATGAGTGCCTCCAGGCCATGCCTTTGTCCTTCTTTGTGCAAAAGTGCCCGTGTTGCTAATGGTGTTCAGCTTCACCAGCCTTAGTGATGGGGGGAGCCAACATGTAAATATGGTTCATTAACTTTTATTGGAGTGTTGTGCAGCTCCACTCAGCACAGGGTAACAGCTCACAATGCTTTTTTTATCCAGCTGCTGATAACCTTGCTTTTTTGACTGGTTTCTACTGCTGTTATGGTGTGCTGGTGGTGACAGAAGCAGGAGAATTATCATAGACAAAAGTATGGAGTTAGGGTTGGTTTCTCTATGCTTTCCTACTAAACACCTGAAATACCTAGAGAGGTATCAAATAAGATACAAAGCATGACTTAGGAGATCTGGTCATGTGAAGTGTCAGAAGAAATACATACCTATCTGTGCTGCTGTGCAGCTCTTCACAGAATGGTGGAGGGTTGGAAGAGACCTCTGGAGATCATCCCGTGCAACCTCCTTGCTAGTGCAGGTACAGATTCTGCAGTGGTGCACCCAAAGAAAAGTGGCAGTGGCTGCAGCACATTTAAGTGATGAAAAAGAAACTGCCTACAACTCATGGCAGAATGGTGGTGTAGGAAGGGATCTCCAGAGATCATGTCATCCAGTTCTCCTAGAGCAGGAACATATCCAGGTAGGTTTTGAAAGTCTCTAGAGAAGGAGGCTCCACAGCCTCTCCGGGCTGTCTGGTCCTGTACTCTTTCACCCTCACCTTCCTTATTTTTAAGTGAAACCTGTGTTGCAGTTTGTACCCATTTCCCCTTGTCCTGTCACTGGGGATCACTGACAAGAGCCCAGCTGCCTCCTCTTGACCTACACCCTTTAGATATTGATCAGCATGGAGAGGATCCCCTCTCAGTCTTCTCTTCTCCAGGCTAAACAGCCCCAGATCCTCTCAGCCTTTCCACTGAAGAGCGATGCTCCAATCCTCTCATCATCATTGTAGTCCTCTGTTGGACTTTCTCCAGTAGTTCCCTGTCTGTCTCAAACTGGGCAGCGCAGAACTGGACACAATACTCCAGGTATGGCCTCACCAGGGCAGAGTAGAGGGGAGGAGCACAGATTTATTTCTATAGATGTCTTATCCCATGTGTTTCAGAAAGATGCAAACTGAAAGGCTACATGGGCTTTTAGCACAAAGGATGCATTTCCTAACCAAGAGAAAATAATGCTGTGGCATTTCTCTGCCTCCCCACCACCCCTCCTCTGTGGTCTGTGAAGGGCTTGTTGTTGAACCCAGAGTATGGTTTATCTTGTCAATTGACTAGAAAGCCTACAAGGTTATTCCTTAAAAAAAGCTGCACACTTGGAGAATGAACCCCCCAAATTAATCATTTTATTAAAGCTAGGGGAAGGATGTTTACAGGAGTAAGGAAGAGTGATAACTCTGTTTTGTCAGTTGGAAGAAGGAGGCTTCTGAATATTAGCTGCTTGTTCCTGTCACACTGAGAGCATTAATGGGCACCAGCTGGGCTGTAGCTATAGCAGCTTCACCACTTCAGCCTTGCACAGTAAGAGCTGCTGTGGCAATGCTGCATAAGGGCCTCCTGTGCAGATTTAGGAAGTATACACTTCACTTGTTCCCTGGGCAACAGAATAACTGCAGCCAGCTGGCTTTGCACCACCTAAGCTGATCAAAGAGCAAAACCCTGTCAGGCAGTGATGCTTCAGCTCCTCCAGCTTCAGTGTGGATGTCTGCAGGCAGTGATGTTGGAAGCATTGTCATCTGGGCTTCAAGGTTAAACACAGGGGAATCAAGCAGAATGACAGCAGAAAGTGAAATGAAAGCATCTTTCCTGTAGACACTGCCATCTGATGTGTGTAGCTATTGATTACAGAAAATTGGTTTTAAAATCCTGAATTGCTAACATAAATAATGTGGTTTGAAATCACTCAAAAAGAGAACAGGAGGCCAGCAATAACCAGCTTGACTTTTGGGAGAAGACAAAACAATCAAGGGTGATTTATGTATGTGTATAGTTAACGACCATAAGGAATGATAGAATGGTTTGGCTTGGAAGGGTCTTAAAAATTACCTAGTTCCAAACCCCTGGCCATGGGCAGGGACACCTTCCTCAAGACCAGGCTGCTCAAGGCCCTGTCCAACCTGGTCTTGAACACTTCTGTGAAGGGGGCATCCACAAGCTCTCTGGGCAACCTCTTCCAATATATTTGAACTCAGAATAAAATGCTTTGTGAAATGATGTCGTTAGGGAGGACTGAGTAGGGCTGGATCCAGGCTGCTTCGGGTGACTGCTTCGAGCTTCTGCCAGGTCAAGGCTGCAGTTGTTCTCTGTGGCAGAGCACACTCTGGTGGTGTGGTAGGTTCTATTCATTAAGTGTGCCAGAAGAATGAAGGGTGGAATGTTGGCTTACGTGGGCCTGTGTAGCTGTGGTCAGAATCCACCTGAACCTGCAAAGGTATTGCACCCCGAAGCAGAAATCTGTGGCTTTGTGTCCACATTTGCATCTACTGTAGTTGTAATTGTTAAAAGATTGTGTAGTTAAGGAATGTCTGCTGGCTACTGTGTGCCAGCAACAGAACAATGGGTTGACCTGTTACCTGTGACATAACTCTGTTAAGGAGTAACAGGTAGGTGTGATTAACCTTGCCTGTGTGTTCCTAACATACTGTGATGCTTACATTTGGGGAGCAGATTTTTTTTCCAGGTTTCTTTCTTCCTGGGAGGGTGTTACTTCAAGTTGAAGCAATTCTCCAAGGGCAGTGGTGTTTGGAAGAGGATAAACTGGATGCTTCACCTGTCTATAACTTTTAGGTTTTTTCTGTGTTGGAACAGTTGGTAGTGGCAAGCTGAAAATTGTAATGGAAATAGCCCTCATTGAGAAGTCCTTCTGAGTGCTGCAGTGAAAATTGGTATTGATTTGACCAAGTTGTGACCCTTTGTAAATTGCACACTCTGCATGCAGAGACTTTTCTCACTTGTTCGACTTGTAAAGTAGGCAACTAAAGAGAGCCTCGTGCTCTGTAGCTGCATTCTCTTTCTCTCAGGCTTCAGCTGAACTCACCACTGTTTTTCCCATGGCTGGTTACTGCACCTTCATTGCTGCCACCATCATGTGTAGTTGCTTCCTAACAGTGCTGTCAAAATGTGAGCTTAGTTGCTCCTTCCCTGAATTCTGGTTAGATTGTTGGCAAACCTGAGTTATTTCAAGAGAGCCAGGGAGATGAAGCTGTGTATGGTCGCTCCAGCAAATGGTGTCCTCTGCCCAAAGATGGCATCGATGAACCCGGGCAGTGTTTAACAGGTGGGTTGCAGATGGAACAGTGCATCTGGCTCCATCCTTATCTCCATTTACCCAAATGCTCACAGAAGATGTGTGATAAATCAGAACAAGGCATTGCTCTTGTGTGCAGCAGCAAATGTGACAGATTCAGAAGTTCCTTGTTTCACTCCTGAATCACTTTATGTGAAGAGTATTTCAGGGATGCAGGAAAGTTTCTGCAAAACTTTCACTTGTTCTCCACAAAACTAGAACTGACATCTTCTCAAAGGTTCAGTAATGTTTAGTTTAACCAAATAACTTCTTTTTAATACACTCAATGATATGACTTCAACAGGAACTAGCTTAACCTTCTGCATTGGTGCTGTGACACACAAATTGCAGTTTCAGTATGATTTGGGGAAGGAAAAGAGCTTTCAAAGGATGTAAACAGCTTTAAGGAAGGCATGTAAATGTGACTCAAATAGAAATCCTAGCAAAATACATGGTGTCTGGCTTCTGTGGAGTGACTGGCATTGTCATTTAAATGGTGCATTCATATTGGTCTCATGCTCTGAAGAAATAATATGAGGGATGTTAGGTGTATGTGTGTGCAGTAGGGGGATATGAAGAGAGTAAAAGAAGAGAAAACCTGGATTGTTCTCTGTGCCTGTAGATATTCTAGGTAAGCATTGGCACTACAGAAGTGGTAGTGAAATTACTTGGTAATACTGGAATGTTGAGTTTTAGTATGCTCACTTGGGAAATAAGGCTGTATGGGTGACTCCACAAATATGTGTGCTTCACTCAGTGTTAGTGTTTGCCCTCTCTTTTATCGGGGAGAAAATGTTATCTTTGTGTAAGGGAAAAGTAAACCTTCCTTAAGGCCAGCTGTATCTAAAATTACTTCTACGGGAGGCTGTGGCAATTCCATTTTGGTTTCACACATCTGGGAATTAATGAAGTGTCAGAACTGTAGATAGGTACAGAAAAAATGCAAGGAGAAACTAATAGTGCTCTGGATCAAGTCTGGATCAAGGTTTTAGTCATGCATCCAATTCCAAAATTGACCCAAGGTTTAAAATGAGCATATGAGGATTTGTGACACACATACAGCTTGTGGTGGGCAGTCATTCAACAGCTGGAGTCTGTCATGTTCTATGAGCATCTTCAAACCTAACTGAAAGAGGAGCCCAATGGGCTGAGGGTTGAGGAGTTTGGTGTGTTACAGCTTTTAGTGTTTGCTCTTTCTGATGCATAGTGAATGTTATCCTTTACCACTGCTCCCAGTTAAGTGAGACTGGCATGGCATGGCATAGAATTCTGTAGCAACCCATACTTCAGACCCTTTTAGCATTATATCTGTGTTACAAGAGACTCATAGAATGCACTGGGTTGGAAGGGATCTCTAGAGGTCACATAGTCCAACTCCCCAGTAGTAAGCAGGGGCATCCCCAACTAGATCAGGATGTTCGGAGCTCCATCAAGCCTGACCTTGAATGCCTCCAGGGATTGGGCCTCCACCACCTCCCTAGGCAACCTGGTCCAGTGTTCCACCATCCTCTTAGTAAAGATTTCTTAATGCCTAATCTAAATCTACCCTTCTCTAGTTTAAAACTATTATCCCTTGTCCTGTTACTACCTGCCTTTGCAAATAGTCCTTTCCTGTAACAGCTTTTGTCTAAGCTTATTTTATAAGCAGCAGGTGATTTTACATGTGTGCAACAGTAGCATAGGAAGAAACACTTACTACCAAAATGTAATCAATGTAGTCTTTAGCAGGCAGTAGAATTTGCCTATTTATAGTGAAAAGAAGAAGCAACTATGTTACTGAGCCTTTCTTAATGTTGATTCATATTGCTATTAATGTTTCTGTTAATATCTAATGTAGGTATTAAAAGGTATCTATTCCTGTAAGCAAGGTCAGAAGGCAATAACTAATGCCACTGCTTGAAAGAGCGAATGACTGCAGTGCTGTTGAGATGCCTGGTAGGTTTGTCAGGTGCCCTTCCTTTTAGAACTCTTTCAGAGATCCATGCACATAGGGAAGATGTAGAGCAATTAATATTTATTTTAATGATAAAAATATCATCATTGCTTAACATGCTCCATAGTAGCAACCACTAATACACAAATCTGCTGTGGTCAAGGTACATTTCTAAAAGATAAGCTTCTCTTGCTTTCTGGAGGAGCAAATGGCTCCTGCTGGACATCCTATCATCAGAGCAGCCGAGCAGCTTTCCAGAGAGGGCACTGCATGCTGGGCTCCAAGAACTGCCACAGATAAGTCTGCAAGATGCAGAGCTCTGATAAACTTGTTCTAACTGCTCAGTCAAATCTCTTCTGCCTGGAGTATCAAGGTACATTTCAATCCTGCTCTGTAGCAGCTTCTGTGCTAATAAGATGAAAACAAATGTAAAGTTCAGGTAAGAGTGCTGCACACGTTGAAAATTCAAGCAGATTCATTGCATTAGTGCTCTTGACAATTGTCAGAACCCCCAAGTGTTACAGGAGGCTGAGTCAGGGGAAGATTCAGGTTTGGGGTTTTTCTTACTTATTTAGGTGGTTATTTCAGTCCTCAGTTTCCCTCAGTCTTCAGACCAGTGCTTGTGGTAGTTGTTTCAGGATTTTCTGTGTTAAAATCTGGTTGTCCAAGAAACTAAGCCTTTTTAAAGGAAGAAGTATGTCTAGGAACACAATCAGAATTTCAGGAATTAAAAATGACATTTCAAGGCCATCTCAAGCCATGTGGTGCTCTGCTGAGAGGGAAGGTGGCTTGAGAAATGTGTGGTTTGTTTTTCATGAGATACTTCTGTGCTTCTCTTAGGTGTTGGTAATGGTGGAACAGCCCACACTCTGGATGCACAGTACTGACCTCTCAGTGATTAAAATCTACCCAAACTTTCTCTGTGCTGTTCTTTAATGTTCTGTCATGTATACACTATCAAGGTGAAACACTTGATAGATCTCGCCCTATGGACTACTGTTTGCACATTCAGTTTAGGTTGAGTACTGTGTTCAGTTCTGGGGCTCTCACTACAAGAAAGATAATGAGGTGTTTGAGCAATGAAGCTGGTGTATGGTCTGGACAACAGCTCAGGAGTGGCTGAGGGAACTGGGCTTGTTTAGTCTGGAGAAAAGGAGGCTAAGGGGAGATCATCTGGGTCCCCACAGCTCCCTGAAAAGAGGTGGTGGTGAGGTGGGTGTTGGCATCTTCTCCCTAGTAACAAGTGATAGGATGAGAACAAGTGGCCTCAGGTTGCACCAGGGGAGGTTTAGGTTGCATATGAGAAGAGACTTCTTGACTGAAAGGCTTCCTGAAGACTGAAATAGGCTCTCCTGGGAGGTGGTTGAATCCCCACTGCTGGAGGTGTCTCAGAGAGGATGTGCTGAGGGATGTGATTTTAGCACCAGCCCTGGTAGAGTTAGATAATGGTTGGACCTGATAATCTTCAAGATCTTTTCCAACCAAACTGATTCCATGAGTCTGTGATTTATGATTTATGCAATGTGTGCCGCATGCTGTGCCTTGACTTGCTCTTTGCAAAAAAAGGGCAAAACAACCCCAAACAACCCAAACCAAACAAAAAATCCCGTGGACATCTGCTTCTGCTTCCTCCTCTTCATTCAGTAGCACACAGATTTAGAGTGAAGGGTTTTCCTCAAATGGTTTGGAAATAGCTGTGTAGTGTGGATGGCAATTGGTTAAATTAAGTGTTAATAGAAGATTATCCATTACCTCAAGAGGTATGGGCTTCTGATACTGCATTCAACTGGTATAGGCTGTGTGCATCATGGTTTCTAATTTAGTACAGTCTATCAGATACCCTCTGCTTGTGTGTCCTGAGTTCTGTGCTTGCAGTTAAACTCTTCTTCTTGCCTCCCTTTCCTCCTTGCAGAAGTGACTCTCTTCCCTTGCTGGTTTGACCTAAGCACCTGTGGGTTTTATTTTGTTTGTCTATGTTTTTAATACATCTGAAATCTTGTATCTTGCCTTTACTTCCTACATATCAATTGCTTTTTGTCCTATTCTCTGCTGTTTGGTGCTGGGTTTGCATATGCAATGTTCAGATTGACCTTTACAACCACTACCTTTTTCCTCCTGTTAATGTAATTGTAGCCTAAGAAGACCCTTTCCAGAGTTGGCTTCCTTCGTTTTGAAAACACACACCTCGTAGTTGCTCCTGCTGTCCTTTCCACTGGTGGAAGCTGACACTGCTTGTGTCTGCTTATGGCTCTGTAATAAGGCTCTCTACACTAAGATGTGATGTACTTGGGGAAAGAACTGTGGAAGAGTGGCATGTAAATGATGTCAGAGAAAGCACATTGTTCATTGCTGCTTGTCCTCTGGGCTTTTCATTTAACACATCCTACAGCAAGTAGTTGGTCCTCAGCTTTTGCTTGAGATAGCTGTGGCTGGTTTCTGTTCCTGCTGCAGTGGATGACACTGCCCTATTTATCTTCTGTGAAACCTGGACCAGTGGCTAGGCCCACCAGAGTATACACATTGCTGCCCTGGTCTTCTCCCCACCTGCACCTCTCCAAATTGCCGTACTGGGTGACGGGCAATGCCAGGTGTGCACTGACCATCATACTTTCTCATCATTCTGTGGCTGGGTTGGTCATCATGCATGGTAATTATTTTGCTACATGTGTGTGAGTTTCTCTTTGGGATGGTGTTTTTATTTGAAGTTTTAATTGGAAAAGACTTTAAGATCATCGAGTCCAACCATTATCTACCTCTATGGAGTCTGATGCTAGACCACATCCTTCAGCACTACATCTCTACTGCTATGAAACATCTCCAGGGATGAAGATTCAACCACCTAGCTGGGAAGGCTGTTCCAGTCTTTGAGAATGCTTTCAGTCAAGAAGTTTCTTGTAATATCCAGTCTAAAGCACCCCTAGTGCAACTTGAGACCATAAGGGAAGTTTACTGAACTGTTCATTCTAAAATTAAGTTTTCTCTTTATTGATAGTAAAGGGCAAAACATAATTCCATAGATCCAACTGAAGAGAACCCTTCAAAGGAAAATGTTAATGGAGGGCTGTAGGAGAAGGGTTGTTTTCTGATAGCTTTGGAACAGCTATGTTTGGTTTCTGACTTAAAGAATGTAAACATCTTATAACTGAAGAGAGAAACATGGCCCAGTTTGGTTGGATGTTAGAATACAGTTTTGTTCTTTTGACCTATTGTATGCTTTAATTACACCCGTGCCACGAGAAAATAACCAATTAAGATGTGACACCTGTGCCTTCTGATGGAGTATAGAACTTTGCTGTGTAACATAAGAGATGTCTTGGCCAGGAAGCAGTGCTCTAGGGTGATTGAACACCTGCACCCATACTGCAACAGAGGGCCGCAAAGATGCTGATGAGGAGTGGCTGAGAGACCTGGAACTGTTTAGCCTGGAGAAGAGCAGACTGAGAGAGGATCTTAACAATGTCTAAAGGGTGGGCTACAAGAGGATAGGGCTAGGTGTTTTGCAGTGGTGCTTAGTGTAAATCCTTATTCTCAGGGAATAAAGCAATGTAATTGGTGGGTCATCCTCATTAACATCATATGAGGAACGAAGCTTGGAAAGCTTGTCACCCCCAGTTATGTTTCATGAGCACTGAGTTTTGCCTTGAAACAGGGATAAGCACCTTCCATGTGTGCTAATTATGTGTGGCAGCAACTGGACTGTGAGCTTGAGATCTGCATTCTTTGAATGCATTTTGGTGTAATGTTTTAAGAGATAGTTAACAGCAGATGTGTGTTGCTTGTGGATCTGTGTAGATGTCGATGCGCTGTGTACAAAATCCGTCTCCCGTACGATGATCTGCTGACATTATTCTCTCTTGCTTAGCTTCAGACAGTAAAGTCATGACATGTGCTGCTGTTTGGAGGATGCCGAAGGAATTGGAATCAGGCAGTCATGAATCCCCTGATGATTCATCAAGCAATGCTCAAACCCTGGAGCTACTCTGTCACCTTGACAACACAGCCCATGGCAATATGGCCTGGTAGGATTCTGCATATTTTATACTCACAGAATAAGCTTGTGCTGCTAGTCTTGTGCAGATCTATATTGTAGAAGCTATGCTGTACACTTTAACACTCTTCCACCTTGGACAGCAACAACAACAAAAAGCCAGAAGAAAATATGCAAATTGGAGTTTTAGTCCCACATGTTTCATCTATTAAAAACATTTCTTACAGTCCTGCAAACACATATGGAGTAACAGCCTGTGTAGTGGTGTCATGTGCTTCTCCTCACCTGCCCCCATCCAAAACCTTTGTTGCACAGTAGTGTGATACTTAACATTTCAGGCTTTTTCTGGAATACAAATTTGATGTTGTGCTTTGGTGTTTGCTTTTCAGCCTTTGCTCAACTGACGTGGTAGAAGTGCAAGTAATGTACTGTTCATTAAGGATAAGAATTTGTTGGATGATTCCTGTTTAACTGCTCCTTTCTGTTGCCTGAGAAAAGACAAGGAGAGCTGCAGTACTGCAGGGGGTATTCCTTTCCCTTCTGCTATCTAAATGAAAGTCAAATTTGTTTATTGTGTATTTGCAAGTGCTGTGCTTTGTGTGTGTGTATGACAGAAATGTTAGTGTGTCCAGTCTGTGTTCTGACTGCAGTGTCACTGTGGGGACCCCCTGACCCTTGGCAGGAAAAGCTGAAATCGTAAGAGTATGGTCTGCTGTAGGGCCAGCAATGTCTGCCTGTTAGGAAAAGGTATAGAGTAGAAGGTGAGTGTGTGAGCTGCACAGTCCCTTTGACAGTTGTCAGAATGAAGAAAAGGTGGGGATAGCACAGCAAGTTTTTGTAAGTGAAGTCTGACAAGCCTCAACTGAAACCGACTAAGGGCGATGCAGCAGCAGTGTTGATGTTGCTGTGTGGTGCAAAGGAGTGGAAGGGGCCCTCCTTGGCTTCTGTTTGCAGACACCTGCTCTTTAAGGTAACCATCATGATGTCATTATATTGAAATGTATTCTAGAAGAAGCAATTTTACATCCTATCAAAAGGCAACATTACTGAAAACCAGTCTCTGTTCCTTGTCAAACCTGGCTGTAGGAAAAGCTTTATTCATTGGCTACTTCAGTAGACAAAGAAAACATGAGACTTCAGAAGTGGTAGCTAATTCACTTGAGTTTTAATGATGTCCTACATTGTACTGTAAGTCTTAGGCATCTCCTTCTGGCTGCTGATTTCTAGTTTGAGCCTTGGAGATTAACTGCAAAGTTAAACCCAGAAGTAGTAAACAGAAGGTGATATTTGTTAGGTGGCTGTTGGACAAGATTGGGCATTGGTGTGTTCAAATCTATGTTGTCTAGACTGCTTTTGCTAAGAGTCTCGACTTCCTAGATGTTCTGTTGTTTTCATGATAATATCCTAATTCTTTGCTACTCATTTTTGTAGGGATGCTTTCTAATTCTCAGATTAATTATCTTTCATCATGGAATTTTTTTTGATAGTTAATGTCATAGAATGATAGAATTGTTTGAGTCGAAGGGCCCTTACAGATCATCGAGTTCCAACCTCCCTGCCCTGGGCAGAGACACCTACTAGACCATATTGCTTAAAGACTTCTCGAGCTTGGCCTTGAACGCTTCCAAGGAGGATGCATCCACAACTTCTCTGGACTACCTGTTACAGTCTTTCCACCCTCATGGTGAAGAATTTCTTGCTTGCTTTACCCCTCCTCCTGTCACTACAGGTCTTTGCAAAAAAGTCCTTCTCCAGCGTCCTTGCAGGCCTGTGTATAGGTCTGTTTCAGGCTCAAAAGTGATTAATTCGTTTTCTTCAATCCCCACACCCTTCAGGCACTGCTGTAAAGTCTCCCTGGACTCATATCTTCTCCAGACCAAATAACCCCAACTCTCTCAGCTTGTCTTCAGAGGAGAGGTGCTCCTGCTCCCTACGCCAGAGCTCTGTGGTAGCCAGATCACTGGAGGAGGAGTAGGGGCCGTATCACTGCTTGTGTCAGGATATGAACTTATGTGAATGCCAGAAAGCAATTTTTTTTCCCTCTAATATAGCTTGTAGCAGGTTAATGTGAATTTTCTGTTCCTTGTCATTTGACTTCTCAGTACTAGTGCTCAGAAACACCTACTAACATTTAATCTCCACTCTGTGTGTGTGTGTGTGTGTATATATATATATATGCAAAGACTTGAAATACCTTGTCTGGCAGAGATAAAAGGTGTATATATGTTATCTCTGACAAGCACAGATGGGTTAGAGGATCTTGTTCTAGAGCAAGCTGAAGAGATAAGGTAGAAGCAGGTCTTCCATGGCTACATTCCACCAGTTCCAATCCTTTGTTGCACAAACCAGTGAGTTCCCACACCTTGGAGGTGTTTGCCTGTTGGTCATCACTTTAAATCATGAATTGTATTGTTCTTACAAAATAGATATTTAGGAGCTCCTACTGAAAGTCAGTGAGTCGTGTATCTTGCTTTCTTGTAATAAATTCCCCACCATGCTTTCTGTTAGATTGTGAACTCCTAACATTCAGACTGCCTTTATTGTGTTTACATGCACATACACACCTTTGCAATGCAGAAATTAATTGGGCCCCCAAAGCAAGAATCTCAGTTGTTTTTTCTCACTCTGAACATGTTTAATTGCAGCTGCAATGAAGTAAACACAAATATCAGTGATGACCTTTTATTTTTATTTTCATTTTTTTCCCCAGTATGATTTTAGGAGGTTGCCAACATTGTAGCAGTAGAATTTAAGGAAAACAAAACTAAAACCATTTCAGAGGCAAGTGTTTTTGGTGTGTTGCTTCCTGGTTGGGTTATGTTTGTATTCCTTTATGCAGCAGTCTTATTTTTCTGGATGTAATAGTAATTTAAGAGTCAGAGTAAAACCCTGCTGTCCATAGGGCTCTTGTCCAAAATAATATTTAACTGATGTACTGGGCCACCCCTCCACCCCTTCTTCCTTGCCTGTCTCTCCTGAAGAGCCTGTAGCCGTCAATTGCAGGGCTCCAGTCATGTGAGTCGTCCCACCATGTCTCTGTGATGGCAACTACATCACAACTTTCCTGCTGCAGCAAGGCTTCCAGCTCCTCTTGTTTGTTGCCCATGCTTTGTGCATTAGTGTACATGCACTGCAGCTGGGCTGCTGGTTTCACCTCTGGCTCTAGCTTATCACCCCCAGACTCCTGCCTGGGGGGACTGGTTTCAGCCCCTTCCCCCTTCAAATCTATTTTAAAGCCTTATCTATGAGACCTGCTGCGCCAGGGGAGGTTCAGGCTGGAGGTCAGGAGGAAATTTTACAGAGAGAGAGTGATTGCCTATTGGAATGTGCTGCCCAGGGAGGTGGGGGAGTCACCATCACTGGAGATGTTCAGGAGGAGACTTGATGGGGTGCTTGGTTGCATGGTTTAGTTGGTTGGGTGGTGTTGGGTGATAGGTTGGACGCCATGATCTTGAAGGTCTCTTCCAACCTGGTTTATTCTGTTCTATTTCTCACTCTTCTCAGAAGCCTCTTACCTAGAGAAGCACCTCAAATAACTTCACTTTCACTTTCAGAGTCTTTCACAAAGCTGTGGTTACTGGTTTAGCAGCTGGACACAAAAATGCACCTTAGTGGCTGACAAGAAGTTATGTGTGCTTCTTGCAGGATGGTCTTCAACACACTCCAAAATATCCAGAGCTGTTTTTGTTCAGGAATGTGGCCACTCCACAGAGCACTTGTGTAAACAGTAAGAATTGTGGCTTGTCCTCAGTCTTTTATTTCCTTTTGGATTAGTGTCTTAATCACCTAATTAGCAGAGTTGCCCTGAAATTCAAATCCCTGTACTGCAGAGAGGGCAGGGTTTTGAGCCCATGGAACACACACTTCTCTGATGGGCTGCACTGAGGCTGCAGGGTTTCTGCCCAGCTACCGAATGTTTGGGTGTATTTGCCATTCTGCCATGCATGAACATTTTCAGTCAAGCACAGTGTTTCTACTTATAGAAATCAATGGTTGTCACTTCAATAATTATGGTTAAGCAGTAGTTAATGCTTTCTTTGTCCAACACATTGTGGCTGACTGCAGTTCACATCAATGAAAGCCTTTGCATGTTGCTTTATTCTTCTTCAGTCTATAATGGAGAACTTTGAATTGTTCATTTGTGAAAGCTCAGTATGTTAATAAGTGATGGTGTTAACTATCTTTTCAGCATAAACCACAGATAATAGACTCCTTTCATGTGTGCATTTGAGTGAGTATTTTAAGTTCTCTTTTTTCTTTACTAGGATAACATTCTTTGTAGAGTTGGTTTTAAATTTAAAATTCTCTCCCAAACCTAGTAGCTAATTTGAAGCATTGGAAGTCAGAGGATAACAGAACAGGGTAAAAGGCAACAAATGTAATTGCTCTTCTGCTGTTTGTAGATGATCTGCAGAGCAGCTATGAAGTCAGCACTCAGTTTCTGAGTGTCAGCTGTGAATTTGGCAGTTTTCTGCAAACTGGAAGCATTGGCAACTGTTGGCACACTCAGGAAAATAGCATTGCCTTGTGGAGCTGATTTCCTCTTTTAAGGATTGTCCCCAGCTCTGCTGTGTCTGAAAGCTGTTCTCAAGGAAAACTTAAATATTTCTAAAATGTCTATCTTGTCTTGATAAGCTGCTTTTTCTTTTCACTCAGCAGTATTCCCTGCCCCCCTCCCCCCACATTCCCCCATCCCATGACTGCAGAATGCAGCTGAATGTGTTACACAAAGTGGTTTGGATAACCTTCACTTAGCCTATAAAATCTGAATGATCACTCCAACCACACCCATAAGACAATGAGCTTTGATAAAAGACAAGGTAAATAGAAGCATCTCACAAGGACAGAGTGAGTATGGAGAGACTTGTTCATTCCAAGGTATGTCAGCTGGGTTATAATTGGCTCTAATTAGCACAGTATATTCCACTATAAGAATTCTTTACCCTGAAGCTCAGTGACATTCAAAGATGCGAAATTTCTTCCTACTTTTGAAAACATCAAAGGAAGTGCTTCCAGTCTAGCTTGTACAGCAAATACATCAACAAGTATAGAGGTTATTGGTCTCTGGCTGGAGTAACTCTTAAAGGGTTAATTGGTCAAACTGGATTTGTCTATACCTTAAAAAAAATCTACTATCCTATCTAATATCAGTATCTTAATGTAATTAAAATACCTACACTTATCAACACCAAATGCTAGCTGTACTTTCAGAAACATGTAGGAAAAGTGGACTTACAATAAATGTGATCAGAATCAAACCGAAGATTCCTTAAATACCCCTTCAGTTGTGTGATGATCCTGAGGTCTGTTAAAGTCATTCTGGGAAGCCTGACTTTTGAAAGGTTGGCTTTGATTGCCTGCAGGTTATAGTGCCTTTTTCTATTTTAACCCTGTTATGTGTGTTCATAAAATGTTCTAATCTCTTTGAAAGATGTAATTGATGTATCTGTGCAGCAGAACTACATGAAATTGTGAACCACTCCTGCTGAAGCCTGTTGGTTACTTCTCATTTTCTGGGCAAAATGAAGTGCAGTTGAAAAGGCTTCATCGTTTTTATCAGTACTGATTTGTAGTGGCTTCTAAGTTTTGGTGTTGTGGTGGGGGTTTTGTGGTGGTTTTTGTTGGGGGGTGGTGGTGTTGTTTTTTCCCTCCCAAGTTGTGCCACACAACTTTAACAAGAAACCCTTTTGAAAATAAGATTAGCAACGCTACAGACAGCGCAGTCCAATTGAAGGCAATCATGGAATCGTTATAGTTACATGTCCTCGCTGAAACACATTTATAAACCTGATGGCAGCTTCATGCACTAAATTAAGTGATTTTTGTCCTAATAGATGAAAGCTCATTACAAATGAACTTCCACTAGCAGTCAATTTCCATGCATTGACAACATGATAGAGATGCAGGTCGTGGTTCCAGAAGAAGACATGCAGAAACTGGTTCGTTCTTTGATCTGCTGTGTTGACACGAGGAAAACTTCAGTGGGTGGGGAATCAGCTAGCATACCATTTTAGTTAGAGCTCCAGCTCTTTCATCTACTTTGTGTTAGTATTTTTAGAGTTTTATACCACAGGATTACATGGAGTGATTTGGCTTAGATCTGAGGCCACCCAGGTCATACTCACTGTCTTAGGAAGGTAGAAGTAATGCAAATTTTGGAATAAAATAGGAGGGTGCATAGTGTGCAGCACCAAGTTAAGAAGGAAGCTATTTGCTGCCTAATGTTGGCCCCACTTGCCCAAGTCTGCATCTACTCATGCAGCCTTCTTTCATCTCTTCAATCCAGATGCTCAACTGATTCATGCTAAAAGCTAAACAAAGTTAAAATTGTGTCTAGTGATGGACTTTTGACAAACCTCAAGAGGTACTTCTTCATATGTTTTCACTGAGAATGAGAACAACATCTGAGATGCAGTAATGATCATGTAGAGTGTGTTAAAATGGCTAAGTTGCTAGCTAAGGGCATCTTTTGCATGTGAAAATACGGAATGGATTTCAGCTGAAGGAAGCCATAAAGGATACCACTTGGAATCGTGTTTTGATGGAAGGCCTTTAACACTGAGTCTAGCAACTGTGTAACCCTGCTAACTCTGGTGCTACATCGAGGCCCTCATCAATGCATCTCTGCCTTTGAAACACTTCCAGGCACAGGGATTCAAGCACCTCCCTAGGAAGCCTGTTACAGATTTTGAGAATCCTTTTAGGCAACAAGTGTCTTTTCACATCCAGTCCACACCTCCACTGGCACAACTTGATGCCATTTCTTCTTGTCCTATCACTTGTTACTTGGAACCAACACCCACCTGCCTCCAGCCTCTCCCCCGGGAGTTGTAGAGAGCCAGGTCTCCCTCAGCCTCCTTTTCTGCAGGCTAAACAATCCAAGTTTCCTCAGATGCTCCTCACAAGACCTTTTCTCTAGACCTCTTCACTAGCTTCATTGCTCTTCTTGTAATGAGGGGCTCAGAACTGAAGGCTGTACTCAAGGCGTAACAGTATTCAAGATTCAGTGTTTCAGTAGATTAGATCTGCAGAGTTTGAATGGCTTGGCAGTGGAAATTCTGACTGGTTTTAATGTTAGATTCTGTTCTGTTTTTTCATGTTCTGTTTCACAGTGTTATGTGGGAGCCAATGGGAGATGGAAAAAAGATGATTTCGCTGGCTGATAATAACATACTATTGTGGGATTTGCAGGAGAGTTCAGACAAAGCTGTGGTAAGTCATTCCTCTAACAAGTCGTGCCATACTTGAATATGGTACACACAGCAGCATTCACTAGCACAGAATGTGTCA
This sequence comes from Melanerpes formicivorus, assembly GCF_026170545.1. Classification (NCBI taxonomy): domain Eukaryota; kingdom Metazoa; phylum Chordata; class Aves; order Piciformes; family Picidae; genus Melanerpes; species Melanerpes formicivorus. The sequence goes on from NW_027142377.1 coordinate 11,750,254, forward strand.
GTCTTTTAACTGCTCCTTAAAAAGTATCTTCTTGTCTTCAGTGTGGGTGGGGAAAACGAATTCTCCACCAGTTTTCTTGAATCCGAGTGCTCAAATGGAGTATTTTGTTTGTGTTGCTCATGGTTGGTATTTTCCTTTTTCCAGACTTGCCCCTTCCTACTGGTTTCACAGTGAAGAGCCTAAAATAATGCTAATCTGATAAATGTGGTCCAGGGAAGAATTGGTGATGGGCAGTGCCAAGGGCTGTTGAATTCAGATAATAGGCTATTGAGTCGTGTTGGTTAACACTATGCAGCCCTCTATGTAACTTACAACTGTTGCATGTGTAAGCACAGTATACATTTCTGTTTGTTATGCATGGCTTTGAGTTCTCAGTATTAATTTGATTTAGTACTGTGTTGTCTGTTCAGATGGCTTCAGCTGTAGCTAAAACCTTCTCGTCAGGAACACAAGTGAAAAGGAACTAGTGACAGATTCCTGTTTGATTTTGCTGCCCCTTACAGGAACTTGAAAAAGCAGTTTTTTTATGTCATTACATAGGTTGTGTTTGGAGCACTTTCATTGCCCTGTAGAGAGCCACTTAGGTCAGTGTCTGTCCCTAGAAATGCAAATTGATCACGTCAAGGACATTATTATTCACTTGACCTGTTGATGCCTCTGGAATGAACTCCTCAGCTCCACTTGTTCAGGCTTAGTTTCTTTTCTTGGATGCTACAGAATCACGTTTTTCAATTCTCACTTGGTGTAAAGAGTCAAGATGTTGTGTCCATCAGCTTCTCTGCTGTGCCATATGACTGTCCAGATAGATGAAGTCTTGAGTTACTGTTTTGCTAGGCTTTGTCTAGTATCAGTGTAAGGTAATATGGTGTAATCCTTTGTGTTCATAATTAAGCTCTTTGGGTTCCTTCACTCTTTCTGTTTCCACCTGGAACTCAAATCAGTGTTATGTTACCTTCCAAACCCTCTTCAAAGTGTCATTAATTCTCATGAAATTGATGAGGGTTTCTGAAGGCAAGTCTCTAGGAGCTTGTCTGTGGTACTATGTCTACTGGCTTTGCATTACTCCCCTGTTAGTCATTACTACTTTTCTAGGGCCTGCGTAACACACAGATGGTTTTGGGTATGCTTTTTTGTAACCCTCATGAAAAACTACTTCTGGGGGTGGTGTTGCTTCCATGCTAGAGCTTGTCATGTCTCTTTGAAGTGCTGCTAGACTCCTTAGCACTTTCCCTTTCTTCTCCTTTCTGTCTTTGGGCAGCTCTGTCCTCTCTTGCTGAAGTTATTTTGACTGTTAGTTAGTTTTGTTTTTTTCACTATCACAACCACTTTCTTATAACTATCTCAAGTTTCTCCTCATGTCTCTGAAATGTGGGTTTCTTTGGGATGCTGCCTAGGGTGTTACCAGTCTCTAGAATGATGTGTGGGAATCTTGTCATGAATGCCAGTATTTTTCTTCCCCCCCCCCCATTTTATTGTTCTTGGGATTTAATTACTAAAATATTGCATGTTACATCTTCCTTTTACTATTTGTTTGCTCAAAACTAACCTCCTCATTTCCATACTACATTTGGGAATGTAAATATGGTTTCCACTTTCTTTGCCTTCTGTTGCTAGAATTGGGATCTCCTTGCCTGCACTGAACAGAACTTTGGTCCTGTATTTGGGGCATCTCCTCTCAGCCTGGGAGCTGCCAGTCACATTGTCTGGTTAGAATTAGCCTGAAGAACTTTAAAGTTCCTGATATTTTCACAGCTTCATTGTGATAAATTGATTGTTGGGTTGATTCTATCAGGTCAGCATGTCCACAGAAATACATACTAACCATAATTTGGAGTCACCATCATTGGAGGTGTTCAGGAGGAGACTTGATGGGGTGCTTGGTGCCATGGGTTAGTTGTTTAGGTGGGCTGGATTGGTTGATGGGTTGGCTGCGATGATCTTGAAGGTCTCTTCCAACCTGGTTTATTCTATTCCATAGGTAAAGCAAATTTGAATGATACTAATGACACTAATGATTGATTTCTGCTCTCTTCTGTTTTGTTCTTTAAAATGATTTTCATTTTATTTGGTTTTGTTGCTGTTTTCTTGTTGCATTGTTTTGTTCTTTTATTGATTTATTTTCCTCATTGCAGGAGGTTTTGCTAGCTTTATTTCTTCCTTACAGTATTTAATACAGGGATATTTGCCTGTATCTGCAATAAGGCAAACTTCTGCTGTCCTTTTGATAACTTCTTTTGTTGTTGTTTTGAAGACATTACCTTCTTGGCTGAAACCGATCTTATGCTCACTGCATCGGTACCTTTTGCAATTAAATTGCCCATTCTTTGCTGTTTATAATTGTTATAATCATTACCTGAACCCAAGAGAAGACCAACCAATTCATGAGGTGTGGGTAGATTCTGCTGAAATTATGACAGTTTCTGTATGCAGAGTTCAGATTAGATGTCACCAGGTCACTACAACTCTTCCTTGCATAAAAGGCAGGATACTTAGAATGGCAGAGGAGTGCAACACATCGAGGGAGGGAAGGATAAATTTGCCAATCTGACATCCACAGAATTTGTCTCTCGCCTCCCCCAATATTGTGTGAAGAAATAGTACAGGATGCATCTTCTCTTGTACCTGGAATCTCTAATGTGTCCAAATAAAGCAGTGTTGTTTGGTGGTTTGGGGTGGTTTTGTTTATTTTGTTTTAATCCTGTGTCCACTTCCCTGTGCAGTGTTTCTCTTTGTATTAATAACCTGGAAGTTGTAGAAATCCTTTCACACAGTGTTTGTAGTTGAGAAGGAACCATGCTGGAGTTTGAGCACAGTGTTGCATCATTTGTTAATTTATGAACAACTTATGAACTTGTGTGCTGGGAATTCTACCTTTTAGAGGGGGAAAAAAAAATAACCCTGAAACACTTTTGGAAGGCAACACATCTTAGGTGGCATAGCCTCTAGTGATGGAAGAGTTGTAATTGCTAGACTGTTAATAGGAGTGCTGAATAAGTATGATCTTGGTGGAGCTAATAGGCAAAAGTTAGCAAAATACAGAACTGGAGAGTGGTAGCATGTGCTAGCAGGCTTAAGCAATCTTGTATTGCCAGTGTATTTCTCTGTTTGTGTCAGTTCAAGTTCACTTAACCAGTGTGTACGTTGTAGTCTTTTTCATCCTGTCTGCCTGGCTACTTCACCTTTGTATAAATTATATTTGTAAGTAAAATACAGCTATTCTGATTTTTATTTCTCCCTCTCCCATTAGATATTAAACAATGAGTTTCAGTAAGGAATTAGAAGTAATTTTCAGCATCTGCAGCTTCATTTCCCCCCACCTTTAGGTGGAATTGCAGGATTTCTTGCTACACAACTTCAAGGGAAAGTCAATTACGTTGTACTTTCTCTGTATTAACAGTGGTGCTGCAGAACTGGTGGCTCAATGACAATAATAGTAAACCAGGTTGGAAGAGTCCTTCATGCAAACCTGGCTTTGGAACTGTTAATTCTCACAGGTTGTAGATTTGTGATCTGCTACCCACTGCTATTTTAGTAGGCATGTATATGGTGGCATAGGCCTGGGGACCATGCACTGATACACATTTATCCTTGACACTATAGTTCTGTTCCTACAGACAGAATTTGGCATTTTGACATGGAGAAAGTCTTGTGCATGTAATTTCATGAATATTTTTGTGTTTATTTGTCTGCTTGAGGCACCTACAGCTTTCTGCAGTGTGCCCATACTGTCTATCTACTGCTTCAACAAATAATCCTACACTCTTTCAGGCTACTACTTCTAATACTTCTGAATGTGTTGCAGAAGTTGCTTTCTAAAAAGTGCTCTGACTTACAAAATCACCTCTAGCTTTTTAATTGCTTTCCTGTTTTGTATCCTAGGGTTTGGGTAGTCTGTTACGTGTGGAGCAGTAGGCTATTGTGCAAGGTTTTTTTGTCTTCAGTGGAACTGTTTTTCTTCCAGTGTTAGCATTTAGAAACATACTGAGCTTTGTTTCATTATTTCAGCTCTCTAGTTCTGCAGCCTTGGAAGGGAAAGGACAATTAAAATTTACTTCTGGAAGATGGAGTCCACACCACAATTGTACACAGATTGCAACAGCCAATGATACCACTGTTCGAGGATGGGATACACGAAGCATGAGGTAATGAGCAATTACAATCTTGCTCTCTAAGAAAGAGAATCTCCTTTGGAGAGAGACTTTTCACTACTAACAGATTTACTTTGTTTTAATTAATGTTAAGATTAGAAATGAGGCAAAGCTATCCCTCACAGAAGGAATGATTTGGCTTGCATAGCTGATGTGTTTGCAATTTATTAGAGTTCTTTCTGTCCTTTCACCTGCCTTGGTGTCAGTTCTGACTTGGATGTTACAGAATCATGGAAGTGTCTTGGAGGGAAAGGATGTCTAAGTTCAAGTCCAGCTCCAATATTGAGTTTTACTGTACTATGTACTACCCTCAGGATGATTTGTTCAGTGCATAAACATTACCCCGGTGAAGATGTTCTGTAATTCACTCTGAAATTGATTTAACAACAGTCCTGACTATGCTATGACCTGTCTTCTCAACATGCTATTTAAAGGTAGCTTCAATCTCTGAAGGTAATTCACAGGTTAAGTTCACTCATCACTCTTGATTTCACCAAGAAGCATGTTGGACTATATAAATGTTGCAGCATGCCAGCGAGATGAACCCACCGAATCTATCAAAACCAGAGCCCCATCAATTAAAGCTTTGAATATACCTAATAAGGTGTTTTCTCCTCTGCTCACTTGTGATTTTGATAAGCAAGGGAGTGATGTTGTGCACATCTGTTGCCATGACTACTAAAACCTGTGCAAGCTTTTTTAAGATACACTTTATCCCCTTAACACATGGTAATTTATCACTAAACCGAGAAGACTGATGTCTTGTAATAATTTTTGTGGCCTTAAAGGGGGATGACTTTAAATTTGGCTCTATGGCTTCTGCCAGTTTGGGAATCTAGCAATAAATCCCTGTTTGCCAGCCTTGTGTGTTTTTGACAAGATGGTTTATTTGATTTAAGAAACAAAAGCTAAAAATAAATGCATAATAATTAAAAGTCACCCTGTGTACACTTCTGATCAGCTTTGAAAGTCTTGGGGTTTGCCTTGTGAAAGGATGTACAGAAATCCAGCTTCATCTTTTTCAAGACAGGAAAGAAAGGTCAAAGGAGAGAGGTTTTTTTCAGGCTGATTTTTGTGATGTTGTTGTAATCATCCTTTTTTAAACATCTATCATGCACACCTTAAGATTAAGCCTGTGTTTCAAAGCAGAAAATGTTAAATATAGTAGTGCTATCAAAGACTGCAGCAGGCTTCCCAGGGAGAGGGTTGGATGCCTGTCCCTGGCAGTATTTGAAAAGATGTAGAAATGTGGTGCTGAGAGACATCTTTTAGTCCCAGATTTGGTAGTGGTTGGGCTTGGCAGTCTTAAAGGTCTTTTCCAATTGAAATGATTCTGTGATTCTAGATATGGTAAAGTCTGCCTCATGGCCTGTCTCACTAGAAAAAGCATCTCTGTCTTGCATTACATGAATACTTGCAGTAACTTTTATGAAAGAGTTGGGATGAAGGGTCTTCTGGTGAGCACCACTGAATATACAGTGGGAATATACAGTGGTGTTTCTTTTGCAGTTCTTACACACATCTCCATGAGGGGTGACAGGTGCAATAAAGGAGGAAAAAGGCATTTTATTGCTGCTAGCAGCACTCTCCTGAGAAGGGTTTGGATGCTGGATATCTGATTAATATCCTGTCCCATGTGACTACCATAGCTTTCAGGATAGGGTTTTGTATAGTCTTAATAAGCTTTGAATCTCTCCTTATGGAGCTATGTTGCTTTGTGTCAGGAGGTGTCAACAGCAAAAGACTTATCTACCTGGGCTGGACAGGAAATCATGTGTACTCCACAAGTTTTGGTCAGCCTGTTCTATGAAGAGAAGTATTTTTCATTTGAGAGAACTAAAAAAGAACATGGGGTGTTGACAAGTTCTGGTGAAGACTGTAGGAGTCAAATCTAAGCAGAACTTTGGTAGATGAGAGGCTTTGAGAACTGGTAACTCAATAGTGGAAACAAAGGGAAACTCCAAGACAGGGTGACGGAACGTGTCTTGAACTGCCAATGTTTCCAGAGGTGGTCCAGTGTGTGCATGGCTGAGTGCTCTGAGGGACACTGGTAAATGACTAGATGCCAGGTAAGTTCAAAACAGAGCAATAATCAAAAGTGCTCATATCTCCTGCATCCCTTGCATCCCAATTTTTCCTTAAGGGAGAACTAGCTGTCACAGATGCAGAGTTAGCTTAACTATTTAGGAAATACCTGGAAATGTTGTGGCTTTGTAGCAAAGGTTTCCTAACGGTTGTCAGAGAGCTGTGCTAGAGTCATCTGAAATGCCTAATTCCTTCTAGCTCCAGATGACCCTAATGCAAACTAGAAACGAGCAAAGTGTCAGAGCAAGCTGGGAGATCTCTCCAAGTCCCTGTGGATGACAGCTGGGATTTCCCTAAACTGTGCATTAGCAATGGGAGCTGTAGGACTGTGGGTGCTATGGGGATTATGCAAGTTTCCAGGGAAACAGATTCCTGTCAGTGGAGTGCAGTTAGCTCTTTACAGACCATTTAATGTTTGTAATGTGTTTTACAGACAGATCTATTGCATAGAAAATGCACATGGGCAGCTGGTACGAGACCTAGACTTCAATCCCAATAAACAGTACTACCTGGCTAGCTGTGGAGATGACTGCAAGGTGAAATTCTGGGACACAAGAAATGTCACGGAGCCAGTGAAGACACTAGAGGAGCATTCCCACTGGTAGAACAAATTACCTGCATACTGCTTTGGGGGTGGATGGCTTCTGTAATTCATGCAGCTAATTATTTTACTGTTGGGGAAGAATGTGAACTATGTTTGTGCTGTTGTGAACTGTCCCACCCGGCCCGGAGGAAATGTTTTAACGTGGTCCTTGTGTGGTTGTGAATGAGCAGTTTAGACTGTTAGTCTAACTGGCAAGAAACTCTTAACATTGTTGGGAGATAAGGTGCACCTTTGAGAGCAATACTTGGCTTGTAGGGGCTGGCTGGGAAACAAATTGTGCCCTCCCAACTTGAGCTTGATGTGCAGAGAAGGAGGTGTCGTCTATCATTCTGTTCTCCACTGATGGAAGTGGTCAGTACTTCAGCTCTGGTCTTTTCCTGCTCCTCGGTATCCTTACACCAGAATATGCAAATGAATCATTGCATTGTCTCAGACAGTATCTTGGGCTTCTCTCTACTGCTCTGGCCTGTGTCTGGAGCAAGCAGACAATCTTGCCTGATGTTGGGAGGCTTCAGTGTTTAAGAAAAAATGGAACAGTTCATGTTTTATAAATTTGGGCTGGAGTAATTCTTGTGAGATAAATCTGGACCCTGAAGCTACTTTGAGATGTGAATTAAGAAGCATTTATCCTTTTCCTCCCCCCCAGAAGATTAAAAGAAGAAGAATAAAACATGAACCATAAGACATTTGGTATTAACTTGATGTGTAAAATGGGAAAATTGAAGAGCAATATAATCCTCCTTTTATTTTAGTGTCTATTTTAAACTTCTCCCTAAGCATGTTGTGAGGTTTTGTTTAACAGGTTACTTCTAACCCACATCTTGCTTTGGGGAAATTTGTTTATAATTAGAACTTAAATCTTTCTGTGACATACTAAGCAATGAATTGGTGTGTACCCTCAAGGAGTGGTGCCCCTGAATGGTGTGTTTTGTTCTTGGGATTTTTCTAAAGAACCTTATTTGTTGAGTTTTAAGGACACTTCATAGAAAACAGATGGTGTGGAAGCTTAAAAGTCAGATGAAGGTGGCAAAAAACAATCTCTGGAATGAGGCATGTCACTTCTGTGTGTACTTAAAACATTTCAGTCAAAGATCAATTTTTAGCACTGTCTTTTTACAAACCCACAACATTTGCTGCACTACCTTCCAAGAACAGTTTCTTGTTCTTTCTGCTCTCGTTTTTAGGGTCTGGAATGTCAGGTACAATCATTCTCATGATCAGCTGATCCTCACAGGAAGCAGTGATAGCAGAGTTATCCTGTCTAATATGGTATCCATTTCTTCTGAACCCTTTGGACATATGGTAGATGATGATGAACTAAGTGACCAAGAGGACCAGCATCAAGAAGAGAAGTATGATGTTTCCTGAGTTTTATCTGGATGCTTATAGTTTGGGCTTTCTTCCTTGTAAATGGTTAACTTGCTATTGTTTTGCTGACTAGGATTTTTGTATACAGGCCTATCAGGTAAGTAGTTCTAATTCTACTTTAATCAATCTTGGGTGCAGTACACTCTTTAAAGCCAATTGGCACAGTCACTGTGTGGTCACTGCAAGGAAGGGGATGGTGATGCTGAAGATCAGTCCTGAAATTCACTGGATCAGTGAAGTCACTTAAGGGGAGCTCTGGATGAAGTCAAGCACATGCACCTCTGTGGGCTAAGTGAGAGCTGACAGTCTGCTTTTTCCTTTTCCTCTGTATGTGTTCTAACCTTTGGCAGGCATTACCAGTCTAATGGTGAGCTGCTGCTCACCAAGAGAAAAGAAGCAGAAATGCATTTATGTTTTTGTTGTAAATTTCTCTTACAATAATGGTGACTGCTGTAGAAACCAGCAGCTCATCAGACCTAATTCAAGCAAACCAGAAATGTGTTCTTAACACTCTTGGCAGAGGACAGTGCATGATGTTACAAGTCCTTGTAAACATCATCCTCTTGAGTGTGCAAAGAACCATTTTGCATTTAATTTTGGAGGCAGGTAGGGTTTTCAGGTAAGAGTTAACTTAGATGCTAAAATAATCTGTTTTCCCCTCCATTTTCATCTGCTTTCAACTTTTTCATTGTTGTTTTAATCTGTGTACTCCTTTATGAATATATAAATGTGTACATGCATATAGAGAATCCTATAGATCTGGTGTGGGCTGAGGCTTTCTGATTTTGTGACCAGCTTATATGGTCATCTTTAGAATAGAATAGAATAAACCAGGTTGGAAGAGACCTTCAAGATCATCGTGTCCAACCCATCAACTAATCCAACCCACCTAAACAACTAACCCATGGCACCAAGCACCCCATCAAGTCTCCTCCTGAACACTTCCAGTGATGGTGACTCCACCACCTCCCCAGGCAGCCCATTCCAATGGGCAATCACTCTCTCTGTATAGAACTTCCTCCTAACCTCCAGCCTAAACCTCCCCTGGTGCAGCCTGAGACTGTGTCCTCTTGTTCTGGTGCTGGCTGCCTGGGAGAAGAGACCAACATCCACCTATCTTTAGCAAAGTCTTCCATTACAGAGTGAAGATAATGATTCTGAAACATGTGAAATACTTTGAGACCTGCAGGCTTTAGTCTGTGATTCTCTGTGCCTTGCTGCTGTGACTCTCCAGGGTCTGCACCTCTGCATTGAGCAGTTGGTTTGTTACTTCTCTTATTTATTTTTTTTAAGCCACAAAGCTATCTTCCATGAAACAGGCAGATTTCTTTCTGAACTTCAAGTTTGTTTTTAAATGAAGAGTGGTCAGATGAGGGACAAGAACTTGCACCAAAAAATCCAATCACTCAGCTCTTTCAGTTAAAACTCCGTTACGTTTTAGGTGAATGAAGTTAAGCTTACATCTCTAATTGCATCTTCAAGGTTGCTCTCACACCTTTATTTTGTTAATAAAGATGTAGTTTTACTCCAGGTGGTTTGGCTTCACAGAAAGGACTTTGAAACCCTTTTTTAACATCTTATGAGGAACCTGTCCCATATACAGAAATGTTAATTCTAAGTGTACAAGATGCTTCTAGAAGCAATAGGGGCTGTGTGTGCCTGGAAAATCAAAGTGTGTTGGATTCAGCACCTAGAAAATTGCTCCCATCAATGGTAGGTACTTGCATTCTAGAAAATAACTGACCCACAGCATTTGAAACTTAAGTCTTTTGGCTCCTTACCTTTGATTCTTTTATTCTGTTCTGAATGGAGGAGAAATGCAAGGGAGAAAGACACTTCTTTTTTACATATATGGTGGGAATATATTAATGTAAATAACATGGCAAGTAAATAGTGTTCTTAACAAATGTTGTTATCTGGAGCTCTGAATTTCTGTTGGCTGTAAGCTATGCAAATTGCTTAATTAAAACACAAGTGATTGTTTCTGGAATAGGAAATTTTGAAGCCAAGACTGTGCAAACCAATACAACAAATGTAATGCATGCAAACCACATCATGAAGGACTTGTATAGTAACGATGTAGAGCCCTTACCTGTTCCCAGAGGTTACAAGAGTATCAACACTGCATTTGCTTGCTAAATACATGCTTTGCAGCTGCTCATCTGTCCTCTGTAAAACTGGGAGAGCACACTGGCTTTTGTAACATTTGCTTAGTACTGTGAAAGTTGGTTGGCTTTTGTTTTCCCTTCCCTTTTCCTCTGAGATACACTTTGAGGTAGAATGTTGTTTGCAAGGTGCACACCAGCCTTAAATTGTTTTCAGATGAATGTCTGTTTAGTTCTGAATGCACCACTGAAGCAGGGGGTAACACCTGTTGGGAATACTTCTTAGTCAATCACTGGTGCCAAATATTTAGTACCCCTTTTCTTCCTGGAGACCTCTTTGAGGAACCCACAGCATTCTGTGGGTGCTGTCTCTTCTGTAAAACCCAAGGTTTCGTTGTATGCTTTGGCAGAGTGTTTGGGGCAAGGGGTGGTGTGAATTTTCTGGTTTTTGCTTGGGTATGTCCCAAGTCAAAAAGGAAGCAGTGTGTTGTCTAATCCTACCAGAAACAAAACCTTAGCAGTCACTAACTTTTCTCCTTCAGTGAAAGGGAAAGGACATCCATGGGACCTGTCCTGGAATCCAGTTGCATGCTTCTCATGATTCATTGTGGATGCTGCAGTACAAGCTGCTGCTTTGCTGAATCACATCTATTTCATAGCAATTTGTAGATTAAAGAGGATTTAATTTTGACACTGATAAGGAATTAATAATTTTTATTTTTTTTTGCAAGTCTGAAAAACGTTTTCCTGAATGTTGTGGTGACAAAACAGAACTGCAAGCACTGCAAACCTAAGTGGTTGTTAGCATGAGAGGTAATTGGAAATAACAGCTCTCTACATGAAAACAATTATCCGGGGCTTAACAGGCTTCTCTCTCAAGTCTGTAACACAATTAACCTCAAAGTTATCTAGCAAAATGAAAGCCCTTCTCCTTCCAGAGGAGAAGCTTGTAGACTTGTGCAACGTGAATAAGACTACAAAGGGAAAGCAGTCCAGTTTCAGCTCTCTGTGGCACAAGTCTTCAAGTTATGTAGAATGTAGGTAGAGATTAGACATTTCTTACTGTGAGTTCTTGATGATACAAGAGTTAGGTGCTGTGTTAGTTGATGCAAGGCAAGAGCGTAGAAAAGGATGGAAAAGGGTATGTTAGACTGGCCAGGAAAAGGAGAAACGAAAGGAACTTTTTAAGAGGCAGGGAAGTTTCAGACTAGGAAGAAAATAGCATGCTGAACTTCACGAGTGGTAACTAAGTATGCTTGTCAAATATAGTTTGGTCAGACTGCTCTATCAAGGGATCAGTAGGCCAAGCACCTACACTGAACTGTCTGTAGAACAGCAACTACATTTCTACACCTCTGAGCTTCTACTTTTTATGTGAAAATGGAAGCCTCTGTGTTTTGGCAGCAACCTGAATTAAGCATATTGAAGTAGCACAGAAAGCTTATTTCATATTCCCCCCTGCACAGGAGCTCTTCCTCTTTCTGAACTTCCTAGCTGCTGAAATTTTTAAGGTTCTGAACATTCCTCCCTTCTAAAACCTGCCAAAGATCTGCTGACTGTTGCAGTGTCCAGGCCACTATGAATGCTTTCCACATCTGTGTCTGGTGTTATGCATCTAACTTAGGGCAACAAATAACCTGGACGTTGCCATCGGGCATTGCTAACTATGAAGTGGAGAGCTTCTGAGATAAGAACAATGCACATAAAAGTCTAGCAGCAGTCTTGTAAGCAGCGATGCATCAAGAGTAGGGTATTGGGAAAAACATGCTCCTCAGTGCTGTGATGTGTTAGACTCTGGTTACTTGTGGTGTATGAAGGAGAAATTGTAACAATTGATAAAAACAGAAGGATGATTAAAATATCTAAATAGATAAAACCATCTTAAGATAAATAGACTTTCCACTCTCTGCTGTGACTGAAATACTTTCACCGTAGCCTCTGTTGATCAATATATGCATGCTGGGGGCTTTTTGTAAAGGTATTTGTTGCCTTGCTTAAGTAAATGTTAGTGTCACAGCTGCTAAGTCTGTAACTTCTCACATTAGCCATGTTATGTTTAATAGCTGGGAATTCAGGAGAGTCTGAGCTGATTCTTGCAGAGATAAAAACGTGCAAAGTTTCCCTGAGCAAAGAGTTTGTTGTGAGACTCAAACAGAACAATTCTGAGTGTCTTCGGTTCGTGTAGATCCATAAATGGTATCCTCAGCCTGCTCTTGGATTGCCAGAACAATCACACCCAGAGCCAAAATGCAGACAACTCTCCAAGAGGTTCCCCTTGTCACCAAAAAGACCCCATCATAACCAACCTTATTCTGTCTGCTCTTTTAAAATGACTTTGAATAGTCTTTCACACACACGAAGCAAATGCTGTTCTTTGTTCCACCAGCAGAATCCTGGTCTCATTATCCATGACATAATTTAAAGGCTAATCTGTTTTCATTCATTGTGCTTGTAAAGGATGCTTGTGAACAGTTGCTTTAAGATTTTCTGTATTGTTCCTGAGATGCAGATTGTGGTGAAATTATGGTTTTCCATCTTGATTATCTGGTACAGTATCTAGCTCTTCTACACGAAGTCATCACTGCCATAAAGACTTCCTCAGATGCTCAGTACTTGTCTGAAAGCTATGCCATTCTTATGCACAAGTAGTCTGTACAAAATACTGTCATAGATCTGTGCTATTTAAAACAAAACCCCACCAAAAGCTGAGTTCTTGTGGCCTGAAGAACCACATGGAATCATAGAATGCACTGGGTTGAAAGAACCTTCAGGAGGTCTTCCAGTCCAGCCTCCCTACAGCCTGCAGGGACATCCCCAACTGGATCAGGTTGCTAAGAGCCCTGTGAAGCCTGACCTTGAGTGCCTGCAAGGATAGGGCCTCCACCACCTCCTTGGGCAACCTGGTGTGGTCTTCCACCACTCTCATAGTGAAGAACTTCTTCCTAATATCCAATCTAAATCTGCCCTTCTCTAGTTTAAAACCATTGCCCCTTGTCCTAGTGCTACATGCCCTTCTAAACACTCCCTACCCGGCTTTCCCATAGGTGCCCTTCAGGTACTGGGAGGCAGCTATAAGGTCTCCCTGGAGCTTTCTCCAGGCTGAACAAACCCCAGGTCTGTTAGCCTGTCTTCCTAGGAGAGGTGCTCCAACCCTCTGATAATTGTTGTGGCCCTCCTCTGGACCCTGTCTGTCAGGTCCCTGTCCTTTGTCTGTTGAATAACATGCTTCCTTCTTCTGGCGCAGGATTTCTTTCTCACGAGAGAAGAGATTTAGTGTCTAGACAATAATAGACAATAATAAAAGACAGTTAAAAATTGTACTTCCAAATGGAAATGCCAAACAGAAGTTCATCTGCAGGCTTCTTTCCTGAATGCTCAGTCCCCTATGACTTCTGTAAATTAAATTAGATGAGCTGTGTTATTTAAATGGAACACCGAAAGGACTCGGCGCATACAGAACACCGTGTAAGCTGGAATGTATTTGTCCTTGTTTGCCCAACCTTTGGTTAACCGAGGCTCCTGGTTAACTGAAAGTCGGTCGTGTCCCCTGACAGCCATGTGTACTGTGCATTACTGCCCTGATTCTCCAGAGAGACATCTGAAACCTTCAGAATAATGGAGTTGTGGGTAAGTGGGTGAGCACTGTGTGGAGCACATTGCCGCCTGGGGACGTGACCAACTTTCGCTTAACCAGGCATGTCAGTTAGCAGGAAGTTAGAAGAGCACATTGGAGGAGATGAAGTGTCTGTGTGTGTGTTTATTAGCTCGCTGCTGCTAGGTGGTTTGTGTCGGAGTACATATGCAGGAGGAGTGCAAAACAAGCCTGCTCTTTGCCATTAACCAGAGGCTGTGTGGTGGTTGTACTGTGACTTTTTCTTTTTCCCCCTTCTGGTTGACCTTAAAGGTAGTGTAAGGAAATGATGAAAGTCCCTGAAACTAAACACCTTAAGCTATTCTGTAGTGTCAGACTGATTTTGGTTTCTTTCTCAAATTCAATTGAATTTTATTTGCACTGTTAGGTTAGACATTAGAAAGAAATTCTTTACTCTGAGGGCAGTAAGACACTGCAGCAGGTTGCCCATGAGATGCCCCTCCCTGGAAATGTTTAAGAACAGGCTTGATGAGGCTTTGAGCAACCTGGTCTAGTGGGAGGTGTTCCAGCCCATTGCAGGGGGGTTAGAACTAGGTGAGCTTTATAATCCCTTCCAACTGAAGCCAGTAGTGACTAGCAATAGAACAAGGGGCAGTGGGCACAGACCAGAGCACAGGATGTTTCACTTGAGCATAAGGGAAAATTTCCTTCCCTTTTGGGTGCCTGAGCACTGGAGCAGGCTGCCCAGAGAGGTGGGGGAGGCTCCTTCTCTGGAGAGTTTCAAGCCCCACCAGGACAGGACCCTGTGCAACCTGCTCTGGGTGACCCTGCTTAGCAGTGGGGTGGACTAGATGATCTCCAGAGGTCCTTTCCAGCCCCCCCTTCTTTGTGCTTTCAGAGTGCAGCAGTTCAGGGCATACACAGCCACAGCAAACACCTCATTTTTGTAGCCACATCTGTTTAAATGGTTGAGTAGCATTCACAAGGCTCTTTGGCTTTGCTTTGCCTTGGGAGGATTGCAGCTGTAATGCAAGGCTGTTTCTGGGAGGCAGGGGGATGTTTCTGAAAGGCTGACTGATTCCTGTTGGTCAGAGGTGATTCTCTGTGGGTGAGGGAGCTCTAAGGTCATCCTCTGAAAATTCACCTACCCTGTAGCTACAGAATAATGTGCTGTGGTGTTGCTGTGAGAGGAAAGATTGCCTCTGTGAGTGGAGGGCAGCAGGGCAGAGCAGAATCAATGATTCTTGGGTGGTTTGAATTCCAGAGAATTGCCTGAATCTGTTTTTAAGTATTTGCAATTCAAAAGAGAATCTTTGTCTGTGATGATGTAGGTGACCAGGAGCTCGGGTGTTGCAGTGGCAGGTGAAGTGTGCAACAGTAGGTCGAGAATCCAGTGCTGCAACTAGAAATAGGAGATAAAGTGTTCAGAGTTGTGCTTCCATCTCCCTTCCATTACCCTGCAGAGAATGGCTCTGGGATAGCAACACCAGAAAGACTCTGATTTCAGAACTGCAACTTCTTGGCTATCTCCACCTCTCTGATAAGACTATATGTTAAGACATTAATGACAACAGGGCCAAGGAGGGAGTAGAGCATAGTGAGAGTAAAAATGTGTTTAAGTGCATTTAGACCATACTCTGTGGTTTGCTTGAGAGAGATGCTTAGTTTAGGTTCAGAGAGACTGAAATGCACTGAGGTTGGGAATGAGAGACACTTTGTCCTTGCATATGGGTTTTTTAGTACTGACTTGACTCTGCTGCGTGATCTGACACTTGGGTACCTGCAGACATCTGGTATTGAATATTTCCTTTGAGGCTACTACTGCACTGTATGCTTTAAATGGGAGTTTGCATATCTAGATGTTAGTAACACTTAAATACTGCCTTCTAAATCAAGTGTGTTCACAGATCCCTTACTTTTTTCTTGTTTTGTGTGTCTGTTTTCAATTTTAGGATTAAAGAGCCCCTTCAGGACAGTGTAATAGCAACTTATGAAGAGCATGAAGACAGTGTTTATGCAGTTGAATGGTCCTCAGCAGATCCATGGCTTTTTGCCTCTTTAAGTTATGACGGAAGACTTGTTATTAACAGGGTTCCCAGAGCTCTTAAATATCACATACTGTTGTAATTGATTTAGATTGTGATGAAGCTATTACCTTGATGTACACATTTGGTATTTCTTCCAGAGTTGTGGTGGGGTTTGGGTTGCTTTGGTTTGGTTTTTTTTCTTTCTTTCAGGTTCTATGTGTTGTGAAGTATAAATGTTAACATTTTGTTCTTAATGTCTGTACTAATGTAGATAATTTCATTCACATTTGCCTTGGAAAACTCTGGTGCATTTTCTGAAGCTATGTGAATTAGGTGATTGGGTTTTTTTTTGGGTAAAGGACTAATCACTTTTTGTATTATAAAGTTTTCTGGGTCTGTTGAGTACTTGCCATACTCTTACTACTCCAGATTTATGCAAATGTAGTGGCTTACAGAGATGTTATGCTGATCCAAATCTGGGACAATGTAGGGTGCATGTAGCAGGAGTTGTCTGCTTGTTTACAAGGATAATATTTTATCTTTCTGATAGAAGCAGCCTTCAGCAAGTAGCTGGGGCCACATCCTGCTAACACTCTGGCCATGCTTTAGTGTTCATAAATACATGGGCTTAATAGGCTTTCTTCATTCAGTCTAATGTTTTTAAAGCCTTTTTCTCCCATTTTGCATATCTTAAGAAGAAATGTTGATTGTGAAGGTGAAATGCTCCAAATGTTATTTTCCATTTAAGCATTATGGTAATTTCAACAAACTTCTGTCCTGTAATTTACAAATTAAATGCAATTTTGAGCTCTGTGTTGTTACTGAAAACAGTATTAGTTTTTACTGAGGTGGCATATATACTCATGTAGTGTGTTCTCCCACATTTAGAATTCAGCTGTGCTGTAGTATATTTTGAGGGACTCTGGAGCTATGCCATTGTTAACCTGAAAAAGCTCTTTAATTTTTGGAAGTAGTCTCTCTTAGCCTTTTGGCTCTGTGCCATTCTGCAGCGTGCTGCAATGATGTAGCAGGCTTTCAGCTAAGCACAAAATATCCTGCGCTGTATCCCTGCTCCCCTGCGCTGTATCCAGCCATACCAGGCCTAGGTGTTGGTAGCTGTCTTGTTGACAAATGCTGAGACCAGGCAGATGCTGCCCTATAGGAGACTTGAACTGTTAGGTGGAGGGCATGGTGGAACATGCCTGTGTGTGCTGACATCCCTCCTTCCCCTTGCACAGCTTGAAGAGAACTTTCCTGCTTGTTCTTTGTGCAGTCAGACAAACCTCAGCATTCATTATTTCCAGTTGCCTTTTCAACATTCTTACTTCCCATTAACTTCAGAGCCAGGGTTTGTGTGGCAGTGTTGGTTGTGGTGACATTGTGTAAGGCCACGCTGAAGAAACAGCAATGAACTTGGGATGGAAAGATCAATACCAGGCTCTTCCTGTGATTCCTCCTGTTGCTATGGCAACCATGAGTGTTAATGTTGAGGGACAGCCTGCTGCTCACCTCTCCTTGTCCTCACCCACTTGCAGATCGAAACATGGCCAGAAGTGATTTGTTGTGCACGCAGCTGTTTCTGTGAGAGCGTGGCTGAGTGCTATAACCCAAAACATCCAGGGAAGATGAAAGCTGCATTCTGCTTCTGGCTTTCTTAAAGAGCTTGTTGGGAAGAATTCATGGGATTGAAGTCCCCTAATTAAATCATCTGCCCTATTGCATGTGTTTGGGTGGTGATGGTGCCTGTCTGCTCCATGCTTCATCGGGGATCCGCTTGGGCTGATTTTCTGCGCTGAGATTTTAAACCTGTGCTGTTTCAGATTGTCTCAGTGTGTAATTAGGCATCAGCTATTCACCTGGCACCTGTGAAAAAAAAGATTGCATTTCCAAATCAGTAGTGCCTCAGTTGTCTGAATATCAGAGCTCTTCGTTGGGCTGCAGCTCAAGAGTCATATCATCATTTTGGTTGAAAAAGACCTCTAAGATCATCAAGTCCAACCCTTCTGTAACTCTGCTAATGCTGGTGCCAAACCATGTCCCTCAGCACCTCTTGTCCTGTCGCTTGTCACTGGGCAGAGGAGACCAAAACCTGCCTCACACAACCTTGTGTACAGCACTTTTACCTGTGTGGCTTTCAGTCTGGGTACAACACCCTACCCTCTCACCCCCCCAAGCCAGAAACCAACAACAAACCCTGCAGTTTAAAAACTTTAAAACATTCTTCACAAGAGCAATAAAAGTCCAATGAAGCATTGCTGTCTGCTAGTGCCCCTGGCTCACACTGTGAAGGTAACAGGGAGTTATGTAAAGGTATGTGGGATTTGGCTTGATTTTTAGTGGAATAAATTTGGGACACATTTCAGACTGATTTTTAAGTGGCTGTATTTTAAGAGTGTAAATGTACACAGGCTGGAAAGCTCTCTGAACAATAACATGAAATACTTTGTTTTGTTTTAGCTTTGTCAAGTGTGTGTATCATTCCATGGGGAAGAATATAGGGGATGAACAATGGAAAGGGAGGGAGGAGCAGGTCAAATTTCAATGGAACACGTTAGAGTAGAATCAAGAGAGCAGGAAAGGGTCAGTGTTTAATCATTGTCTGCTCTCTCTGAATCGGGATCTGAGCTACAGGTGCAGCACTGGCAGCAATATGGAAATGACCTTCAGAAAGGGAAAGCTTTTGACAAGATTTCATCCCAGGCTGTTAGAGAAAGCAAGCTGCTGTAGGATAAGAGGAAAGGTTCAAAGATGGTTAAATAACTGATTCAAAGATAAATAGGAAGCAGGATTCACGTTTCATGGCAAAAAGAAATTGCCAATGAAGTCTACAAAAATCTGTGCCTGGGCTTCATTTTTTGGGTAAAGGGCTGCACAGAGGCATGTCAAAGTTCTGCAGATACTCTTAGAGTAGTAAAGATGACTGAAGAATTGCGGAAGGGCCTTGGTTCAGAGTGGCTGGGTGATAAAACAGGAGCTGAAATTCCGGGCAGGAAATGTGAAGCCGTGGATCTGGGGTAAAAGAGTTGTCTGTCTTGACTCCTGGGGACCAACATATGGCTATTACTTGAAAGCAGTGTCTTAAGAGTTTCCTGGATCTTTAAAAGCTTCAACTTAATAGAGGTGAAAATTTTTTGATGTGTTGGGAATTACTGCAATTCAAACAGAGGAGAAAATAAAGCAGTGTAAATCCATTCAACAATGCATTTGTAAGTCTCTGCTGTGTGAGCTCTTGAAAATGGCTGTAGCTCTGCTTTCTTCCATCTCAAACCCAATGCAGTAGAACTAGGAACAGTTTTAGAGGAGAGTGACAGAAATGATGAATAGCATGCAACACCTGTGTGAGGGTAACTAAATAGACTGAAAGGCAGATGGTTGAGAGGGAATGATAAAAGTCCATAAAATCACAAGTGGCAGAGGGAGAGGATTAATAGGGAGTCATTGTTCACTGTCTCTCCTGATAAGCAGAACTAGAGATTGTTAAATGGTACCTGCATGTGGTAGCTCAAAGCATATGAAATGAGGTGCTCTCTACAGGCATGAAGGGGAGCTATGGCCCTCCTCCTTAACACATACCCCCTCCCCCCACAAAAGAAACAAAATCTCATTAATGTTAAAGTTTACATGACTTGAAAGTAGCTGAACCAGTTCTTGACCAATGGATTCATGAAAGGCAGCTAAATGTAAAGGCAGCATCCCTGGCTTAGAAAATCCTTTAGAACCATGAATTGCTGCACACTACAAAGAGCACTGGTAGTGAATCCCTGTGTGCCTGTCCATTCTTTCCTTACCTCCCTGGACATGTGCTATTTGCCAGTGAAGATAGAAAATAGGAGTTACTATTTTTAACTTCTTCTCTAAAGCTTTATTTCTAGTGCTGAGACAGCGCAGCGCTCCTGCCTCTCTCTCTCTAGCAACTGTTACTGTACTTGCAGGTTGTTTTGGGGGATTTCAGAAAGCACTCCTGTCTCAGACAAATTTCTTACTCAATCCCAGTGTTATTTCTGGAAACTATCTTGTTGCAAGCACTCCTGGGCAGTGAGACTATGGAAGCAGGCACATTTCTGTACAGCAAGGAGTCTGTCACCGCTTTGGAAGTTCAAATACCGACTTCTAACCACTCTCCCAGCACTGGGTTGTTTCCATTGTCTCATGGAGAATACTGTTTATGCAGTCAGGTATCAGCACTGGCAAGCACATCATTTGTGTTTTCAAACAAACAACCTCTCAAATGACTTCCCCACCCCCCAGATTGCATCCAGGTAAGAAGCTTTAATCGCTCTTGAATTTGACAAAGCAAATTGTGGTGTTCCTTGAAGACGTGACGCCGACAAGGCTGCCATTTGCAAACCTGTTTTATTCCAGCTTTGGTGCTGAACAGCTTTTGTTTGACACCCACTTAATGCATGTGCCTAGTATAGAATCACAAAAATAAGAAACAAGAAGCCTTGTGATCTGGATTGTGCTTAAGACTGAAACCAGTTGAATAGAGTGCTTTGCAGAGAGTGAGGCTGCCTGCCCATTGCGGTTTCCAAATGACAACAGCAGCAGCATGGTTGTTGTATTTGCCTCTTCATTTGGAATTCCTAAGTCCTACAGGTTGGTATCTCTTGCAGTAATGTAAGACTGAAATCCTACATCCTGTTTAAGATAGTGTTCAACAGTATCATCTGACCCCAAGAGGTAGCTACTCCTTTTGGCATAACTGAAGCAGTGCAAAGTAAGTAATGACTGTTAAGATTTGTGTTTGAATACGCGTTGGTAGAGCTGTGGAGCTGCCATTTGGATTCCCAGAGGACGTCAAGAGTGGTGGGGTTTTTTTGTTTGGTTGGTTTTGGTTTGTGTTGGTTTGGGTTTTTTTTCTGGGGGATAAGAAGTGTTTCAAACTTTGTGTTCCCTATTGTATAAATGCTGTTCTGAGGCTGAAGAGAGCCTGTGATATCTGGAACAGCAAGTGAAGTGAAGTGCCTAAAATGCAAAGCAAATTCCAGAGAAGCTTGGCTTTCCCATACAGCTGTGAAGGCATGGATGATCTCCACAACACTTTGCACGTTGCTCCTGACCATCTCACCTGCTGCTTTGGTCAGTGAGAAGCTAGTGGAGTGGTAAGAAAATGACACACAAATTAGGAGAAAAAGACAAAGGAGAAGAAAAAGGAAGACTGACAAATACTGAGTGAAAAGTGAATTGAAAAAGACAGGATCAGGGGAAGATGAGTTTGGAAAACAGACAGAGGAAAGATGGAAGAAATTGGCAGTAAATGAAGTAAAGTAAAAGACACAGGACTGAGAAGCTGAAAACAATAAAACCAGATAAATTTATTTGCTTGTTTTGGCTATGTTGTTAAAGGTCCTTAAAACTATTTAATGTTACTCTCCCTCTATTAACAGATTTAAGTGCCAGAAAATTGCTGTTTTGTATTGCAGCATTTTAGTTGATGGTATTGGAGCTGGTCATTCTAGAATAGTTGCTGTCAAACTCTTGTTCATCCAGGAGTTATTAGTCTGAACTTGGATTAGCATTGTCACAATTTTTAGGTGGTGATTATTCTTTTCAGAGATCAAATTACAGCTGCCTGTGTGAGCAGCTGTAGTCTTTTTCAGTAGCTAATCAACCCAAGGGAGAGAGACCATTCTAGGTAGGCTGGTTCCTGAGTCACACTAGTTAGATGTGCAAAAGCCTTTGTTTATGACAAACACTATTTATCGCCCTGTTTATGACTTCAGGGGTCTGTCCTTGTGAGAGCAACCCAAGATATTAGATGTGATTAATAAAGTGTCTGAGGCACATCCTCCTTTCCACACCGACTTACCTTCCAGTAAAAGAATAATCATGGAATCACTTTAGTTGGGAAAGACCTTGAAGATCATCAACTACAACCATTCTCTAACTCTATGAACTCTACTAACTCACTCTCTAACTTTACCAAGTCTGGGGCTAAACCATGTCCCTGTGTTTCAAAGACACAGAGCTGTCATTGAAACACCCCTGGGGATGGGGATTGAACCCCCTTCCTCAAGAGCATGACCACTCTTTTAGTAAAGAAACTTTTCCTAATGTCCAACTTAAACCTCTTCTGGTGTGACTTGAGGCCGTTTCCTCTTGTCCTGTTACTTGGGAAAGAGACCAACCCCCACTTTACTACCTCCTTTCAGGGACGTGGGGAGAGCCAGGTCTCCCCTCATCCTACTGTTCTCCAGACTAAACAACCCTAATTCTCTCAGCCACTCCTCACAAGACCTGTTCTCCATACCTTCATTGCCTTTCTCTGCATCCACTCCAGCACCTCGATGTTTTTCTTGTAGTGAGGGGCCCAAAACTGAACTTGGGACTCAAGTTGTGGCCTCACCAGTGCTGAGGACAGAGGGACAATCCCTTCCCTAGTCCTGCTGGTCACACTATTCCTGATCCAAGCCAGGATGCTGTTGGCTTTCATGGCTACCTGGGCACACACTAGGCCTTTTGAGCTCTTCTTGTGAAGATCTGCCCTGTTTTGTTGCTACAGGTCTTGGTCCTACATCAGCCTCAACTTTGTAAGGAGGTTTTAGTGCTCCAGCACAGAGGATAGCTTTGGGGAGAAAGAGATGAATGAGTCTCACTAAATCCAGGATCCAAGCTCCCAGTGTGGGGAAGCATGGCAGTTGTACGGGTTGCTGCTGCCCTGCAGCTATAGCAAAAGCTGCCAAGCAGCTGTGCTGAGCAGGGTAGACCTCTGCTGTACCTTATCAGCAACTTGTCCATTTATTCTGATGCTGCCCTGAGGTCAGGATTTTGGGAGGAGGAACTATGGAAAAGCTTTTAAACAGAATGAATTTAGAAAAGTATGGGAAACCTTGGAAAACCCAAAGATCCCACATCCTACTTGATGAGCTGAATCCTGGGGTGGGAACAGACTTGGCAGACAAATCCTCTGAGCTGCTGCCGAGTTTCTGAAAGATTTCAGGGAGCCGAGAAGAGAAGATTGGAGAATAGCAGGAAGGATATTTGGAGCTGTGTGGGAAAGCAGTGCCTGGAGCTGGATAAGGAAATGTCTTTCAGAGGGAGGAAATTTGAGTCAAATGATGACTGTTGTATTTGGGTTTTTACTCACATTTTTTCCCTTCTTCTCAACACCAGTCTGCATTCAAGCAAATGTCAGTGATTTTGTGATTACACTCATGCAACAAAGTGTGGCTCACCCCTTGTGTTGCATGGAGTAGCCTTGCAAGAGAGATGCCCCAGTTCCCTAAAACCAGACCAAAACTTCTGTGTCCTGTCAGCTGTGTCTCAATATACATACATCAAGATTTTGAGCAGAAGTTGGCTTTCTAAAGATGCTTCCAAAAAAAGACAAAAGGGTTATGCCACTCAGGATAGCGACAGACTAGCACGAACTGGGAGGCATCGTGCTGTTAGGAGATGGGCAGTGTGACGTGTCTGCAACTACAAGAGACTTAGGCTGGGGTCCATACACGGCTACTGCTAGCAGCTGGTGGGTAGATGGAGCATAGGCACTTTGATGCTGTTGCTTTCCTTCTGCAAGGTGATCTAGTAAAAGGGAAGAAATCTGGTAAATACATTGCTGCTGGAGAGTCTGGTAGGAAAAACACAAAGGAAGGCTTCATCATGTCAGAGCTGTTTAGTCCTTTGCAGAGAAAATACCATAGAATCATAGAATTCTTTTGCAGTTTGGACAGACCTTTGAGATCATGTCCAGCCATTGTGTAACTCAGCTGGCTAAGTTTGGTGTTAAAACGTGTCCCTTAGCACCACATTTCTGCATCTTTGAAACTCATCAAGGGGTGGGGATTCAATCACTTCCCTGGGGACCCTGTCCCAGTCTTTTGAGGAGCCTTTCAGTTAAGAGATTTCTTCTAATATCCAACCTAACCCTCCCCTGGTGTGACTTGAGGTCATTTCCTCTCATCCTATCATTTGTCACTATGGTTAAGAGACCGACCCCACTGGGCTCAAATCTCCTTTCAGGGAGTTGTACAGAGAGCAAGATCACCCCTTAGCCTCTTTCTCCAGAAAGGAGAAAGCTACCAGAGAGCTTCAACAACTCTTCTGCCCATCCTGTCAGGTGTGAGTTATGGTTACCTGGCTTTGGGTTCTTAGATAGATGCATATTTCTGATCTGTGTTTTAATCATCTCTTTCCAGTGCTAATACTGCTTTAATATCTTCAATCTATTGTTTGAGTGACATTGGCAAATTCTGTGCAATTTCTACTGCAGTTCACAGGCACCTCTTGCAAGACAGAGGAAAAAAAGCTGCCTTTGTTTTGGAGTCTTCATGACGCTGTATTGGCAGCTATTCTAGTTTCTGTTCCTGTGTCCTATGCCTCAAGGCTCAAATCACAATCTAAACTGTCCAGAGTTTTGGACTGGTCATTGCTGAGGGACAAGAAGAGCTACAGAGAGAGGAAAGCTGAGCGTGAGTGAGGTGCCCACAGTCATCAGAAAACAGAGTCAGCTGGAGAGAAGGAGGGAGTAATTGTTGCAGTGCTCCCTCCCTCCCTGCTTGCACAGAAAGCCATCAGCAGCGGGGAGGAAGCTACCTGAGGTTATTAAGATTAATACTGCCAGAAATTCCAATCAACTCACACAAGGCTGCTCCTCAAGGCTGTCAGATGCCTACTGCCTTCTCTGATTCAGGCGGGGCCACATCAATTTCAAATTTCCCAGCAGAGATTGCTATGATTTATGAGTTTAGGAGGCTGATAAATGTGGTTAGTTGAAGTGTTCATGAAATAATTGAATCACAATAATTTCAGTCAGCTGTGCTCAATTTATTTTCTCTGATAACCACAGGAGGGTGCAATTTTGGATTCAGAGCTTCGTCTCAAGGATTCCTGTCAGAGGAAAGGCATTGTGGAACCTGGAATAAGAGCAACTTAATTTTGCAGCCTGGCCTGTATGGCAGCCCTGTGAGCTGACTTTAAGAGCCAACAGAACTGGAGAGTAAGTACCTTGAGCTCTTCTGATATTGCCCATGAGAGAGGCTTGAGTCAGTTCTAGCTTCTGGGTTGTGGGTATCATGTCTGCTGGGAAGGATGACGAAAGCTGTATTACTTAGTGTTTGAAAACCATTTCACTGTTCAGCTGGGAGGGCCACAAAGATGCTGGCAGGACTGGAGCATCTCTTACAAGGATAGAGAGGCTCAGAGCCAGGGCTCTTTAGTCTGGAGAATCACAGAATCATAGAGTGTTAGGGGCTAGAAGGGACACCCCCTGCCAGAGCAGGGTCACCTGGAGTAGGTCACATAGGAATGCATCCAAGAGAAGACTAAGAGGTGATCTTCTCAGTGCTGATCAATAACTAAAGGATGGGGCTGGACTCTTTCCAATGGTGCCCACTGATAGGACAAAGAGCCATGAGTACAAACTGGAACACAGGAGGTCTCCTGTGAATTTAAGGAGAAATCCTTCACTGTGAGAGCGCTGGAGCGCTGGACCAGGCTGCCCAGAGAGGTTGTGGAGTCTTCTTCTCTGGAGACTTGTAAAACCTGCCTGAACATGTTCCTTTGCAACCTGCTCTGAGTGGTCCTGCTTTGACAGCAGGGTTGGGCTGATCTCTGCAGGTCCCTTCCAACCCCCACCACTCTGTGACTCTTTGATTCTCTGTGTGTGGCTTTAATTTTTGCTTGGCAAGTTCTATGAATATTTCACTTAAGGCTTTTGTGACTCTTTCTGGAGTGGTGACCAGCATCAGCTCTCTCTTGGCAGTGGAGAGACCCCTCAGGCATCCTTGAAACATCTTGTGTGAAGCTTCTAAAAATCTCCTTATGAGTTTACAATTTGTCTGCTGTAGCTTTCCCACATAGCCCAAAATGAAAGACATTTGGGGTGAATCGTTCCAGAAAGAGTTCTGGACGTAAAGGACACTGCAGAACTGAAAGGTGAAGAGGCTGTTTTGCTCTGATGATGGGCTGAGTTTGGTAGTGAAGGGTAGAGCCCAGCAAGCAGAGCTGTGGAGCAAATGTGCTGCAAACAAATATCCTCCTATTGGAATGAACAAAATACTTAACCTGAGACCTGGAAGCAGGCAAGGGTGTGTGGGGAAGAGGCAGTGGTTTGTGTCCTGTCTCTCTGTTGGTCCAGGTGTTTTGAAATCCACTAAGAGACTCTGCAAGCAGGATACAGGCACACTGCTGGGTCTGGCACTAGTGCATTCCCCACGTCTGTAAGATACCTGAAAGGAATTTTGCTGGCCAGGGAGGTGTCAGTAAGTAGAGTGGGGAAGGGTTGTCCTCTCTGCTGCTTGGAACAGTGATATGGACTTGCTCTCTTCCAGCTCCATTTATCCCATTATGATTTTCACAGGCTCACATAATTGTTTGGGTGCAATCATTTTCTAACTTTACCAAGTCTGGTGCTAAGCCGTGCCACTCAGCTTCTTTGAATCCCCCATCCCCCTGCCTCTCTGGGGAGCCTGTTCCAGTTTCTTCTAATATCCAACCTAAACCTTCCCTGGGGTAACTTAAGGCCATTTCCTCTTATGCTATCCGTTGAAGAGATCAACACCTACCTGGCTCCAGCCTCCTTGCAGGGAGTTGTAGAGAGCAGGAAGGTCTCCCCTCAGCCCCTTTTGATCCTTTTCTGTATTGAATACTTTTGCAACTAATGTTTCCCACCATAACTCTTTTATTTCTGTCTGCAAATCTGTTTGCCATGTGTGGCTTTCCCCCAGTCTTCTCTCACAACTCATCAGGTTTCTCAGGAGTCACAGCCGTCTGTAGCTGGGCAGCATGCCATAGATGACAAACGGCTGCGGGGAGAGCAGATTTTCCAGGGTTCCTAAGCTGTGTGCATTGCACACGGGCAGGTTGATTCCATGGCGAGCCAGGAGTGCTGCTCACTGCTGCCAGGGGTATTGTTACCCTTGATGGTTTGTGTCAGCTTGGATATACCACCAATCATGTGACGTGACTTGGCTTGCCTACGAACTGTTCTCTGCTCATCCGTGGCTATAGGATAGATCCTTTCCCCATGCAGTGCACTGCACTTGCACAGGAAGAAATAGCTCTGTCTTTGAGCTGTTAGTCTCAACACTCCCTTGCTGTGGAACATACATATTTTCCTCAGTGCTGATAAAATTCAGCTACCCACAGTTGGTGACTCTTCTGTTGGTAGATGTTAATTCCTGGAATTACTTCATCAGGATGTTTTCATTTCTAATGGCAGCTCCTTTAGTCTCTAGAGAAGTTCACGCCATCCCTGCCTGCTGTAAATTATTGCTGTAGATCATATAAATGCCTGTTCTGTGTAGGTTAAAGAATGTCCTGTGGAGTGCAGGATCTCTTGGTGGTCTGCCTAGTTTTGTGGCAGCATTATCCTATCCAGGACACCGCAGAGGTAAGCTAATTGAAGAGCAAAACGTTTGCTTTGGCTTTGCCTACTTCGCAGAATCACACACAGAATCAGATGGGTAGGGCTTGGAAGGGAACTCTGGTGATCACCTAGTCCAAGCCCCACGCCAGAGCAGGTTTACCTAGAGCAGCAGGCTGCACAGAACAGCATCCAGGTGGGGTTTTTAAAATCTTCAGAGAAGGAGGCTCCACAATCTCCCTGGATAGCCTGTTCCAGTGCTCCACCATCCACAGCAAAGCTGACAGAGTGCTGCTCCCATGATGGCAAACCAAGCTCAGCCTAATGTTCCTCACTGCCTACAGCAAATTCAAGGGCTACACTTGCAAACCAGTACCTTGGGGTCAGCACCCACTGCCTCCCACATCTGCCCAGCATGGACACGTGTGCCACCCACGTGTGTCCTGCTGGCTCCTTCTGCGGGTGTGCTGGGCTGAAAGACCTCACGCTGCAGCACTGTAAACGTGGAGGACCTACCAAAGCAAATGGAGCTTGGACTGTGGTGAAATGCAATGATCAAGTATCCTGGGGAGCTGATCAGGTTGAACCCTGTTTGCTGCTCAGCAGTTAGGATGATGCTTCAATGAATAACTCTCATTGCATCTCCTTGCCGTGGAGTCCATGCTGTGTCAGACAAAGATGGGGAAGATGTGAAAAGCCTGCTGCTTAGTCAGGATGTAGGTATAACCCACAGAATGTTTTTCCAAAGCAAATCTGGACTTGGGGCTTAGCATGAAATCAGGGCACAAGAGAACTGCACTCTGTGCAGAAAATGTTAACAGAAGAAGTCAGGCTTAGAGTGATGTGTTCTGTGGTGGTGTTGGTGAGCAGAGGAGCAGCAGAAGGGTATGTGGCAGGACTGCCTTGCTTGTGCTTTTACTTCTACTGCTGTGAAAAGCATTTTCAATCCCTGCATAATTTAGAGCATGACATTATGATTTTCAAAGCATTGAATTGGAGTAAAGCATTTACATAATCTAATTAAATCATGTAAATGTTTTATGATAATATTCAAGTAAGCGCAAAACTTGTCCTGCAGATGCATCCCACTCTCAGGCTGCTGGGGAAACCCAGTCTACAAGTGGCAGTGGTATGTTTCTAACCCTGCTTGCTCTTGGGGGGGTCAACAGGGTACTTCCAGAATGCTCTGTTCTTGGAGCTGTTTTGCAGAGCATTGTCTTTCCAAGAAGCTCGAAGGTAAACTGGTACCAGAGGGAAAGGCAACACTTTTAAAAGGCTACTTGCAACCTCTTGTAATTTGAATGAAAGTGATGCTACTGCAGTGTGTAATAAATTGCTTCCATTTCCATGAACATTAAGATAATCCCATGGTGACCCTCCTAGCAGCAGCCCTGCCACATGTAGCATTAGATCTCACAAAACACGCGTTGTACTTGGATGGGAAGCTACCAGGGGAAGCCCCTCCAATCCTCCTGGTGACTGCTGGGTTTGTTTTTGCCTCTGGCTGCACTAACTCACAAAATATTGGAGGCACCTGGCCAGCATCCGTGATGAGAGATGCTGTCTTGTAGTGAGATCATTTAAAGACTACATTTTTAATCACCATGTTCTCACTAAGGTGTCTTCAACAGTAATTCCTGTTGGGGTGAAGAGAGTTAAATCCAGTTGGCAGCCAGTTAAAAGTGGTGTTTCCCAGGGGTCAGTGCTGGGGCCAGCTCTCTTTAAAATCTTTATCAGTGTTCTGGAAGAGGTTCAAGTGCAGACAGCACCAAGTTGAGTGGGGGTATTGATCTGATGGAGGGTAGGAAGGCTCTGCAGAGAGATCTGGACAAACTGGATTGATTGGCCAAGGCCAATTGTATGAAATTCAACAAGGCCAAGTGCTGGGTCCTGCACTTGAGGCAAGACAATGCTATGCAATGTTCCAGGCTTGGGGAAGAGTGGCTGGAAAGCTGCCCTGTGGAGAAGGAGGAGAAGGACCTGGGGGCGTTGGTTGAATGGGAGCCAGTGTGTGCCCAGGTGGCCAAGAAGGCAAACAGCATCCTGGCCTGAATCTGGCATAGTGTGGCTGACAGATCTAGGGATGTGATTGTCCTCCTGGTCTCAGCACTGGTGAGGCCACATCTTGAGTCCTGGGTTCAGTTTTGGGCCCTTCACTAGAAGGAGGACATTGAGGTGCTGGAGTGTGTCCAAAGAAGAGCAATGAAGCTGGTGAAGGGCCTTGAGCACAAGTCCTATGAGGAATGGCTGAGGGAAGTGGGATTGTTTTCCTTTCAGAAGAGGAAGCTGAGGGGAGTCTCATTGCCCTCTACAACTCATGAAAGGAGCTTGGAGAAAGGTGGGGGTTGGTCTATTCTCACGTGTAGCAAGCGGCAGGACTTGACAGGAAACAGGCTGAAGTTGTACTGGGGAGGTGGTTATCAGCATTGGAACAGGCTGCCCAGCGAGGTGCTGGAGCCACCACTGTTGGAGGTATTGAAAAGACATGTGGATGTGGTGCTGCCAGACGTGGTTGAGTGGTGATGGCGTAGCAGTAGTGGTGGGGTTGTGAGCTGTAGGTGAGTGGTTGGACTCAATGATCTCAAAGGTTTATTCCAATCTCAACAGTTCTATGACTCAGTGAATCTTGTCTTTCCTGGGCCAGTTTTCTGGATGTAGCTGAGCTAATGCTAGGGTAATCCTAATGAGACTCTTTGAGAGAGCACAACATTGCTCTGCTAAAATGAATTCAGAGAATTGGCAGAGGTAGGCTCTTCAACACCAGGTTCCTGTTACTTTTAAATAAGCTTGTTGCCATTGACTTCTATCAGTGCCGTGCTGATTGACTCTAAGTGATGGCAGAAATCTGTGTGTACACATGGCAAGGTGTTCTGTGCTTCCACAGTGGCTATAATGATTAGGAAGCACTTGGACACTGTCTGTGCCAGGCTGCTGCTGAAGCCCATGTGCTGTTAGAAACATTGGATTGACTGCACACACAGCATTGACCTGGTTTGTGCACACAGTGAGCCCAGCAGCTCTGAGTTTAATCTGCAAATGGGGAGGTCTAAAGAGAAGCCTGGATCTAACATGCCTCTACATAGAATTATGGACTCACAGAATTGTTTCAGTTGGGAAAGACCTCTAAGATCATTGAGTCCAATCACCTAAAGGTTCTGTTCTTTACTATTACAGTATGTAATAACATCTAAAGTTTGTAAATTAGCTTGGAGCTTGGTGGCATGGAAAGCTCTGAATATGTGGAAGTCTTTGCTGAAGGATCTCACAGAAAGGTGACATATCTAAGTAGTGAATTAAGCCTTTGCTAATTAGACACAGAAATCTAATTACTTGGCAGATTGTCTTCCATCTAATTTTTTAAGGGAGGGAAGCTAGTGTGCCTTTAAAATGGAAGCGGAGATGTTTGGCATGTAATGTTAACTGCCGAGGAGAACAACACAGTGACCTTCTTTGCCGCTGCACATGCATCATGTGTAGGAATGCCTGTCACAGCCAGAATGATTTAATGTCAGGGCAGGCCAATATTTCTTGGTTCTTCCTCCACAGCATAGGCATTTTCCTTTGGAGGTGGAATGGGAAGCTGTAGGTTTTTCTGGTGAAAAATGGTAGTGCTGGGGAGGTGCCCTTTGCTACAAATCCAGCACTGTTTGCCTTAGTTCACCTGCTGGAAAAGAATTTGCAAAGTCACAGCCCGGGGAATGGAGTCACAGCTGGGTGAAGTTTGAGTTTTGGCATGGCTGTGTGCTGCTTTTTTGGATCACTCAGCTGTTGACTATGCAGCACTTAAGGACAGTAGGTGATGTTGTTAAGTTTAAAACTGCTGAATTTATTTTCAAGTACCAAGACTATTTCTTTGCACAAATAAATGCTGCTAGCTGAAAACTTGCAATATTTTGGCCATTTAGATATGAAAGCTTGCAGAACTGAGTTTGACTCCCGAGTACTGAGACATCTCACAGAATGGTAGGACTTGGAAGAGACCTCTGAAGATAATCTACTCCACCCCCCCTGAAAGCAAGTTCACCTAAATCAGGTTGCACAGGAACACATCCAGGTGGGTTTTGAAAGTCTCCAGAGAAGGAGACTGCACAACCTTTCTGGGCAGCTTGTTCCAGTGCTCTGCCACCCTTCCAGGAAACACCTTTTTCCTTATGTTGAGGTGTAACCTCCTTTGTTCTACCTTTACCTTAGTACAGCTACTCATATGTAGGGCATTTTGTAAGAATACAAATACTAACCATCTCTAAACATCCTGTATGAATTGCTGCTAATAGTTCCATAACAAAGTCACTTTCAGTTCCCTTTCAATGCTGTGTCAACATTAAACCTGAGAAATAAACCACTTAAACACTACTAAATGGTCCCACACATTCATAGATGTGTGAGCACTTACCCACCAGGCACTGGAAGCTGGAAGCATCCAGGGTTATTGGATCACTTCCACAGCTGCTCTGTTAAACTCTTCCTGGTTTGTATTCCTGTCATTGCTCATCTGATGCATCCACACTTCAGTGGAGCATTGAAGTCAGCTCATGTCTAGGGAAGGACAACAGAGCAGGTGAAGGGTCTGTAGAACAGGTCTTGTGAGGATTAGCTAAGGGAACTGCTGTTATTTAGTCTGGAGAAAAGGAGGCTGAGGGGGGACCTTATTGCTCTCTACAACTGCCTGAAAGGAGGCTGGAGCC
The DNA here is from genome assembly GCF_026170545.1 of Melanerpes formicivorus. Classification (NCBI taxonomy): domain Eukaryota; kingdom Metazoa; phylum Chordata; class Aves; order Piciformes; family Picidae; genus Melanerpes; species Melanerpes formicivorus. The sequence goes on from NW_027142377.1 coordinate 11,782,173, forward strand.
AGGTGGGCTTTTTCCCTTCTACCAAGTAAGAAATGATAGGACCGGATAGGATGAGAGGAAATAGCCTCAAGTTGCACCAGGGGAAGTTTACATTGGATATTAGAAGAAATGTCTTGACTGAAAGAGTGGCCAGGCGTTGGAACAGGCTGCCCAGGCAGGTGGTGGGGTCACCATCCCTGCAGGTGTTCAAAAACATGCAGACATGACTCTTCAGGACATGGTTTAATGGGAATGGTGGTGCCGGTTTGACAGCAGGGCCTGATGATCTGAGGCATCTTCCAGTCTGAATGATTCTGTGATGACTTTTTTTACTTGTTAACATTTGGGATTGGGGTTGCAGATTGGTTGGGAATTTTCACTTTCATATTATTGTAGATCTGAAAAAAAATGGGAGAAGGTGGAATGAATGCAATAAGCTCAGACAAACTTCAGTCCTCTCTACTGCATACACAAAACTTTTTCAACCTTATGTCTCTGCAGCTATGCTATGCAACCCATAAAATACAATCATTTAATGACTGCCAAGGAGTACAATGAACAATGAGTTGTCTGTCTCTGTTTCTTACAATGGCTCCAGTGAAAACACAAGCTAGCAAGTTTAAAACAAAACATTCTTTCTCTCATAATCTTTTAGCAATTCATTTGCATCATGGAACTCACCACTGGTGGAGTAAAAACCAAAGGAAGAAAGGAGTTAAGAAAGGCTTAGGCATGTTCCCGTGTGGTAGTTACAAGGGTGGCTGTCATGGCAACTACTCCCCACACAATGTTTGCCTCCAGAGCCTTTACTCTGAGTTGTAGGGAACTGAACAGTTAGAACTGGTGAACTGGCTGTGTTCTTTCACACACTTGAAGCCTTTCAGCTGGCCCGTCATAGAGACAGGGGATGGGTTAGGTGTCTTTGATGTGATGTAGTGCAGCAATTCTCTGTGCTCCCTAGGAGTGTGAGCTGACCTTCCTAAATAACCATTTCTTTACTTACAGCTTTGCTCTTCACATTTTAAACAATAATTTTAAAGAGGCTTGAATTAACTCTGTATTTGGATCATTAAACTCTATAGCCCTGTCTGGGACATGTATTGAAGCTACCATCACCATCTGAGTACAACCAGGGGAAGGTGAGCCTGATAGAAACCTCCTTGATGATGGTGACGGTGGCTTTGCTGTAGCTGCTGCAGTTGTGAGATTAGTTTTTCAATCCTTGTGACTCTTTGGACATTGGGAGTAAATTCTTTGCTATGAGGGTAATGAGATGCTTTTATGTTAGCAAGTGTATAATTAGAAGAGTATTTTGTGCTCAGATGTTACTTCTAAATCACAGAATCACAGCATGGTGGAGATTGAAATGTACCTCTGATGATTACCTTGTCCACCCCCCTGGCTAAAGCAGGGTCACTCATAAACAAATCACACAGGCACATGTCCAGGTGGGTTTTGGATGCCTCCATAGAAGGAGATGCCACAACTTATCTGGGCAGCTTGTTTCCAGTGCTCTGCCACCCTCCAAGGAAAGACTTTTATTTGGTGTCTTTATGTTTGTATGGAACCTCCTGTGCTCCAGTTTGTCCACTGCCCTTATACTGACACTGAGAAGCATTTGGCTCTGCCCTCCTGACTCTTGCTTTTTAGATATTTGTGGTCAGTTCAGCAGCCAAGCTCACATCCACATCCTTACCAAAGTAAAATGTCTATTTACAGGTGGAAACCAGCTGTCTTGTGTGCGCCATAACCGGTTGCAGATTGTAGCATGGTGTTGGTTGGGAAAGACCTTTGAGATCACAGAGCCCAAACGTTCTCTAACCATGGTGCTAAGCCTTGTCCCTCAGCATAACACCTCTGTGTCTTTTGAACACCTCCAGGGTCGTGGAGCTGTTTGCCATGCTCTGTGATCACAGGCTCAACATTTTTTCTCTCAGCCCTGGAGAACACAAAGATAGCTGCAATGAAGAGAAGAGCAGTGATAATCTTAATCCAGCCCAAACAATTCTGCAATTCTAATAAACCTCTGCCCTGTAATTCAGAATTAAATAAGTCCGTCATGATCTGCTCGCGCAAAGTGCGGTCAGTTGCTGCTCTGCTATGATGGCTTGTGATCGTCAGTGTCGGGAAGGGACTCTAATTAATAAAAGTATGAAACCCCTCCAGTGCATCTGGCAATGGAAAAAGATTAATTTTGTTTAATTTTCAATCAGAAAGCCTGGGACAGCCACGGAGCACTGCTCGGCACTTAGCGTACTAATGAAGTGCGCGCCGGATCAGCCTGTTTTTGAAGGGCAGCAAACAGCTCCCTGAGCTGAGGGATTCTGGTTTGTTTCACTCAAAGCCTTCACATATTTATTTACCTTCTCACTTTGCAAGAACTCAGGAGATGTTTGCTGCCTTCTCTTCTGTTGAAGAAAATCCCACCCCATGGCTAATTGTTTTGCAGACGCAAGAAGCACAGGACGGAGTAAGTGCCTTTCCTGAACACGTTCTTGGGAATATGTAAACATTGTAAAACATTAATCTTCCCTGTTTGAGCCCCCTTCAGTGCTTTCAACCTTTTCTGTTTGGTTTGTTTGTTTTCATTCTTCCTGGAACATATTTACAACTCTTCTATTCTGCAGCAGTTTGAAGCCTTTGGTTTTCATGCTTTCTATAAATTAGATACTGTAGTTATTGCTCTGTAGCATGCAATTTCACAAAAGATAGTTAGGTTCAAAGAAGGAATAAATTGCCCATGCCTAAAAGTGTTTATTTCTCATAACCTTTATAAGCAGCTGTCTATAGCAAGGCTGAATAGAGTAGGAGATGCTTAATGAATTCAGATGAGTTCTGAAACATAAATTAAGTAGCCTAACCATCCATAGGAGATGTGTCATTCCAGCCTCACTGGGAAATGGGTATTTTATTGCCCCCTCTATGTCACATTGTCAAGCAGGATGATATAATTATGCCCTAGGTGGGATGAAGGTTTTACACTAGCTCACTTAGAGTCTTCCACTTCCAGCTTTAACATTTTGTGGGGGCTGTAGCTATTCTGGGATCTCATCCTTTTGGATGTAATCTCTTTGTTTGCTGCTGAAATCTGAACTCCAGCACTTGCTTGAGCCCTGACCCAAGGTTTTGTTCTAGACACATTAGATACTGAGAAAACATTTGAGGCAGGTGTTTGCTGAGGATGGCAAGAAAGCTGAGGGGAGCTGGTAGCTTAGTGGAGTCCAGAAAGCTGGGACTTCAGCATCTCCTCCCGATAGCAGGAGCTGAGTTGAGGGAAGGCTGTTCTCGCCAACAGGGGGGAGGCCAATGTTAGCCCAAGTAACAGAGGAGCTTTCACTTGAACTTCAGGAGAAACTTTGTTACTTTGAGGGTGCCAAAGCGTTGGACCAGGCTGTCCAGAGAGGCTGTAGATTTTCCTTCTTTGGAGACTTTCAAAGCCACATGTATGTGTTCCTGTGCAACCTGATCTAGGTGGCTCTGCTTTAGCAGTGGGGTTGGACTAGATGATCTCCTGAGGTGCCTGCCAACCTCTGCCATTCTGTGATTATGTAGCACCTAAAACATGTGGCAGTTCATGGATGACTGCAAAGGTTTTCACGGTGAACTGGTGTCAGCTGAGCAGGCAGCCATGCATTTTAAACAGAAGCTCACTGTGAGGAGAATAAGAAATATATATTATGTACAGTATTTTAGCTTTGCCCCTGCAAAAGTCACTATGTTGATCTAGCCCATGGTAAAGATGGAACCAGCACCCAAGAGGTGCAGAAGGAAGAGGTGTGGTGTCACAGTTCTGGCTTTCTCTAAGCAGGCAGTCTGGCTTCATTTGTTTTTCCAGTGAAAGTGTAATAATAATATATTAAGGTACCATGCTTAGCAAAGAAGTGACATCACCTTGTTTGGCAAGCTGAGGCTGTCATCAGCTAGGTAATAGCGATTCCCTGCTCCCCTCATCTCTGCTCTCTTGGCTGTCAGATTTGCAGTAGAAGCAATTGCACATGTGTTAATGCTCTGAGTGCTGTGCTGTGGGGACTTGGGCTGCTCTGCCATGGGAAGCTGTTTTTCAAACTTGCTGCAGTGTATGTGTGTGAAGACCACCTGGCACATCTGACACTGCAGGAGAAGCCAAAGGCCTTGTGGTTTACAGGTGGTATTTGTTATGGCTGCTGTACAGGGAGGGTAGTTCCTGTACATAATCTTTTGGAGCCTGTTAAGCCAGGAATATTGGCAAGATTTTGTTTGTTTTGTTTTAATGTTATTTAATAATGATTATTTTAAATGAGTTGACGATTAAAAAAACCCAAACAAAGCAACAAAAATACTTTAAACTTGTGTTTTATATCACCATAAGGTTAAGGTCTGTGACAAGTGGTGTTCCACAGGGGTTAGTACTGGGTCCAGTCCTATTCAATGTATTCGTCATCAATGACCTGGATAAAGGGACAGAATGTTCCCTCAGCAAGTTTGCTGATGACACAAACCTGGAAGGGGTGGCTGACACCTTGTTAGGCTGTGCTGCAGTTCAGCATGACCTGGACAGGATGGAGAGCTGGGCAAGGGGCATCTCATTAAATTCAACAAGGGCAAGTGTAGGGTCTTGCATTTGGGTCTTGGCTCCTTCAGGGTTCATCTCTCAGCCCAGCGAGACATGTCTGTCTGCTCCTGGGCTTTGCAACATGCTACTGCAGGGGCCACTTGCATCTTTCTAGATAACCTGAGGCACAGCATGGATTCCAAATTGAAAGGCAATTGAGGCTTGGTTTCTTGGGCTTGCAGGGTTAAGGCTTGTGGCTTCTCCCAGATCCTGGACAAGGCAAGGCAAGAAACTTGCTCTTTGGGCTAGGATTCATAGTTGGGGTTTTTTTCCTGAGACAATGATGGCAAATGACAACAAAGATGAAGAGATAGAAACTTGATCTTTAACCTATAGAATCAGGGTTTCTCCAAACATGGCCAAAGGCACACACACACCTGGCCCACTTGGATCCCAGGGCATGTTCAGACAAGTCTGGGAAACATAGGCAATCTCCTGAACACTCAGACCTCCTGGGTCCTGCCCCATTGTCTGGTTCAGGGTATCTCTGAGGCCTTGTCCCTTCAGGACACTATTTTAGGAGAATGAGGAATGTGTAAATAACTAACATCTGGAAAATGCATGTAGATGCCACTGTCATGAGCACATAAAAATATCTGGCTACACATAAAAGACCTGATTAGCAAGCTCAAAACATCCACCAGCTTCCTTTGAGAAAAGCTCTGTGATACTATTGGAAAATAAGAGAGGTTGATTCTTCATTGTGGGGAAAAATGAACCAGATCCATTCACTGAGAGGAGTAAACCAGCAAGTTTCAGGCAAGTGGAGCACATTTTCAGAGCAATCAGGTTTTGCATCCACAGACACATGCACAGCATTGTAGCCACTATCCTTCCAGTGACTGAGGCAGCAGTGCTAATAGGTTCCAAGCACAGCCAAGCACTATCTGTTTCCAGAAAAAAAAGCACAGTAATTGGAAACAGTTAGGAGAGTGTATGCTGAATACAAAACAGGTTGAATAGTTAGGCTGCTTGTGCTGTTTGATCAGTTTAATATTGCTGTGAGACCTGTAGAGAGCAGATTCAGCCCAGCAAAATTCTTCTTGGGTGCTTGGGAATTACAGCTACATTGCTTGACATCTTCAGTTTGCTTCATCCTCCTGACCCTGAGTGGAGCCAGGGGCATTAGAAGGAGTAAGTGTGGGGATATTTATGACCTGGCTTCTTTCCTGTCATCCCAGTGTGAATATCTAACATTTTCCCCTCCTGGCTCTGTTTTTCATTAGTCAGGATGGTTGAGGAACAGAGGTTACTTCTGTCCTAAGATCAGAATCCAGTAAATCAAGTGAGCTTAAGGACATCCATTGCTTGGGCTCAGAGGGAATCTCAGAGAAGACCTCCACTGATTTCAGTATTACAAATTCCACTTAACAATGTTTGAGTCTAAAAGCAGATTGAAATAGGAGACAGATTTCAGAGAAAGTCTCTAGTGCAGCACACAGTCATGCTTAATGACCAAATATTATGGGAAAGCTTTATAGATACAGTTTGGCATAAACAGTTTAGAGTACACTTTGTGCAGTTTGTGCCCATTGTCACTTGTCCTGTCGCTGGACACCACTGAAAAGAGCCCATCCTCATGACCTCCACCCTTTAGATATTGATCAGCACTGGGAAGATCCTCTCAGTCTGCTCTTCTCCAGGGTAAACAGCCCCAGGTCTCTCAGCCTTTCCTCATGACAGAGATGCTCCAGCTTGGTCATCATCTTTGTAGGCCTCTGTTGGACTCTCTCCGGTAGTTCCCTGTCTCTCTTGAACTGTGGAACTCAGGACTGGGCAAGAGCTGGACTCTTTCTAGTGTATGTTTTCATTTTGTTACAAGTCTGGTAGCAGTCAATAGGCAATTTTAGTCTTGAAAATGTCTGCAGGAAATAATTTCCTGGTCATTTATTCACTGTTTAACAAGGAAGCATTGAAAAGCAGGTTGGATGGGCCCTTGAACAGCTAGCCCTTGACACCTCTAGTAGGAGGTGTCCCTGCCCATGGCAAGGGGTTTGGAACTAGATGATCTTTAAGGTCTCTTCCAAACAAAACCATTCTATGATTCCACAATCATAGAATTGTTCCAGTTGGAAAAGACCTTTAAGATCATCATGTCCAACCATTCAGGAAACACTGCAGTTGATTAAAACATTGGGCAGAGCAGGTTTATCTGCCCCCAATTCATCAGCATCCAGGGGCTATGAACCTCAGCTTATTAGGACTGTATTAATGATGTGATTAATGGTATAGTACTTCTTCCTTCCAGTTTTGCTCAGGAGGCAGACCTCCATAGCAACAGGTCATCAGCAGGGAAAATTCTGGGGTAAAGTCTGTTAATGACTCCAATATTAAGACTGGAAACTCTGGGTCATGGTGGACATTCACACTTAGCAGTCAGATCTGAATTCTTACTAGGAAAAAGATTAGAAAGGGGAAAATGGATATGGCATAAGTTTCATTTTAGCAAAAATGCCTAAATGAAATGTCTGCCTTCTCTCTCTCACTTCTTTTGCTGCTTGTTCTGTCTGTCACTGTCACGGAAAGCAGATAAAGATTGTCTCCTGTTTGTTCACGTTGTCCTTGCGTACCCAAAACCATTGTGTGGTGGTATGCTTGAGATTCATAGATTGGAAACAGCTCCAAGGTAACACCTCCTCTACCCACACCCTTTTTTATCTTACTGTGTGACAGAACTAGTACTAACTGGCTTTCCCATGTCTTCTACTTGTGATTGAGTAATCACTGTTAGAACTATAGAATGATGGAACAGTTTGGGTTGGAAAAGACCTTTAAGATCATTGAGTCCAACCGTTACCTATCTCTGTCAAGTCTGGTGCTAAACTATGCCACTCAGTGCCTCATCTCTGTGTATTTGGAGCACTTCCAGGGATGAGGATTCAGCCACCTCCCTGGAGAGCCTGTTCCAGTCTTTGAGAACCCTTACCTCTTGTCCTTTGACTTGCTACTAGGGAGTAGAGACCAACACCCGCCTCCCTCCAACCCCGCTTCAGGAAGTTGTAGAGACTCAGGTGGTCTCCCCTCAGCCTCCTTTTCTTCGGCATACTAAAACCTATTTGAATCCTTCTCTAATCCTCCAACATGCTTGTAATCCCTCTTATTGTCAGGCCTATTTTCTTCTACCTATGATCTCGGCTGTTAAAAGAAACACTGCAAAGACTGGACCCTGGGCAGAGCCTTTGAAACGCTCCTCGGTACATCTTTCTATCTCATAGTGAAACATTAGTCCTTTGTGAGCATAGTGATCTAATTTCTACTTTCACATCTCATCATGTCTTACTGAAGCCAAGATGTATGAGTGTTTCTCCTCTTTTACTAACAAGGCCTATTAGCCACACACAGGAAGACCTTGGATTATTCTGTTAGTTTGTTCTCAACTGATCTGCACTGATTGGTATTTATCTGTGCTATCCTAGAGCTGCACACAATGGTCTGCTTTATTCAGAAATGTTCTGTGATCTGAAGCTCAGCCTGAGTTGTCTGTGCTTTCCTAGCCCCTCTTTTCTCCTGCTCTGGGCACAGGCAATGCACTTTCATCCATGAGACACCAGGTCTCATATTTTTTTGTATATATCTCTTAGCTGATATTTGTCAAGCCGAGTACATCTGACAGATGTAATTAACAATCTCTGTTCTCAGCTGAGCTCTGGCAGTTGTTGTGATTAGTTCTGCTTGACACCAATAGATCTCCTTCATGAAGAATAATGCAAAAAGTCACTAAACCCTCTGGCTTTCTCTGCACCATCTCCACATTCTCTCTGAATCCTTGGCTGATGTAGTCTTTCTGCTTGCAAAGGCTGATAACCTGCTTTATTTCTTTCCAGCTTCCTGCATAGATTCTTTGTGATGTTTAATAGCTTGCACAGTTCCTTTCTGGTGGCTGCTTGAACTTGGACTGATATGGAAATCTCTGGAGAAGGAGATTGCTCCTTTCCCACGAGCATTCTCAGGAGGGACATGTTCCTGGAAGGTAGACTGTGGCAGCTAGGTTTTGAAATGGAACAAATGAGGAGAGCAAGAGACTTGTGAGACAGGCAGGGAACAGACAGACAAGGATCAGGATTAGGCTGGAGCATTTATACACCTAGAATGGGACATAGTGGCAGTTGGATTAGAACAAGACAAGAGGAAAAGCTTAGTTTGTAAGGATGTGGTAGGGACAAAGGAGCTTCCTTCTCAAAAGCTTTCTCTCTTTCCGCCTTGACTAGCCTGAAACTTCACTGGTTTTAAAAAATTACATTGTCCTGCTTCATGTTTAGATGTTGCAAACACTTTGGTGTTTTGGAGCACTCAGTTTAAGGGCAGGTTATGGGCAGATCCACGTCAGGAATATGCCTGACCTGTCTGCTCAGCTGTGATCATAGGGTTTCTTTGTTTCTTATGGTCATGCTTTGTGTCTTGACCTCTTAGCTTGTCCTCCAGCTGCTTCTGCAATCCTTTTATGCTCTTCTTTGGAGATCTGACCTAGTTGGTAGGCTTCTTTCCTGTGTTTGAGGTCAGTGAAGGAGTCATGATGTAGCAAGGCTAATCCCTTACAACACTCTGTCCTCTTACATGGAAGTGGACAGGATTTCTGTCCTCAGTTATTAGTTCTCTCCTGTGCTGCCAACTCTATTATATTTTTTTCCCATCTTTCTTTTTGTTTTTCCCCTTTTCCCTGGTGCCTTGAGAACAGCAGTAATGCCTGATTCCAAGGAGGAAAGGTCAGATATGTCCATAGGGTTCAGTCCCAACTTGGTCTTGAACTCATGTTTTATGGCTGTAACATTCTCTGGTCTTCAGATGATACTAGCAGCCAGGTTCTTCCCTGTGCAATTGCCAGGTTATTCTTTACTATCAGCTCCTGTTCTGCGGAGCTGCCCACTTGTTCATTATAATGATTTTAGTGTCCTTTGGCATCCTCCTGACTACAGATGTCTGTCTGACCATCTTTAGACCTAAAGCAGGATTATATGATAAGGAGTTTCACCTCAATTGTTACAAGACACTGAAATGACACTTGAAAGGCTTTTGCTGCTCCAGCTCTTGCTGAAAGGAGTTTAGTTTCACTGTTATGATGAGGTGCCAAGATTGTTTGGTAAAATTACCAAAGATTTAGAGAGTCCTCAAGATACTCTGAGGGAATCCTGAGTTGTGTAACTCATTGCAGGATCAAAAGTGTGTGACATTGATGGGAATATTTGCACTGTATGCTTTTCCTCTGTCAGGACACAAGCATGTGTGTTCTCCGTATATTATGTATACCTGACTCTACCAAGTCTGGTGCTAAACCACGTCCCTCAGCACCACATCTATGCATCTTGTAAAGCACTAAATGGTCTGTAAGGTTCTCTCCAACCCAAACCATTCTATGATATTTATAATGTACAGATTGTGTGTGTGTGTGTGTGTGTGCTAGCTTATTTTCAGGACAGAATATTGAATTAGATGAACCTTATGTCAGCCAAAATAAACAGTTTGTGTATTTTGGTTGCTATTTCCACAGATCTGTGGATGAATTAGAGATTACAAACCTAAATTTAGATTTGCCCCAATCTAAGATGTTAAACAAATTCAGTTTTCTGCCTGTTGTAATTTTTTTCCCCCTTTCATCCAAGACAGCAGTTCAGATACAGTGCAAAGAAAGGAATTAGCGGAGTGAGCAGAAGTCTGCAAAACTGAACCTTTTCATGGTAAGTTTTTATGTGGCTATGAAAATGATGGATTTAATGGATTATTCTCTCTAGTACATGAACAGTACTAATGGTAGTTTACCATCCCTGTCAAACTAGGGGTTTGAATGTAGCCCGTGGCAGCATAACAAGAACTTATGCCAACTTGCAGCGCTGTGCAGCTGCTGAAAAACCCCTGCTCTAGCAAAAGCCTTGAAAATGGATGAATGCAGTTTCAGCTCTCTCAGCCTTCTCTGAAAAACAGTGGAGCAGATTCTACTCTAATGTCAGAGGACAAACCTAGACTTATTTCCACGATGACTGCTGAACAGTTCCCATCAATGCAAGTGACAGAGTGGGTTTGCTCAGGCATGGATTTATGGGGATGGAAAGGATCAAGAAGGCCAAGCTGGCCAATTAGGCCTGGCATTCTCCTTTTAAATCGGGGCTTTATCTGTCCCTGAGTGGTAGTAACCTGTGTGGCAAGACTGTAGTAAAGCAGAGGATATAACTACAGCAAATAGAAGTCCTTGCTTATGCTGGTAGATGCAGATGTTTGTGCAGCATCTGCACTGCCTTTCTTGTTTTTCAAAAGCACCAGAGTAAATTAAGAAACAAGCTTACACACACACACACTCACACTCACACACACACACTCACACACACACACACACACACACACACTCACACACACAGACACACAGACACACAGAGCAGTTAAAGACACCAAAGGGTTGAATGACAGCCATCTGAATATGAGCCAATGTGTGTCCAGAGGGCCAAGAAAACCAACAACATCCTGGTTTGTATCAGGAATAGTGCAACCAGCAGGAGTAGAGAAGTGATTTTACTCTGCACTGGTGAGGCCACACCTTGAGTTCTGGGTTCAGTTTTGGGGGCCTCACTACAAGAAAGACCTTGAGGTGCTGGAGCACAACTCCCTGGAAAGAGGTTGGAGTGAAGTGGGGTTGTTGGTCTTTTCTCCCTTTTAACAAGTGATAGGAGAAGAGGAAATGGCCTTGAGTTGCACCAGGGGAGGTTTTGGTTGGATATGAGAGGAAACTTCTTGACTGAAAGGGTTCCCAAAGGCTGGAAGAGGCCACCCAGGAGGTGGAGGAGTTTCAAAGAGGCAGAGATGTGGTGCTGAGGGATATGGTTTATCGCCAGGCTTGGTAGAGTTAGGTAATGGTTGGACTTGATCTTAGAGGTCTTTTCCAATCAAAGCAATTCTATGTTTCTATGGTTTTCAGAATCCATTCTGGACCAGTGTAACTCAGATTTCCATTCAACCATTGAGATAAACCAGTAATAATGCAGTTGATAAGCATAACACCCAATTCTGCCAAGGAAAGCTGAATTTAAGTAGTAGTGTAGACTATTGGTCTAAGGAGATCTGCACTTGGGATTGCCTTTATCATTGATGAATTTAGCCCTTCAAAACTCTCCTCAGAGCACACAAAAAGATGTGCATATTTGAGTTATCAATAGTTTGGCCTTATGATATACTCACTGTTAACACTTCAGGAGTTAAACCTACAACAGCCATGTCTGTCTGAATAGTGAAGAGGCTAGATATGGCTCTTAGGTGGGGTTCATGTTTCCCTGCTACCTTCAGAGCTGTGTGAACAGTAGGGATGGAGTGCCTTATTCCAGTAAGGAGTTACTGGTTCCTCCCTGGCCAGTAACTGAAGGGATTTGTGTCACTGAATTTGATCTGCCTGGAAACTAGACTTCTACACCAAAGTAGTAATTTCTGCTGCAGTGGATGGAGGGTAAGGAATGGGTGGAAGGAGCAAGTTATCCCATTGTGTCCCATTCCTGCTTGTGAATTGCCCTGTAAAAGTAATTTTTTCCTCCAGTGATACTAGAGGAAACTTAAGCAATGATCTCAGCTTTTTGAAATGAGTCTCATTTGTAATAAGAATCTGTTCTTCATAAAAAAAGGAGTGTAAAGGAGTCCATTGCTCCAAGTATTGCTATGCTTATTCCTCTTCAATGCTCCAAAAGGTCCAAAGGACATAACTCCGGATCTAAAGAAGCACTTCAATGAGGCTTGGCTGTTATTGTTACTAGAATGACTTCCCAGTTTGGAGACCTCCATCCTTAGCACCTCTTCTGATCTGCTCCTAGAAGGGAGCTCTAGAAGTAATCTAACCTAATCTGCTGCCCAGAGCAGGGCTGACTTCAACATTAAAGGAGGTTGCTCAGGTCCAGTGGAGAGCTAACATCTCCAAAATGAGTCAGAAAAAATGTTGTATGTGGATGTAGAAATCAGAAGTCTTGGTCTTCATTTTGTCTTATCTTTTTTCATGCCATCCTGTGACAGTGAAGTATCTTCTTCTGAGCTCCCATTTTGGAATTACCCTCTGAGCTGACTGCAGATTCCCAAAGGACACGATTCCGTGTGTGCCATGTGGCAGTGTCTGAGAGATGCCCTTGGAAGGCATTGCTGGCCAGGCATGTTTTGCTTTTTAGAGGAAGAATGCTTTTCACTGTATTTTTCACTTCACTTTGTATTTAATCATTTCTGTGGAATGCATAGCAGTGCAGAGCAGAGCTGTTTGCTTTCCCTGTTTAATTTCTGTTTCCAAGTGAGGAGATTATCTTGGAGACAAATTACTGGCATTTGGAAAAAGCCAAAAGCAATACTTTGGTTTAGATTATAGAATCATTAAGGTTGGAAAAGACCTCTAAGATCATCAAGTCCAACCAACAATAGGTGGCAATCACAGAGGTTGAAGGAACAGGTTGAAAATCTGTCTTATTTTAGTCATTAGAACTGTACTTTTAGGTGCTCAGCCAAGTCTGGAGCGACAAATGTTATACCTCCTGCAAAACTGGGAACATAAACACTATGGAATCAGTTCTGTTTCATCTCCAGTTGAAAGAGAAAGATTGTTTCTTTCTGTGCAGTCTTGTGGTTTGCATCTACTACTTGTGAATATATTGGTGGCATTCAGTGCTTTATCTTGCAATTTCAGCACCTTTGATTCAAGGAGACTTTGTCGCTGACCTTCTGTTGGTTCCAAACACAGGCTTCAGATTAGTTACTGATTTGTTTATTTATTAGATAGAGAATTTCTGATTTTCAGCCTGGTTTTCAGAACTGCTGATTCTCAGGCATTCCTGCAGGCTCTCTGAGAGGCCCAGGCCCTCTACATTTCTCCAGATTCCATGTTTCAGAGGTGTCTACTGTAATGATTTTTTTTCCCTTGATATGAAGGCCTCCATATTCTACCTGCAGCATATTACAAATTGCTTTCATATAACTGATACTTCCCACTGAGCTGGAGAGACTTTGGATTCAAGAGCAGCCCTGTGGAGATGAAGCTTTCCTAAGAATTTTGATTTCTGCTGAAGCTTACAGTTTTCAACTTGTGCTACAGAAGGTGTGCTTTCCTGAGTCGATGAGGCACGTTATCTCTCTGCGGGAGCCCTTCTCGTGTCAGAGCCAAAAGTGGCAGTTTCCAATCTTCTGTTTGGACTTCAGCGCATTAGGAAGAGCACAAACCCAGATGTTTTAATGCATTAAGAACCAGAATACTCTGTTGCATACACCTAGCCAAATCAATTATTCAGTAAAATGTTTGTGGTGAGGCAGCAGTTAGCAGGAGAGTGGCAGATGTCACACGCAGAAGCGTCCATTTCGCTGTGGTGCTTTATGGTCTGTTGTGATAACTAAATGGAGCAGCTCAACAGCTGTCAGCATGTTAATGTTCTGGGTTAAATAACCACACTTGGAAGAACTTCCATCTGATTTTTAAGGTGTAATGACTTTGAAGGCTGCCATGATCATTGCAGGGTTTAGTAAGTGAGGCCCAGATAAAATGAGGATAAATTTGGGCTGTAAGGTAGACCAGTGTGTTTTAGTTTTTTTGAGCTGTGGGACTCTGAGCCTCCATGTGGGTTAGAAATTCCCACTTGGTCTGAGCATCAGATTTAAAGAAGAGTTGCAGTGAGGTAGATGCTCTTCTTCCTTTGCTTTGTAGTCTTTGATAAGCCCAGAGAAATAGAAATCACAGAATAGTGTGGGTTGGAAGGAATCTCTGAAGACTATCCAGTCCAGTCCCACTGCTAGAGCTTGATCACCCAATCACCCAGAAAAACATCCACGTGGGTTTGGAATGCCTCCAGAAAGGGAGACTCCACAACCTCTTTGATCAGCCTGTTCCAGTGTTCTGGCACCCTCAAAGTGAAGAAATGACAAGCTTCTAACTTGTGGAAACTGGGTAGACCAATTATGAAGCTGGACACAGAAATGTAAACCCAATGTAACTTCTGTCCATTCAGTCCAGAAGACTCAGGGCTGAATGCATGAGCTTAAAATATATCTGAATTATGATTAGCTTTACAATGTTGTCAGCTGAATCTCCAAGACATCTACTCTCTTGCCTGAGGGTTTTCTGGAGAAGGGTTTTGCCTGGGCCCTCTAACAAAAGAGTAGTTTTTGTAAGCTTCTTACATTTACTCTGGGAGCTTTTTTACTTTAGCTTTCTCCAGGAAAGGTAAAACCAGTAAGAGAGAGAGAAATGAACTCTCTGAGTCTGTATTTTTATTTTAAGAATATGCAAATGCATGGATGAGAAGCAGTGATGCAAATATTACAAACAACTGGCTGAAGTAAGTGGAAGTAAATTGCAGTGTTGGAAAGTGAGGGTGGCTGCAGCCTATCACAGAAGCAAGCAGTCTTTTGGTGCTTGGAGTTTTTATTTGCTCACTCTTTCAGGAATCTTTGGGTCAAAAGTTGTGTCGTAGCCACCCCACATTCAGTCTGGAGGGATCAGAGGGGAGCTCTTAGTAGCCATTGCTTCAGAGCCCCATGGGAAAAAAAGTCTGGCAGATTTCTGTATTGAAGTAGTGTACAGATAAAGGGAGAATGTCTTTGCATTTCTCTCTACTCACTTCTTTGCTCCCCTGAATTGTTTTGGTACTTCCCTTAGTCAGCAGGCAGGCCGTGATGTCTTGCTTGGTGAGCTTTCAGCATGTCTCCCTCACTCCTTTTTCTCAGACCAAAGGTGACCCTTCTAGTTCTCATGCATCTTCCTTCTTTGGTTTGACCAGGTGGTGGCTGTTAAATAATGAAAAGCATTTCTGAAGAGTATGGAGATGATGGAAAAGAAACACATCAAACCCTGAGGTGGACACCTTGATTGGAGGCAAGTAAAATATTTAGCTTTCAGAACAGGGTGGGGAAACTGCCCACAGGGTATTTCTCTGGTGGCCATGGAATTACATGGTAAAGGTACATCAGTGTGAAGTTTAATAATGTCCTACTCAGGGACATCATTATGCTTCCTGAAGGGAATTCAGAGCATTCAGAGTTAGGTGCCTCTGTTATAGTAAGAGCAGAATCAGACCAACATGGGCACTTTAACTAGATAGCTAGATAGTGGCATGGTTTGTTCTGTTGAGTGTTTGGGATTGTGTTTTCTTTCTGGGGTGGGGGTGGGGCAGGGGAGAGCAGTAGTGCCTTTTGGTGGTGTTTGTATTGTGGGTTTCATTACACTTGCTTAGCAAGGTTGGACATTCACAGCCATAGTTGAAGTTAGTAAAATATGTGGAGGACTAGAACATCCAAAAATCAGATCCTTCATCTGTTGTCATGACTGTGAAGATTTTTGAGGTGTTTTTCATGCCACAATAGAATAACAACTACATGGCCATCAGTTACTCTTAAGCTTGGGAGCAGCTCTGGTCACCCTGTTTTCACTGACTTCCCTTCATGCTCATGCTTAAATTCTTGTTTAAGCAAGAGGCTGTCATATAGATATTTTAACTCTCGTTTTCAAAACCTCCAGGAAAAGCTGTTGCTTACAGCTGCTTTCTTCAGCTCGGTAAGCAGAGTACCCCTGGAAAAGATTTTGTTGCACTCTTTCACCAAACGACCAAGAGAGGAGCTTTAATTACTGTTTTTGGAGGGACTGCATCTCTTCCAGCTTTTGGTCTTTAGTTTGGAAATTGGTCAGTACAACAAACGGGATTTCTATGTCAAGAGAAGGCAAAGGAAGGCTCAAAAGCTACTTCTGTAGCTTTGTGACAATAGAATTGAAGAAATGGAGTCCTGAACTGTAGCTGTATCTAATTACATAAATAATGCATTTGTGTAATTGTCTGCTAGGGGTGTGCTAATGAATCAATTGCTTTTAATTGTGGGATGCTTGATTGTTTCAGAAATATAATTGATCCTAATCAAGGCTCAATTAAATGATGGTGGTAACTGCATTTATCAAATTTAGTGTACTGTTACACTTGGAAATGCTTTCCAAGAAGGACTGTGCTGGTGGACTGTACTGGTGTCATGTACTCATACCGCTGGGCTGATGAGGTGGCACTTACTGGAGTAGTGCCTGATAAGAAGGAAACATTTATTTTCTACACACCTTTGTTTCCAATCTCACCTGATCTGTCAGGGCAAACAGAACTTCAGACTGGCCCAGTATTCAGAACTCTGAGCTTGCTGTACGAAGCAGGCTTTGACAGAAACCACGTTGCCCCCAGGTGGGACTCTTTCAAAGGTGTGAAACTTGCAATCCTGACCACAACAGCAGGGTAGTGTTGGAAGGAATCTCTGAAGATCATCTAATCCAACCCCCCCGTTAGAGCAGGATCACCCACAGTAAATAGCACAAGAACGTGTCCAGTGAGTTTTGAATACCTCCAGAGAGTGAGACTCCACACTTGTCTGGGCAGCCTGTTCCAGTGCTCAGAGTGAAGACTTTTTTCCCCTTGTGTTTATGTGGAACCTGCTGTTTTCTAATTCGTGTCCATTGCTCCCTGTCCTTCCTCTGGACACCACTGAGAACACCCTGGCTTCACCTTCCTGACACTCGCCCTTTATATATTGATCAGCATTAATGAGATCATCCCTCAGTCTCCTCCCCTCCAGGCTGAACAGCCCCAGCTCTCTCAGCCTTTCCTCATAAGGTAGATGTTGGATAAGCAGTGCTCTGAGGAATTCATCCTAACCTTCCTTCCCTATGTACTCTAGCAAGCAGTCACCTCTACTCTTTCTGTTCTGAACTGTTTGTAGGTTGTAGAATGTCCTGTGGACCTGTTAGCTTATACCCCAGACTGATATTGTTCTTGCAGATAAAAGTTCTAACTAACAATTTTAAGTTGACAGAACTTTCTGCAAGTGGTGTGCATGGAACAGTTCTTCTGTCTGCTTTGCCACGACTCTGCTGCCTAGACAAACGATTAAACAACATCTATGTGACTAGAGGGTCAGTGAGCTGCCCAGGTGAATGAAGAGCTCTGTTTTAACACAGACCTATTTGGTATTGTATGCAGGTATTTCTTTCACATGGAATCCTTTTTGGCCTTTGTAGAAAGAGACAACTTTAAGGCTGCTATAGAATTGTAGAATCATTTTGGCTGGAAGTAGACCCTTTAAGGTCATTGAATCCAACTCCCAACCATGCCCTGTAAACCATGTTCTGCAGTGCCATGTCTACATGGTTTTTAAACACCTGCAGGGATGCTGAATCCACCAGCTTCCTGGGCAGCCTGTTCCACTGCCTGACCACTCATTCAGTCAAGACATTTCTTCTAACAGCTGACCTAAACCTCCACCAGTGCAACTCAAGGCCATTTCCTCTCATCCTATTAGTAGTTGCTAGGGAGAAGAGAGCAACCCCCACCTCACTACAACCTCCTTTCAGAGAGTTGTAGGGGCCGAGAAGGTCTCTCCTCAGCCTTCTTTTCTCCAGACCGAACAACCCTAGTTCCCTCATCTGCTTCTCGCAAGATCTATTCTCCAGGCACTTGACCAGCTTCATCGCCTTCATGTATGCTTGTGTGCTTGTTCCAGCACCTCAATATCTTCCTTGGCTTAAGTGCCCCAAAACTGAACCCAGCATTCCAGCTGTGGCCTCACCAGTCCTCAGTACAGAGGAACAATCACTTTCCTTGTCCTGCTGGTCACAGTACTCCTGATCCAAGCCAGGATGCTCTTGGCCTTCAATATTCCTGCCCAGTTTGGAGTCACCTGCATTCTGGTATCATTATGCCATGGCTGGAAGATCAGATTGTCTCTTGCCTGCCTAAAGAAAAGACTCAGGTTTCCTTGGTTTTATGGGACCAGTTCAGTATATTTGACCAGCCTGTGTGCTCAGGGAAAACTGAAACCCACACTGAAGAGTAGGTAAAGCACAGAGTTCCTCACTGAGGGAGGCCATTTAAGGAACCCCTGATCTGCTGCTACAGTTCCATGAGAAGAAGAAATCTTTTTTAGCAAGTGTGCAAAATATGTAGATAATAAATATAGAGAGTGCCATCTACTGACCTGTCAGGGGAGAATATGAATGTGGCATTGCCCAAAAATGTGCCGAGGCAATAAAGTTGTTGTTGTGCTCCAAATGGCTTCCTGACTGCAGAGGTGCAGCTGGGTCTAACCTGAGCTTGTCTTTTCCCTGTAGCACCATGAAAGATCAGCCAAGCTGCCTGGTGTAGCCTTGGTGTTCCTAAAAACTTGTCACCAAAAGCCCAAACTGATACTCAGAATTCCAATGGGAAGGATTTATTTTGGTTTTAAGCCAAGTTGTCAAGAATCTAAACTGGTTATTTTCTAAAGCTTTTGGTTCTGCTGTCATAGGAAACCTGGTGTGACCTGTGCCTTGGGTCTTTTACCAGATGGGCTGCAGGAGAAGTGGGAAGCTAAGTCACATCCCTCTGGTTTTGTTTGGTTTTGTTTTTTAACCTCAAACAATTGAGCTTGGAAATTTCCTCCTACAGCAGAAAAGTGTTTGATCAGAAAAATGCAAAATATGTGACTCTTCCTCTCAATTGCTCCTTTGACAGAAAGAGAAATTATCAGAACTATTTGCTTCCCTGTCTGTGGGGGCTAACTTGAGTAGTGAGTCTCTGAATCTGAGGATGAAGAAAATGTCTTCATTATTTCTTTAAAATTTCTTTTCTGGTTTCCACACATACAGGATGCTTATCAAAGACAGCACTGCAGAGAAAAAGGAAATTCTTGTTTCTCCCCCACACCCATCTGAGGAGACCAACTTTCTGCTCAGAAAGGTTAAAAAGACAAATGAAATGCTAGAAAATATTAGGGTGGGAGTGAAGAGAGAAGCAAAGAACCTCATTATTCCGCTGTATAAATCTGTGTTGCGTTGCACCTGGAATGCTTCACACAGCTCTGGTCTCCCTGCTTCAAAAGAAGTGTTAGGTGAAGTAGAGAAGGGTAAGAAGGACAATCCAGGAGTTAAGGAGCTGCTGATGCACTTGAGAGGCTCCTACAAAACCCATGGCAGGGTGGCAATGGTTATTCTCCACTGGAAGAACTGAGAGGCAACCAAATGTAACAAAATGTTAATGTGCACAGGTAAAATTGTGGAACTTGGTGGCATGTTATAATCTGAGACCCAAACTAAGGGGATTCATGAAGAATCCATGAAGAGTGCTTTGGCTGTTAAAAGTTGCCACACTTGAAATCTTTGACTTGGAAAGTCCTTTCCATCCCAACTTGGGTCAATCAACACTGCGTGTCCCAGAAGGATCACTTTATTCTCATCCATTTTTTTGTCTTTCTCTTTGATTACAGCTGTCTGGACCTAGAAGGAAACAGATTAATAAATCAGGTGTCTTTTCAGTCTAACCCAAGGCAGCAGGAGCCAGCAGACTGGACCTCACCTCTTACCCTCACCTCTTCTTACCCTCACCTCTTCTTACCCTCACCTCTTCTTACCCTCACCTCTTCTTACCCTCACCTCTTCTTACCCTCACCTCTTCTTACCCTCATCTCTTACCCTGTGCCTACAGTCATGCCCTATTTCCTTTCCTTTATTTGTGGCCCAAAAAGCTGAATAATTTTTGCACAGGTGCCACTGGGATTCATTTGCTCAGGGAATTCTCCAGGAAGGAAGGGAAATGTGCCCAGAACAAGAGTCCAGACTCTACAATGTACATAAAGTGTCTGAAATAATTTGAGACCGTAGTGCAAGTTTTTCAGACTCCCAAGGCATTTATTGGCTCTAACTCTTAATTACAAATCAAAGACAATTTTATCATAGAGTGGTCAAGGCTGGGAAAGACCTCTGTGGCCATCCCAATTATCAACCATACCCACTAACCATGTCCCACAGTGCCATGTCTACATGCTGTTTGAACACCTGCAGGGGTGGTGACTCCACCACTTCCCTAGGCAGCCTGTTCCAATGTTTGACCAGTCTTTCAGTAAAGAAATTGTTTCCTAAGTGCAAGTTAAGGTTATTTCCTCTCATACTTACACTAGTTACTGGGGAAAAGAGCCCAACACTCAGATCGCCGCAACTCCTTTGTTGTAGAGAGCCGGACAGTCTCACCTCAGCCTCCTTTTCTCCAGGGTGAACAATCCCAGTTCCCTCGGCTGCTCTTCAGCTCTTCACCAGTTCATCTGGAAGTGCCTCCTGAGGCTACTCATCAAGAGAATTTCTCCTGGCTTTTTGAACTCAGCTATTTTTATTATGAGTTAGTATAACATAAACAGCTCATTAATGATGTGTACATGTTTGTGTGTCGCATCATTTTCATTAGGTGTTTGAAGGGGAAAGCAATGCACAAAATTTGCAGACTTTTGCAGTTGTAACTTCTCCAGGTGCCCTCAGTTTCTCCCCAGGCACCTGCCTACCTCCCAGACATGATATGACAGTTCCTACTTTTCCATAAAAACTTTGGTGGTCAAAGTACTTTTCCTAGTTTAATATTTTAGCCGTACAATTTACCTTGCATTGAACATCACCACTGGCCCATGTCAAGAAATAACCTTCAAAGGACCAAGTAACTTTTCCCTTCTCCTCTTGTCTTCTGTTTCTTCAGTGATTCTTTACCACTGAGGTGACGTCAAAGGACCCTGATTGAGGAACAATATGTACGTGCCATCTTCAAGTACACAAAACCCAAACAAGAGAAGGGAGAGGTCTTCACTGCAGTCAGATAGCAAACCTAGCAATCATGTAGAATTATGCAGCTGAGGAGGAATAAGCCCCTGCTCCAGTACAGATTAGGGGTTGACCTCCTGGAAAGTAGCTCCATAGAGAAGCATCTTGGAGTTCTGGAGTACTGTAAGTTACTCGTGGGACAGCAATGTGCCCTTGTGACCAAGAATGCTGATGGTATCCTAAGGCACATTAAGAACATGGCCAGCACGTCAAGGGAGGTTCTCCTCCCCCACTACTCTGTCCAGTGAGGCTTCACCTGGAGTATTGTGTCTAGTTCCAGGCTCCCCAGTTCAAGGAGGACAGGGAAATAGCAGAAAGAGTCCAATGAAGGCTACAAGGATGATTAAGGGAAAGGCTGAGAGACCTGGGGCTGTTTAGCCTGGAGAACAGAATATGGAGAGGGAATCTTATTAATGTTTACAAATATCTGACAGGTGGGTGTCAAGAAGATGGGGACAGTTTCTTTTCAGTGTCCTGTGATAGGACAAGTGACTGTGGACACAAACTGCAACACAGAAAGAACCACCTCAACTTGAGGAAAAACTTCTTCGCTTTGAGGGTGTCAGAGAACTGGAGCAGGCTGCTCAGAGAGGTTGTGGAGTCCCCTTCTCTGGATCATTTCAAACCCCATCTGGATGCATTCCTGTGTGACCTGCCCTATGTGATCCTTCTTTGGCAGTGGGGTTGGACTCAATGATCTCTAGAGGACCCTTCCAGCTTCTAACATTCTGCAGTTCTACGATTCCTACATCAACTTCCAGTCGCGTTCTGTGATCTCTTTGCATCCTGTAATATGGAAATGCTCGTTGCTAACCTTGTCAGAATTCCTCCTCTGGTCTCAGCACCCACCTTTAATTTCTGGCATCATTCTTCTGAGTTTCTATCCTGCTTCATGCAACCAGATGTCTGCTGAGGATGGTTTCTCTGACAGAGGCTGTCTGGAAGGGTATTAATATCTTGATGCAATTGAGTCTTGTGAGCTGGCAGCTGGAGATGGGAATGTTGCACCAATATTCTTTCAGGTGTTTGGTTTGTTAAGCATGTCTAGTGTGAAGAAATGTTCTTAAGCAAAGTTAATTCTGGGTGATTGAAATAATTTGCTTGCAAATGGAGGTTGGAATAGAAATCTCAGTCCTTGCAGTGGTGTGCTCCTACATCACTAGTCCAGGAGGTCACACTCTGGCAAATACGGAGCTCATGCATTTCTTTCAGTGATAATACTGTCAGCTCCAATTTACAGCAGTCTGGTTTAATGCAGAGCTTACCAATAATTTGTAGTGATCAGAAGATCAATGAGATTTAGTGTTTGCATTCTGAATGAACAACTAAGGGTGAGGTGGCCTCCTGGGGGCTCCTTTCTTGTCTTTGGCCACGACAGCTGAGTCCTCAAAGCTGAGGCAGTATTTCATTGATGTAATTTTAATTTTAGGATGTGAGAACCCAAGCAGTTGAGGTTTTCAGAATCAGCAACTCATGAAACTTACATCAGGGTGTTGTGTCCGTGATGGAATTATTTCCCCCTTGGTTTTTAGCCCCACACATGTAAGCAACACGTTGCTGATAGCCTCTGTTGTTAGCGCTGATGCAGTGGTGCAGCTGTGTAGCAATCTTTTGACGGGCTTTCTTTCCCCCATAGGGTGACCTCTTTGTTGACTCATTCAGGTAAATTCTCCAAGATTCTTGACCTGATGTGATGGAGCTGGAAACTGAATGGCTGTTTTAAAATCAGTGGTCTCCACACAGAGCACTGTCTAGCACATGTTGTGCCTTTACAAGTACAACAAGCAAATGCTGTCCCCGCACTCAAAACCCAGCTATGGCTTTAGCATCTTCTGGCACAGAGGCATTTCATGCAACCTGTTAAATGAAGGGAATAAATGAAAGGAATTTTTTCTCTCTTTCTCTCCAATTCTAATTTTAATGTATACAATGCTGAACTTGTGCAACCCCCCCCCCCCCCCCCCCCCCCCCCCCCCTTACTCAAAGCATCAAGGCATGAAGAATACATTTGAGAGCTGAGCGAGAAACACGTCATGTGAAAATCATGGTGGAAAAAGAGCCAGCAGCTGTTACTTTGTTACTGGGAGAAAAGCCTTTTCACAATACAACCCAAGGACAGGACGGAGGAAAACAGGTTCTAACTCTTCTAAGTTCTTGGTTTTTTGGTCTATTTTTTTCTCCATTTAATAAACCTGAAATCTGTTCTTTTATATTGTCACCTACTGCAGCCCTCTCCAGAGGAAATCATTGAGGTCCACAGCTGCACACTTGATACAAAGCATCTTTTGACTTAGAAGGGGAAAAGAAGAGCATTAGAGAGAAAACAAAGTTTATCTGCAAGCACTGCAAGCCAGCTGCTGAACTGCTCAGTGTGTCTAACATTCCTTCACTGAATTAGTAGATAAATCTGGATTTTGGCATATTTGCTATATTTTTTTCCTTGTTATCTTTCACACATGTCAAATACATGTCTCTTCTCGAGAGAAACTAGTGACAGGATGAGGAAATGGTCTCAAGTTGCACCAGAGCAGGTTTAGGTTGGATATCAGGGAGAATTTCTTGGCTGAAGGAGCAGCCAGGCATTGTAACGTGAGTGGTGGAGTTAATGTCCCAGGGGTGTTCAAACAATGTGTAGACATGACACTTTGGGACATGGTTTAGTGAGCATGGAGGTGTTGGATTGATGGTTGGACTCAATCTTAGAGGTCTTTTCCAAGCTTAATGATTCTATGATTCCATGCAGTTTGTGGTGTAAGAGTGACAGAAAGAGATTCTTATCCTTAAGCTTTTGTATACAAGCCTAGCTGAGACAGCCAGAACAATTTCACAGTTCAAAATAGCCATTTTCTGAGTTTTAGGGGGCTTGTCAATCACAGAATCACAGAATGGTAGGGGTTGGAAGGGACCTCTGGAGGTCATCTAGTGCAACATCCCCACCAAAGCAGGTTCATCTGGATGGGGTTGCACAGGACTGTGTCCAGGTGAGTTGTGAAAGTATCCAGAGAAGGAAACTCCACAACCTGTCAGAGCAGCCTGTTCTGTCGAGTTGGCAAGTTTTTTTTGCCCCACACAGATGACACTAGGTCCAGAAAAGTTATGATAAGTGCAGGTTATTGCTCAGAATCCAGTGTCTCCTAAGCTCTAATGAGTACTGGCTCTGGATGTGTGGTTTTTATTACCATTGCTGAACTGAGACATAGGGTGTGAGTTATCTGAGGTGACACTGCAACTTTCCCTTGGATACCTGCTCTGGAAAAACACTCTTCAGATGGTGCTCCTCTTGCTGGACAAAGCTGGCACGTTCCTCCACTTTGCTTACTTTGCAGTTATTTCAATTTATTATTTTGGGGAGGATTTTTCTTTCCTCAGAACCTTGGCTTCAAATCACTCCAAGTGCCCCTGTGGAGGAGCTTTCATCATTGTGCTCTCTGTGTAGGAAGCCACAGTGCAAAGGATTCTTCTGCTTCCACGTTGTATTTTAAAGTTCAGGTAGTAAAGGGCCTGGGCAGAACAGGATTGTCTCAGGCAAGGTGGCCAGGATTCAGAGCTTGCCTATTGAGGGCTCTCTGTGTTCAGTATTTCCAAGGCTATTCCCACACCTGCCCTTTATTGTGCTGTTTTTGAGTACATAACCACTTCCAGTAGTCTGTGATTGCAAGGTCAGTCTAAGGTGAACTGTGCCTTGTTTAGGGAAGGACATGAACAGGCTGTTTGAGCCAGATGTTGTTGCCTTGTCCGTTTCTAGAAACCTTTGGGTAGCTCAGCATGTGATGTGCAATGTTTAGGAGCACTAAAATCTTTCAGAGTATATGGTTGGGGCCAGCTTACCTTCGATATAACTGGCAGATTTGTGCTTGGTTATATGCTTGAGTCTTCGAAGGAAACCCGGGAAAGATGGAGTAGGTCATCCTCAGAATCAAACATCAGATCAGAACAGCTCCCTTACTGTTTTCTGCACTTCTAGTGCAGAAAATGAAAGCCACCAGGTATTAATTTTTCCCATTGGCTTACAAAACCATCACTTTCCCTGTCCCCCATCTCCACGGCTGTGGCTGCTCTGTGTCAGCCTGCAGCAAGTGTCTGGAGAAAACTTTCTGCATTGGTTTACTTTTTGTTTTTTTGTGGGAAGAGTTGCGAATTTCTTTGCCATGAATGCAAAAATGAGAAAAGGGTCAAGCTGTGTGAGGATGCTGCTTGGACAAGCCACTTGCTTCTGACCTTCTATTGATCTTCAGTCTAGATGTTTGCTCTAGTTATTAATTTGGTTAGAAACACTTAAGGAGAAGGATCTATTATTTCCTCACTGAAAAAAAGGCAGCACAGGCTAAACCTTTGTTTTAAAACTCATTATGGTTGCTAAGTAACAGTCTTCCCCAAATTGAGTGGATTGATTCCTCAGCAAGTAATCCCACAGACTAAATCCCAGGGATGTGCTGCTGAGGGCCACGGTTTAGCACCAGCCTTGGTAGCATTAGAAAATTGTTGGACTTGATGATCTTTTCCAACCAAAATGATTCTGTGATGCTGTGACAGTCGTAAAAAATGAGCAATTAAAAATGTGATAAATCTCACTCTTGTCTTGCCCTGCAGGATGTCATTGGCCTTTTATGCCAGGAGGGCACATTGCTGGCTCATGGTGAAGTTGTTGTCCACCAGAACTTCAAGGTCCTTCTCTGCAAAGCTGATTTCCATCAGGTCAGCCCTTCACTTGTGCTGGTGCAGGGGGTTATTCCTCCCCAGGTGCAGGACTTGCCCTTGTTGAACTTCTCGAGCTTCCTTTCTGCCCAGCTCTCCAGCCTGTCCAGGTCTCACTGAAGGGTAGCACAGCCTGAGTGTGTGTCAGCCACTCCTCTCAGTTTTGTGTCATCATCAGACTTGCAGAAGGTACTCTCTCGACTTCAGACAGGTTGTTGATGAGTATGTTGAACAACACTGGACTGTCTGGACCTCTGGGGAACACCAGTAGTCGGAAGCCTCCAACTAGACCCTGCACTATTGATCACAAATGTCTGTACTCTGTTCTGCAGCCAGTTTCCATCCACCTCACTGCCTGCTCATCTAACCCACACTTCCTAAGCTTACCTATGAGGATGTTATGAGAGATGGTGTCAGAAGTCTCGCTGAAGTTGAAGTAGACAATATCCATTGTTCTCCCCTCACCTACCCATCTGGTCACACCATCCAAGAAGGCTATCAGATAGGTCAAGCATGATTTCCCCTATGTGAATTCATGCTGTCTACTCCTGATAATCTTCTTTTCCTTCACATGCTTAGAGATGACCTCAAGAATCTGTTCCTTCACCTTTCCAGGGATGGTGGTGAGGCTGAGTGGCATGTAGTTTCCTGGGTCTTCCTCCTTGCCATTTTTGAAGACTAGAGTGATATTGGCTTTCCTCTAACCCTTATGCACCTCCCCTGTACTCCATGACCTTTCAGAAATGATGGAAATTGGCTTAGCAATAAAAGAGGATGAGTATGTTGTGGGAGGCAGGGCTGAAAGCCTTGCTGAAGTCATAGTAGACAACATCCATCCAGATCCTCTCTGTCTTTTGCTCAGTAAAGGTAGCAAACTGGGGAGATCTTTGTATAATCTGTGTCATCTGTGTTGTTCCTTCACAGAGCTACTTCCTGGGAGTGTGTCAGGATCTATTTAAAGCAATTTCACCATTGTGTCCATTTAGCCCAGTGATTCAGTTTGCAGCAGCTCCCTCATTACTCACCGTGCCATGAATCTTTGTCAGCTAAAGCACTTAACTGCCAAAGATTTTCTATTCTCATTCATCAAAAATATCCTCAGATCATTAATTAAAAATATTGATGAAAATTAGGCCAAAAATGATCTCTGAGGAACCTCAGTGTTTAGTTGCCCAATTCATTAATATTTTTCCAGTCACTTTATTTTCAGATGTCTCAGTAAAGTAGTTCTTAATACTGTTAGTGGATGCTGCTCCTTCCCTACGCTGTGATTTTTAAACCAGTAAGATTTTAGACTGAAGATGTTGTGGAGTGATAAGTAATTTTATTTACTTTAAAATCCAAATACTTTTTAACATCCAAACTCAGAGTCTACCAAAAAAGGTTCATGAAATATTTGACAAGACCTAGTTATCATGAAACATGTTGACTGAAATGATGGGATGTTTTTAACATCTATTTCTTTGTTGATAGTCTGTTGAGACTGGAGAGGAGGAGGCTGCTCCTGACTCACTGCTCTCTGACTATCTAAACAGAGCTTGTAGTGAGGTGAGAGTTGGGCTCTTCCTCATAGTATCAAATGATAGAACTCTGCAACTGGATACATTAATGAAATGCATCCCATTAACATATGTGTTCAGGCTTTTGCAGACTACCATTGCAATGCCAGTTTACTTTTTAGCCAACAACATGAACATTAGACCACGTCAAAAAGGAGGTTGACTTGCTGGAACGAGTCCAGAGAAGGGCAATGAAGTTGGTGAGGGGTTTGGAACACAGCCCTATGAGGAGAGGCTGAGGGAGCTGGGGTTGCTTAGCCTGGAGAAGAGGAGACTCAGGGGTGACCTTATCACTCTCTACAACTACCTGAAGGGAGGTTGTAGACAGGTGGATGTTGGTCTCTTCTCCCAGGCAGCCAGTACCAGAACAAGAGGACACAGTCTCAGGCTGTGCCAGGGGAGGTTTGGGCTGGATGTTAGGAAGAAGTTCTATACAGAGAGAGTGATTGTGCTATGGAATGGGCTGCCTGGGGAGGTGGTGGAATCACCATCACTGGAGGTGTTCAGGAGGAGACTTGATGGGGTGCTTGGTGCCATGGGTTAGTTGTTTAGGTGGTGTTGGATTGGTTGATGGGTTGGACACGATGATCTTGAAGGTCTCTTCCAACCTGTTTTTTGTATTATTATTATTATTATTATTACCGTGGAAGGCAGAAATGCCTTACTTGCCTTTTCTACACTCATTGCTCACAAGTGCATGATTTGTCTTTAGAATTGAAACCACACTTACCTCTGCATGACTTTCCAGAAGTGCCCTGAGAAGGTATCATTTTATAAGACAGACAACAAGAGAACAGCTTTACAGGAGAGAAATAGTCCATCAGATATCAATTCTGTTGTGGTTTATTACTCTAGACCTTACTATCTGGAGTCCTGATGAATTAAGAAAGAAAAAGCTAAGTAATTTCAGCAGATTTCCCATTGTTTTCTCAGATTTGTGCTTTCCTTTCTTTTCTGCTATCACTTAAGCAGTCACTCTTTATATCTCAATCAAAGCCAGAAAAGCAAATGTTTTACTTCAAAAGGTCTAGTACAAGAGGAATCTCTCTTCTCGTTGTATGCTTATTTGTGATCAACTGTAAGAATTTACAGAGCTACTTATGAGAACCTGAACTCATGGGCATGGAACTGCCTCAAGACTAATTCCTGGTTAAGTGAGATGAGAACTTTCTCCCACTTAAATGAAGCGCAACGTTGAAGTGAAATATTAGTGTGAAGAGAGTTGAAGGTATTGTATTTTATAGATCAAGTTATTGTAGCATTATGGCAATAAAACATTTTCATAGGTCATCAAACCTAGAAAGAGAAGGATTGATTAAGTTAGGTAACTTACACAGAAAATTAAGGCTATTTAAAGTGTTAATGACAGACCCCTGAAAATAACAAGTGCCTTATTAAGAAGAAGTTCTGTTGCTAGGAGACAGTAACCACAGTGTCAGAATAACATGTTTTTATTTCATAAAAGAAATGCTGGTTAATGCATCTAGTTAGATAATGAGCAAGGATAGCTCTGTGGTGTAGAGGACTGGGTGAAATGCTTGATTTGTGAGACGGTGCAAGTCTTTAAAGTCTATCTTCGTGCAGTGTGCAACGAGAACAGGCTGGTGACCACGATCTGTTTGAAGCCGGGCACTCTGCTCCAATGTGGTGAAGCAATTCCACTTCATACAACAATAAATAAAAGAATTA
Source organism: Melanerpes formicivorus (assembly GCF_026170545.1). Taxonomy (NCBI): domain Eukaryota; kingdom Metazoa; phylum Chordata; class Aves; order Piciformes; family Picidae; genus Melanerpes; species Melanerpes formicivorus. The sequence continues at coordinate 11,811,262 of NW_027142377.1, forward strand.
ATAAAGATAATAATCAGCTTTTGAAAAGGGAGGTGTTTATTCAGCTACTTAATCTTGCTGGCACAGAATCTAGCTCAGCACAGGAAGGAATCATAGAATCATTGCGGTTGGAAAAGACATCTGAGATTATCAACCCCAACCCTCAGCTCAGTACTACCATCATCACTCAAACATGTCTCATAGCGAATTTCCTAATGCCAAAGAATAAACTAAGCTGTCTGAAACCCAACATTTCTGAACCCAAAATCTGCAAAGCATCAGGACTTTGGAAAGACAAGAAGGCAGCTCTGGCTCACCAGGAAGAAGGCAGTATTCTAGGAGGTGCCAGGAAAGCTTTGGGAAGTCAACAGGTAAAAATGTTATCAAAAGAGCAGTTTCTGTGTAGAACCAAGTTCAGGACTGCTACACTTAGTCACCTTAACTAGGGAAACTCCAAAATCTGTATCAAAGTATACAGATGAAAAGGATTTGGTCTGGAAAGCGTGATCCACATCACTAGTGTGTGCTTATAGAGGTGTAGCAGGGGGCTGCCTTGATGAGTTCCAGCAAGGTACATCATAAAGCTCACACTACTTTTTAGTTGTGTATATACTCTCCACAGTGGTCCAGCTTTCCAAGTTGTGAAAGCTTTAGGGACTCCTTAAAAGCCACATTGTCCACTCTCAGCAGGACTCCAGGCAGATATAGAAGACTTGTGCTCCAGTCCCCCAGCTACCCTTGGTGTTGGTGCTATGAGCTGGAGAGTAGGTAGCTGTTGGTATGTAGGTTGCATATGCAGAAGGACCTATTTTTTTAACAGCAGCACCCTGTCATTCTCCTGAACACCTTTTCTACATCTTTATGGAATGGAAGCAGCCTGCAAACTGGGTGTAGCCCTTATGCTGCTCACTCAGGTACACTGAGCAGCTCTTTGTTTCTCCCCTTGTTTCTTCCCTTCCCAGCCCACCCCCTCTCTTTCTTGCTTCTTTCTTTCCTCCATTTCTCCCTTTCCCTTCCCCAGAGTCACCATCTCCATCACATCAAAAAACGTGTAGACATGGCAGTTTAGGACATGGTTTAGTGGGCATGGTGGTGGTGCATTGATGGTTGGACTTGATGACCTCAGAGGTCTTTTCCAACCTCTATGATTCTATCAGTAGTTGACACAATGACTTTCTCTTGCAGATAAGACTGTGAGTGAGCAGCATGAAAATACTTTCAGATATTTATTTGCATTCAAAGGCTGAAGGTCCCTTCCCCCACCTCCCCCTAATTTGGACACCCTTTTGTGAGAGGTTTTGCTGGGTGAATTTTTTTGCAGAAATAGTTAATGTCCAATATAGTTAAACACTTGTGGAATTTGTGGTGTTGTTTTTTGCTTGGTTTTGTTTTTATCTCTTTCTAGCATAAAATTATCCTCTTATGTTTAAGCATTCGGGCAACAGGGGAAAAAGAAAAGGAACCTGATGTTTGCAGCCAATAAAGGCAATCCAAGTGCACATTTTGGGCATAAACAAATCTTTTCAGTTGGCTCAGGATCAGACTCTGTGGGCCCAGGTATGGTTTACAGAAATGGCTCAATGAATAATGAATATATTTATGATTTCTGTCAAAACATAAAAATCCTAAGCTGCTCCTGGTTAATTCACAAAGGGAGGAGGGAAACAACAAACTACAAAGCTTAATTAATGTGATTAATTTATTTGTCTATAAAGTCAGCCGTTCAACTTGAAGTATCTTCCTATCCCACTCCCTGGAGGCTGCAGCCCAAATTATGGAGTAGCCAGAGGGGGGACACACATTTTGCACTTGATCACAAGAGCTCTAGAAAAATAGACTTGGGGCAAATTCTGGTTGGACCAGATTGCTGAGGGCTGTGCTGAGCATGTCCTGCAGTTCCTGTTGAACACTGATGTTGACAAATCTGTGGAACTCTCCCCTTTCTGGAAGCCTTCAGAAACCTGTCATCTGATTTCAGTATGTTCCAGGTGATGCCTCAGAATGGATTCTTGATGCAGTAATATGTGTGCCTTAAAAGAAGTCCAGCTTTTTGCCCAAGTACTGCTACCTTTCTATAAAGGGAAATAGAGCTAGGTTGCTGTCATTAAATGCTAAATCTAAGCATACAATCTGACATATTCACAACCTGTTTTTTTGAGTCAGCTCCCATACTACTGAAGTCCACTGACTTCTGTGCAGCTCTTCCTTCATACAGCTTCTGCTCCTTGTCTGAGGCCAGGAATGAGGGCAAAGAGAGATAAGGTCTTTTGCTCTCTGTCCTGGAGTGGAGATGGCAACTTTAGGGCAATAAGGCTTGTGGAGGCCCTGGAGCACATGACCTGTGAGGAGTGTCTGAGGGAGCTGGGGTTGTTCAGACTGGGGAAGAAGAGGCTGAGGGGAGACAGCCTCTTCTGGATGATAAGTGACAGGACTAGAGGAAATGGTTCCAAGCTGCACCAGGGGAGGTTCAGGTTGGAAATTAGGAAATACCTCACTGAAAGGATTACCAAACATTGGACCGGTCTGCTGAGGGCAATGGTGGAGCTGCTGTCCCTGGCGGTGTTCAGGTGGATGTGGACCTGTCACTTAGGGACACAGTTTAGTGTTGACCCTTCAGTACTGGCTCAAAGGTTGGACTGGATGATCTTTGAGGTTTCTTCCAGCTGGATATATTCTGTGATTGTGTGTCCCATATTGGTCCAGAACTGTGATCACTGAGGAAACTTAAATCCAGAATGGACTTTTGATTTTCTGAGCCTTGAATTCTCTCTTGAAAACCTGAGTAGTGTATTCTCTTTCTGAAGGTGGCAAATGCCATCCTTCAGACAGGAGGGGAATAGTTTCATCTCCTTTTCAATCCAGTATGTTATTGGTTACAATTCCCACCCAGAATGTGCTGTGCAGATGATGTTAAAGTCCTGGTTGATAACCAGTGTTTTAAAATACTTGGCCTACAAGCTTTGGGCAAAGCCTTCTGCAGCTGTGGTGACTGCAAGCTTTAGCCCAGGCTGAGCTGTTAAAAGAACAGATTTCCAGATTTCCATAGGATAGTCAGTACATTTGCTGACATTTTCCTACACATCACTTCTGTGAGCCTGCCTCCTAAAGGAACGAAAACCCAAACCAATGAACCAGTTTCAAACTGCAGAACTCACATAATGTCTGAACCAGAACAATATCATCCAAAATACTTCAGAATGAGAATGAATTTCTAAGGCTTTGTGCAGTTTAATCCATTCTCTAATTGTCATGTACTGATAAATTAGTAGGTGAGTATTCAATTTCTCAAGTCTCACTCAGTCTTATTTGCTTTATTGTTTGAAGGCATACTTGAGAAGATGTGATCACTGCAGGGGGAGGAGGGGGGGACAGGAATCAAGATTTACTGGTCTGGGCATAATGGGATTCTGACAATTAACCTGCCAGTTTCTGTACTCATGCTGGTTTGTGTCCAGGCAAGTAGGTACATGTCAAAGGGTTGTTTCTACCAGTCTGTATCTATCTGCAGTGCTGTACCTGAAATTACCATATCTGACACAGAATAAGATGTGATTATAATACATGTGACATGAGAGGTCTTGAAATAAGCTTTCTTCTTGATGACTGGCAGGAGAGGTTGAGTGGCTTTAGCATACAGAACTGAAGTGTATTTCTGAATTGGTTTCACATCTGTTTCAGAGAAACCAGGAAGGTAATAATGTCTTTAAAATGTTATCAAGATCTAGAGAAGAATACTCTTCATTTCAATTTGGAAGAGAATCCAAGTGGCTGCTTTGCATCAGTAAACCTCAGAGTGCTCCACTAATTTGTCATGCCTGACAGGAAGAAAACCAAATTGAAGGAAGTGTGTGTATAGCACTCTCAGCACAGTTTTGGGTTTAGCTGAACTTTACTCTTCACTGGCGCACGTGACATTAAGAAGACAAGAAAGGTCAGGCAAATGGCAACATCAAAAAGGGTCTTAAATTTCCAGTGCTGGCTCTTGACTTTACCCAGGCTGGTGAATCCTTAGCTAATTATCATGGTATAGCAGTACACAAGCACTCCAGACATAAATGTGTGGTCTTCTGATTTCCAAATAATGGCCATGGTATGCCGACATTCCTGCATTCTCACCACAATCAAACAGAAGATAAAGTCTTCAGTTATGCTACTGGAGAACTTTAACAGCTTCTAGAAGATGGAGGCTTTGCTTTGTGTAAAGCAGCTCATGGTGCTGTTTGAGATTTGACCTGTAGCTTGGTGCTATTTTAAGTTGGAATAGAATTAATATTTGCTCCTGGCACAAGGACCAGGTCAGTAGTTGCTCAGGAAAGCACAGATATTAAACCTATTCCAAGCAGGAACTCTGCTTTTTGAGGTTCTGCTTGTACCAAGTGGTGTTTTGGTTTGGTAGATAAGGGAGCTGCAATCAAACCCTTCAGAGTGCAGAAATGAAGGACCCTTGCTATTACTTACATTTGACCTACAAGTTTCTTTCTTTCTTTTTCCTTTTCTTGGTTTTGTTATTTTTTGTTTATCTGAGTGGGCCTCCTGCATACCACTGTAGCCAGTCTGGCATGCATTTATTCACTACACCAAATTCTTCATTACATACATGGTGTTGAAAGTTGTAGTAAGGCTGGGAAGCTTCCAAACTGTCGCAGGAGCACCTTCGCTCTTTGAAGAGCAAACGGTAAAGGATGAATGAGTCTTCCTCTAATGCCTGCAGATGGAAATTAGCCCTGATCACTTATGGATGGATGTTAGCAGAACAGTGGCATAAATTAAAAATACCAATAAAATACTCTTCAAGTGATTTAATCAAAGGTACCAAGGCCAGCTGGTTCAAGAAAGAAAATGAAAAGGAATAATGCCAAAGATGACTGCTGATTTCACCTGTTGCAATTAATATACTTCAGTGCCCTTATTAAGCCTCCAGTTGATGAATTCAATGGTAATAACTACTGAATCCATCAAAAATAAACATATGCATTGTGGCTGACTTTTGAATTTAGAACAAGCAGAAGAGAGAGTTAAGCTGTTGGGCTGATTTGAGGCACCTCTCTGCTGCAGTAGATAGGCATTCTCATTTCTCAGATAATGTATGCCTGTATGCACTTGGCAAGAAGAAGCTGGAGTGAATGGACAAAACCTACAAACGTGCTGAAAACCATCACTTAGCAGAGAGTTTTTCCTAAGAGATATTTATGCATTAGTTCATTTTCCAGGATAAACTGTGGATGCATGTAACCACTGAGATAAACCTTCCTGAGCAACCATACAGATAGAGTCATAGAACTGTTGAGGTTGGAAGAGACCTTTGTGACCATTAAGTCCAACTGCTCACCTAGACCTCACTATCCCATCACTACTGCTGATCTACTACCAGTAAACCATGTTCCTAAGCATCACATCCATCCATCTTTTAAATATCTCCAGGGATGGTGACTTCACCTCTTCCTTGAGCAGACTGCTCCAATGCTTTATAACCCTTTCATGAATAAATTTTCCCAAATGTTTCCTAATACCCAACCTGAACCTGGAGAATGGGACTATGAGCTAGAAAAGTGCCCTTGGGGCCGATAAGGCCAACGGCATTGTGGCGTGTATCAAGACAACGGTGGCCAGCAGGTCAAGAGATGTTCTCCTCCCCCTCTACTCTGCTCTAGTCGGGCTTCATCCAGAGTATTGTGTCCAGTTCTGTGCTCCATAGTTCAAGAAGGGCAGGGAACTGCTTGAGTGCATACAGCAAAGGGCTGCAAAGATGATGAGTGGACTATAACATCTGTCTTATGAAGAAAGGCTGAGGGACTTAAGGCTTTTCAGCCTGAAGAAAAGAAGACTGGGGGGTGATCTTCTCAGTAATTATAAATACTTAAAGGGTGGGTGTCTGGAGAGTGGGGCCAGTCTTTTTTCAGTGGTGTCCAGTGACAGGACAAGTGGTAACAGGCAGAAACTTGAACATAGGAAGTTCCATCTAAACTCAAGGAGGAACTTCTTTACTTTGCAGATGGTAGAGCACTGGACCAGGCTGCCCAGAAGGTGATGGAGTCTCCTTCTCTGGAGTCATTCGAAACCCATCTAGATATGTTCCTGTGCATCCTGCTCTAGGTGACCCTGCTCTGACAGAGGGTTTGGACTCAATGATCTCCAGAGATCCCTTCCAACCCTTATCATTCTGTGATTCCATGCTTGTCCAAATGCCTCCTGGCTTGGCCCATCAACTATCTCTGTGTGATCAATGTGCGATACAGAATCCCTAAGAAACTCCTAGAGCTAAGTGCAACAAAGAATTGCACCTTAACCACGTGGTTCCATTTTCCAAGGAAAAGCTCTGTGAAACAGAACTTTAACTACTTCAATGTAGTCAATATTTATAACATAGTTACTGGCTTTAATTTACTTAAATAGTTGTGGGGTTTTTTTTGGGGGAAGCCCCCTTTTTGTCTACGTTATCCCCCCCCATCTTAATTTTGAGTTATAATGGGCAAATTCCCAGTTTTCTGATATTCTGTGTCAGAAGCCAGTCCCAAGCCTGTCATCATGATGGTAAGGAACAGAGTCTTTGGAGAGGCAGCATCTCATTTGCACTGAATTCCTAGATGGTTTTCCTTAAATTGACTCTTCCCCAGGAGTAGCTTAAATGTGGTTATTCATTTAAAAAGTGTACTACTGGGAAAACAAATCTCTATAAAGTACAAGATCTCATTTGCAAAGGGGGTCCTTGGGACCAGAAGTGGATATACATGTGCCACGTGTTGCGGTCTCCATCTTCTGCTTTTCCTGCTGTTAGGAAATCATTTGAAAATTACCTAAAATAGGAACAGTATACTCAATGGCTGAACAAAAGACTCAGGTCTGCTTCCACAGCAGAGCTCAAAGTGGTAGCCTTCAGCAATAGTTCTTGGAGTCCAAAGGAACAAAGAAGGGAGCTGTTAACGGAAGGAAGAGAACATCCATGCAGGAGGGATGTCACAGACCTGAGGGAGGGCTTGGCTGTGGCATGCAGGAGCCCCTGGTCACATCTGTACTAGTAAAAGGGATGTGCCTATGACCATTCTTTGGTCCTGAGCACATCTGGCACGTAACAGCTCGGGTCTTCAATCACAGAATCATTAAGGTTAGAAAAGGCCTCTAACATCATCAAGTCCAACCCAGCAATGCCATGTCCAAAACAGCCATGTCTATGTCTTTTAAACACCTTCAGGGATGGTGACTCCAATGCTTTCATGGGCAACCTGTTCCTATGCCTGACCATGCTTTCAGTAAAGACATTTCTCATAATATCCAGCCCAATCCTCCACTGGCACAGTTTGAGGCCATTACCTATTGTCCTATTACTAGTTACTTGGAAGAAGAGATCAACACCCACCTCACTACAGCCTTGACTTGAAAGGTAAAATAGGAAGAGCCCTTTTGTGCTCTGAAGCAGAGAGGCTGCCTCAAAAAAAAAGTCTTTGGAAATTCTTTGCTGGGCCCAAAATGTGTCAAAGATTGGTCTGACAACAAGAAATGTTCTTGGCTTCCTCTCTTTCCAGGGATTCCTTAGAATTATGTAATAAAAAGGTCATCATTAGTGGCAGAATAAACAGAATTCTTGGATCATTCCTTCTTAAGAGCCCAAGCCATCAGTAATAAAAGCTCTAGGGAAATGATGTTTCTTCCCTACACCCCACATTTTTTTCACTTGGAGTAGTTTCTTGGCTGACAGTATGGAGTGTATCTTTCAGGCACTGCTCTTTAAAACTGTCCCAAGCACAATGAAACAGCCTGAGAATAACAACCATCTCACTAATGACAATTCAGCTTCCTTGAAACACCAGAAAATACTTTAAATGTTATTGGAAGGTCCCACAAGCTGATGGTATTTGCTGGAGTAGAACCCAGCACCATCTGTAATCTGGGGGGCAGGGAACTACTTGAGAAAGTACAACCAAAGGCTATGAAGATGATTTGGGTACTATAACACATCTTTTATGAGGAAAGGCTGAGGGACTTGGGGCTTTTTAGCCTGGAGAAGAGAAGACTGAGGGAGGCTCTTACCAATGCTTATAAATACTTAGAGGGCAGGGGTCAGTAGGTTGTGAGCAATCTTTTTTTCAGTGGTGCCTGTTGACAGCACAAGAGGTAATGGCTACAAACTTCAACGTGGGAAGTTTCATCAAAACACGAGAAGGAACTTTGTGCTTGAGGGCAGCAGATCCCTGGAATCGGCTACCCAGCCATGTGGTGGAGTCTCCTTCTCTGGAGCCCACCTCTATGCCATCCTGTGCAACCTGCTGTAGCTGACTCTGCTTTGTCAGGGTGGGGGATTGCACTAAGTGATCTCAAGAATTCCTTCCCAACCCACACCATTGTGTTATTCTGTGAACTGTGCTCCTGAAGAAGGTATTTTTTACTCTTTTTGTTAAATGTGATCACAAAACTAACTGTTGTTCAAGAAACTTTTGACTGCCTGTGGTCCTCCTCCATCCTCCTCCAGCTGTTTGTGTTAAATGGAACCAGTCTGTTCTTTAGGAGGCAGGCTAGCCTCAGCGTATTTCCCTCCAACGAGCCACCAATAAACCCACTCTATACTGTGTCAGATGTCCCATTTACACTGTCCAAGGACCTCTTCTGTAGACCATCCCAACAATTTAAAATATCCCTTCATTAAAAACTGTTTTGTTGTAAATGGGAAGCACTTAAACAGTGCTTTAGTGGGTGGTGAAAAGTGAGTGGAGTCTTTATTTGCTTTATTTAGGTTTTCTTCTGCACTTTAGTGACTATAATTGGAAGCAGGCTTAGTGGTGCATCTTTTCCTTAGCATACTGTGAGTGTTAAAATTTAATATCATGTAGGAGATCTCTGCACTATAAATGAAGAAGACAAAATTCCTTTCCAGGTAAAGTGTATAGCCTCAAAAGATGCATATCACTCCTATATAGTGCTCCTTTCTTTTCTTCCCACTGCCATCTCTTTAAGCATAAACACAGAAAGTAGCCACAATGGCCAAAGGAAGGAATCAAACTTACCAATGTAGACACCATCCCCAATTTCCTCAAGTTCTTAGGAAAAAATGATGATTTAGCTGGGGGTGTGTGTGAGTGGGGGGGAGTGGGGGGTGGGCAGGGGTGGACTAGATGATCTGCAGAGCTTCCTTCCTACCCCTATCCTCCTGTGGTTTTGTGATTCTATAGCCTATATTTTCTTTGTTTCTCAGAGAGAGACTAAGAGAAGTAAGCTGAAGTTTCATCTATTTACAAACCCAGCATTTTATGATGTTGTTGTTTCTCTTCCCTGAGCAATGGTTTCTATTACTGTCTCGTACAATTATGTTTGATTATTAATGGTTTATTTATTTTTTTCCTTCTCCCCCCCCCCCCCTTTTCTTTTTTTTTTTGTTCCATGTCATTTTTCCTTCTCTCTGGGAAGGAGATTTCATTCTAAAAAGACAAAGAGTCCAGCTGCCTGAATGTAATTGTATTCTCAGTTTAAGTAGAGCTTTTAGTTGATTTAAAGTAAAAACTGTTGGGTTTTTGCTGGAAGCCAAGTGAACAGAAGCTGTGCTTTTCCATTTCCCCCCTGACTTTATTGCCTAATTGTTATTCCTTATTGCAAGGTGTCTGCCATTGTGTTATTTATTTATTTTGCAGCAGGTTCCTTTTCTCTGCCACTGGTTCTAAACCCTGGTAGTAAACCCTCAATGCCACAGTGACCAATGGTAAATCACTCCCTCTGACACCAGGAGACAAAAGAAGCAGGAGGGATCTGTGAAAAATGCCTGCAAGAAGCAAAACACAGTGTGGAAGGAGATGATTCACATCTCTGCAGTGAATCTTCAGTAAAAGGTAGCAGAGCAGAACCAAAGACCATTTCCACTCATCTCAAATTCATTTCACCTGGTCTCTAAAGTATTTCCCTGCTACCCACCAGAGCTTTAAGCCAGGCTGCACATCTGAGTAGTGGTGAGAGTGAAAAAGGCAGCTAACAGAGAGAGAAGCTGTAGGCAAGCAATGCAGAAAGGAAACCCATTTGACCATCTGTCCACCCATCCCTTAACACATCCACAGCATTTTGGGCAGCCTGATTCAGATTAAAATGCTTTTAAAACACACGTAATCATTTGAAGTTCCTGAGTCATCTAAATGCTTTGGAGATCCTTGCTGAACATTGTTGTGTCTGTATTCAAACAATTTACATTACATTTCCTTTCTATTTAACAAACTGGCTGGCAATTGTTAGGTATTTTAAGGTTATATTAGTGGTTTCTCTGAAAAACTATCTGGCCTTTTATTTTGTTTTCTTTTTTTCCCACCCAAGTATTTTAATAACTGATTTGGTAACTTGGGGCCATGTTGTTCCTGTTCAGGTGTGTGTAAATCTGCTGCTGGCCTTCAGTGCAGAAGAGTCAAACCTCCCTATGTCTTATGCCCTTCTTATTTAACCTTATGAAGTTCAACAAGGGCAAGTGTAGGGTCCTGCACCTGGGGTGGAATAGCCACTTTCACCAGTACAGCTAAGGGGCTGACCTGCTGAAAGCAGCTCTGTGGAAGGGAAAAAAAAAGACCTGAGAGTCATTTTGGACAACAGGATGACCAATATGTCAACAATGTGCCCTCACGGCCAAGAAGGTCAATGGCATCCTGAGATGCATCAAGAGGAGTGTGGAAAGCAGGTTCTTTTTCCCCTCTACTTTGCCCTGGTCCCTTCCAACCCCTATAATCTGTTACTCTTGCAAAACTATAGGCACATGTGAGTTGCTCAGACACTGTATATTTAAGTTTGCACAGGTAAAACACATTGGGTTTGGAGTGACCTTATGGATCACTGTGCTCCCCTCTGGCACATACAACCACCAAGTTGATTTTCCTTAGGTTCAAACCACTGATACTGGTTTGGCTTGGCCTGTTAGTGTTCAGTTCCTACTGGATTCAGACTTGCAGCCCCTCAGTACGAGAAGGACATTGAGGTGCTGAAGCATGTCCAGAGAAGAGCAACAAAGATATTGAAGGGTCTAGAGAATAGGTCTTGTGAGGAGCAGGTGAGGGAACTGGGGTTGTTTAGTCTGAAGAAGAAGAGGCTGAGGGGAAACCATTTTGCTCCCTACAGCTGCCTCAATGGAGGTTGGAATGAAGTGGGATTGTTGGTCTCTCCTCTCTAGTCCCAAGTGAGAGTACAAGAGCAAATGGACTCAAAAAGCTCTGGGGGAGGTTTAGATCGGATTGTATAAGAAAATTCTTGACTGAAGGGGTTCTGAAAGACTGGGAGGTTGTTGAGTCCTCATCCCTGAAGGTATTTAAAAGATGCAGAAAAGTGGTGCTGGGGTACAAAGTTTAGCACCAGCATTGGCAGAGTTAGGCCATGGTTAGACTCATCGATCTTAAAGGTACTTTTAATCTGAAACAATTCTACAATGTTGTGGTTTCACTACTGAAAATATGTCCTGCATTTTCTGACCCATGACTGAAACCTTTCCCAGCATTCCAACTCAGGTCTGTAGAAGAGATTTGGGATCCAAGCCTAAGTATTTTCTGACTGACTTCAGCTGAAGGTGAGAAAAATCCACAAAGATTTTGCTCCTATTGCCGTAGTGAACCTGGATTCTTCACACGTTCAAGCTGAAAATAGATTTCACTGGGGGATGGATTACCTTGTGAAACTCTGTGGGGAGATGCCTGCACTTTGCTGATCTGCTCAATCCCTGTCCGTGGTACCGCGTGTGTCACAGCCGAGCTTTTGGAGGATCATCACCCTGACTCCCTCTTTTATTAGAGGATTTTCTTTCTGCTGCTCACTTTTGCTACTGAATTTTGAATCCTTCTAAAAAAGATTACTTCATCTAAAGCTTCTGGCCACAGAGAAATAATGCCATTGTTACTTGTGTCCTAGCATGCTATGATAGTTTTCTTACATGATTTAGGCTAATTACAGTGTTGAAACTTTAAAAGGGAGCTGCTAAGGCCGGTGAATCTGAGTCTTTGCAAAAGAAGCAATCACTTACTACCCAGAAAGTGACAGACAATTAGGGTTGGCAATTTTAATGCCACAGAAAAGTAAAGAATAGCCCATTTCTTCTTGCACAGACAGGACATAATCTTTTTATGCTAAGTACTCTGCTTTGCAGACACACAAAAGAAGACCCTGTCCCTGCATCTTAAAAGAATAAGCCTGCAATGTAATATATATCATGCTTATTGATGCTCTATATTGTAAAATTTGTACTGTATAAGTCCTTTTGCATTACCTGGGTTAGACAAATATGGCATCAACCTTTTTATTTTGCTACTATCATCAATGTTTCAGGCCATAATAGCTAGAGGGAGGTTTTGCTACATGCCAAGGTAATTGCAAAGAGTGTAGTGCTCAGTCCACCCTGTCTTAACTCTGCAACTACAGCTACAGGTGTGAATAAAGGAGAGAAAATGTGTGTGTGAGGAGAGCAGGTCTTGTCAGGAGCAGCTGAAGGAGCTGGTGGTGTTTAGGCTGGAGAAAAGGATGCTGAGGAGAGACCTTCTCACCCTCTACAACTCCCTGAAAGGAGGTGGTAGTGGGGTGAGGGGCTGGTCTAATCTCCCAAGTATGTGGTGGTAGGACAAGAGGAAATGGCATCAAGTTGCACCAGGGCATGTTTGGGTTGGATATTAGGAAAAATTAGGAAAGATTAGTCAGGAATTGGAACAAGCTGCCCAGGGAAGTGGTGGGTTTCTCATCCCTGGAGGTGTCCAAATAACGTGTAGACATGGCATTTCGGGACGTGGGTTAGTGGACATGGTAGTGTCGGGTTGGTGGTTGAACTTGATGATCTCTTTTCCAACCAAAAGGATGATGTAAAGACTATACCTTGGTCCCATTACAGGAGCAATCAAATAATTACTGCTTTCTGTGAAATCAGAGGTTAGTTCTTAAGTGATGAGAAAGTTTGTAGTTCTTTGATCTACAACAATGTATAAATGCTCAGTGCAGCAAGTGAAAACACTTGTCCTCAGCAAGGCTGATAAAGAGCTACTCCTGTGGCCAGACCTTACACCTGATCCAAGAGAGTGGGATGGAGTGTGGGAACTCCTGGTTTCTGCCAACCCAGCAGCCAGGACCTGGGTGTAATAGGGCTGTGATTCCAGAGAGGAAGGGGACAGAAGAGGTTTTCTGTTGGTGCTAAGAATGGTTTAATGGGCTGAGCATGAATTTCTGTGGGAAGGAGCAGCAGCAGCTCGCATGGACAGGTACGAGGTGTGGCCCTGAGGTTTTCATTTCTGGAGCCACTTTCTCAGCATGAGCTGTGGATAATAACCATCTAATGGAAGTTATCACCTTTTGGCCTCTGCAACTCTAACTCTCAAATAATGGCCAAAAATGTGAAGTCATTCAGATTAAAAGTTTTAAATCTGTCAAGCTATAAATACATTGAAGGGCAGGTCTGTTATTCAGTCACGTTCAAAAGAAGCTGAAGCTTCTGAACTGGAGCATGGTCACCATTCTGTAAGAATATGTTTTAAAAGATCTTATTCTTTTTAATAACATCCTTAATTTAACCTTTGTTTTCCTGGTTTCTTATGCTGCTCTTCAAATGCTATGTTAGCGCCACTGAAGCCACCCCACTATTGCTGTATGTGGGGAGGGTATTTTACATATCTCTCCCCAAGTCTGATCTCCTGTCAACAAGTTATTTGACCATAACTAGTGGTAGGACAAGAGGGAATGGCCTCAAGTTGCACCAGGGGAGGTTTGGAGGTTGGATATTAGGAAAAATTTGTTTACAGAAACAAAGGAAAAAGAGAGAGAGTGCGTGTGTGTGAGGAGAGCAGGTCTTGTCAGCAGCAGCTGAAGGAACTGGTGGTGTTTGGGCTGGAGAAAAGGATGCTGAGGAGAGACCTTCTTACCCTCTATGACTCCCTAAAAGGAGGCTGCAGTGAGGTGAGGGGTGGGTCGAATCTCCCAGGTATGTAGTGGTAGGACAAGAGGAAACGGTGTCAAGTTGCACCAGGGAGTATTTAGGTTGGATGTCAGGAAAAATGTCTTTACTGAAAGATTGGCCAGGCATTGGAACAGGCTGCCCAGGGAAGTGGAGGATTTCTCATCCCTGTGAGTGTTCAAATAACATGTAGACATGGCATGTGGGGACATAGTTTAGAGGGCATGGTGTTGTTGGGTTGATGGTTGGACTTGATGGTCAGACTTGATGGTCTTAAAGATCTTGTAGCGAGGGGCCCAGAACTGAACCCAGTACTTGAGGTGCAGCATATAATATGGCATTATTTCAGCACTTACACTAGATCAGCCATGACAGCTGATGGTTTGAAATTTATGATGCATCACAGTCCCAATATGATTTCAGCTCCCAAACCACACAAACTCTGCTTTAGTCTCCTTGTCTTTGCATGTATAATTTTAAGTAAAGAGAGAACAGCTTGGGGCTCTTCTGACAATTTCATATCAGATTGCATCATATAATGTGGGTTATATATAGCAGAGGCAGCTGAAAAGTAGAGTTTCCTTGCAGACTCAACCCTGGCAGATTTGCAGTCTACTGAATCCTGCAGAGAATTGAGGAAATGCATTACAATGCATTGTCTCCTGCAGGATACTGTGAACTTTCCAGGTGTTTTCATGGTGTAATTGCTGCAGTTTTTAAAGTCAGGTAATAGTAGAGGAAGACAAAGCAATAGATACCAAAAGGACAATATACGTGCAGTGTTCTCACGTTTGGAGTAACACCCAGAGTAAATCAGCCCATTGTGTGGTTTGCTAATACATGGCACATTGTGCTGTGATGCAAGACTAGTGCAGAGCACTTAGCACTTCTGAAGTGCTATTACTTAATTGAATGCATATCACATGCCAAAAAAAAAAAGGCAGACATAATATGTATTAAGGACACAAGTGGAATAGGATGATGTTATGGGGAAAGGCACAATGCTTTTTGCTTTGACACCAGATGATGAAGTGGCCACTATCCATATATTTCAAACCCTTGCCATTCACCTATTCCATGCCAGCAGTGGTGTGGATTAACCTAGCCTCAGAATTAAAAAGAAGAGTACTATAACTTGCAAACAATGCTGGATTCTAAATCAGAAGAGGTTGTGGTTTTAAGCTATATTGTGCACCATGTTTTGAACCAAAACCAGTAATAAAAGAAAGAATTGTTAGTGTTCTGGTGCCAGGTTTGTCAGGCTGAAGCTGAGCAATTTTGTAACTTTAACCCCTCTCCCCAGAACCTTTACTTACACTAACTAGTAGCAAGCTGATATTTACTATTTAAGCAAATATAAGGCTGTGACCACAGACTTCTCATTCCCTGTTTATATTTATCACTTAAACATAAAAAGAAGCTTCTTTCCTTTGAGGGTGCTAGAGCACTGGACCAGGCTGCCCAGACAGGTTGGGGAGTCTCCTCCTCTGAAGACTTTCAAAACCTTCCTGAGCATGTTCCTATGCAACCCACTGTAATTAACCCTGCTTTAGCAGGGGTGGGGTTTCACTGGATGATCTCTGGAGATGTCTTCCAGCTTCTAGTATTCTGTAATTCTGTGAGAGAAATTCACCTTGCAGATAGCCTCACTTTCATGAGAATCACAGAATCACCAAGGTTGGAAGAGACCTCAATGATCATCAAGTCCAAGATGTCACCACAGACCTCATGACTAAACCATGGCACCAGTAGTGCTTGCATCCTTATTCTTTCCTTGGAAGCAAGCCCAAAGTTTCCTTATGCATGTTTTCAGAGCAAGCTGCCCGGGGAAGTTGGTGGGGAGGTGATCAAAACACATGCAGGCATGGTACTTGGGAACATGGTTTAATGGGCATGGTGGTGTTGATTTGGTAGTTGAACTTGGTGATCTTAGAGGTCTTTTCCAACCAAAACAATTCTTATCTGGGAAGAAAATAAAACTAATAATAAAATAGTGAAAAATCAGGGCTTCTGGCTTAAGCTGGAGAGCAGATCCAAATGTCCATTAACTGAATGTACAACAGAAATTGTTAGTGTGGTGTGATCAGTGGAAGAGGTATAAGCAAAGCCCAGACAGCAGTTGCTGCTCTAGGGTGGTGCCAAGCTTGTCACTGACCCCAGTGTGAAGAAATACTACCTGAAGGGGTGGCAGGCAGGCCTGTGCATGAGGGTCGAGGACAATGCATTTATTGTGAATGTTTATAATTTCTCTGATAATGGATTGTCCTGTTCAGAGCAGAGAACAAAGAGCATCTCTCACCTCTCCTTCCCATGAATATCAAGTCACCTTATCCTGTGATGTACAAGGCAAAGTAATTGCATCTCAAATATGTGGTGCATTTTTGTTTAGAAGGTTAGCACAGAACTGATTTATGAAACAGTTCTCCCTGTTGATGTCAGAGAGGCCATTTTCTGGTGAATAATTAGATGTGGGTTTCTCCTGGAGGGCGACATATGCTTTGAGGTGCAGTTACTGCCTTTCATTACATGAAACTCAGAGCAAATCCTATCCAGTTGCTTATGAGGGGACTTTTTTCCCCCTATGACATCATTTTAAGGATTGCTTCCAGTTTCTTTCGGAAGAGGAGTTTTTTGAATCACATGTCCTGTGCTCACCACGATGTGCAGTAAACAATGGTCTTGCACTGCTCTGGAGGTAACTTCTGCCTTCTCATCTCGGAATCAATTGCTTGTTAATCTGAGACCAGCGCACAAGAGAATACCTCTAGTGCATAATTGCACCTGACATGGAGAAAAATTGTCTTCCTGGTCCTCAAACTGCCACATTGGCTTTCAGTGTGGTAGCAGGCAGCTCAGGGCCAGAATGTTCTCCTGACCTAGTGCCTTCATTTTATCGCAGCCATCTATCAGAGGTAGCCAAGGTTTCTGCATGCTGATTGGGGTTTGTCTCATGTAGATTTCTCGGTCAGTTTTCAAACTTTGGTACCTAAAGTCATGTACATAAATGTTACTTTTTATGTTATTATTTTATTTTTATTACTCCCCCCCCCCCTCCCCAGCCTGGGTCTGCATTTCAATCATGCAAATATTGGACTAGATTCAGCTGTCCAGCAGATTTAATCTTCTACATTTGAAATAGTTCTCTGCCTTTTATTGGACAGGAGTTGAACTGAGGGCTTTTTTTTTTAAGGAAGTTATAGGGTTTCCAATGAGTTTACTTAAAATATAATTTGGATCTCATCAAGTTTATGCAATAAAAGCTGAGCATTAAATGGGCTATTTCCTTGTTAGAGCCTCATATTTAATCTAGGAATAGAACCTCTTAGCACCAAAATGTTAAATGCAGTGTATTTATGAATTTATTATATTAACTGAATTCCTTTTAAATGAACTGTGTAAGAAAGGAGTTATAATTCATTGGATAAGCTGATGTGGGGCTAACTCAGGACCTGCTTTTAAGAAACTGTGGTGTTTATGCAGATTTAGTCTTAATTTGTAAATATTTCAGCTTTGCTTCCTCCTTTTCTCAGTGTGTGTGTGTTTCTCAGTGTGTGAAAATGTACATTTTTTTCCCAGGGAAAGTGGTGCACCATTCCTGATTAAACTTCAAATTTAGTTTCAGAATTTGGCTGATTTCCTCTCACCCTATCACTCAGTACTAGGGAGAGGAGATCCACACCCACCTTGCCTCAAACTCCTCTCAGGGAGTAGCAGAGAGCCAGAAGATCTCCCCTCAGCCTTCCCTTCTCCAGAGTAAACAACCACAGTTTCCGCAGCTGCTTCCCACCGGAGCTCTTCTCCTGACCCTTCACCAGCTTCACTGAACTTCTCTGGACATACTCCATGACCTCAATAGTGAGGAATCCAAAACTGAACCTAGGAATCCAGGTATGGCCTCACCAGTGCTAAGTACAGGGGGAAAATCACTTCCCTGTTCCTGCTGGGCACACTCTTCCTGATCCAGCCCAGGATGCTGTTGGCCTTCTTGGCAATCTGGCTGCACTGTGGGGTTGTCTTTAGCCAGCTATCAACCAACACTCCCAGGTTTTGAAGAAACTATGTATTTTGAAAGCTGTATGTTTGGATTCTTTGGAAGAGAGAAAGAGGAGATTTTGTCCCAGAATATTTTGAGTATTAGCATAATGGTTTATTCTTATCTGGCTTAACTGTTACGCAGTGTCTCTAATAAAACAGTGTACACACCAGGTTAAATGACTAGAATTGTACTTACTTGCTGTCATCTCCTAGGCAGAATGTTCCACTGGAATTGTAGAAAGTGTAGCTTTTCCAAATATGTGGAAAGGAGGGGAATACACTGAATCTGATGAGTGTATGGAATATCAACAGAAAATTCTGTTGTTAATGCAAGAGCTTCTGCAATCCAGAACAGACCCAGAGTGATGCAGTCAACTCTGTAACAGGATGGTCAGTTTAAAACTCCTCAGTCAGCTGATTTCTGCCAAGGTGGTCCTGAGTTCAAACTTTTGTGACCTTCTACCAGTGCTTAGATCCCAAAGGCAGATTAGGAAAAGTACTGACTGCTGTCATAAAAGTCATCCACCCTGACTGAAATCTTCCTTAAAATAGAAGTTACAGCCTTCTTGGGAGGATCATTCCTAAAGATTAACAGAGCAATCACTACCTGAGGGGGAAAAAAGGGGTCTAAAATGGAAAGGTGTCATTTTCTAAAGCAGACATGGCAGGACTGAGGCAGGGAGTCATGGTCACGGGAAGCGAGGCCACCCCTAACATCTCAGAGGAAGTAATTAAGATGAACTTAGTGTGGAGAAAAATCATCACCCGCTTGACATGAGCATTACTGAGAAAGTGGCAGGTCCCCATTCCGGCTGACTCTGGTGAGTGGAGGCTAGACAGACACAGAACTCCAATTGTATTGATATGGGTAATGAAAAACTAAAAAAGAATGAGACAAAGATCTCTCTTTCCCTACCCACTCTCTCCTCCCCCCTCCCCTCCTTCTCTTTTCTTTTTCTGTAGGAGCATAAATGAGCCAGGAAACTGCAGCAGAATGGTAACTTATCGGGCACTGTTCAGGGCAGCTGGAAGTGGAATAAAGGACATAGGATGTGGAAGACCAGCAACCACCTCACAAACAAATAGATGAACTCTGGCTAGCATATGGGAAACTGGGGTTGAGATGCATAACTTCCTGATCACACTGTGTGGCAGAAATGTAGAGAAACAGAGACAGAAGACTTGCCAGTTTGTGAAGCTTGTAATTATGCATGTTCCAGGAGAGTTTTTCGTTACTCTGTCTCAAATGCCACAAATGTTGGTATTAGCACAAGAGACAAATCTCTGCAAGATTGGGAATAAGGGGGAGGTTAAGTTAAAATAATGCTAGACTGCTTTCTTGCCCTGGTAGCATCAGGTTAAAGCATCTGTTGAACTCTGGTCCTACCTGGTTTTGACTAGGTAAACTTTCTTCTGGTGCGTGGCTATAGTTTGGATATGTGCTCGAACCAGTATTTATAGCACAGGGATGTTTCTGTTCCTGCTGAGGAGTACTCACACAGAGTACTTCTCTGCTCCTCACACCACTCCACCGGCAAGCAGACTGGGGCTGCACAAGAAACTAGGAGGGGACAGAGTCAGCACAGCTGATCCCAACTGACCCAAGGGATATTCCATACTGGATGACATAATATTCAGGATGCGGAGGTGGGAGAAGAAGGGAGAGGGGACATTTGGAGTGATGATGTTTGTCTTCCTGAGTCAACATGCTGTGGAGCCCTGCTGTCCTGGAGATGGCTGGCCTGTCAATGGGAAGTGAATGAATTTCCTGTTTTGCTTTGCTTGCATGCACAGCTTTTGCTTTACCTGTTAAACTGTCATCATTTCAACCCACAAGTTTTCTCACTTCTACTCTTCTGATTCTCTTCCCCTGTGCCACTAAGGGAGCAAGTGGCTGCGTGGGCTTAGTTGGCAGCTGGGGTTAAACCGTGCCACCACATAACATATTAAGCAAAATTAATCTCACTCAGAGTTTATGTGCAATCAGAGCTAACTGTCACTAACTGTATGGGCTGAGGTTTAGTTGGATATCAATACAGTGAGGCTTTTAAAAACCTTGCTTCCAGAAAGGGGGAAAGAATTTGACATGATTAAATTAGAAAAACACTGGTTTTGGAAGTGGAAATGCTGAGTTCTCTATTTATTTGTAACATCTGAAGTGCAAGGAGGTCATTCACTTACAGACACTGTAATTATTGAAATGTTAAGAAATATGAAATGGAAGAAGACTGAAGAGGTTCACTCCCTCCTCTGATTTTATATTTGATCTAGTTACAGTTCTGCTAGATATTTATTTTAGTGGGAAGGCAAGCCCAAAAGGATTAAACCTTGCCTCCAGCTTTGTTTTTGTATAAAAGTCAATTATGGCTGGCTAAATATCCCTGAGGTAAACATGTGTGAGGTTGATAATGTGGTTAGAATAGCAACAGCAGTTATGAAGGAGACACGGGTGTTCACGGAGTTAACACATTCCATGTTTCTATGATGCAAACAATTACAGATACTTCCAGTCAGGGAGCATCAATCCAGTTTTGTTAGCTCTCAGGATTTTTGCTTCCTGATGGAGCTAATGTTACATTTAAACATTATGTGTGTTGCATCTGTAAATTTCACTCCAATTGCATGATGAACCTTTCTGCCTGAAAGATGTGGTATGAAAAACCACCCTGTTTACATGGTGCCAGTGGACTGATTGCAGCATGGGTCAAATTCTGCCATCCTTAATGAGGAAAAGATTGACTAATGTCTTAAGTAAATATCATCTGAATTCAAAGAATAGTTAAATCTTTGGAATTAAGTACTCAGAAGAACAGAAACTGGTTGATAGTTTTGCTCCTGTGAGTGCCCTTAACCAGCCATGCTTACTCTCTCCTTCTCTGATTTGCCAATCAAAATGTTGCAGCTTCGACAGACAGTGCTACAAACATCGGATGCAGCATCACAGTTGAAGGGTTTATCTGGGAATTCCAGGTTCCTCACACTTAGAGAAACTGTATGTGTGTGTTCCCACAGGCTAGCTGAGGGCTTTAACCACTGACATTGGATAAAGGGAAACAGAATCATAGATTTGTTTTGGTTGTAAGAGACCTGTAAGGTCATCGAGTCCAACCATTATCTAACTCTGCCAAGGCTGGTACTAAACCATGGCCCTCAGCACCACATCTGTGTCTCTTTGAGACACTTCCAGGGATGAGGGGATTCAACCTGCTTCCTGGGGAGCCTGTTCTAGTCTTTGAGAACCCTTTCAGTCAAGAAGTTTCTTGTCATATCCAACCTAAACCTCCCCTGCTGCAACTTGAGGCCATTTCCTCTCATCCTAGTACTTGTTACATGAGAGAAGAGACCAACACCTACCTTGCTCCAATCTCCTTTCAGGGAGTTGTAGAGAGCAAGAAGGTTTTCCTTCAGCCTCCTTTTCTCCAGGCTAAACAACCCCACCTGCAGTACCCACTATCTTCCAATTGTGGAAGAAAAAGTTGGTTTTACTCCAGGAGAAGACAAAAGGGTGATGACATGCAGTCAGAGAGAGTAAAAATAACATCCCTTCTTTTCTAGGGAGTGGTGGGGCATAGCACACCTCTGCAGCATCAGCTGGCTTGAAGTGAATCCTGATCAGGACATGACCCAACAAATCCTAGTTGCAAATCCTAATTGTTTTTCCATGCATTGTTTAGAAGCCTAATGACAAAACTTGGTCTGTGATGTTCCATGAATGACAGGACACCTAGTGCCTCTGCCCCTCTGAGATACTAATTCCAAAGTAAAATGTAAAAGAGTGACAACAATTTAAAGGCACAAATCTTTTAAGTTACTCAGGTGCTTAATCCCTGCAAACTTATTTCAGTGAGCAGTAGGAACTAAAGTGCTATTGAGGATCTAGGCTAGAGAGTTTCATTTTCCACTAAATTACGCCTTGCTCTTCTATTTGCATTAGGATATTTTACCTATTTAATGGAGTACAAAAGCCCAATTTATCAATTTTCCTCTAGGCTGTCATTATCCATGGGATGGTAGAATAGATTTATACCTATTGATTCAAAGCTGTTTCAGTTCCATGACCAAAACATGATGAGCATCAGACAATGAATATCAAAGTACTCTCAACTAATTTCAAGATGTAAGAGCACAGAATCTGCATGTGAAGAATTGAAATCCCCATCAGTGGAAGAAAGTTCCACGTGTGGGATGCTGAAAGAGTCCCCTCAGCTTTTATCTGGATAAACTTTCAGCTTATTTTCTTTTTGCAGATTGAAACATATTGAAGGTGCTGTAAAAGTGTGGAAGTGCCTTTTGGCAAGTCAGCAAAGATGTTCCCATCATTAATTGCATCCTGGGCTTCCAGAATCCTACATTATTAAAGCCTGCTGAGTGTGATCTTTCAGGGTGCAGCTACTTTAGCCTTGGTCTACCACTGGGCCTCGTCACCCTGGTGGGATTTTCTCACCAGTAACACTCATGTGCCAGCATGCAAAGCTTTCCACATTTATGTGGAGCAACTGACAGGGCAACAGAACAATGGGAAGAAGCAGTTAAAAGCCAGGATTGCCTTAGCAGCAGGGAAGAGAACCCTCTAAAGGTGGGGTTGTTTTTGCAAGAAATCTGAGAGTTGTTTCAGAGGTTGTGCTACAATATAGCCAAAAATCTGAAAGGATGAGGAACAGCTGCCTTGAAACTAAAGCAGTATTTAAGTGGAACTTGCCTTCTGCTAGGACAGGATACTCAGAACCCCAAGCCCTGAACTCAGAAAAGAAAAGCACACGCTCCACACCTCAGGGAGTGGAGGTGGGGCTTCTGTGTTTCTTCTTCACACTGTGCTCTCTTGTACCTCTCTTCCCTGTTTTGTGGTGTGTTAACTTCCTCTTGTGTTTTCATCATAATGTGTCACCTAGAGAGGGATCTTTGGACACTAGTTTTACTGGTTTTGAATTGTTAGCAGGAGAACTACTCCTATGTTTCCTCCTGATTAACTTCACAAACCAATTCATGCTTGTTCAGTTGCACTAAACTCCATGCTTGTTGATTTGTGGTCACATACTCTCCAACCCTGACATCTGATCAAAAGCAAGGACATGGAGGCAACTTTATTTCTGATCTACTTGTCATTTGTGGGTTCAACTCTTAACATTTATATTCTGTTAATATTGTAGTTTCTGGACTGAATGAATATGAAATCTAATCTGTGCTCTCCAGAGGAAATCACTGTAACACTTGAAGATGTTGAAGGGATTTGGGTCAAATATTGATTTTCTCCAGTCTGCCAGTATCAATCAGTGTATTTTAATTTAATTCAGCCTACAAGCAACAAAGAGTTTATGGAAACTAGAGTTATACTGAGATGGACCATTTTTTGTCAGGGCTGCTATCTCTCACAGGTGTGCTAACACAGGGGCAACAGTCAGTACTTCAAGGAACAGCTATTCTGCTGGGTAGAGATACTCTATTTCTAGTAATTCTGATAAAACTGATAAGAAATATGCTTAGTGAAGTCTTTTTAGACGATCCAAAGCAAGGTAGCCTTCTATGAGTAATGTTAAAGCCTGAAGGACTAGATTGGAGTGGTAGAACTGGTGAAAGGAACTGATTTAGTAGTGTGTTATTATGGTGCACAGTAAAACTAGGGTGCATATCAGAGATACCTAGTCTACAGTTATGCCTAGCAGTGAACCTTAGGAAATAGACTGGCCATGGCAAACTCCAGCTGTAAGCAGCCTGGGAACAAACAGTGTGGCTGAATGTGTAGTTCTAACCAGACATTTAATGCTCCAGTAGAACTACAGGATTCACAGAAGTGAAGGATTCCTCTGGTTGGTTAGACATCAGGAAGAAATTCTTCCCTATGAAGATGGTGAGGCACTAGAACAGGTTGCCCAGAGGAGCTGTGGAGGCTCCAAGCCCAAAGCGTTCAAAGCTAGGCTGGATGGGGCCTCAAGTAACCTTGCCTAGTAGGAGATGACCCTGCACATGACAGGGGCTTGAAACTAAATGATCTGTAAGGTCCCTTCCAACCCAAACCAGTCTGGGATTCTATGAATTCCAGATAATGTCTGTATGTTTACTATTGGGGTTTCTGGATGGTAGAGGGAGAGGTTTAGAGAGATGTGTGGATAGATTTAATTGATTAACTTGCAAGGGAGAAGTTAAGAAATATGCCCCAGAACTGTAGCTATACAAGTTTGCAAGATTGGAGCTGTTCCCTAAGATAGAATGGTTTTGCCTGAAAAAGGTGGAAGGAACCTCTCTCTTAGTTCACATATCTCCTGGGGCCTTGTATGATCACTGCTTCTGTAACTGAAGCAGGTTTTCTAAGCTCTGGTGTTGTGCTGCATCCTTGGAGCAGGGATTCTAATAATCTTGGCAGCAGATTGATTTTCAGTAAGTAGAGTTCAGATTATGAAATCCCTTCTCTTGCAAACAAACACTTGCTCCTACAGACAGATTCTCTGAGACTAGTGGAATTTTTTTGAGGGAGTGCTGACTGATTTCAGTGGGACTTCTGGAGTCCTGTTCCCCTTTGGGTAGTTAGCTTCAATTGTATTTGAAAAGAAACAGAGCCACAACAAAGCACAAAGGAGAAGATATCTCAGTCTAAGCTTTGCCCCAAATTCCCCCATCTCTTCACATCCCCTTAAATCCTTTCCTACATGGCCACTGAATATTGACATATTTACTCAGACAGACCTACAGGATAAAGTCTGTGCTGTGCTTTATGGAATCACAGAATTGTCAAGGTTGGAAGGGACCTCAAAGATCATCCAGTTCCAACCCCATTGCTATGGCCAGGGACCTCTCACACTAGATCAGGTTCATCAGAGACCCATCCAGCCTGGCTGGCCTTGAAAACTTCCAAGGATGGGGCTTCTATCACCTCCTTGGGCAACCTGTTCCAGTCTCTCACCACCCTCATGGTGAAGAACTTCTTCCTAACGTCTAATCTGAATCTACCCATTTCTATTTTTGTTCCATTCCCCTTAGTCCTATCAGTACCTGACATCCTAAAAAGTCCCTCACCAGCTTTCTTGTAGTCCCTCTTAAGGTACTGGAAGGCCACAATAAGGTGTCCTCAGAGCCTTCTCTTCTCCAAACTGAATAGCTCCAACTCTCTCAGTCTGTTTCCATAGGAGAGGTGGTCCAGCCCTCTGTTCATCCTCATGGGCCTTCTATGGACATGTTCCAGCACATCCATATCTTTCCTGTAATAGGGCTCCAAAACTGCACTGCAATGTAGTCTCTAAGGAATCTAAGCTCCCAAAGAGTCATTGGAGACTAGGAGGAGTGGCTGATGCACTGACAGGCTGTGCTGCAAATCATCAAGATCTGGACAGGCTGGAGAGTTGGGCAGAGAGGAACCAAATTAAATTCAACAAGGACAAGTGTAGAGCCTTAACACCCCGGCAAGAGTTCCCCCCCGCACCAGTGTGGGTTAGCGGTTCACCTCCTGGAAAGCAGCTCCACGGAGAAGGACCTTGGTGTTCTGGTGGACAGTAAGTTGACCATAAGCTGGCAATGTGCCCTCGTGGACTCCACAGTTCAAGAGGGACAAGGAACTACAAAAGAAAGTCCAACAGAGGGCTATGGACAAGATTAAGGGACTGGACATCTGTCATATGAGGAAAGGCTGAGAGACCTGGGGCTGCTTAGCCTGGAGAAGAGAAGGCTGAGATGGGATCTGACCAATGTTTACAGATACCTTAAGGATGGCTATCAAGCAGTGTGGGACAGTCTCTTTTCACTGGTGGCCAGTGAATGAGGGGCAACGGACACAAACTAGAGCACAGGAAGTTCTGCCTCAACGTGAGTCAAAACTACTTTGTGGGTGCTGTAGCACTGGAGCAGGCTGCCCAGAGAGGTTGTGGAGTCTCCTTCTCTGGAGACTTTCAAAACACGTGTGGACATGTTCTGTGTGGCCTGCCTTAGGTGATCTTACTCTGGCACGGGGACTGAGCTAGATGATCTCTAGAGGTCCCTTCTGAACACTACCATTCTGTGGTGCTATGATTCAGCGATTCTGTGGAAAGTAGGAGGGAGGTTGGTTGCTACATACTCCTAAAACTGTGCTACACACCAGAGAATCTGAATTGTCCTCTGAAGGTTTGACTGACTATTCAGTAAAAGCCAGCTTCTCTATCAGCACTCAGAGGCATAAGGTTGATGTGGATACCTGCTCATTTCCCCTTTGCCCCTTGTGCCCCTTTAACAAGGAGAAAATTAATTCCCCATTTCTGAAAGAAGGTCTGCAGCTAGGAGAGAGCATGGTCTCCCTGGCTGAGGAACAGCTGGGGAAAAAAGAATAGACCATATGCTGGAGAGCAGCTGCCAGAACATTGGGACAAAGATGTGGACCAGTGCCAAGCCTCACAGCTAAAGCTATGGCAGCCAAGGCAAGGAGTGGAGGGAGGCTGCTCAGAAACACACTGTCAGGGACCCTGGTCTACTTTTAGTGAATGAATCCTGTGCAAAAGAAGGAAAAATGACTTAGTTTCAAAAGGTCTTTGGAAGAAAAAGTAATTTACCCAAGAGACCCTGAAAATCCTCGTTAAATTTGCCTTTGTGCTTTCTTGTTTTCTCCTGCCTGGACATTCTTAGCAAAGCCCTGACCATTGCAGAATGTGATCTGAGAGGGTCAATGGTTCTTGATTTCTTTATGTCATCTTTTACAAGTTTAATCCTCTTTATCCAGATGTTAGTTCTGTACAGTTCCTCCTGTGACATATGCTTGGTGGCATGATAGGGTCTGCTCAGGTGCACATCATGAACATCTATAACATTTCTGCAGCCTCTGGAAGAGGAGCTCAGCTTGTGAGGACTTTATATAACAGAAATTGACCTGCAATATGTTCATGACAAATTTTGTTTCCCTAACTGTAAACTGATTATGTACACCAGCCTACTCCAGGCCTACAAAGGATGCCCTAATGGGTCCAGAAAAGTGATTGTCTCCTTGTAATCAGCATTGGTGAGGCCATGCCTTTAGTACTGGCTTCAATTTTGGGGCTGGAACATGTCCAGAGAAGGGCAACAAAGCTGGTCTGCAGTACAGGTCTTCCGAGCAGCTAAGGGGATTTGGGATGTTTAGTCTGGAGAAAAAGAAGCTGAGGGAAAACCTTGATCTCTACAACTCCCTGAAAAGAGGTTGTGGTGAGAAGGGTGTTGGCCTCTTCTCCCTCATAAGTGACAGGATAATAGTAAATGGCCTGAAATTGCACCGGGGGGGGGGTGGGGTTAGGTTAGATATGATGAGAAACTTCTTGACTGAAAATGTTCTCAAAGCCTGAAACAGGCTCCCCAGGGAGATGGTTGAATCCCCATCCCTGAAGGTGTAGAAGAGCTGCAGAGATGTGGTGCTGAGTGACATGGTTTAGCCCCAGACTTGGTAGAGTTAGAGAATGATTGCTCTTTTCCAACTGAAACAGTTCTACGTTTCTATGAATTGAGGTGGACTGGAGAGATGAAGCTAATGAATTCTGTGTGCTTTGGGAGAGAAATAAGGCAGGGGCAGCAGCAGCCCTCAGGCAAAAAAAACCCAGAGGCTCCAACCTGGACCTGAATTGTAACCCATGAACTGAGGGCTGCAACCATTTTTTTTCTGTATGAAATATATCTGTGATCTGGCTTGACTGGGGCCACTGGCCCATTCTATAGTTGGTACTGCATCTATAGTACATGCTACATGTCCAGTCAGTCTTCCTCTGTGTGGCTGTAAGTCAATGACCAATCTAATAAGTGGTGAAAAAAGCAGCATCTTGCTGAAAAACCCCCACGTTTTTAAGTAGGGCAGTTCTCTAGAGAAGGAATGTTTGGCTGTTATTAAGAACCACATTTCAAGGTTCTAGAATCACATTCATCATTTGTTATAGTCCTAATTACATTTATTAAATCAGATTGATCTCTTCTGGAGCTTCATACTTTAAAACAGAGTACTTGCTTAGGGACACTTTGGCAAGAGTAGTGAAAGAGTTCACGTTAATCGGTTGCGACTGATTTAAGTGAACCCTAATTGCCTGTGTTGCTGATACTTATTTATCTAACAAACCTAAATGAAAGCAATTGGGGGAAAAAAAAATCCTTGTGCAATGTTTTACACCTTGTTGGTTATTCCTTTGTAATTAGTAATTTTAGATTCCTGATATCAAGTGCAGCGTAACTCGTTGTGTATTGGCTTATAATGTGTAAAGGGAAAAATAAATGAGAATATACTCCTGGAATGGCAGTGATAGCCACCGAGTTCCCCTTTAAATATTCAGACCAAAATGGATTGTTAAAAACAATCCCCTGAGGATGGTGCTTCCTTTGTGAGTTTTCTACAAGAGTGCATCCTGCACTCTGACAGAAAATTGCTCATTAATCTCCCAAGGAATGACCAGGTTTTCAAAATACTCCACTGTGCTGCCACTGTTCAGTTTTAAAGCATTATGGGTGCCATTAATTGCTTGATGTGGCTGGTAACAATAGTAATCCTTTTCAAATGGAACATTAACCCCCAAACAAGTCATTAGATTCTGTCCACACACTGTAATTAACACTTACTTTTCAGGAGGTAAGCATCATGACTTCACAGCAATTGTGAAGGCCACCATGTTGCTGGAGATCTGGCATCTCTCTCTAATATCTATATTTCTTCTCAAGATACTATAGTGGGGTGGTTTTTGGGGTGATCATTGTTTTACTGGCAACCATTTGCATTCATAGGGATAGACACAGTACATAAGGAATTTGATCTGCACTTCCAGCCTGGAAGAATTCTCACTTCTTTTATTCCCTACTTCCCTCCCTCCCCTAAAATAGGAGGAAGGTATGGATGCTTCATATTGCTTCTGCTAAAATGTTTGAGGCAGCAGCATGCTTGGTCACCCGTCAGGGATGCATTGAGTCATCCTTGGTAGCAGAGCAGAGGTGGTTGAGGATTGGCTGGGATGGAAAAGCCCAGAAAGCAGGTACTCTCCTATCTCATACACTTTGTCTTTGCAATCCTTGCTCATATCCACTGCATCTCAGGTGCTGGAATGGAAGGGGCAGAAAGAAGGAGTTAGCTGAACATCATGGAATGGAAGAACCTCCCAGAACTGGAGACACTTCCTTTTAAATTTTGTCAAGAAAAGCTTTAAGGGAGACATAGAGGTACTGGTTTTGAATGTATGCTCCTCACATTAGCACTGCTCTTGGTGAAAAGCGCAGAATTAAGGCTGGCTATGCACCTATAATGTATGGAGCTCAAAATCTCTCCAATGATGTCATTTCCCCCCCCCCCCCCCCAACCTACTGTCTCTGATGTCAGTGAAGTCACTTCTAATTAATTTTGGTACTACAGTCAGTCACTCTGACTTTGCAATGTGGGACCAAACCCAATGTGCTGAAGTACTCGTACATGGACAGAAGGGTGGAAAGGCACAAAATCCCTTTGGTTTTATATTTAAGAGAACAGTTATTTCTTTGCTCTATGCTTAAAAAAAAGGGAACAACAAATTTGGCATGCAGAATCAGCCTCTAGTGAAGTCTGTTTAGTTGAGAGTTTTTTAAAACACTGCATGATTTAAGATCCAAGGTTGCTCTGAAAACCTAAGAACTGTGTGCTTTCAGGCAGCTAAAATACATTAGATATGCCTGTTTATATTGGATTCTTTATATTGGTATCCTAGCTCAAACTGCAGAAGAGCTTTGGTACATCATTCCTCCAGGACTGAAATGTCAGCTGCTGACACATTCTCGAATATCTCCTGTTTCTTTTTCAGAACACTGCTTGGTGATATCAAAGGGCACTTCCCAGTGGCAGCTTCTGCTAGTTGAGAAATTAGTAACCTGGAGATGCTCATAAGTCTCGGCTGCTTTGCTCAGAGATAGTAAACACTCCAGCAAAATTACACACCAGTGATACTCCCTACAGACACTCCAAGGCAGGTGCTGGAATTTCCTAACCCTGCAGCAAATACGCAGCTTGCTTCAACCTGTCTTGCTTATCTAACTCTGCTTTATCTCGCTGTTGCCATACTCTGACCTACAGATTTTTTCCTTTTTCTTTTCTTTTTTCCCCCATAATTTGCCTAATACCCTGTGTAGAAAGGGCTGATATTAAATCTCACTACAGGTGCTGTAATCATCAGGTCATTTGTGTATATTCTTAGGGTGATGCTGTCATCTAGCAGTGCTTTGTATTCTCTGTACACTTGGAGCGTTACAGAATTTCCACTCCTCGTTTTAAAATATGTTTTACCTCTTCCAACTTTTAGGCATCTCCTTTACTTTGACCCTTAGGTTTCCAGCCTTTGTTCAACTGGGTTTATATTATTTTGGTGTTGTTTAAAAGTAGGTTGAATGGTGAAAATGGCAGACATGAAGACTACCAACACCTGAGTCCGTACAACTGCACCAACACCTGAGTCCATACAGCTGCACCAACACCTGAGTCAGTACAACTGCACCAACACCTGAGTCCATACAACTGCACCAACACCTGAGTCAGTACAACTGCACCAACACCTGAGTCCATACAACTGCACCAACACCTGGATCAATACAACTGCACCAACACCTGAGTCAGTACAACTGCACCAACACCTGGATCAATACAACTGCACCAACACCTGAGTCAGTACAACTGCACCAACACCTGGATCAATACAACTGCACCAACACCTGAGTCAGTACAACTGCACCAACACCTGAGTCAGTACTACTGCACCAACACCTGAGTCTATACAACTGCACCAACACCTGAGTCCACACAACTGCACCAACACCTGAGTCAGTACAACTGCACCAACACCTGAGTCAGTACAACTGCACCAACACCTGAGTCCATACAACTGCACCAACACCTGGATCAATACAACTGCACCAACACCTGAGTCAGTACAACTGCACCAACACCTGGATCAATACAACTGCACCAACACCTGAGTCAGTACAACTGCACCAACACCTGGATCAATACAACTGCACCAACACCTGAGTCAGTACAACTGCACCAACACCTGAGTCAGTACTACTGCACCAACACCTGAGTCTATACAACTGCACCAACACCTGAGTCCACACAACTGCACCAACACCTGAGTCAGTACAACTGCACCAACACCTGAGTCAGTACAACTGCACCAACACCTGAGTCCATACAACTGCACCAACACCTGGATCAATACAACTGCACCAACACCTGAGTCAGTACAACTGCACCAACACCTGGATCAATACAACTGCACCAACACCTGAGTCAGTACAACTGCACCAACACCTGGATCAATACAACTGCACCAACACCTGAGTCAGTACAACTGCACCAACACCTGAGTCAGTACTACTGCACCAACACCTGAGTCTATACAACTGCACCAACACCTGAGTCCACACAACTGCACCAACACCTGAGTCAGTACAACTGCACCAACACCTGAGTCAGTACAACTGCACCAACACCTGAGTCCATACAACTGCACCAACACCTGGATCAATACAACTGCACCAACACCTGAGTCAGTACAACTGCACCAAC
Source organism: Melanerpes formicivorus (assembly GCF_026170545.1). Taxonomy (NCBI): domain Eukaryota; kingdom Metazoa; phylum Chordata; class Aves; order Piciformes; family Picidae; genus Melanerpes; species Melanerpes formicivorus. Next base: position 11,842,632 of record NW_027142377.1, read on the forward strand.
ACCTGGATCAATACAACTGCACCAACACCTGAGTCAGTACAACTGCACCAACACCTGGATCAATACAACTGCACCAACACCTGAGTCAGTACAACTGCACCAACACCTGAGTCAGTACTACTGCACCAACACCTGAGTCTATACAACTGCACCAACACCTGAGTCCACACAACTGCACCAACACCTGAGTCAGTACAACTGCACCAACACCTGAGTCCATACAACTGCACCAACACCTGGATCAATACAACTGCACCAACACCTGAGTCAGTACAACTGCACCAACACCTGGATCAATACAACTGCACCAACACCTGAGTCAGTACAACTGCACCAACACCTGGATCAATACAACTGCACCAACACCTGAGTCAGTACAACTGCACCAACACCTGAGTCAGTACTACTGCACCAACACCTGAGTCTATACAACTGCACCAACACCTGAGTCCACACAACTGCACCAACACCTGAGTCCATACAGCTGCACCAACACCTGAGTCAGTACAACTACACCAACACCTGGATCAATACAACTGCACCAACACCTGAGTCAGTACAACTGCACCAACACCTGGATCAATACAACTGTCCATGGTTAAAAAAGAGAAAATGCTTTTCCCATAGAGCAGGAGGATTTTGGACTTCAGACATCATTTATCCAATTCTTCAGGGATTTTGATTGCTGCAACCTCTTTCTGTAGCAGCCATTCTGACTTGGAGATGGATGTAGATTATATGTATATGCCATGCACTATAAATCAAAGCAAAAAAAAAAGGTTTAAGCTGTATATATTTAAAGCTATGCAATAAAACATAACAGGGGTTGGTAAGAGCTTATATTTTGTAAATGGTGGCCCAGGAAGACCATTTTCACCCAATGATAATGAGTGTTGACTATTGATACTGAATATTAGGGCAGAGTTAAGGTTGTTGCCTATAAAGCCAACACAAAGATTAAAGCTGTGTCGATACCCCAAGTGTTTGTTTTTTCAGGGAAATCTTCAGCTCACTAAGTAAAATCTTCATGGGATTATTTTCATATTATTTGGCTGGAGCTTATGAAAAGAGACTTGGTTTATTTTATGGATTTACATACAATTTAATTAAAATAATTATTTTATTATTCACCCAGTAGATCATATTGAACCACAGGAGAAATATTAGTTTTCTTGCTGCTCCTTTTATTCCAGAGGAGTAAGTGTGATTTACTATCCTTGAGAAATGAATTGAAGTTGTTTTCAGTTAAGTTTTCAGCTTGCAGGAGGAACAATGAAGGTGTTTAGGTGTTTAATAATAATAATAATAATAAACCAGGTTGGAAGATACCTTCAGGATCATCGTGTCCAACCCATCAACCAATCCAACCCACCTAAACAACTAACCCATGGCACCAAGCACCCCATCAAGTCTCCTCCTGAACACCTCCAATGATGGTGACTCCACCACCTCCCCAGGCAGCCCATTCCAATGGGCAATCACTCTCTCTGTGTAAAACTTCCTCCTAACACCCAGCCTGAACCTCCCCTGGCACAGCCTGAGACTGTGTCCTCTTGTTCTGGTGCTGGCTGCCTGGGTATGTTTTGGGAAGGAGTCTGAAGAAAAAAAAGGAAAACATTTTCAAACACTGGAATAGGCTGCCCAGGGAAGTGGTGGAGTCACTGTCCCTGGAGGTATTCAAGCAATGTGTGGACATGGCACCATAGTTTAGTGGTCATGGTAGTCTTACAGTCATGGTTGGTCTCAGTGATCTTAGAGATCTTTTCCAACTGAAACAATGTTATCATTCTATGATTTATCATTAAGCTGTGAAAAGTCTGCGTGGATTTAGTAAAACTGGGTGGACAACATTTGGATTTAGTAAAACTGGGTGGACAACATTTCCTTTGGAGCTGCTAGAAGCCATCACACCTAGCTTTGCTCATACAAGGGCTGCTGAGCCATTGGGCAAATAAATTGAGGATGTGAACACAATTTCGTTTTGCAGCTGTCCCTCAAATAAATGTTATCATTTGTTTAGCAGGTGTCTGAAAGGAAAGCATTTCATTTGGGTTCCAAAGGGACATTTTGTGTTGGATGGAACAATATATTTTTTTTTGGTCTTTTTAAAGGTTAAATAACCAAAAAAATGTATTCAAATTGATCTGAGTCTGCTTTATTTCTCAGTTTGGCAGCTAACTAGAAGTTCCTTGTTCATGGTGTATTCTGCAGACTATCACTTTCCAGGTGGATGCCAGTGGTAAAGGCATCCACAGGCTTGCAGTTATTTTGGACATATTTGCATAGCCCTGGTTATGTTTTGGGTTTTTAAATGGTTTTCCTCCCAAGAGTAGTCAGCATTAGCAAGTGATGTGAAGGTAAGAAGGTTTTAGTGCAATAGGAGTAGCAGCATAAGGAGCATCAGTCTGGGGGTAACTTGTGCTGGGACCACTGCAATTTAAGATTTCAGTAGCATAAAGAGCAAGCCTTATTTTCTGTCCACTGGGAAGAGAAAATGGGACAGCAAAAACGTTAGGAATATGGCAGAACATAGTGTGTGTTGAGAAGCAAGAGGACTAGAGGGAAGAGTCTGCTTCATGAGGTGAGCTTGATTAAATGAGTTGTATGAGGAGCATTCCTATTGCCATAGAAAAGCTTAATAAGTAGAGCAGGTACAACTTCCTGTGGGAGTGGAAAGTTGTGGGGTCAGAGGTTTGACAGGAGAGCTGAGGTTGTTGCAGGGTGCTGCTTGTGAATCCATATCAAAGAATCACCAAGGTTGGAAGAGACCTCAAAGATCATCTGTAGGGTTTTACTGTGCCACCACTGAGCCTGGTGGGATTTCAAAGTCTGCATCACTTCTTCGGATTTGTTTTACACCAAGTTGAAACATTGGCTGAGGAGAGACCTTGTCACTCTTTACAACTACCTGAAAGGAGACTGTAGTGAGGTGGGGGGCGGTCTCATCTCCGTAGAAAAGAAGTGGTAGGATGAGAGGAAATGGCCTTAAGTTGCACCAGGGGAGGTTTACTCTGGGTATTTGGCAAATAATTGTACTGAAAGGCTGGCTAAGCATTGGAACTGGCTGCCTGGGAAGTGGAGGAGTCAGCATCCCTGGAGATGTTCAAAAAGTGTGTAGACATGGCACTTTGAGATATTTCAGTGGGCACGTTAGTGTTGGGTTGACAGTTGGAATTTTCCAGCCTTAATGATTCTGTGTTTGACACGTGAGAACGTGAGCTCAGCGCTGCAGACGATGCTCCTGAGTGCGTCTCGATACAAGGAAGCACCTGCCCATGTGTTTAGGTCTCACTGGAGTTAAGGGAATTTGGGCTCAGGTTTAAAATTAAACATGTGCTTAGACTTGTTGTTGCTGAAAAGAAATGAGTGAGTGTTTGCTGAACTGGGGCCCAGAAGCAGTAGAGAAGCTCTTTTATGTTTTCTGTTCCTCTTTTAAAATTCCCTGTCCCTGCATTGTGTGAAGCCATGGTTCATTTCCATTATGAGAGAGGGGATGGTAGTTCAGTAGCCATACTGCACACCTTCAGCCCCATGAATCAAATGCTGAACTGAAATACTGAAATGAGCAAGGGGATGTCTTACTCCTTCCTAACCCCTGACTATATCATTAGGGTGATAATATTCTTCAAGCCCCAATTTATCACAAAGAAATGGTTTCATTGTTACCCAGTGAAGCCCCAATAACAATGCCTTAGTGTCTGAGGCTATAATGAGGAACTGGAGGATTTCAGTGGCAAAAGGGATTCATTGCTAGTCCATGACCTCATGGTGAAATCATTACAATGCAGTCAGAGGTATGAAGTTATTATGGGAAAACTTGTTTTACAGCAGGTCTGCAAGGAACTTTTTGACGTTGCCATTATGAAGCCATTAGAGTGTGAGGTTATGATGGCAAAATGGTTTCAATAAAGCCCTGTAATGGTTTAAAAACAGACTAAATGGTGTCACTGGAAGTTATTCTTCCTTCTCAAACCTAAAGGAATCAAGCAGACCTCTTTATACCAAAACAAGGGAAAAGTTAATGCATGACTTGATCAGAAGGAGAAACATTTTGATCTCTTGTGAACAGTCAGCTAAAATTTCTGCTGGAGTTACCTAGGAGGAAAATGATGGTTACTGAATTTCTGGGGTCTTCTCTAATTGAATAAATCAAAAGGGAATCTCATCCTCACATAACAGCTTACATTAAGCACCATCCTTCTGAATCCTCCTTCCTCTATTATAAATTAGTGTGTTGCAGTTTCTTGTTTGTCTTCTGGCTGTAGTGACTGATTTTCTTTTGCTCTGGTAAGGGTAGCTGTGGTATACCTCAAAATTAAACTAGAATTCCACTGCCACTCCCAGTCTAGGATTTTGAGTGTCCTCTGCAACTGACTGACAAAGTAAAGAGTGCATTTCAAAGCTGAGTAAAAATCCCCCTCCCTACGACTGACATCAGTAAGATGGTTGCTATATACCTGCTTTAAAATGTAGCCTAATCTAATCACCTGGCCTATCACCAGTGCTGGGAGGGAATAAAATGTCTATTTAAAGATTGGTTTGGATAATGCCACCTCATTTGGGTGGAACACCCAAATCTGTGGTGTTTCATTTTCAGTTAATAACTATATATTTGTTAGGTCAAAAGTTCACCTAGAGACAGTCTGATAGCAGAGGGACTTGGATCTGGGACTTCATGAAGGATGTGTTGTTTGAGTGCACTGGCCTTCAGGAGGGAACCATAGAACAGAATCATAGAATTGTGTGATTGGAAAACCCCTCTAAGATCATCAATGTTCTGGGACAGAAGAACAGAAAGCTTATCCCAAGCCCAAGAGCATTTGTGTTGGAATGAAATCTCCCTTCAAAATGTTCTAGGTTTGCCCAATCTGCATTAAAAAAAAGCAAAGAGTTGGGCAATATTTGCACATGCTTTAGCTAACGTGCTGGGCTGCTGTCATGGCTGTGAAACATGAGGAAGAATTCTTTTACCTTGAGAGCTGGTGGAGCACTGGGAATTTCAAACCACTTTTGTGGAGGCTCTCTTGACCCTCCTCATTCAGGATGCATGCACCATGACCTGGAGTCTGTCACAGAAGCCCATTCTTCTTATTATCAAGCCACACTGTCAGGGGTGAAACCCTATCAATTGGTGTGCCCTTGTTAATCTGGCATCCATATGTTCTAAGACAGCTTGAAGTACTATCATTGGGGCTTTATGCATTCTTGTTTCTGAAGACTGTCACCTTTGAGGATGCATTTTTGGTTAGGGGGGGCAGGATTCTCTTAAAGCACTGAAGAAGCTCATCTCTGTATAAACTAGGGTCAAAAGCAAGAGGTTTCCTCTTGAAAAGCCATCTCAGTGGTTCACACCAGTTTGAATTACACCTTCTGCACCTCTTTGCACAGACCATAAGTGCATGCTCAGTGTCCTTTTCTTCAGAACACACGCCATTTCTCTGCAGCAGAAAGTTAGATTAGCCAATGACAAATGAGCTACCTCCCAATTTCAGAAAAACTAGGAATTACTGATTGAAATTATTTGGGTATGATAAACCATGACTCAGTTTGTTGCCAAGTAAATATCATCAAACAAGTAAACCAATCTATTTTCTCTTCTGATATGTTGTATACCAGCAATAGATAAACTCTCCCACACTGGAGAAGCAAAGCCTCTGTGCAGTACTACAGAAACATGTAATATCCCAACACCAGGTGTCTCAAATTCTACCATCCTCATTCTTTTCAACTTCTTAATAAGTTCAAAACCTGTTTGACATCCTTGGAACAATACCATCAATCTCTCTTATCTCTGGTAATGAGGAGGTGATCCTGGAACAATGTATGAATTGGCTATCACAGGTTCTGTGGAGCATGTGGCAGAGAGACAGAATCACAGAACTGACCAGGTTGGAAAAGACCTCCAGGATCATCAAGCCCACCCTATCACCCAACACCATCTAATCAACTAAACCATGGCACCAAGTGCCTCATCCAGTCTTATTTTAAGGACTTCCAGGGACAGTGACTCCACCACCTCCCTGGGCAGCACACTCCAATGGCCAATCACTCTTTCCATGAAGAACTTCTTCCTAATACTCAGCCTAAAGTGCAAAATTGTTTTAGAATCATAGACTCACAGAATTGTTGGGGTTGGAGGGAACCTCAAGGATCATCCAATTCCAACAGCCCTGCCATGGGCAGGGACACCTCACACCAAATCAGGTTGCCCAGAGCCACATCCAGCCTGGCCTTAAAAACTCCTGTGGATGAGGTTTGTACCACCTCCCCGGGCAACCCATGCCAGTGTCTCCCCACCCTCCTGGGGAAGAGCTTCTTCCTAACATCCAACCTGAATTTATCCATTCTTTTTCTTTTTTTTTTCCACCCCCCTAGTCCTATCATTACCTAACACCCTGAGAAGTCTCTCACCTGCCCCTTTTCCCCCTCAAAACCCACAGCACCTGGGCTCTCTGGAGTCTCCCCAGGTGTGGCCACTTGGCCCTCCCCACCCACTCTCCTATTTAATCCCCTCAGGAAAGAGCAAAGCTCCAAGCTGAGCCCCTCGGGGCTGGAGGATCCTCCTCTCATCGCTGGTGAGTGCCCCTGGTGCACACTGGGTGATGGTGGTGGTGACTACAAAGGCCGGGGGGCCTGGTGGCCCCCCGGTTGTTAGGGCCAAGACTGATGATCGCTCCTATACCATCCACAGCTGCTGGCTGGGATTCCTTACTGGGGCTGAGCACCTCTGTGTAGTATCTTGGTTGGTGAGAGTCTTGCCCCTGGCTCTGGGATGGGTACAAAAATGGTGGTGGAGGAGCAGGAGCTGTTTACTCGTTTGATATTGTGCTAATTATGCTATTTTTACCTGGAGGTCCCTTGTGTCTGCTCTCATCATTCAATAAATCTCTGCTTTTGTGCCTCATTTACAGACCATTTCTTCCCTCTCAGTGCTTCTTTGCAGCAATAAGGAAGGAAAGGAGGAAAAAAAAAGGCAATAAAGCATATCTGGAAAATGCATTCACTTATCAATCAACTCTGAACAGGAAGCCTTCAGGAAGAGGGGCTGGTTGGAAAGTGAGAATCACTTCTTATGAATCACAAGACAAATGTCATAAAGAGCAGGCAGAAAAAGACTGCATCTTCTCCATTGTGGTTATGTGTCATGGTGGTAAATGCAGAGCAAAAAAATCAGTTCAAGCTGGCTTGGAAATCAAGTCACATAAAGAATCCCTGAGAAAGGGACATTGTGGCAAGTGAATACCCACCTTTCATTCAGAAACATAGAATTAACCAGGGTGGAAAAGACCTTCAAAATTGAGTGCAACCCTGCACCATCTAATCAAATAAACCATGGTACTAAGTGCCTCATCCAGTCCCATCTGAAATGCCTCCAGTGATGGTGACACCACCACCTCCCTGGGCAGCACATTCCAATGGGCAATTACTCTTTTGATGAAGAATTTCTTCCTAACATTCAGCCTAAACCTCCCCTGGTGCAGCTTGAGACTGTGTCCTCTTGTTCTGGTGCTGATTGTCTGGGAGAAGAGACCAACCCCCACCTGGCTGCAATCTCCCTTCAGGTGGTTGTAGACAGCAATAAGCCTGAGCCTCCTCTTCTCCAGGCTAAGCAAGCCCAGCTTCCTCAGACCTCTCCTCACAGGGCTGTGCTCCAAACCGCTCCCCATCTTTGTTGCCCTTCTCTGGACTCGTTCCAGCATCTCAACATCTTTCCTAACCTGAGGAGCCCAGAACTGGACACAGGACTCAAGGTGTGGCTTAACCAGTGCAGTGTACAGGGGCAGAATGACCTCCCTGCTCCTGCTGGCCACATGATTCCTGATATAGGACAGGATTCCATTGGCCTTCTTGGCCACCTGGGCACACTGCTGGCTCATGTTCAGCCTACTATCAACCAGTACCCCCAGGTCCCTTTCTTTCTGGCCACTCTGCAGCCACTCTGACCCCAGCCTGTAGCACTCCCTGGGGTTGTTGTGGCCAATGTGTAGAACCCAGCACCCAGATGTGTTAAAACTCACTTCAGACAGCTCTGAGCAAGTCTGTATAGTTCCAGCTTAGGTCTTTTATCATAATTATTGTTACTTAAAAGTAACTTTAGGGAGCTGATTATGTCTGGCTCTCACAGAATCATTTGGGTTGAAAAAGGTCTTTAAGATCATTGAGTCCAACCATTCTCTACTAAGTCTGGGGTTAAACCAAGTCTCTCAGCACTACATCTCTGAAGCTTTTCAATGCCTCCAGGAATGGGTATTCAGCTGCCTCCCAGGGGAGCCTGGTCCATGCTTTGAGAACCCTTTCAGTCAAGATGTTTCTTCTAATATCCAACCTAAACTTCCTTTGCTGCAGCTTAAGACCATTTCCTCTTGTCCTGTCACTTGTTATTAGGAAGAAGAGACCAACACCCCCACCTCACTCCTCTCAGGGAGTTGTAGAAAGCCAGAAGGTCTTCCTTCAGCCTCCTTTTTCTCCAGACTAAACAACCCTAATTCTCTCAACTGCTCCTCATAAGACCTGTTCTGCAGATCAACTTTGTTGCCCTTCTCTGCATACACACCTCAAAGTCTTTCTTGTAGTGAGGAGCCCAAAACTGAACCCAGTATCAGCACTCGACTCTCTCTAACATGCACCTTGGATACACTTTCCTGTCTGTCCTGCAATCCTACTGGAATGATGGATTTTTACTTGGTGAACCACAGATTGCCTTTGTCTTAGACAACTGAGTTTGTGGTGAGGCATGCAGGTGGTGGTGACCATCCCCATTCTGTTATAACATGCATGATCAGGACAAAGTGGCACACCAAAGTGTTAGGAGGTGTGTTGGGTCACCACGATTTAAGACATGCTTTAGCCATATGTATAGAAAGTTTAAAGACTTATTTAATGAAAGCTGGGCATTACACACTCTCTTTGTACTCTTCTTACGTAGTTGTAATGTTAGCACACGAGTACGTCGTTCAGTGACAGCTGGTGTTTGAAGCTGCCATTTGTGGCTCATCTGCAGTAGGATCATTTTTATTTTCCTTTCAGTTCCCAAGTAACAGCAGCTAAAAGAAACACAAAAGTGAAGCAAAGGGAAACACAAAAGTGAAGCAAAGGGAAACACAAAAGTGAAGCAAAGACTACCTCCAAGACCCAGCCACCCCCCTCCAACCAACAATAACAAAACCAACCCAACCCAGTGAACACACAAGTTGTAGCTTACAACAAGCACAGGGGGAGAATCCTTTTTTCAAACATGGTAATGACCTTCAGCCGCTTGGCATTTGGTTAAGGAAAAAGCAAAATCTTTGGTGAACGTAGGTCTTTGTTGTTTTGGAAAGCATCCTGAAAATGGAGTAAGTGCAGCACGGTGTTAATGCTGTCAGCAGCCTTTAGGGGAGAGGAATAGGATACTCTGGATTGTTAGAGCCATCACCATCCATCACTCACATGATAGACATCATGTGTGACACACAACTTTCCTATCACGCACATCTTAATGTCACATCCTGATCTTGCATGAATCAAATGTTTCCTTAGCTATTTTCCTGGCCATGTTGCACCCTTTTGAAAGAGTGCTTCTAAAGCATTTGCAATTTAAATTAGCAAGGGCACACAAAACCCCCAAACCAAGCCCTTTTGGTGATACACTCCTCTCCAGTGCTTTGGGCTTACAGTATGGCAAGGATTCAGAAGCACACCTCTCTGACACTAAATTTATATTGAAATGGGTTTAAATACATGAGCATTTTCTCATGCTGCACATTACTGCTCCAATTTAGCTAATTCTTCTCTGGATATTTGTTTGTTTAGAGGACAGCTGGATTATAGAGATGCTTCAGAAAGTCTTTATTTCATAGCACAGTTGTATCTGCCTGGTTTTTTCTCAGTTTTCTAATCTTTCTCTTCCCAGAGGGAGTGCCCTCTAGGAAACCAGGGCAGCAAATACTCTCCCAGGGAACCAGCTCTGTACAAATTCTGTGAAAGGATGTATCACATAGGGAATTCAGGATCCATGGCTGCATAATGCATTCAGAACTGAGCTTTAAATTGAAGTCAATAAAAAAATTAAATGATCAGAGACTACCTTTGGGGGTGCAGGATATCTAAGCAGCAGGAGGAGGGAAGTCATTCTGCCCCTGCACTCAGTGTCTCCCAAAACTTGAACACAAACCTACATAGTGTCACAGATTTGTCAGCTCTAGGGGCAAACCTCAGCTCATATACCTTGGCAGAAGAATCATAGAGTGGCTTGAGTTGAAGATCATCTAGTTACAATTACCCCTGCCACGGGTAGGGACACCTCCTACTAGACCAGGTTGCTCAAAGCCTTGTCAGTCTGGTCTTAAACACTGCGAGACATCCACAACCTCTCTGCACAACATATTGCAGTGTCTCACCACCCTCACAGTGAAAAAAACCTTAGTTTAGTTTACAAAAACTGAGAAATACAAGCTGCTATAGCATAATGCAGATACCACATATTCACATGGATTAAAAAAAATAAAGCATTTAATGGAGAGAAAATTCATCAATGGCTATTAAATAATGCAGAGGGAATGCTGCTAGTTCAGGAGATTCATGCATCACAGGCTGTCAGGAGCTAAGAGAGTGTGCTTGGCAAGGACTATTAACTGCCTTTTCATGCTTCTTTCTAACCCTTTGCTGCTGGCAGTCAGGCAGAATATTAGGCTAGATGGACTAGACTCAGACAGGGCATTCTTAATGTCATGGTCCTGAGCAGCAGTAGTTAATACAGAGACCATCAATACAGTGGTAGTGATACATAATCATAGATGAAAAAATGGTGGGAGTTGAAAGGGATGTCCCCAGGTTCACCTAGAGTAGGTTGCACACAACTGTGTCCCGATGGGGTTCAGAAGTCTCCAGGGAAGGAGACAACACAGCCTCCGTGGGCATCCTGGTCCAGTGCTCTGGCAGCCTCAAAGGAAAAACATTTTCCTTGTGTTGAAGTGAAGCCTCCTTCAATCTTGTTTGTGTCCATTGCTCCCTTTCTTGTTGCTGGGCACCACTGAAAAGAGCCCAGCTGCTGTTTAGGTAATGATAAGATGCCCTCTCTGTCTGCTATTCTCCAGGCTAACCAGCCCCAGGTTTCTCAGCCTCTCCCCTTAATAAAGATGCTCCCATCTCCTCATCATCTTTGTGGCCTTCCGTTGTACTCTCTCCGGTAGCTCCCTCTCTCTCTTCTGAGCCAAAGAGCCCAGAACTGAACCCAGTAGTCCAGGTGTGGCCTCAGCAGGGCAGAGAAGAGGTGAAAGAATACCTCCCTCAACCTCTGATCCTCTTCCCATACTGATATTTTTGCATTTGCTAGCGTTGCAGTTCATCTGACAGCTCCCCTGATGGAAAATGGAGACCCTTCCAAAGCCTCTGCCGCAGGGTTAGTGAAGGTGGTGTCATCCTGAAACTCTGCCTTTATCAACAGCCTCATACAGGTTGTCTACATGTCTGTTGAGCAGTACAGCCTCTGTTGTAGCTCCCTGGGAGACCACCCCAGTAAATTCCTCCAATGTCTAACTGTTCTTTTATTCCAGACAGTTTTTCACCATCATTTTGAGAAAAATTTGCATATGCAAATGCTTTCCCTTGTCACGTGTGGCAGTTCAGGTTCTTTGAGTCTTTGCAAATGGCTATCTCCAGATCTGGTTTTATCAGTTTGTTCCACACATGTGTTACCCCTTCAAGAGATTTTAAAGGATTTGTGAGGCAAGTGCTGGGTCCTGTCCTTTGATCACAACAACCCCAAGCAACAGTACAGGCTTGGGGAAGAGTGGCTGGAAAGTTGCCTGACAGAAAACGCCCTAGGGGGTGTTGGTTTATAACCAGCTGAACATGAGCCAGCACTGTGGTTGGGTGGCCAAGAATGCCAGCAGCATCCTGGCTTGTATCAGGAATAGTGTGACCAGCAGGACCAAGGAAGTGATTGTCCTTTGTGCTCAGCACTAGTGAGGCCATGCCTTGACTTTTGGGTTCAGTTTTGGGACCCTCACTACAAGAAGGGAATTGAGGTGCTGGAGCACCTCTGTTGTCCAGAAGACAACAAAGCTGGTGAGAAGGGTGTGGAGAACAGGTCTTGTGAGAAGTGGCTGAGGGAACTGTGATTGTTTAGTCTGGAGAAGGGGAGTATGATGGGAGACATCCTTGCTCTGAATAATTAAAGCCGATGACTGTGGTAAGTTTTGGACCAGTGTGCAGTACCTACTGCAGCTCCCCTGTACCCATCCAACCCTACAAACACTGTGATAAGCAAAGACAGCTGTGAGACAGATTGCATTGGGTTGTGAGGAACCCTCAAAGGTTGCCCTGTCCAAGCCACCTGCAGTGAGCAGGGAAACCTCCAATGAGGCTGCCCAGGGCCTGACACATCTTCAGGTGTAGACTGATAATCTTCAGCAGGCCCTGTGCCAGCCCTGCATGTGATGTAGCACGTGGACGTGGTGCGTGTGGTGAATATTGAAATCACATTTACAAGCTGCATGTAGTTTGGGAGCTATAAGCTCTTCATCCTTCTTGTGAAGGTAAGCCTTTTTGTCCTTCCTTCTGCAAACCTGGTGCTTCTGCCTCTGGCCATTACTCCTACAGAACAGTAGCAGGTTTTAACCCTTTGAAGTGTAGAGGATGTTGTGAGTCTTGTACTCATGAATCCATTACTGGATTGCCCCCTGTCTGGGACTATTCCCTGGCACACAAAAATTAGGACGTTTTAGGAGACTGTGAGATTCCTGTATCAAGGAACATCTTTTATGGGTAATTGGGTATCACTTACTGAACATAATTACAAATACATCTGTGTTGTAACATCCTCTACTCCATCCTTTTGAACTTGCCTGCATCACACATATCTATTACTTTATAATGTGGTGGGTTGAAGTTTCCTCCCCAGCATTACCCTTGCCAGTTAGAAGCAAATGGAAAGCTGTACTTACAAGCAAAACCTGCACTCCACAATTGGAATGCAATAAATATGTACAAAATGATTTACAATATTGTACAGGTATTTATAATTAACAAACAACATGAAAACACTCCTGGTCAGAGACCAGGGAAGCTGTCCCCTTCCCCTCCTGTCCCAAGAGAGCAGAGGAGCAAAGAGGAAAGCAGTGGGTTAGACTTAACTAAACAACGCGGCCAAGGTTAGCCAACAAGCAGGTTAGTCTCTCCCGAGTGAAGCAAGTGCCAGAGATCAGGGAAAGAAGAAAGAATTGTTCAGGTACAGCCTGTTTCATGGCAGATATTTACCCAATGAATTTGTTTAGAATAAGCTTTTGTTTTCCTTTTTATACCCAGTAGTGATTTATTTGTATTTTTCTACTTTTCTGCTCAAAATCTGTACCTGAATTTTAAAGGCATAGCCTCAAACCACCACAATTCTTTCTGCTAATGCAAAGAGTCTTCTCCTATCTTGCATTAGACTCACATATTCATTCACTACTTGAGAAAACAGGGAGACAGGAAGGGAGGGATGGAGTAAGAGAGCTGGCTGATGTAATGTTAGAGGATATAGGTGCCAGTAACGGGCAAAGAGCTTGAAAAATGGCCAGATACTGCCAAGCCCACAGAGCATGTTGTCAAGAGGGCTAACAGTATAATAAATCAACCTGTCTAGTGTCAAGGGTCAGGTAGTTTGATGTTCAAAGCTATTTGCCGAGCTTGATCCACCCAGGCATATATCCTATTCATTTCTGAGCCATTAGCACTCTTGCCATTCTAGAAGCACCCTCAAGAAGTGCCTGCCCTGCGTTGTTTTGGGCTTTAAGTCAAGATCCCAAAGGGGAAATGTGTCTGGAAAAAGGGAATCCGCTGGTGCCTAGTTTCAGGTTGCTATGCTTCTCCTGTAATTGCTTTACTATTTGTCAGCAGTACTGAGAAAAGGATGGAAAACTGCTTGTCAGATGGGCTTTTCCTGTGCCTTTCCTAAAGGTCAGTGATACTTAACCTGTTCCAACAGATGAGCTGTATGGATCCACGGGGGCCCAGGCCCATCCTCTCACTGTTCACCCTTTAGATATTGATAAGCATTGATAAGATGCCCTTTCAGTTTTCTGTTTTCCAGGCTAAGGAAAACCAGGTGTCAGCCTCCCGTCATAAGAGAGGTGCTCCAGTCCCCTCAATGTCTTCATGGCACTTTGTTGGACTCTCTCCTTGGTTCCTCAGCTTCTCTTGAGGCAGCTTCATATTGCAGTTTCCTCTTCTCTGGCATTTCCCAACACTGTGAAAGTTCCCTCCTACCTTTTCCCCTGCCCCACTTGCTGTTTGTGGCAGGCTGCACTGTCAACATCCTGATATTTTGGATGCTATATAAATTAGTGCCCAAAGTATTGGAATTAAAATGTCACAGGTGAAGTTGTGCTAAAAGAGGCAACTGTGCTACTGAGGCAAATCAAAATGCAAGACAAAAGACAAAACCCAGATTTGATCAATTGGTGGCCATGAGTACATAGCTAAGATTTGATACACACATTCTTTTCTTCAGATTATGATGCCAAAGATGCTGTCAATGTTAAATGCCTCTGACAAATCCTAGCCCTCTATTCCAAAAGGAAACGGTGCAAAGCTGAGGCATTAGCACAGGGAATATTGCTCTCTTTGCAGCAGTTTTAAGAAATACCAGTTTTTAAGAAATGTAGTAATGAAAATGTAATAATAGAGCGTAAAACCAGAGCAAGGCAACAAACATTGAAGGCAGAGGGCAGGAAGGACCACTGAATGTAAACATAAAATAGATCCTTTGTCTGTAGCAGTTCCCAGAACAAAAAAATATACAGAATGAAAGGAGTTGGAAGGGACCTCAGGAGATCATCTAGCCCCACACCTTCACCAGAGCAGGGTCACCTAGAGCAGATTGCGCAGCAGTGTGTCCAGGCAGCTTTTGAATGACTCCAGAGATAGAAACCCCACAGTCTGTCTGGGCAGCTTGTACCAGTGCTTTACAACTCTCAGTGTAAAGTTTTCCTCATGTTTAGATGGAGTTTCCCATGTTGCAGTTTGTGCCTGTTATCTCTTGTCCTGTTGCTGGGCACCATTGAAAGAAGACTGGCCCCATCCTCCTGACACCCACCCTGGAAGTATTTATAAGCATTGAGAAGGTCTTCCTTCAGTCTTTTCTTCTGTTCCTGTGTGATTTACTTTAGGTGATCCTGCTTTGGCAGAGGGATTGGACTCGATGGTCTCCAGAGTCCCTTCCAAATCCCAGCATTCTGTGATTCTGTGAAAACAAACCACCTGCACTCCTGCCCAGCAGGAGAAGAAGCAGGATGGGGATTAAAGCAGATTTCTGCCCTTCTCCCAACATGCCCTTCTGTCCCACAAGAAAAGTGCCTCCAATTTCCACAGGGATCTGACCCAGCATGTGGAGAAAAAGGGACATCTGTATGTCTGTACCTCTGTGGTCTCGGGAAGCAATGAGCTCTGCTGCTCCACTGTGGTTGCATCCACACTTGTCTGATGCACAGGTCTTCTGTTCACTGCCTGATCTTCAAGTGGCCTTGCTAAAAGCACTCCCTGCCATTTCTACAGAGATAAATCTAACTAAAACACTGGGAAGCAGACGTGCTTCTCTGCTTGAAGGTGAACACTTGACCTGGAGATCTCAGAGGTTTATTGAAACAGATGGTGCTAGGTTTCCAGGCACGGAGCTGCAGCTCCTGAAGCACTGCAGTGCTGCACAATCCCAACACCCTGTGGTGCCTGGTCCTGGAACACAGATTCACAAGGTCCTTGTTTGTGGCTGTAGGAGCTGGGGGAGGCTGGTGCTGCAATCAACAGGCTCACTGAGCTGGGCTTCATGAAGAGCAGCAGGAACAGAAGTGTATTTGAAGAGTCCCATTTGTCCAGAGCTTGAGGAAATGAGTTATGACCTCTGGAGATCATCTAGTGTTTGAACGAGATGCTCTCCAGAGGTCCCTGTTGAAGCCCTACCATTCCATAATAGACTCCTCTCCTGGATACAAGTATCTAGGACTTCTCAGTGACAGAATTTAACTTGTCTCAGCCTAAAGATTGGGAAACAGAAAAAACAATGAGATTAAGCAGTAAAGGACGGGAAATTGTAAGGTTGGTGGAGATTTTGAGAAATGAAGTATTTTTATATGCCAGTTTCTCTCACTTAAAAGTTTAGAACAAGTTTAAACTCTGATGAAGTAGCTAACGCCCCTGAAATCTCAAAAGGATATCTAGAATGTAAAAGTCTTGGTGCATGTTGATTCACCACACAGTCTGCTTCCACGGGATAATGTCTAGAAAATATTAGTGGTAGGTTTTATTTTCTTTCTCCTCTGACTAGAAATGATTTTTAATGGATGGGAAGTGTTTTTCCCTGAATCTTTCATCACAAAGCAGATGTTTCTGTTGGCTACAGTTTCCAAGGCAGTGAAAGTCCACATCGGAGGAACCCACAGCATTCTAGCCCTCCAGCTTCTGAACTGGTTGCAACCTGTGCATGGTGTGTGGAGGAAGACCGTATGGCTGGGGTGGCGATGAAGGTGCAGCTTTTCTGAGCATGATATTTATGTTTCATGGCAGCTTTTGTGATGTCCACATTGCTTGCAGTTGGCATGGGAACAAAACCAGAACCTCTTGAATGTTTTTCTGATATGATTGGTCGGAGATGACAAATCTTGGGGTTTCATACTGGCTTGTGTGCTTTAGTGACCAATAGCCTGGAACCATGAACACCTCCCTGATTAAACTGCCACCTAAACAGACATATTTTCTGAAGAAGGTTTTGGCTCTGATAAAACAGTGTGTTTCAAAGAGATTTAATGTAATGGAGATGTACTGACCAGCTCCAGATGCATACTTTTGGTATGCATACCTTCGATTGCCTCTAAAGAATCACCTAGTGGACAGAGAGGATTTGCTCAAACCAATTATATTTTACCTCTGTTTGGTTTCAAACCATTTGTGACCATCCAAGATCACGCTTTGGTGAAAGAAACAGATGTGGTCCAAATTGCAGAAAGGAACTAAATTGTTCAAGACAGATAGATTTATATGTTTGTGTTGTGGTGAAAGTTAATATTATGCTGCTAGAGCATTCTGTCCACATCTATGGCAAATAAAGAAGAGAGAATTATAGGATATTAGATTCTGCGGAGCAATGTGACCAGTGAGGTAGAACATGATCCACAATTGCTAAGTAACAACCTGATAATACACCATCAATTCTGAATGATACCGATCCAGGATGGTGCTACATAATCTAAGCAATTGCTTCAAACCATTCAGCAGAGTTCCGAGATCTACTGTATTGAAAGCAGCAGAAAGATCTATCAGTAGCAGCACTGTAATTTAACCTGAATCAGCAGCTGGTGATAAATCATCTGTGACCTTAAGTAAAGCAATCCCAGAACCATGGTAACTCCCTGAAGCCAGACTGAAACTTCTCATATAATCCATTCGCAGATAAAACTGCTGGTAGTGAAAGGGCAACCACTTGCTTCATCTCTCCCTTCCTCACATCCCAACAAAGAGCACTAGTACGGTTACCGCCAGGTAGAAGAGAGATCTGCAGTGTAATAGAGGCAAAGCTTTCACTGCTAATAAAGACATGCTGCAAGTTTCAGCAAATCAGGAGATTTGCAGAAAGCAAAAAGTCATTAACCCTCTTAGTTATAAATGAAACAAAGCGCTGAAAGACTGTCCGCGAGCAGCCATATGGGCCAAGAGTCCAAAGCAGAAGTAATGGAGCGTGATTGCATTCCCAACAGTGTGATCCCAGCAAGAAGCAGATCCAAATATATAACCCTTGCAGCTACGGGTGCTGGCAGCATAATTACCAACCGCGGCGCGGAGCAGTCACTGCTGATTAGAAATTCACTCTGTACTCACTGAATTCCTCACAGGAGGCAGCTGAAGGATTGTGCACTAGGAGTGATTTGTGGTGCAAAATGTGATCAATACAGCAAAATAAGGCTTCAGGCCGGGTTTGCCTCATTAATAACAGGACAAGAAAAAGTAGATCTGGCTGGATCAAAAGCAATGTGCTAAGGCTCCACAACAGCTCAGTGCTTCAGGAGGCTAATTTCTAGACTAAATAGTCTTTGAAATAATTCCTCATTAAGAGCTGCTGTCTTCACTTTAGTCAAGTTGTGTGATCACCAAGGCAGGTAAAGAAAAGCACAGAAAACTGAGGGCAAGCCAGGAGCTTCACAGACTGATCACATTTTTAGATGGAAGGAAACAAGAGGAACAAAACATCATGATTTGTCCAAGATGATGAGGCAAATAAAACCTGTCTGAAGTACTGAGCTTGGACGGTTGTGGCCAGTGGCACGGAATCTGGTTGGAGGTCCATAACAAGTGGTGTTCCCCAGTGGTCAGTAATGGATCCAGTCCTGTTCAATATGTTCATCAGTGACCTGGACAAAGGGACAGAGTGGGCCTTCAGCAAGGTTGCTGATGACACAAAACTGGGAGGAGTGGCTGACACTCCATCAGGATGTGCTGCCATTCAGCCAGCCCTGGACGGGCTGGACAGTTGGGTAGGGTGTAAGTATATGAAGTTCAACAAGGGCGAGCATAGAGTCCTGTGCCTGGGGAGGAATAACCCCCTGCAACAGTACAGGTGAGGGCCTGACCTGCTGAAAAGCAGATCTGTGGAAAAAGGTGTGAGGGTCCTGGTGGACATGCTCACCGTGAGCCAGCAATGTGCCCTTGTGGACAAGAAGCCAATGGCTTCTGGGAGCATGAAGAAGCCAGCAGGTTGTGGGAGGTTCTCCTCCCCTTCTAACTCTGCCCTGGTCAGGCAGTTCTGGGCTCCTCAGTTCAAGGACAGGGAACTGCTTGACATGGTACAGCAAAGGGCTACAAAGGGAGTAGAACATATGTTTTATGAAGATAGTCTGAGGGAGTTGGGGCTTTTTAACCTGGAGAAGAGACAACTGAAGGGAGACCTTCTCAGTGCTTAAAATACTTCAAGGGTGGGTGTCAGGAGGATGGGGCCAGTCTTCCTTTAATGGCACCTAGTGACAGGGCAAGAAGTAACAGGCACAAACTTTAACATAGAAAATTCCATCTAAACATGAGGAGGAACTTTGTGTTGAGGGCAGTGGAGCAATGGAACAGGCTGCCCCAAGAGGTGGTGAAATCTCCTTCTCTAGCCTGGACACCATTCTGTGCAATCTACTCTAGGTGAAGCTGCTCTGGTGGGGGTGTTGGACTAGGTGATCTGCAGTGGTCCTGTCCAACCACCACCACTTTGTGATAAATTTTATGAGAACAATAAGATGAATCTTGATTCTCTTGTTTTGCCTGGTTGTCTTGAAAGAGTTTGGTGAGTTGGTCAGAACACTGAGTAATCCTGGTAGAAGTTCATCTGAAATGTACAAGCAAAATTGCAGTTTTGGTATCCCTATCAAACAAGTGCAGATATCAACACAGGACTAACTCAACTCTTCCTTTAATACAGGTAATCTTCTACAAGCCTCATTAGAATTCACTTTATCTAGTTGGTTGCCCAAATAGTTTCAGTAGTTCACTGGCAGTCTTAGAGTAGCATTGAAGCAAAAGACCCACCCACTTCTCCTGTTAAACATAGTGGAAATGCAGCAAAGAGCCATCCTGTGTGGCCTGATGTAGATGCCCCTGCTCTGCCAACAGGATTGGAGCTTCCAATCCCCATTGTTCTGTGACTCTGTAATAAAGGAAAATTCCACTGCTCCTGAAGAATCACCAACTTTATGCTGACTGCATCTTTTCATGGTCTGGATCTGGGACTCTGTTAGTGCTCAATAAATAATAATGGTGACACCCAAAGTGCACAATGCACATGAAGCTCCCGGTACTGCCAGTGCAAGTTCTTGGTGTGGAGTGATGGCAGGAGGCTCCTGTGACAGAGATGAATTTTCCATTATGACAAAATGAATAAGACCTGCTTCAGTCAACAGAATTCACAGCAACAGCAGACATTTCCTCAGGGGCTCAGTGAAAGATGCTCAGCCTGGCTAGTTGAAAGCAAACTGGGTGGGAAGCAGTGAGGCAGCCTTTGGGTAGCCACAAAACCAGTTTGACCTGAGGTAGAGTTTTCCTGCTATGAAAACCACCATGAAATGATATCCATATTAAATCTGTGTCATCTGGAAATCATCACTTTCTCAGCACATCATGGGGGAAACTCCTACTTATTTTTTTTCCCTCTGAAGGTAAAGGATGCAATTAATATTGGAGGGGAAGAAGTAAGGATGTAGATGCACTGAACTACCTCTTGAAAACCACCTTTTACTTAGACTAGAAAAAGGAAAACTGCAATGCTGTTTTGGTAAACAACAGAACACCACAGAAGTTTGGACAACGAGCCAGATCATTCAGCTGGATGTTTTTCTTCAAGGATTTTATATAAAAATATGGAGAAAAGGAGCAGATGAGAAGCCAGCTTTGTGCAAGACGGGCAGCTAAGCACCACAGGGGTGCACAGAGCACGCTCATGTAGTGCGGTCTTGAGAAAAGAAAGAAAAACAAGAGGAAGGAAAGCTTTTGGCAAGGGGCTGGCTGAAAAGACCAGAATTTGTGAGCCAAGAAAAACTCTCTCTGCTCTTTTGGCATCAATTTTATTGGGGAAAAGGGATGTTTTCTGTAAATATGGTGCCTGATTTTGTTACCAGCTTCTTCTAGAAAGCTGCATGCTTTGCTTGATTATTTCAGCCAAAAGGAGTAGCACTTTCTACCATTTTCTTAGGTGATCAATGAAGAAAAAAAGATAAGAAATAGCAAGAACTCAACTACTTTTTTATGTTTAATAAACTGTTGCTAAGAGAACAAGTGTATTTCCAGGATCAAACCCATAATTATTAGAGCAAATGCCTTAGAAAAACAAGGGGAAAGGATGAATTTGGAAAGGGGAATACATAAGCTTTGGTATTTACATTATATAAATTATCCTAGCCTCAAATCATATCTCAGGTGATTAAAAGAATAAAGTAAACCATCATCTACTTAAGTGAAAAATCAAACCCAAACCTATTCAAAAGCAAGAGGTAGGACAAATCTCCCCTATCAGTGTGATAAAACTTACCAGAAAACATTCCTATTTTGTTGTTGCTGGGGTTTTTTGTTTGTTGGTTTGGGTTTTGTTGTTGTCGTTGCTGGGTTGGTTGGTTTGGTTTTGTTTTTTTCCACATCCAAGTATTAGAAGCCATCAGCATCCTGGCCTGGATCAGTAATAGTGTGACCAGCAGGACCTGGGAAGTGGTTTTTCTCCTGTACTTGGTACTGGTGAGGCCATACTTTGAGTCCTGGGTTCAGTTTTCGGACCCTCACTATAAGAGAGATATTGAAGTGCTGGAGCAGGTAACAAGAAAGGCAATGGTGAAGGAGTTTTCTGAGGAGCACCTAAGGGAACTGGAGTTGTTTTTTTCTGGAGATGTGGAGGCTGAGAGAAGACCTTTTGGCTCTCTACAGCTCCCTGAAAGGAGGTGGTAGTGAGGGGAATGTTCTCTCTTCTCACTAGTAACAAGTGATAGGACAAGAGGAAACAGTCTCGAGTTGCACTGTGGAAGGTTTAGGTTGGGCATGAGAAGAAACTGTGAGTGAAAGGTTTCTCAAAGACTGGAATAAGCTCCCCAGGGAGGTTGTGGAGTTCCCACTCCTGCAGGTGTTTCAAAGATGGAGAGATGTGGTGCTGAGGTATGTGGGTTAGCACTAGAGTTGGTGGAGCTGGATAATGGCTATGCTTAATGATCTTAAAGGTCTTTTCCAACAGAAACGATTCTACGATTGTGTGGTTCCATGATTCTATTATACAGGTAGTGCACAGTGGAGGGTCAGGAGTATAATCCCCCTTGTTTTATAATAACCATTTTTGGATGTGCAGAGCTGAGATATCTATCTAGTAAATGTACATTTCAAACTGCTTTCAATGCAAATTGTGCTCTCAATGCCCCAAGTGGTGCTTCAAAACGTTGGCCTGGATTTCTGTAAGAGCTACTAGGAAATTTACTTCTATTTAATAATATTCTCAGCTTTTACTGCTCCAGAAAGTAACCCCAACAATTTGTTTTACTTGTATCACAACTTTTACTTGGCACAGTGCAAAGAGTGTAAATATTTCTTGAGTTACTTATTGGTGCAAATGGAAATGTGAAAGAATTTATTGCTGAAACAAAAGTGCAATCTGTATGGCTTAATTATGATAATCTAGGGAAATTACTCTTGCATAATGCTATATAAAGTAGTGAGAGAAAAAGCAGTTAGCTGTTCTTTCCTTGACTCACATATATCCAAGCAAGATGGTTGCACACTTGTAATTTCACACTGACTTTTTTTACTTAAGCTGTATTTTGGAAAAGTATGGTACTTTAAAATGCAATCACTAGTGCTTGTGCTGGGAGAAACACTGTCAAAGACCAGGCTGCCCAGAGAGTTTGTGAACTCATCCCATCTCTGGAGGCATTCCAAATCCACTGGGATGTGTTCCTGTGATTTACTCTAGGTGATCCTGCCCTAGCAGGTGATTGCACTGCATGGTTTTCAGAGGTTCCTTCCTTCTCCTAGCATTTTGTGGTCCTGCTTGCAGCTTTGAGGCACACAGGATCTTGGGGTGCATTCAGTTTTGCCATGTCTAGGTGATTTGGATGCAGTTTCTGTTTAAAACTCCAGTACTGTACCATCAGTATTGTATTTACCTCAGAACGACTGGTGTGCATTTATTACACAAGACAAAAATCCAGGGATGTGTCCAGAGCTCTCAGTCCTTTTGTGTACTCTTTGTCCAGGAAGTTAGTGTCATCCCAGCAATGCTGTGTTTTCCAACTGATTTTCTGCTGGGCAGAGGACAAAGGTGATTCAGCTTCTCTCTTGTTCTTTTATGCAAAAGAGAAGAGCTAAGCTTTTATTTCATATCTGGGGTTTTTTGTTTGTTGTTGTTTGTTTGTTATTTTTTTTAACTGACTGTCCTTTCACACTTGCTCTGTTCTCCTTTCATTTCTTCTTGCTCTCCTGCTTTCTGGATGATCTCTCCCTTCCTCCAGTGACAGTTTCCCAGTGCAGGAGACAGGCAGTCACAGCTCTTCTTCAAGACTTCATCTCCACTCCTGGGTTCAGATGTGTGCCAGGTGCAGCATGGAGACAGCAGAAACATTTTGGGAGGGTGTCACAGATGCAGAACTGCATGTGGTGTTCCTGCTTCTGGACTGGAGCTTGCAGGGACTTCATCTTGCTTTTCCCTGGGCTTCACCCAGCTCCCAGGAGATCTGCCAGCAGGGACCTCACCCAAAATCCTGAGGTAAAAGACATTGACAGGTTGACAGTTGGGGTTTTTCAGCCTGGAGAAGAAAAGATTCCAGGGAGATGTTATAGCTGCCATCTGGTACCTACAGGGCACTAGAGGATTGATGAGGAGGGGCTGCTTACAAGGGCATTTAGCGCTAGGACAAGGGACAATGGTTTTAAACTAGAGCAGGGTAGATTCAGGTTGGACATTAGGAAGAGGGTCTTTACTATGAGGGTGGTGGAAATCTGGAAGAGGTTGCCCAGGCAGGTGGTAGAGGCCCCATCCCTGGAGACACTCAAGGTCAGGCTTGATGGGGCTTTGAGCAACCTGATCTGGTTGGGGATGCCCCCAGTGAGGTTGGACTAGATGACCTTTAAAGGTCCACTCCAATTCAATGCATTCTATGATTCTATTCTTTTCTGTGATATCTGTGAAAGAAAACACACTCACCATCTTTCACTTGGGCCATTTGATTTCCATGGTGGCTTGCAATGACACGCTCTCAGAGCCAGGGCATGGAACTATAACTAACACTTACTATTTTTCTCCATTGGTATTTTAGAAACGTATGCATTGCATAAACTCTTGCCACTTTCTAGCAGTAATTCTACAGCTATGTTTGCAGGAGCAGCTCTTCTGTTGCAGCACTGCAATTATAATAAATTATTGAAGCAGAAGCCTAAATATATACCTCGCCTACTCTTCCAATTTTAATTCAGATGTAAATATTTGATATAGTTTTCCTATAGATTCTTCATTGATGGCTAGTAATTGCACCATCCTGGAAAGAGAGCTCTGTCTTGAAAGGTGCTGTTGGAAATTGTACAGGTGCTCTTAAGTATTCAAGGCAAAGAAACAAGTTAAGATTGTCTATTCTGTGTATTCTATGTATTCCAAACTCTTCTCAATCAGCAAGATAAAACCGTAACGTTTCGAGGATGAGAGAGAGGATATGGGATTAAAGTTCTCCAGGAGGAATCTGAACTGCAAGAGAGCCAGACCTCTGACTCGTGTCTTTTTAAGGGGCATGGATTTCTGTGGTGTTACAACCACTAGGCTATTCTCTTTCCTGTCTCTTTCCCTCATTTTGATCAGAAATTCTATCCTGGAGCAAAGAAACCCTTCTCAATAAAAGTTTCATCTGATCAAGTACACTTCTATGAGCAGTTGCATTTCAGGGCACGGGCAGTTTTGGCAGAGTTGACTGGTGTTACCCATGGTGACATGTACGGAAAATCCAGTGTCCAGTCTGGTAAGCAGCTGACTAATCACACAGTTGTTAACTGAGCCTTTATTTAATTATATTTTGATGTATTACTTCTCAATGCATTGGAACTTACAAGTGATGTATTGCTTGATAAAACAAACCCCTGAAATGTAACACATTTGTAGGAAACAGGCGGTGGGTGATCCTCGAGCTAAAGCTCATTAAATGTGTGCTATACCGGATCTACCTTATTTCCCCCCAAAAAGTTATTCCCCCTGCCCAAGCTGCATTTAGGGGTGATTTAAGACAAAATTCTGTCATCAGTGCAGCTACCAACACTCTGCTGGCAGTGTGGGTTTTGTTCCCTCTCTGTTTATGTTCTCTATGCAGTGGTCCTTTAATAGAATCATAGAATCAATAAGGTTGGAAAAGACCTCAGAGATCATCAAGTCCAACTTAATGTTCACTTCCAAGTTTGGAGAGTACAAGGGTGGAAGTCGAGGATGGGGCTGGGCTTTTCTCAGTGGTGCTCAGTAACAGGACAAAGGCAATGAGCACAGACTAGAATGCATGTGGCTTCACTGGAACTTAAGGCAACACTTCCTTCCTTTGAGGGTGCTGGAGCCCTGGACCAGGTTGCCCAGTGAGTTTGCAAAGTCTCCTTCTCAAGAGAATTTCAAAACTCTCCTGGACATGTTCCTGTGCAACTTGATCTGGGTGAGTTGGACTAGATGATCACCAGATTTCCTTTCCAACCTCCCATTCTGTGTGATTTCCAAATCTTAATGTTGACTTTAAAAATTGGAGGTGTCCAGACATTTGTTTATAGACAAACTCACAAAGTATTACAGTGTTTAATTGTGAAAGCTGAATCTCAGCTAGGGTGTTGATGATGACATCAAGAAAAGCCTTTGATGGAATCAAAGGGAAGAGTTTTCATCTCGTTTGGGTACATACTTTTGTTGAAATTATGATGGAAGAATCAAGCTGTATCTTTTGTTCATGAATGTGGTTATTTGTATAACTTTAATCCTGGAAAATAGCTTTGAAAATAATTTTTGATGAGGGATGATACAAAACCCAAGCAGATGCTGCTCTTACTTTCCACGTTGCACATATCCTAGTTCAGAGGATGCTCAGACCAATACTGCAGGAGGCTTTCTGAAAAATAGATGTTCAGAGATTCAATCTGGCTGCAGCCACATGCCAAAAAGACTGTAATGCACTCAATTCTTGTTTTAACCCTTCTCTTTGTCTCTTATTTTCCCTTTAAAATATCAGTCCTGCAGAAAAAATTACATCAAGAAATCCAGTAAGAATATTTGCTTAAAGACATACTGCATGCTGCTTAAAAGAGTACACGCAAATGGAGACAGCTTTTGTGACAGAAAAAGCTTGTCTCTCGTTGCACATTTCTTTCAGCACGACTGTGCTTCCTGTGCAAGGACTGGGCCTGGGAGAGAACTGCAACTTTATATAAATAGTCTTGGTATTTTAGTTCATCATCAAGAGGAATGGAGATCACTGTGAAAATAAGTTAATGCTTAAGTGTGCTCACATTTCTGTGTTCACAACAAGGGCAAGTGTATATGTGCTGCACCTGGGGAGGACTAACATCCTGCACCAGTACAGGTGAGGGACTGACCTTCTGGAAAGCAGCTCTGTGGAAAAAGACCTGGGAGTCCTGGTGGACCATGAGCTAGCAATGTGCCTTTGTGGACAAGAAGGCCAATGGCATCCTGAGGTGCATCATCAAGAAGAGTGTGGCAAGCAGCTCAAGGGAGGTTCTTCTCCCCCTCTAACTCTGCCCTGGTCAGGCCACATCTAGAGTGTTGTGTCCAGTTTTGAGTTCTGCAGTTCAAGAAGGACAGGGAACTGCTTGAGAGGGCACAGCAAAGCATTAGTTAGGGGACTAGAACATCTGTCTCATGAAGAAAGGCTGAAGGACTTTTCAGCCTGGAGAAGACGGGGTGGATCTTCTCAGTGCTTATAAATGATTAAAGGGTGAGTGTCAGGAGGACAGGGACAGTCCTTTTTCAGTGGTGCCCAGTGACAGGAGAAGAGGTAAGAGGCACGAACTTGAACATAGGAAGTTCCATCTAAATATAAGGAGAAAATTCTTTATGTTGAGGGTGGTGGAGCACGGAAACTGTCTTCTTCTCTGGAGACTTTCATAACCTGCCTGAACACATTATGTCCAGCCTAGTCTAGGTGACCCTCTGGCAGAGGGGTTGAACTAGATGATCTCCTGAGGTTCCTTTCAACCCCTACTATTCTGTGATAGACCCTAAAAGTCATCCCCAGTGCAATGGCCTTTGCCTAGTCATTGTACATATAGCCACACAGTTTGCTTAATCCTTTAAGTGCATGATAATAAAGAGGTGTGTATCCTGCAACCATCATCACAGGAAGCACCAACAGCACACATTTCTCTCAGCTTTCCACAAAGTACTGTGCACTTTTTCGCCTCAGCTGCCACCTGAAAAAGCACTCATCTATCTCTACTAAATCACTCCAAGACAGAATCTGTCAACTGGAAGCCCTGGCTGCCAGCTCTGCTAAAAGTTGCCTGGTGCCCCAGTTGCAATGGATGATGGCTTTCAAGGGAAATGTGATCATTTCTTGCTTGTCCTTGTGTTCTCAGCACCATCCAATTAACTGTGGACCCCAACCAGCAAGGCTATCCAGCAGTGAATATTATTGCTAACCCAACCGAGCACCTGCTGGTAAGACTTCTCAGTTTCCCTCTTCAGTCTAAATGCTCTCATTGTTTATTCATGGAGTCAAAGATTAAAGCCAGAAAGGACAACTGTGATCATCTAACCTCTAATCAGAAACTTTTCCAAATATTCAACCTTCCCATTCTCTTGCCTACATTAGATGTGGCTGCAAACCACCATTGACAGAGACCCACTCAATTTTTCATCATACTTCAGCCTTCTGAGTTTGTTCAGGTAACCTAGTTTCTTGTTGAGCTGGGTCTGTATCAGTGTATGCAGGACTGGTGTCTGCTGTTCAGAGTCTTGAATTTTGTCTCAAAGTGCTAACTGAACTCTGTCTTAAAGGTCCTGACATGACAACTCATCTGGTTGAGAGACATAGAAATTCTGGTAGCAGAACTCAGAATCAACCAACTCTACTGCCATTTGTCTAAATATTTTCAGGCTCACATCTGAAAACTACAAAGTCAGGCATCTCGGGTTTTTCAGAGAGCTTTTGGGCTTTCTCTCTCCTCCTCTCCTTTTTTGCTATGCATTTTTCCAATAGAACAATGTTGTAATCAAAAGAGAAATGTATTTCAGAGGAGTCTGGGCTTTCCTAGTGGTAGTGTTTAGAGTAGCTCAAGACAGTCTGAGGAGGTGTCAAGGATTAGGGCTGGGCTGACCATAACCCAAACTCTCTCAGCCTGTCTTCACAGGAGAGGTGCTCCAGCACACTGATAATTTTAAATGCCCTCTTCTGGACCCTCTTCATCAGATCTATGTCCTTCTGGTTTTGAGGACCCCAGAGCTGGACGCAGTACTCCAGGTGAGGTCTCACCAGAGCATAGTGGCAGCATCATCTCTCTCAACCTGCTGTCCACACTTCTTGTGATGCAACCTGCGATGCAATTTGCATTTGACTCAAGTACTCTCTTAGAATACTCAGCTAGAATTTTCAGTTCAGCAACTACATAATAGGATATGTTTTTTCTTTTCCTCTGTATCCCAGTGTATGGATATTTCATTTGGTGCTTTGGTAGCTTCGCCAAGACTATGTTTTATGTTTTCAAAACTGTTAAAAATGGGAAGCAGGTAAACAGCCTAATAGCATCCCATTTCGATGCCAAGACATCTTCAAATCTTTTCATCAGCAGGTACTTGAGGTGTAAACCAAAGCTGCTACCCTTCTGCCATCTGAGAGGCTGAATAGATCTGAGCCTGGAGCTGCTTCTTTCCTTCAGTAAGTCCTGAAGAATGACTTGTCTGCAAAATCGTTTCCCCCTGCCATCATTTATTCTAGTTACAATGCTATTCCTTTTCTCTCTGCAGATCTCACCTTGCTTGTTATGTAGTGGATCTTTTCATCATCAGCAGATGGATGGCAAAGGAACTGAGAAAGATAGCTTCTGCAGATAGTATTTGCAGGATTAAGCAGATGAGTATCAAATACCTTTGACTAGCCTCAAAGAGAACTTAAAAGCAGTGAAGGGGTAAATCAAGACATTTTTCTACCTCCTGTTGCTGTTTCCTGGAACAATCAATAAAAAAATTAATGTATGAGCAGTTGAACTGTTTTGTAAGTCGGACGTATCAAAAAGCTTCTTATGTACTGGTAGATAACCTGTGTGCAGTGGCACTGCTGTGGAGAACTCAAGAGGGGCTGTAGGACCTGAGACAAATGTGAGGAGCTTCTTTTGTATAAGGTGGGAATTCACATCTTTTATTTAAAGTTGTTACAGTAAAATATGCAGGTACGTCTTAACCCGTTAGGCAAACCCCTCTGACTACCAGCAGCATGGGTACATCATCTTAAACTGTCATTATAAGGCTAATAAAAGAAGCCTGTCAAGAACAGTTTAAAGACAAGCCTTCGGTGAACATGCTGCCTTTCTCTGTGTGCTTTTTCAGCCTGATTTCTTGAGGTGCATTTAGGTTCATACACCTGTCACATTCTTCTTGAGTTTTCTTGTATAGACTGACTCTGACCGCTTCTCTCAAGTATGGCTTAAATGCTGTGTGGCTGTGAGGCCAGACAGATCATTGAAATATTAAAGTGTATATGCTGAAACATACAAAGGTGTTTCTTGTTGATATTTCAAGATGAAATACTTTTCCTTTGTTTTAAAAATGACCTTTAACAAACAAACCGGTGGTGCAAAACATCCTTGTAGGAAGTTCCCTCTGGATCTTACTTTTCACTGTCTGGCATCTTTTAGTCCTTTACACATCTGCCAAATGGATTTAAAATCTCACCACTTAACCTTTGGCACTCACTTCACTTAAATACAGATGAGTGCTTAAGGTGCAAATCAGAGGGAAACTGCATCCATTGTCTACTTTGTGAAATAGAAATATGAGGCGGTGCTAGAAATTAATGTATTCTGATTCTTGGTGGGAAAATATTCTGAGAGCAAAATAGGCTCATTGTATAAGCATAAAAAAGAACACATCTCGTTGAGGCTTTATGTAGGCTAAAGAAACACACACATAGAGAGCTGAGGATTCTTGCAAAGAATATCAGTATCATAGAACCATGGCACTGTTTGAGTTGGAAGGGACTTTAAAGATCACCTAGTTCCAACTCCCTCCACTACAGACAGGGACACTTTTCACCAGACCAGGTTGCTCAAGGCTCTGTCCAACATCTCCTTGAACAACTCCAGGGACAGGGTATCCACAACCTCCCTGGGCAACCTGTTCCTGTGTCTCACCACCTTCCTGTGAAAAATTTCCATCTAATATCCAGTCTAAATCTATCCTGCTCCAGTTTAAATCCATTTCCTCTTGTCCTGTCACACAAGGCCTTATAAAAAATTGCTCCCCAGCATTCTTGTAGGTCTCCTTCAGGTACTGGAATGCTGCTATAAGGTCTTCCTGGGGCCTTCTCTTCTTGAGGCTGAACAGCCTCAACTCTCACAGACTTGTAGGAGAGGTGCTCCATCCCTCTGATCATCTCTGCAGCCCTCCTCTGGACCTTCTCCAATAGTGCAATGTCCTTGTGTTATGTGCACCAGATCTGGATGTAGTACTCCAGGTGAGGCTTCATAAGAGCGGAGGGGAAGAATCAACTCACTATGCCTGGCTGCAGCTGGTCGCGATGCTGTTTGGATTTTACCCTAGGTCTTTTTATTATTCTCTCACTGATTCTCACTTCAATACAAAAACTGTAAATGAATTCCTTAATTGCACACTAGTCTAAGTGAACAGCAAGTCAGTTATAAGTGTTTCTGTTGATGAGGGAAATTCTTAATTACATTTAAATGCATACATGCACACACATACACACATTCTGTTTTTTCACACCACCACTCTCAGTAAACTACTCAGCTACTAAGTACTGTACAAGTTGCTTGAGATATTGTGACCAGATGGTTCACAGGGCTAGTAATGGATTATAGTGCTTTCTAGCTCCAGATTGCCAGTTCAAATCTGGGTCAGGTTGACACTGTCTGAAAATTATTACTGTTTGGTGGCTTATGTGAAATGAGTTGGAGACCTCAATATGGTTCCTAAAGGCTGGGTTAATATAACACAAATGTCACCAGATGATTGTCGGTTTCAAGGCTCAGGCTGAAGCACACAGAAGTCAGTGGAAAAACTTCCATTGATTTCAGATGGTATTGAATTAGGTCTTAATTATGGAGAATGAATCCTTCTTGCTCTCGGAAATGATTCTTTACAAGGGGTGAAGGACACCCATGAACTGCTCCTGGGAGATGTGTACTGCTGCCTGTCAGGATAAAGCAAAAGGAGATGCTTATCTGTGCTTCATGGAGTTATGTGGATGTCAGGATGGGCTAAAATGCACTAACCTTCCTGCGTTTAGGCAAGAGTGAGCTCATTCTCTCAAAAAGGCTAGAGAGTCTAAATGTCTCTGAAAACAATGACATTTTCTTATAGAACCATAGAACTGTTAAGGCTGGAAAAAACCTTTAAGGTTATCAAGTTCAACCATCCACCCAACACCACCATAGCCATTGAACCATGTCCTGAAGTGCCAGGGCTACCTGGTTTTTTGAACACCTTCAGGGACAGTGACTCTACCACCTTTCTGGGCAGTTTGTTCCAATGCCTGGCCACTCTTTCAGTAAACAACTTTCTCCTAATAGCCAATTTAAACCTCTCCTGGTGCAACTTGAGGTGTTTCTTCCTGTTTTATCACTAATTACTTGGGAGAAGAGACCATCCCCCACCTCCCCACAACCTCCTTTCAGGTAGTTGTAGAAAGCAATAATGTCTGCCCTCAGCCTCCTTTTCTCCAGGTGAAACAATCCCAGTTCCCTCAGCTGCTCCTCACACGACCTGTTTATCAAGCCTTCTGTTAGGCTCATTGCTGGTCAACAGGCCAGATAAATGGCTCCTAAATTTATCACAGATCACCTACTTTCACCCAAAGATATGTTTTATTTTCTTTGAACAATAGACCTCCTGTGAACTCCAGAGGTGATGACCTGGCTTCAGTCCGAGCAGTGTTTTGTCACCATTCCAGGCTCTGTTAGTGCAGCAATGAATGAGAAGTGACTCGATCCTTGGGGACAAGTGCCATAATATGGGAGAAATATTAGATATTAAAGAGTCTTTAGTTTAACTGAATCGAGTTAAAGTGGGAAATGAGGCACAGTATGATCACAGTAACTGATTAACCAGTGGATCCAACTGGTATGAAAAATGGAGGAATCACCACTTCTAACATCAGTTCATCTCTGTGCCTTGAAGATGTGCATTAATCAGATGTGCCACTGGACCACTGAGGGACTTTCAAAATTGTTATTATTTTGAGCAATGCAAGCTTGAACATAGGAAGTTAAATCTAAACATGAAGAGAAATGGTTTTAAATTGAGGGTGGTGGAGCACTGCAACAGGCTGCCCAGAGAGGATGTGGCGTCTCCACCTCTGGAGTAATTCAAAGCCCACCTGGAAATGATCCTGTGCAGCACGCTCTGGGTGACTGTGCTCTGGCAGGGGGTTGGACTGGATGATCTCCTGAGGTCCTTTCCAACCCTTACCATTCTGTGATTCTGTGTTTCTGTCCCTTTCAACTGTAACTGCCCTGTCCTATCCTGTCCTGTCTTATCATATCCTATTCTTTTGTTTCATCTGTATCAAAACATTTCTGGCATTACATTTGGTTGGATGCTGGTGATTTAGGGTTTTCCACTCTAGGTCCCTACTCTAAAAAAAGTTGCAGGTTTACTATAAAATTGCTGTGTTTTAGAATCCCTCATTTGTTTACCTGTGCACCATTTAGTTTAAAGGAGAAATAACTATTCAGACCAGTTTTGATTGATAAGGAGTAATAACTGATGCTTTAAGGATGCTCCTCTCCAGCAGAAGAGCAAAGAGACCAGGTTTTGTCATTGGAAAGGGAACAGAGACAAAGAGGAGAGAGGCAGTGTGGGTGTTCAATTTTGTCTGGAGATCAAGAGCAAGATAATCCACAAAGACAGTTGGTATGACGGAAAAAACCTGAAGGAAAGAAATTAAGGACAATTTATGATTTTTGGACAATTTATGATTTTTGTCTTTACTTTCTTAAATGGGGAGGCAAAAATATTTAAAAGCAGATCTCATTGCTACACTGTGCTGCAGGTACACGAAGAGATGAAATCACAGAACAGAAAAGCCACATCTTCATTGGGGTGCTGTCAAGCAGATGAAGTGGTGTAAGAGGCAGTTCCAATTTCATCACCTAGCATTTGGATGAAGGATGGTGCTCCTGCTACCAGACGACACGTCAAGCATCAGGTCTGCACTGGAGCTGTGATATAAGCTTAGACACACTTTGAAACCTGCTTGCCTTTATAATTTTATTTGTATTTATTTCCCAATGGTGTTGAATGATAAGATTGTTATGCCTTTTGGGTTAAACATAATGAGGTTTCAATGAAAAGATAATTCAGATCACTTTGACTACCTATTGTTTCTTAATGTTAATAAACACAGTATTGGCCATCAAAAAGTTCAGAATGGCTGAAACGAGTATAAAAGGAATCTGTAAAGCATGCTCAGATTCTCCAAATGTATCAGTGTCATGTATTTAGCTTCAGATGTATTATGTTTGTGGGTATATATCTATCTGTAAAATATTCAATATGAAGCGTTATTTTCTTTGGGAAGGAATTGCCCTCTCATTTAGTCATGCAATTTAGACTAGATTTGCATAAGAAAATCATTTAAATGTGATATTGTTTTCTGACATCTCACAAGAAGTCCTTCCCCTTTGCATTAATTGCTGTGCTATTTCCCCTCTTCTACTGTCTCAATACCTACTGTCTCAGTGTCTTCAGATATCAGATGTCATTGGTGAGAACACAGAACCTGTATTGAGTAACCACAAATCCTGGGTACTTCACTCAAAGATATCCCTTGTGTTATATGCCTGTCTCATTTGTGTTGGCCTGATCAAGGCTATGGTTTTGGACTAGAGCAGAGTAGATTGAGATTGGACTCCCCCTGACAAAGCAGGATCACTTATGGCAGGCCACACAGCAACAGGTCCAGACAGGTGTTGAGAATCTCTAGAGGAGACTCCACAACCTCTCTGGGCAGTGCAGAAGTTTTAACTCGTCTTAGGCAGAACTTCCTGTGTTCTGGTTTGTGTCCATTGCCCCTCATCCTGTCACAGGACACCCTTACATGATACACCTATGCACAAATTTGCAGGTTTTGGGTTTTCTGCCAGACTTGAAAGATGCTTGAAAATGATGTATGTGCAGTTGGCATAATGCTGAGTGCCAGCTGATCAGACCTGCCATTGACTGTATTCATGCTGTTTCTGGTTGTTTGAATGTAGGCACCACCATGTTGTGTCATGCAGACATATACTCAAGCGACCTCAAGTTCTACCTCTCGGAGAAGCCTTTTGGTCACAGCCTCAGATTGCTCACTGAAATCATCGATGTGTGCTTTCAAGATCCAGTTTCTGGATTTGATGGTGAAAGAGTCTTGGGTAAACTGACCTTGAAATGAGAACAAGAGAACAGGTTTTATGTGGAGTGGCTGAGGGCACTGGAATCTGGAGAAGAGAAGGCTGAGGGGAGACCTCACTCTCTACAACTACCTGAAAGGAGGTTGGAGTGAGGTGGAAGTTATCTCTTCTCCCAAGTAACTAAAGATAGAACAAGAGGAAATGGTCTCAATTTGCACCAGTGGAGGTTTAGGTGATCAGTCATTGGAACAGGCTGCCCAGGGAGGTGGTGGAGTCAATGTACTTAGAGGTATTTGGGAAACACGTAGACATGGCGCTTTGGGACATATTTTAGTGAGAATGGTACTGTTGGGTTGATGGTTGGGCTTGATGATCCTAGAGGTCTTTTCCAATCTGTATGATTCTATGATTCTCTTCTCCATACTAAATCACCCTGGATCTCTCAACTGCTCCTCACAAAACCTGTTCTCCAGACCCTGTGGCAGCTTCATTGTCCTTCTCTGGACCTGCTCCAGCACCTCAATGTCTTTCTTGTAGTGAGGTCCCCAAAACTGCAACCAGTATTTGAAGTGTGGCCTCACCAGGCCTCACCAATGCTGATTACATGGATGACAACACTTTTGAAAGGCTATGCAAAAATCAGGCACATGTTTAACTGCAGTCTGTTCCCCAGTCATTTGGACAGGTCATGAAAGTTTACATTGCTTCAACTGATAGCATGAAAAAATATTTGAGCTAACCTAAAGAAGAAAAACACCAGGAAAACACAAGGAACCTGATAAAATGTTTTTAGCACAGGAACATTTTGGTGCTCCCTGAGCTCCATTATGTATTTCCTGAAGTATGTGATCTACATTTCTTGCCCCCATTCAGTGCTTTCAGGAAGCTCTTGGTGATACATGAGGGATTTCTATGCTTAGTTAACACAAACACTGAAGGGGAAATAGAGCCCATTAGTTCCCTACTTCTTCATATACCTACAGATGTTCTGAGCTGCCTCTTGATGTTCTTCAGAAACATAGCTGAAGCATAGTTGAGAATCTGTATGTGATAATGTCATGTTACTAGCAATATTGTAAACGATACTGTGTCAAAAGATAACGAAATAATTACTATTGTTTGCAGGGTTTTTTCACTGGGTGGGTTTTCTATTGTTTTGTTTTGTTCTTCCATTTTCAGCCAAAGAAATTGAGATTTACAGAATCATAGAATTGTTTCAGTTGGAAAGGAACTCTAAGAACAAGTCCAACTGCCAAACCAACACCACAATGCCCACTAAACTGCCTCCCGAAGGGCCATGTCTACATATTTTTGAGCACCTCCATGGATGATGACTCCACCATCTCCCTGGGCAGCCTAATCAAGTTATTATTCAAAGCAGTAGAGTATTTCACCAGCTGTGGTACAAATCTAACTATCATCCATGCTTTGCTTTATGTTGTGTTGCTTTTTGTTTGATTTTTCTTTAGTGCAGTCAGCATCAGCTGATTTGTGCATATTTTATACATACTTCTGAGCAACCAAAGGAAGTAAGTGGTAATCAATCTCATAACATGTGCCTTGACAGAAAATATTATAGGTCACAGCATCCAAATCTCCTGACCACCCACTGTGTTGTATTTATTATTAGGAAAACTCATAGGCAAGCTGCCACTCTCACCAAGTCTGCACAGAGACCCAGTAGTAGCTGTCACTCTGGGGAAAAGTTGATTTGTATTGAAATTACTGAAAATACAAATAAGCTTCTGGACTGTGAAATAATGGCCTGTTTAGGGCACTTTATAAACTGCTCTTATCCACACTGAGCTTGAATGAAATTCTGTGATGTGACAAAATGTTGATGAGCCATGTGGGGCTTTTATCTCTCTCTCTTTCCCCCCCCCCCCCCATAATGAATGCAGTCATATTTGCTCTGGTAGTGGGTGAGAAGTTGGAACAAGAGCTAATGCTAGCCAAAAAAGTGTCAGCATCCTGGCTAAGCAATAAGCCAGCAATGTGCCCTTGTGGCAAATAAGGCCGACAGCATTCTGGGGGGCATCAAGAAGAGTCTGGCCAGTAGGGTTGGGGGAGGCTCTTCTCCCCTCCTGTTCTGCTCTGGTGAGTCCACGTCTGGAGTATTGTGTTCAGTTCTGGGCTCTCCAGTTCAGAGAGACAGGTAACTACTGGAGATAGTCCAACAGAAGGCTATGAAGATGCCAAGAGACCTGGACCATCTCTCTGAGGAGGATAGGCTGAGAGACATGTGAATCTCAGAAACCTGGAAAAGAGCAGACTGAGAGGGGATCTTCTCAATGCTGATCAATATCTAAAGGGGGAAGGTCATGAGGATGGGGCTCAGCTCTTTTTATTGGTGGCTGGTGATAGGACAAGGGACAACAGGCACAAATCAGAGCACAGGAAGTTTCACTTGAACTTAAGGAGAAATGTTTTTCCTGTGAGTGTGCTGGATCCCTGGACCGTTCTGCCCAGAGAGGTCTCTTCTGGAGACTTTCAAAACCTGCCTGGACATGTTTCTGTTCAACCTGCCCCAGGTGGCCCTACTTTAGCTGAGGGTTTGGACTACATGATCTCTGGAGTTCCTTTCCACTCCCCACTGTTCTGTTATGGCTGGGTTCAGCATTATTCTTTTGGAAAGCATTCAATCTCCTTCTGAAGGAAAAAAATCTATCAAAATCTAGCCAGATTAAAGACAAGGAGCTGGTTAAGAGAGGAAGCTGATGAAATAAAGATCAGATTTTATTTACATTGTGTCTAGTAGTGAGATCTCAGTTCAGTGTTTTCTTATTTTCTGGTCTACTTTGATATGTACTGAAACCCACGTCTTTTCAGAGTGTTGCTAAATGCATCCTGGCATGACTTCCTGGTAGATGTTTTTCAGGGCTCTGCAGCCTTCAGTTTGGATACCAATGCAGAAGACCTGTCAAGCAGTAAAATCTAAACTAGGACCAAGCTTCCCTCTTCTATCAGATTACTTATTGACCAGAAAATCATTTCAGGATGACCAAAAATATTTATAGAATAGCATAGAATAGACCAGACCAGGTTGGAAGAGACCTTCAAGATCATCACATCCAACCCTTCAACCAATCCAACACCACCTAAACAACTAACCCATGGCACCAAGCACCCCAACAAGTCTCCTCCTGAACACCTCCAATGATGGTGACTCCACCACCTCCCCAGGCAGCCCATTCCAATGGGCAATCACTCTCTCTGTGATCCAGCCTAAACCTCCCCTGGTGCAGCTTGAGACTGTGTCCTCTTGTTCTGGTGCTGGCTGCCTGGGAGAAGAGACCAACCTCTGCCTGTCTACAGCCTCCCTTCAGGTAGTTGTAGACAGCAATAAGATCACCCCTGAGCCTCCTCTTCTCCAGGCTAAGCAACCCCAGCTCCCCCAGCCTCTCCTCATAGGGCTGTGCTCCAAACCCCTCACCAACTTCGTTGCCCTTCTCTGGACTCGTTCCAGCACCTCAACCTCCTTCCTAAACTGAGGGGCCCAGACCTGGACACAGTTATGAATTCTGCTGGATTTTGCAAACTGCTTTGAATAAACAAAGCAAACCAAAGCCCAAACCCAAACAACTCCCCCCAACGAAACAAACAAATGAAACCGAAACCAAAAACCAAAACAAAGAGGGGAAATTTATGTTCAGAAATATCTGCTTCATCTCAGCCTTTTAGCAGGAGTACATCTTGCTTTTGCCAAACGACAGCTTTGAAAGTTGGCCTTAGAAGCAGCTTTTTAGAAAGACTTTTGTCAAACCTCACACAAAGCACAATGTTTTGGCTGACCCAGAGCGATGCAGCCCCCTTTCTCCCCCTGGTCTTTTGAGCAGATTGACAATATTTATTTCAAGCAGACATGATTCTCTTCTTCTTCTTCTTCTTCTTTTTTTTTGTGTTTGGGTTTTTTTTTTTTTATTTTTCTGTCTTTTTTTATCTTTTTTTTTTTTTTTCCCCTTTTTTCCTTTTTTTTTGGGGGGGGGGGAGTGGAGGGCAACTTTTCAGCCTTGTGTAGTGTTTGGATATACGTCGCTCCGCGCTAAGCCATCTCACAAACACTTTCTGCTCTCTGTGGTTTATAATGGCTTTCTTGTTCTAGTTCTGACACCCTGACCCCTTACAGCTTGCAGTAACAGGGTTAATGTTTTAGTTCAGGGCAAGAGGGAATTGTGTGACATGGCTCAAGCTGTAATCACACCTATGGATGAGGCTTGCAAGTCTGAGCATCACATTTTTCTAAGGCTGGCTGTGTGTAAGCTGCAAATATCTAGAGCACAGACATACTGTTACTATGAAGACCCTAGCCCAAATCCCAGAGCAGGGCACTGTTCTCCACTAATACACCACTTTTTTGCTGTTCAACCCCAGTATGCTCTAGATGCTTATCTCCTGTTTTCTGCTGCCATATCCACTCACCTCAAGTGGCTGCAGAGATTCATTTAGCTGTTTCATACTGGTGGTGTCAACAAATTTTGTATGTGCTTTCAGGGTTAATGAAGTGTAGCAGCACTGTTGGCTTTGCTTGCTGAGCATGTGGCTGTCAGGACCGTGGAAACAGGCTGGCTAGAAGGAGCTTTGGGACTGGAAGCAACAGGGAGGCTGGTGGAGGTATTCATGCTTGGGGCTGCTGTCAAGAACTGGTCAGAGCTGCACAGAGACTGGAAGGGAAAAATGGGATCCAAGTAATGAATCAATGCAGCAGCAATATAAATCACTCCAGAATCTGACAACCTAGCCCATGCAAGCCAGAGAAAATCTTACCTGGTGTTTGACCATATCTCTTTATTGTATTAGGAGGGGGTTGAACTTCCTGGTAACCTTACATGAGGTTTTCCTTACATTATTGGACTATCTGGCAGATCCTGTCTGGGAAACTGAGGCACAATAACTGCAGCACTGTATTCTGCTAATGGAGATTACCCTACAGGTATCACTTTAAAATGGTTAAACTGGTGTACACTGTGGCTTGCTTTTTGCTAGGGATTTCCAGTACTGCCACAGGTATGTTTAATCCCATACACACTCTGTACACTCACTTGGTAAGGACAAAAATGTTTCTCCATGTATTGAAAAATGCTTCTTACATAAGGAAGATGATAGAATTGTAGCATCATGAAGGTTGGAAAAGGTTTCTGATATCAGGTCCAACTATCAACCCTACACCATCATGCCCACTAAACCATGTCCCAAAGTACTATGTCTATATGCTCTGTAACACCTGCAGGGATGGGGATTCCATCACTGCCCTGGGCAGCCTGTTCCAATGCCTGACCTTCAGTAAAGATTTTTTCCCTAATATCCAACCCAAACATCCTTTGGTGCAACTTGAGGCCATTTCCTCTTGTCCTATTACTAGTTACAGGGGAGAAGAGAGAGAATCAAATAGAATCGAATCGACCAAACCAGCTTGGAAGAGACCTTCAAGATCATTGTGTCCAACCTATTATCCAACACCACCTAATCAATTAAACCATGCAACCAAGCACCATATGAAGTCTCCTCCTGAACACCTCCAATGATGGTGACTCCTCCACCTGCCCAGGCAGCCCATTCCAATGGGCAATCACTCTCTCTCTGTAGAATTTCTTCCTAACCTCCAGCCTAAACCTCCCCTGGCACAGCCTGA
The DNA here is from genome assembly GCF_026170545.1 of Melanerpes formicivorus. Lineage (NCBI taxonomy): Eukaryota > Metazoa > Chordata > Aves > Piciformes > Picidae > Melanerpes > Melanerpes formicivorus. The sequence goes on from NW_027142377.1 coordinate 11,882,305, forward strand.
GACTGTGTCCTCTTGTTCTGGTGCTGTCCACAACCTCCCTTCAGGTAATTGTAGAGAGCACTAAGGTCTCCCCTGAGCCTTCTCTTCTCCAGGCTAAGCATCCCCAGCTCTCTCAGTCTCTCCTCACAGGGCTGTGTTCCAAGCCCCTCACCAACTTCGTTGCCCTTCTCTGGACACGCTCCAGCACCTCAACCTCCTTCCTAAACTGAGGAGCCCAGAACTGGGCACAGGACTCAAGGTGTGGCCTAACCAGTGCAGTGTACAGGGGCAGAATGACCTCCCTGCTCCTGCTGGCCACACTGTTCCTGATACAGGACAGGATGTCATTGGCCTTCTTGGCCACCTGGGCACACTGCTGGCTCATGTTCATCCTACCATCAACCAGTACCCCCAGGTCCCTTTCTGCCTGGCTGCTCTCAGCCACTCTGACCCCAGCCTGTAGCACTGCATGGGGTTGTTGTGGCCAATGTGCAGAACCCAGCACTTGGATGTGATCAATCTCATGCCCTTGGACTCTGCCCATCTGTCCAGCCATCTCCCTACAACTTCTTTTCAGGTAGCTGTAGAGAGTGAACAGCTCTGCCCTCAGCCTTCTCTACTGCAGTTCAGACATCTGTATGTGGCCAGTCTTCTGATACAGAGCTAGCTTTGGTGTCTCTTCACACTGGCCATCATTACTAGGCACTACTCTGAATGGGGAATCAAGGTTTTAGCAATCCTCCCACATTGTCTGCCAGGACAGAATTTGTGTGCCTGAGGATATTTACCCTTTGGTATGGTCACAGATACAATCAGGGTGTTTACTAAGAATGTAAAATACATAGTGAAAGTAACCCAGCAGGGATGGCTTGTGCAATAAGTCTCTCCTCAATTAATGTTGCACATCTTGTATAATGAATCTCCTCTTCTGCTTTTCTCAGCAACTAAGCAATGAAGATCTTGAACTTGTAAAAAGAAAAATAAAACTCCCTGGTCAACCCTGCAGTGCTCTTTGTTTACGAAGGAAAGCTTTCTTTATACTTTAAGCTATCAAATTCCAGCTGTTCTCAGAGTTCATTGTTGTGTCAGGAAGGAATTACTTTAACACTTCAACAAAAGAATATTTGCTATTACAGAGAGTTTAGGTTTGGCTGTTGTTCAGGGGATGTTGTCTCTTTGCCACCACTGGCTGTTTCTCTGCCTCTTTAGTAGCTGAGTTTCCTGCCCACCATCCTCTCCCAGCCAACATGGCCATGTGTGATTGTCCCATTCAGTACCCTGTCAGCACTAGATCGTAACCTCATGACCCATATAATGCCTGTTATTAATTTTCTATTGCTATCAAATGTAAATTATTAACAGACCTTAAGCCTCTCTTACACTAGTTAAAGTAATGGTTTTTTTTCTTTAAAGAGAGTAAGCAAAGACATTGCAGCAGTTATTTTCTATTCTGCAACATGAGTGGATTAGATTTATCGCTGTTGGTTCAGGTCTCACAGTAAAGCAGGTTTGTTTATTGTTAGCTTGGGTTAACAAATGGAAGGAGGTGTCCAAAATCCCACCACGTATGCCTGTTAGATTTGAACACAGGAGCTCTTGTGCTTGCTTTTGCTCCTTTGCCTGCTTCATTGCTCTCAGCCTGGAGAGTCAGTGTTGGTGGGAGAGGGCAACCACATGGAGTGTGGCCTCTAAATCCAACCCAAACCCACCATGGCCATTAGACCGTGTCCCAAAGAGCCATGTCTACACATTCTCCTGACACTTGCAGGTACAGTGACTCCACCACCACCTGGGCAGCCGTTTCCCATGCCTGATCACTCTTTCAGTAAAGACATTTTTCCTAATATCCACCCAAAACCTCCCCTGGTGCAGCCTGAGTCTGGGGCTCCTCTGCTGCCCACTTACTCCCTGTGCGTTGAGCTGCTAAATGGTGACTTGCTCAGGGGTGCTGACAGGTTCAGAAAGGCTGGGGAGCTTGTGGCTAGGAGCAGTCAGATGGGGTGTTTCTTTGTCTGTGCTACTCTGCTACAGAATGATGCAGGTCTTGGAGACACTTAGCTGTGGATCCTGCAAGCTCAGAGTGGCTTACCTACAATTGGGTGTCTGGATTTTACTTTGTTAATCCAACTTTTGGGGTTTTCTTCAAAAAAATGGGATTTTGGTGGTGGTGTTTTCTCTTTTCTATTTTCCTGGAAGCCTGTGTGAGTAGTGTTTGTGGTATGTTTAGCTAGTTACCCTTAGCAGGCTCATAGAGTGTGCTTTTAATTTCCTGTCCAAGCTGTCTGTGTGAAGCTGTGGCATGTTTTTAAGCAGAAGATATTTTCACAGAAAATGCATTGCTGCTTCTACATCTGATTTGTGAAGTACCTTGAGATCTTCCCCATTCCTCATGGGAAGTGCTGTCTCTGACTTGTATTTCTCTAAGGTTGCTGGATTCATTAAGAACCCTGGCGAGTTCTACATAATGATTTTGTAGCAATGACTGCTGGTTTTCATAACTTTTTAGTATGTCAGTTAATTCTTGCCTCATGACAGGCCAGGTCTTTCACAACAGAGTTCTCCATCATTGCCTTGACACCCAAGCATCGATAGTCTGCAATTGAAAAGCAAGTGCTGTCTAAGACACCATACATAATTATTTTCAAAGTCACAAGGTCATTTTTTTTCTGCAATCAGGAGATCCCACAAATTTTACTTGTTGTGGGCACAAGAGATAATGCTTAGGACAAAATTTCTGGGGTTTTTGTATAAGGATGAGCTTTTGCTGTTGTTGTTTTTGTGACTGGGAAAGAACTCCACAGAATGAGTTATCAGGCCAACATCAGGATAAGAAAAAATCCACTTTCAGCTATGAATTGTAATTGATGGATCAACAGTAACATAACCTTATGATAAGGTATTGGAGAGTGTTGTTGTGTATTTAACTGTGCATTTAACTCCAATTCTGTTTAACACTACAGCCAGTTTTTTTAATGCTAGAGAGTTTTTGGTTTTGTTGTAATTTGAAAGAAAAGAAACTTCACATTTTTCAACTGTTTTCTATGATTTGTCCATTCTGTGTGAAGCACTTTAATCTGAGGTGCAGCAAACACTTCTAAACCATCTAAGGTCCGCAGCAATTTTACTGGGTAAGCTTGCACCCAGACAGTGACACACACCCGTACTGAAACCTGGATATGAGAGAGAGTCTCTGGCGGAGCTCATAACAAAGTCCCAATCTCCTCATTTGCCACAGACAACATAAAATGCTGGACTGAAATCAGGTTTGCTGCCTTTAGTATGCATTCCATGTTCTCAGGGTGGCATGGCATCTATGATACAAGAGCTTAAGTCTTCCAAGCAAATATTTATGTAAGAAACATCAGCAATTTAACTGTGATCCTGCAAGGAAGAGTAGTTTGGGTTTCTATTTCCTTAGAAAAAAGACCAAGGCCAAACTCTTACCAGATAAAATAAAACCCCCACTTTCTTCTTTGGATTTATATTGCTGTCTGGGAAGAATTCATACAGGGATTTGGCCTCTTTTCTGAATCATGAATTTCTTTGAGGTTTGCACATTGCTCCCATTCCACCCTCCTTTCAGCAACATGGAGGCTGGATTTCCATGATGCCTTTCATCTTTCGTAGCAAATAGCAGTCTCTTCTGTTGTCTAAAGTTTTCCCACCTGATTTATTTCTGTTTTGAGCAGCTGAGAAAACTAGATATGCCATTTCTCATTCAGCAAGGGTCTCATCTGTAATGTGTTAACCCCTTTCCCTTGGTTGCCTTCCTTCATTCCTGGCTATCTCTATTAAAGACTTTAATTTTTCTTTCATATACAATAGCACAAACTTATCTTTCACAGGACAATATTGTCTGTTAATCTGAAAGAGCTCATACACTTCATGTTGGTGATGAATTCAGAGTTTCCACAATACCTGGGGGACATCTTCAATGCAAGCTTTGTAGCTGGTGCATCCCTTTGCTGTGCTGTGCTTTAAGTTTCTGTTGTTTGCTGGGACATGCAGAGGCCTCTTCCTGCCATCTCCCCATTTGCACACCCTTCTTTTTGTGACTTTGCAGAAAGAATTCCCATTTATTCTACTAGGAGACCACAATGGAGATTCTCAAGGTCACCCTTTCAGCCCCAAACTTCACACAGACACATGAGAAAAGTGATTTGATAGAATCATAGAATTGTTTTGGTTGGAAAAAGACCTCTAAGATCATCAAGTCCACACCTGAAGATGCAAATAATGAAGTAGTGTCAAAATGCCTAAGGCTTTTCAGAGATGGATGTTTGCTAGTGCTGGAGCTGCCCAACCCAGGCTACAGACCTGCTGCCAGCAGTGTTCCCTTCCTTGCCTACCATGTTCTCTGCATGGAGCTAGTTGCACCTGAAGGGCCAGTGCTAGTATCTGTGGCAGTATCTATCTTGCCTTGGGGCTACTGAGACTATCCAATTAGTTTAGCCCCTCTTAGCTAAGCTTAACCTCCAAACTCACAAACCAATTCTGTCAGACAATGAACAGGGTGTTTGCTCCATTTATGACAGTCATTCTACTCTGTGGGCTCTGTTCTCTCTTCCACCTTCTGATTTATAAAGCATGATCCCCAGGGGAAAAGTTCCAGGTATCCAGAAGAGTAGCAAAGGGAGAAAAAAAGAGTCCTAATTCCATCTGGTCCTTTGACAGCACCAAAACAAGCATCTAATCATAGTTTTTGTGTCACTTCTTGAACATGAAAGACTCCAAAGCTTTTCAAGATAATTGTTCTGCAAGAGTCCTTTGTTTTCTGCTTAAAGATCTGATCATCCTCAAAATCATTACACTTCTAATTTCCCCCTCACATTCTTGGGGTTGTTAATTAGCCTGGAGAAGAGGAGGCTCAGAGGAGACCTTAGTGCTGTCTACAAGTACCTGAAGGAAGGTTGTAGCCAGGTGGGGGTTGGCCTCTTCTCCCAGGCAACCAGCACCAGAACAAGAAGACACAGTCTCAAGCTGCACCACGGGAGGTTTAGGCTGGATGTTAGGATGAAGTTCTTCACAGAAAGAGAGATTGGCCATTGGAATGTGCTGCCCAGGGAGGTGGTGGAGTCACTGTCCCTAGAGGTGTCTAAGAGGGGACTGGATGAGGCACTTGGTGCCATGGTTTAGTTGCTTAGATGGTGTTGGGTGATAGGTTGGACTCAATGATCTCAAAGGTCTTTTCCAACCTGGTTAATTCTATTCTATTCTAATAGAATAAAATGTAAACATAGTGTGGCTTCCTTCAACTTTTAGGGGTGCCACAGGCTCTACAAACATACAGGAATTGCTTTGGTCTGGACAGAGTTGCAGCCACCTCCAGACTGGAAGCCAACAACGTGTAGCATTACTGTGTGCATTGTTAGAGTGGACATGACAAGAAATGTCATTTTCAGTAGAACTGCAAGGGGATTGTGGTCTGCAAGCTGTACATTTCTGGTTGGAGTCTGAGAAGGATTACTGAGCAGTGTCATAAAGCAGCAGTGTGGAGTTTCAACAGCAATCATGGAATCACAGAATACACTGGTTTGGAAGACACTTCTAGAGGTCATCTAGTCCAACTCCCTTGCAGTAAGCAGGGACGTCCCCAGCTACATCAGGTTGCTCAGAGCCTCATCAAGCCTGACCTTGAATGTCTCCAGGAGTGGGATCTCCACCACCAATCTGGGCAACCAGTTCCAGTCTTCCACCACCCTCATAGTAAAGAACTTCTTTGAGATGTCCAGGCTAAATTTACCCTTCTGTACTTTAAAACCATTGCTCCTTGACATGACGCTGCATGCCCTTGGGAACCGGCCCTGCCCAGCTTTCTTGTACCCCCCCTCCTTCAGGCACTGGAAGGCCAGGTCTCCCTGGAACCTTTGCTTCTCAAGGCTGAACACTCTCAACTCTTCAGCCTGTCTTCATGGGACAGATGCTCCAGCCCTCTGATCATCTTGGTGGCTTCCAGTCACAATGTCCTCCAGCATTTTGAGTGCTCTGGCTCAGAATGGAGAATGTCAGCAAATGAGTCACCAGTGTCCTTGGTCATCTTGGGTTTTACTGAAGATCTTTAATGCATGTGGAGATATTGGAGTCAGTTGCAGTTGGTTTGTGAATGAGTCTAATGGATCATAGAACCATAGGATCATAGAATGGTCTGGGTTGGCAGGGATCTTCAAAGGTCATCTAGTCCAACTCCCCCTGCAGTCAGCAGGGGCATCCTCAGCTAGATCAGGTTGCCCAGGGCCTTGTTGAGCCTCACTTTGAGTATCTCCAGGGAAGGGGCCCAACCACCTCCCTGGGCAACCTGTTCCAGTGTTCCACCACCCTCTCAATAAAGAACCTGTTCCTAACATTCAATCTAAATCTATACTTCTCCAATTTGAAGCCATTGCCTCTCATCCTATTGCTACAGACCTTTGTAAACAGTCTCTCTCCATCCTTCTTGTAGGCCCCCTTCAGGTACTGGAAGGCTGCTATCAGGTGTCCTCTTCTCCAGGCTGAACAATGCCAACTGCCTCAGCCTGTCCTCATAGCAGAGGTGCTCCAACCTGCTGATCATTTTTGTGGCTTTCCTCTGGACCTGCTCTGTGTTCTTCCTATATTGAGGGCTCCAGACCTGGATGCAGTACCCCAGGTGAGGTCTCACCAGAGCTAAGTGGCAGAGTAATTTCTCTGGCTCATGTCTGCAAGGCTCCTCTTCTGGAGCAGACCTCTTCATCCTGAACCAGTCTCCCCTCACCCTTCAGATGCCTTTTCTTTTATGGATCTCACCTGAGCTACTCTCTTCAGTTTAGCTGGTGTGGAACATGTCTTGCTCAGCAGCCTGCTGAAGGCTGTGATCTACTATCATTATTTCGTTTCAGTGCCTCATCAGCTCCTGATGTGCTGGTTGAAACATAAGTAATGTTTTTTTGCATACATCTATCACTCCCAGGTGTCACACTAATGTGATGGGCACTGCAGCTGCTTTTCAAACCAGGAAGCAGGGCTGAGAATAAACTTCTCAAGCAGACATTATGGCAAAGCAGGACTTAATCTTAGCCACAGGCTGCAGCCAAGGCTCTTAGGTTAGATATCAGAAAGGTCACTGCTTTTGAGACCAAGGCTGTGGTCAAAAGAAAAGTGGAACAGGGAACTACTGGAAAGAGTCCAGTGGAGGGCCCTGAGGATGACGAGGTGGCTGGGGCACCTCTCTTATGACGAGAGGATGAAAGTCCTGGGGCTCTTTAGCCAGGAAAAGAGCAGACTAGAGAGGGGATCTCATCAACACACATGAGCATCCAAAAGGTAGAGGTGATCAGGATTCTGCCATTCTATGTTTTGATGAAGGATCCTAGCAAGTTAGGGGCTTGTGCATGTCGGCTGCTCCAAATCAAGGTCACCACTGATCCTGCAGATTCACTTGTGCTGTGGCTTTGCAGAGGAAAGGTTGTTTATTTAAAATCCTGAATTCTAGTCATCTGGCCTAACACCTCTCTCACTGTCAATGCATGCTAGATTCAGTGGATAATTGCACTAATTTATTTCCAATAAATTTCAAATTAAAATGATACACTGTGGAGAGAGCTGATTGAAAATCACGCTGCTCTCTTCCTCAGCTGAGAGCTCGTTTACAGTCAGTCAAGCTGTCAGATACCCAGGGCATGTGCTTATTTATTGATTTTTACTGAGGGGGTGGGGAAGGGGGCAAAAAGAAAAGCTATTTCTGTAGCCACGTGGGAAAGTCCCTGGCAATCCTTTTTGTGCAGGGTATATATCAGCATACTGGAATAACAGAAGATTTTAGGTGAGAAAAGATCAAGTCTAACCATTAACCCAACACATAGTTCACCATGGAACAGCTCTTCTATTTTGCTTTAGTATGTGGCTTTCCAGCAGGTACTGGTGTTAATCACAGGCTCTATGGTAGGTGCAAGACCTAAAGTAAATATAAAAAATCAGAAGCCTGCAGTTAGATACAGGATGCAATCTTTAAAGCCTTTCTCTCCTCCTCATCTGCCCATAGCCGTGAGCATGGATTGTGCTTCTTCAGCTCTGTCTGACACAGAGCAAATGGTTTCTGTTGTCCCAACAGAGCAGCAGAGGAAGGTGCTATGCTGCAACCTCTTGGCCACAACATTTATTCAGAAAGTTAGAAACTAAGGTTCACTTCTCTCTCCCCCTCCAGGAAAGTGTTCCAGCTGCCTAGTGAGTGTTTTCTGCAGGAAGCAAACACTCTCCTTGCCCATCAGGGCTGCAGGGACCAGAGGGGGCTATTCTAAGAGCGAACAAGAATGTTTCACCTTGTGAGCAAGAAACCTGTTCAGCAGGCAGAAGGAGCCACTCTTCATTTCTTTGCCAGTTGATAGATGACTTCAAATGAAGGAAGAACTTCTTTACTGTGGGGGTAACGGAACACTGGATCAGACTACCCATAGAGGTTGTGGAGTTTCCTTCTCTGGAGGCTTTCAAAACTCACCTGTACAACCTTTCCTAAGTGGTTGTGCTTTTGCAGGGGGTTGGACTCAATGATCTCCAGAGGTCCCTTCCAACACCCACTATTCCCTGATTCTGTGATTCTTTCATGCAAAAATACAGGGGCAGCTCCACAGATTTCCCTCCCTCCCTCCAACAAGTGCCTTAACCACAGAGGTACTGAGCTGGTTTTCTCTCCCCCATCCCTGTCCTTGTACTGAATCTTTATTTCCTCCCTTCCCTGTTCCTCCTCACATTGCATTTTTGCACCAGGTGTTGTTGAGGCAACATTTTGTAGAACACCTTTACGTAGCAGTCTTGTATAAAGTTTAAGCTTTTAAAGTACAAGAAGCAGAGGGATATTTTAGACCACAGCTAAAAGATAATTGCCCTGTGCTATCTACTGCTGCCCCTAAAAGTCAGAAAAGGCAGGGTATAGTCTAAGGTGCTTTCCAGTTCATTTGGAGCTATCAGGGTTAGCTCAAACTAGCAACACAAACTGTTTTAGCATGTAGAAGCTTCTTCGGGTCAGGATTGCTCTCCAGAGCTCCAAAAGTTATAGAAAGGGAGATGATATAATACAAAAGGCTTCTTTTCTGGAAATCAAATTAAAACATGTAAAGAAGTAGACGTAGCAATTCAAGACATGGTGCAGTGGCTACGGTGATGCTAGGCTGATGGTTGGACTTCGTGATCTTTTCCAACTGAAACAGTTCTATGAGTCTATAAATCAACATACAAAGCGAAAAGAAGGGAGAGAGAATGCAGAATTCGCATTGTACAACAGACTAGCAGGCAGCCAAGTGGCAGAGAAGTTGTGGCATTTCACTGTTCTGATAACATCGATGAGGAAATGCTGATAATAGTTGCAGTGATTGTAAATTTGTGCCGACGCGGCCAAACATTTTCTGGTGTTTGAGAAGTGGGCTACGTAACTTGCTTAGTCTTAGTGCTAGAAATTATTCTTTCCTTCTGCCTATGAACAGAAAAAGAGCTACAGATATATTCCCTGGAAAAATCCCCCCTCAGAAGACAAGATGTCTTTCTGAATTGCAGAATGATCTCCTTAAAGTAAATGGGCCATTAGTGATCGAATTCAATCATCCAGATGATAACTCTGGCTGGCTTTGGGGCCCAGTGCAGAATGACAGATTTTACTCTGTGTCCTGGGCAGTCGTCAAGAGCTCTCCAGAGACAGAGTTAAAAAAGAAGGTACTTGATGGGTCAGCCTGAGAGATGGCTGTGTCATGCATAGGTGAGTGTTAGACAGCCTGGATGGGAGTGATGCTGCAGCAAGTGTGCTGGCTTCTCTGAGTACCACAGCTGCCGTGCGGGACCTGCACACAGAATGGTGGTAGGGAGAAGTGGGAAAAGCCCTCTCCCTTATTACTGTGTTTTTGCTCTTATCTCAGCATTCTCAGAGCCAGTCACCTCCTCATGGGAAAGTGACTGCACTGCTGGTGCTGGGGTCGCTGTGACCTGAGCTCTTCCTTCACGTCCTTGGTGTTTGGTCAATGTGCTTACAGCATTGCCTACAGCAGAAACACCTGTCTGCCTTAGTGACCTCTCTCGGAGACAGCTGCCCTCTTATTTGTCTATGTTTGTCTGCACAGTTTTGATTTCATTGACTCAGGTGAAAACCCCCTCACAACTCACCTTTTCAAAGTATGTATATTAGACTGGATGACCTTTAAAGGTCCCCTCCACCCAATGCATTTTGTGATTGTCAGAGAATCATAGAACTGTTTCAGTTGGAAAAGACCTCTAAAGTAATCTATTCAAACTATCAACCTAAGAACACTATGGCCACTAAACTCTGTCCCAAAATGCCACATCCACACGTTTCTTGAACACCTTCAGGGACAGTGACTCCACCACCTACCTGGGCAACCTGTTCCAATGCCTGTCCAATTCCATGTTTGTTTTCCGTTTTAGGCCAGACCACATTCCACAGCTTGCTTAACCAGTGCAGACAGACAGCACTGGAAGGACAGGAGGTTCTGAGAGGGGAGCAGCAATCAGGTGGGCCAGTGGAGAAACAAAGCAGCTCCAGGCAGCAGCTGACAGGTTATTTCATCTACCCAGAGACATGGATTGATGTGTCTGGGGGGATGTGCTGCAGCAGGGGAGAAGTTTGAGCTTACTTCCCTCTCGGGCTGTTTGTGTGATAACGTGCTGCAGAATCAGAGTGGTGCCTGATTTAAAAACATGATAATTTGAGAGATCTGCTTGGACAGCTGCAAAGTTTCACATGGCGATCTGTGTCTGAGGAGGGGCAGCTAACTTGACAAGGAGAGCATCAAATTAAACACTGCTGGGAACCAGCCCCACCTGCTACCTACACAGCAGACACACAGACGCACGCGGACGCTTGCTCTGCCTAAAGCGTAAACACAAGGCTCTCAGCTCTCAAAGGTGAGAATCTTAAAAGGAGTAAGGTAGTGGAAGAGGCACTGGAAAACCAACATGAAACCAGTGCTGGCGGCATCCTAAATGTACATTTTAAAGCCATTGACATAGGTGGGCTACAAACATATTCAGAGCCTAGATTGTCGTCCTGGTGACAGTTTGATGTTATGTTTTCTTTCATTTGAGCACACAGGGCCACTGGCCTGTCCAGTCCACTTCCCTGGCTTTTATAATTTGACTGGGAAATGGTTCAATTAATAAAAATATATGATTCAATGTAAACCATATTGTTTTACCTCTATTGCTTGACAGCCTCCATTTAGAGAGCCATAGGCATCTGAGTCCAGCAGATTTGCATAAGAAGCTTGTGTAGGGAAAAGAATGAGCTGACCATAAAAAGCTACAATTCTGCCACAAAAACTTCAGGTCTTCTTTGCAAGCAACACATTTCCCTGTGAGGACAATAACTGCTCCACAGATGTAGCTCTGCATTGTCCCCAATATGCAGCCTCCCTTCACAGGCTTTGTGACTGTAGGATAACATCCTGCAAAAAAGTTTGGTTTGGACTTTCAGGTCTTTGATTATTATAGAATCATAGAACTGTTGAGGTTGGAAGAGACTTTTGAGATCATCAAGTCCAACTGCTCTCCTAGAGCTCACAGTGCTACCACTACTGCTAAACCACTACCACTAGAGCATGTCCCACATCCATGAGTCCTTATATACCTGTAGGGATGTTGACTCCACCACTCCCCTGGGCAGCCTGTTAAAATGTTTGAGTACTTGTTCTGTGAAGAAATTTTTCCTAACATCCACCCGAAACCTCCCCTGGCCCATCTTGAGGCCATTTCTTCTTCTTCTCTCACTTGTTGCATGTGAGAAGAGACCAAGTCCCACCTCACTCCTACCTCCTTTCAGGGAGCTGTAGAGTGTGATGATGTCTCCCCTCAGCCTCCTCTTCTGTGGAATAAACAACTCCAGTTCACTCAGCTGCTCCTCATAAGACTTGTGTTCAAGACTCATCGACAGTTTAGTTGCTCTTCTTTGAACATGCTCCAGGACCTCAATGTCCCTCTTGTAGTGAGGAGCCCAAGAGGAACTTAGAAGGAACTGGAAGGGTTGGTCTGGATTAGCAGAATCATTTTTAATTAGGATGTAATAGTCCATGTCAAAAGCTGGCAGACTCTGACTCGAGCAGAAGAAGAAAGAATTAGGAGCCAACCTTAAAGGTGAGTGAAAGAGCGAGTCTATAGAAGACGGGGATTTTGAGGGATGTGAGAACACCACTGGTAAGATTTAGGGAGAAACAAACAGCAGGAAAGTATTCAGCATATGAATTGGCATCCTGGTCCAAAAATGGCAGTAAGAGTTCTTCCTAGAGTTTTTCTGTGGTATGATATTACCGGGGAATCAGTTGCACCTCAGCCTGCAGCCTGGATCCTTTCCTTGCTGCAGAGCAACTACCTTCACGTTATATTCATCTAAGAACAGAAACATTAGATGGTGCTAAAACACGAACTGAATTTTGATAAGCATTTGCTTTTAAAAGGTTGTACAGAATTTGATTGCAATCAGCAGCTCAGGGTATGCTAGTCATTTCCAGACACCTTCCATATGCTTTGATATTTGGCTGTAGGTACATTCACAGCCAGAATTTTCCTAAGTAATTTAGACGTTCGTATACAACTTCCCAGAGCTTGATTTCAGTCCGTCCTTTTGATTAAAGCCTGTGTTTTTCACTATGCCTTAACTTGGTTCTATAGCAATGCCCAAGCTTTGCCTTTTGGCATATCTCTCTCCTTATCATGTGGCTTTTCTGATAGACAATTTGTGTTTCAGTTTTGTCCTGTCAGACCAGAATACGTGATCACATGTGTATGTGAAATGTTATTTCTTCTAACAAATAGGTTTTGGTTCTTTTTAATGATAGAGCTGTTATTCTACATAGCAGTATAGGGACATTATTTACTTAATATTCTGTATCCTTTAAACTTCTGCTGAAATACATCAGAATTTGGGTGCTTACCCATGATAAGAAAATAAATAGGTGATTGTTATAATTAAGCAAAAAGCAAATGCCTTCAAAAAGCTGGGAATTCTGTTATCTGTCTTTACAAAACAGTAAGATAAATCAAGCAGCCTGATGGGCTCCCAGCCAAATGGTTATCATATTATAACCACATGGGTCAAATTGTTTGCCTAATCACTTTATATTCAAACAAACATGCAGAGAATAAAAATGTTCCAGTTTAGAGGAAAATGTAAGATTTTAAATGTCTCAGAGTAGTCCATATTCATTCCTGTCAGTGTGACAGATGTTTAATGATGTATTTTGATACTTGGCTGTGTCCATGCATCTTCCCATAGCAGCAGCGACATCTCCTTGAAGTTCCTGCCCTTCAGTTTATTCTTGAGTACTTATCACTGCCACCCTTTTGGAGCAGGCAATTTCCAATCTGCTTGTGGAGCTACTTGTGAACCTCTACCCATTTCAGACAAGATGAGGTTAACAAAGACAAAATTTTAACTGAGACAAGTCTAGTGAGTTAAATTAGCTGAAAGGAAAGAAGCAAGGGATTTGTGTTGCAAATATCCATGTCTGTCTAGCCAGCAGTTTTTGCATTCTTCAACCAGACTGGCCAAAGTGCCTGAAGAGTCAGGGTTTGTGTAATTTCGTTGCTAGATATTCATTGGTGTGCAGTCTCCCTCTCTCTCTTTTTTCCCTCCGCTGTTCTGCAAGAAAAATGCAAGTTTAAGAGTATGTGTAAGTGAAATAGGAAGGACCTTTGAAGAGCAGGGCTTTTTTTGTATATCTAGGGAAAGATGAGGAAAGGTGGTGAACTGAATAACAGAAAACCAGCAGATGCAAAAAGCTCATCAAAAGTTTAATTGTCAAACTAATGTCTGGTGCTGACACTAAGAGACAGCAGCAACACAGGTATAAGGACACGGAGTCTACAGAAGGAAAAGTAGCATCACTATGAAAGCTTGAAGCAAGAGCTATATCCAGGCAGCTAACAAGGTGAAATGCTTGATACCACACACTGAAACTTTACAGAGAGCCTGCAAAAGCTTGCCTATGGGAGCTCACCACTGCATGAGGCCCTGGGGTTCTTTCCAGGGATAATATCTTCTGAGTTCTTCCTCTCATTTATCAAACAATAAGCATAGAGGTCAAAAAGGCAGCAAACAGCTGGTGCAGCATGGCAGATGATATTTATGTGGTTTTGATTCTGAATGATAATGGCAAAGGGCTAAATCCTGACCTTTTCCACACCAGTGTCTAGATCCCACCAGAGTTGTCTCAGCATTAGGAATAAAACTTAATTCTTGCCTTCCAAGTTAGCAGAATTTGTTTTGGGGTGTTAGCAAAACAAAGCAGAGTTTTAGGAGAGGAAGGGAAGATTGGAAACCACAGGGCATGGACTGGCTGAGTTTCAGAAAGGAAGCTAAGAAGGAAGAATTGAAGTTTGGGGTCTTTATCCTTTCTTACTCCCTCCTCATTGCACAGACCTAGAAATAAGTTTATATGTTTCAAGCCAGAAGCAGTGCATTGGCTTTGGACATCTAAAGCAACCAAAGCAGCTGGACTTGGTCTCAAAGATTTCTTCCAACTTCACTACTTATATGATTCTGTGAAATGATGAGGAGCAACAGTAACTTCAATACTATTCAAATAGGGGACTAAGAAAATGGGCAAAGCTCAAGAAATCCAGTGTTCTGTTGCAGGCTACTTAACTGATTAATTGCAATGCATTTTATGCTAGTTCCTTGCAATTACAATATTATCTGTAACTATAACTTTGATACTGCATTGACTGTTCTATATGATATCAGTATTGCGATGTGTGTGTGTTTTATAAAGATTATTACCTTCAGCACGACCTCACATGCATGAGAGGCTGGGAGGGAGGTGTGGGCCAGGTGATGAGTGAGGTCAGGAGTTGGAGCCAGGTAGGGAGCTGTGAAGCCTGGCAGTAAGGAAGGAGCAATGGTGAGGTGAAACCTGGGCTTGTCTGGTGAAGGGCATTGTGGAACTGGAGAACCATGAGCGCACAGAGACTGAGAATGGGAAGTTGTGGAGTCTCCTCTGCAGACTTTTGAAGCCCACCTGCATGTGTTCCTGTGCAACGTGCTCTAAGTGACCCTGCTCTAGCAGGGGGGTTGGAATTGATGGTTTCCATAGGTCCCTTCCGACCCCCACCATTCTCTGATGCTCTGAAATTTATGTACAAGCAGCTGCAGCGGAGCACAGCACTGCAGGACTTTATGGGTGAAATTGTGGTCCTTTAGAAATCAGCATGAAATTTGCCCTTGAATTCAGTGTAGCAAAAATATCCTTCTTTCTTATCAATCTTACTTTGTTTGCCTGCCAAACAAGAAAAATGCCTTTAGGTTTTCCTAAGCTTTGTATTTGTTACTTTTCAAATCTTCACTACACTGTAAAACCAACCAACAAAAATGTTAATTGAGTGGCTGGCTATGCATCTATGGCACCCTTTGCAAAACCCACGACCTGAAAAACAAAGACATGAGCAGACCATATAAGAAATCCTTGCACTTTGCCCATCATAAATAAACACACTGCTTCAATCAAGTGCAAAGCCATTAATTCTCCCCTGCAAAACAACTATTTGGTCTCACGAAGAGCAAGCTCCTGAGATACAATTTTCATGTGTGCCATCTGATATTTTGAAGTGACAGCACTGATAAGAGCACCTCCATTAATAACCTTTGTTTAAATAATTTCATTATTTCAGGATTGTTTTGAGTTCCTAACTGACAGGAAGACCTTGATAACTGATGGCAAGGAGAGGGAGAACCCAGATGTTTCAACCAAGAAACAGTTTTTGCCCCTTACACTTTTATTTCTTTAACCAGGAGTTTTGCAGGAATGAAAGAAGATAATCTTGGAATATTAGATGCTTTATTTTAAGAGATTATCGAAATTTGCTCTGTTTTCCCTTTTGTCTGAGCTAAGAATCTCAATACCCAAGGTTGTATCAAAACACAGCTGTTTTAAGTATGAGTATACGTCTGTAGTGCTGTGATTACCTGTAAGACCCCCCACATTTTTGTCATAGTTGACTGACAAATCTCTCTCCTAAAACAGGAGAAAGAAAATTATGCAAAATCTTAACTGTCACTTAAATCTGAATTTCTCACTTTTGTGGTTACTAACAGGAGCAGAATATTGTGTTGTTTGAACCATTCCCTAGAGAGCGAGATAAAATACTTCCAAAAGGATGTGAATTGTTCCTATTAATCTCAATGGCGTGTTAGCTGTGATATAAAGTAAATTGGGTGTTGCTATTTAGCCTTTCTTACATAAGAACAAAGTTTAAAAAGTGCCTATCAGCTAAATTGATAGACATAACATGGAAAACGAACAAAAAAAGGACACAATTATGCCACTGCATGTGGAACTCATCT